>NC_133897.1:117858051-118538051 GCF_964199755.1 Larus michahellis
GAGGAAATGGAAACATCATAAAAGCTGCAATTTACAGAAAAGGAAATTATAATGACAATTTTACCATCTTCATCCACATTCAAATGCAAACGAAAATATTAGATTTCAAATTCTGACAGTTAGCATTTGAAAAGTAGCCAATATTTAGATTCTACATACAATACAAGCAAATAAATAAAAAAATTCACCAGTGCCATTTACCTGATTTACTAAAATATTCTATTAACTAAAGAAATGAAACACATATATTATCTCTACTCTATCTAGCATCAGCATCTCTTCAAATGTTGAATTAAGACTTGGAATGACTTCCACTGGCATCACTGAGATTTGGGTAACCCCTTCCCTGCTGTTGCAGGATAAGCACAGCTTTTGAGCCCCGCCTGCACAGACAACTGCTACAGGCCACAATCTGGGGTACTGTCTGGAGCAATACAAGGGAGAGAAGTCCTTTTAGGTACATAAAAGAAGTTTTTTTCTAATGGTGTTCTCTAGATTTCATCTACAGCAAAAGAGAGCTTTTAACTATAGAGCTGCTACTAATGTGTTAGTGACCTTGACTTAACTATAGGTAGTGGCTGACCTGCAAAAATCCAGTATAAACATTAAAACTAAATATAAAAATACTTAATTATGAGTTAATTGAACTTATTTGTTGCCAGAAGCAACAGTGTATTTTAAGTTTTTTTTTAAATTGCTTTCAGTTGAACAGCCTGGATATTTGTGGGCAATTTTTACAAGTTTAATTAGATGAAACTAATTACTTAAAATACATTTAACAAGAATATTGAAATGTTGAAGTCAAAGATTAAAAAAAAGGAAAGAAAAGCTAAATCTGGATAATTAAAACAGAAGACTTTTTTCATTTCCATTTATGTTGCATTTCCAGTTCTCATCCACATGAATCACTCTTCACTGTTTTACACTCTATTAATGATAAACAGCGTGAATGTGTTTTATTTTAATTAAATTGTGAAGTTTACAAGGAAAAATAAATTATTTTTGGTAACTAGGGTCTAATGCATTCTAAGTTAAAGTGTATTTGATTAAAAGTTTATAAAACTAGAGAGATATATTGCATTTTAATTTCAGTTAATTCCTGACACTTTAATGTCTATCTACTCATTTTATGAAGATATTTTAAAACACCATCTTAGCTCACATTGTCTGTGGTCAATTTAATATTTGATTATTCCATAACAATAATTCACAGTATCTTTCTATAACAAACGATAATGGCATTTAAAAACTGATTCTTTAAATAGCTAATGTTTGTTGTAAATTTGAATCTATCTTTAAAGAGAGTAGAAAAAGAAAGACTTGCATGACTCATTTCTACTGTGGTGCTCCACTATGCTTCAAGCTCATTAACTAGGGATTTTATATTAAAATGTAGAAACCCCTTTGCAGAAAATGTGATAATTTCAGCTGGTTTGCTTCACAGTAAGATCTTATAAAGCTTAAAGATGTAAATCCGATTACAGTAAAATACACACAATGCATCCAAACAAGAGATCTTTTCTCTTAACGATTCAGAAATTCATCAATAAGGACTTTGTGTGTCACAAAACTGCTTTGTAGATCCATCTCCAAAAGTATGCAGAGAACTACTCTTAACATGGCAATATTTGCGTTGAAATGCTTTATCTGATTATGGAAAAATATTCTGAGCTTTTTAAAGTTTGAAACCAGGGGATTGAAAAATACAAAACAATACCGAGTATTATGCACATTCATTCCAGCTGCAGAACTGTCAACAAAACACATATGAAAAAACAAAGCTTATTCAGCAATATTTCACCATGCCTTGTCCCTAGCTGCAGAAAACGTTTATAGCTTCAAGACTTTGTCATTTGGGGAATTGCTAGTCATTTCTAAGCAAATATGATATGTCTGTCCCAAAGACAAAAAATGTCTTTTGCAGCTGAGCTCATGTCATAATTGCTGAGAAAAACACACATTTAACCTTTATGGATATATACATGGATATATCCATATAAATCTGGTTCATTAATTCAATAACACGTAATGTGGATCAATTTTAACGGCACAACTTCTTAACCATATCAAAATCTATTTCATACTCATATTGGCAACTGGGAAAGTAATTACAATTGCTTATATTTGGATTTGTATATTAAAACAATGGGAGGAAATTGCACTGATTGAACAGAACTTCTTGGATGCAAGCATTTTACATACTGTAGTATTTTTGGAAAGAAAAGTATAAGGATTGTTCATTTTACTGTTACAGATATTAACAATTTAAATTATTTCTTAAAATGAAATATTCACAAAAATTGTGTGTTGACCAGTTGGCCTCTTTGAGTTTTAAAATTAAAGGTGAATATTGGCACACGATTGATATATAAGATTCTCTTCTCTGCATTTTCAACATATTCTGTGAGTTTCTCTCATTTAAATCTAGCCGTACAAATAGACACGAATGATCCCATACATACTGCTTATATGTGAGATGTTTATCTTAAAAGGCATCCTTACCAAAAGATCCTCACCAGCAATTCCCCGATTGTTAAAAACCACGCATCTAAAAATTGAGAAAGTGAATTCAATTATACACATTGTTCATTCAATTAAAAAAGATAACTTAAAAACACAACAAAAATGAAAATACATAAAGAAAAACGAGCCAGTTCTATGAATAAGTTCAGCATATAAATATTTACAGTCCTACAGATCCTAAAGCCTGAACTGCGTGGAAAAACCTTTAAACCAAAATGGAGTTCACTGAAGTCAGTGGGACTCTACATGAGCTCTGTGATTTGCCAGTCGAGGTCAGATTGCAGGATGAGAGCCACAGGGGTTACCTGAAGATGGTACGTGCATTTTGTTCTGCCTGCACTCTGAGCTGGACAAACACAAGCCGTAAGCTCTGCCCGCGCAGGGCTGAGCCTAAAGCAGTGCTCTGACAGAGAACACCAGGCATCTATGTATAGACATCCTCCGAAGCTACATAATTTTATTAAATAGCCAAGAGAAATGAGCCAAATCAAAATTATAATGACAGCTGCATCTATGTTTTGAGCAGGGCCCTGGGGATGGGGATTTTTTATGGTCTGGTATAGCACAACCTTCTGTTCTCTCTATGCTGGTAGGAGTCACTGAATTTTCTAGCACTATTACCTTGATTTAAGGATCTATGCTTTCTTAATAAATCTTACTTTTCTATTAATCTTCTACCGTCTCACTGTAATAATTTTGTTAAATAAAATATATGTATTTTAGATGGCTTAAAGGCATGAAAAATTACTTATTTTGGTATTTCTCAAATGTTGCTGTTTAAGAACAAAATTATAGCAGTCTGTTGAAATCTGACTTAAACCTCTCCTTTTTAATGCTATACCTTCTTTTCATAGGTGATCAAATGCAAATATTTATTTCAGGAATACTTAAAAAATTAATAATAAGAAATTGCTTATTTGAGGCTTCCCTCCTCTGATATTTTTTACCGGTAAGTTTTAAAGTGATTTTTAAAGTACTTTGAACAGTTAAAGTGCTACTTTACTTTCATAATTTAGTAAAGCAGTTATCCAAACCTCCAAACAGAAGAGATAGCCAGACATGTAGGTAAAAGCTCATATACACATATTTGAAGAACTTATTATAGTCAGTACCAGAAGGAAATCTGCAAAGCCAAAATGTGATATTTCAAATACAGATCCTGGAACAGTGACAACTTATTTTAAAGCACAGCAGCAGCAGTATGATTACATAAAGGAATCTACTCATTGACTAATCCACTTATTTTACCCAACTCTGACCAGAAGCCTTAACAACAAAACTAAATTAAGCAGTGACAATTAACAGGTGGCAAACCTCTTCCTTAACCACCACCAGTAAGAGCAGGCTGGCTCTCCTTTCTACACTCACAAGTTTTAGGCTGCTGAATCGAGCAATTTTGGCATTCAGAAGCTGACCTCCTCCGAGCCTGCTGCCAGCAACCCATCCACACCAAGTCTTCCTGGAGCTGAATACAAACCCCTTCTCTAGAAAGTGTAAAGGTAACACAAATACTGATATTACGATTTAAGAAGCAGCCGCAGAGGCCTGTGCAGACTTATCTTGCTTTCACTGCAATCTCTGGGGCATGTCTGTAGATACCAAAACTGCCCTTCCGAATGTACAGCCTGTTACATAATTCTACTGTTATTATTATTACTAATAATACTTTCTTACATAAACTAATGTCTTTACATCTCATTTGCCTTAAGAAGGCATCTTGCACATACACATACTTATATTTGATCTTATTAGAAGCAGCGAAATACCAGCAATGAAATACAACAGCACCTATATCCCAGCGTTTCGCTTTGATGGATCATGTGAAGAATGTAGGATTCCTTGCTCGTTCCTGTCAGGCCAGGCAATAACAGGACAGTGGGTCTTGTGCTGGCGTCCGGATAATATAAGCTGTCATTATTATCAAACCAATCCAACGAAATCTGTCCTCCATCTGCTGTTTTAATGAGCTCACTGAAAGGCACATTTCAAGACAACACTGATTAGATTGAAAAATACAGGCATGCTATTAAGAGTGCTTACAGTGTACAAATTACCAGGTGTGAATTCTGCATTTTTAATTATGTTTTAATAATCAAAGTGCCACATAACTAGGTATGTTTACATGTTTACCATTCAGAAAGAGCCACACCTCCGGCTAACATGAGTTAGCACAGTCAGTTTGCGGAGCAATTCCCCATTTACGCTGAAGGAAGAGCTGGCCTTCCATGAATTGCTGCTGATGGACTGGAAGCTTGTAACTAATGTAATTTTTTGCACTGCCTTGTATTTTATATAAGCTTGTGTACTGTAGCTTTCCTTCGGATCATCTGAGAATCTTTCGATAGCACAGTGGGCAATGTGTTAAACATCTATCACATTTTTTTCTCTTATTCCAAAGAAGGGGTGTGTATAATGGAAGGCACTTTGTTATGCTTTAAACACACAGAACATGGACACACGCTACTATATCTTTCACCCTGTATCTCCACAAACTTTGCTAGAATGCACCCTTAAACCATATATCTTAAGAACGCAGCAAACGTGGTAATATTCCAAGAAGCTAAGCATGCATTAACCAATGAAAACGTTTCAGTCTTTTTTTTTTTAGAAACATAGAGCATCTTCCCTTTTCTCTGGCAATGAAGACGTTGTACGAGAGCTGGTATAGGAACTACCAAAATTTAAGCCTACCTTGCATTTGATTTTTCATTTGAAAGTCTTGATAGCACCTACTGCAGATTTTAAAGCTCATCAGCCTTGTTGGACTCATTAGCTCAGCTTTGCCCTTTTTCAGTAATGGGAAGTAGATGCAATGCTGGTGTGTACTGCCAACACAATCTCAAATGGTGCAAAATAAGCATTGCCCCATGGAACTATGTTTCTTCCCTCACAAACCTTGAAATAGAGAGTATACAAGAAAGGCTAGAAAAAGTGGACATGGCCATACCACTGAAATGTTTCCTAGTTACTAAAACGAAGGGAAGCTGCTAAATGCTAAATCTATTCTACCATGCAAACAGAGCTGAAACAACTTGTGCTGCATCCAGGTTCCGGCGCATAAAAGTACTTCTCCTTAGGTCTTGTGCCAAATGCCTCATTTGCCAGACTAAGTCTCATTTCTGTGTGAGAGAGATCAGCTGAGGACAAACAATAAATATGAGTTTTTTTCCTTCTTAGAATTCAGGCATCAAAGAACACAACATAAACCACACAGGTAAAAGTTACTTTGAAAATGCCAGAAGTTTTATATATTTGAAACAAGGCTGAATGTGGCCATGTTATGATTATGGTAAAACTTGTTGTTTCAACAGACAGATACAGTGATTCCATGACCTTTGCAAAATGAGGGCATTCAAACACCAGAATATTTGATATACCAGATGGGTGTGCTGCCATCCAGAGGGACCTCAACAGGCTGGAGAAATGGGTTGATACGAATTTTGTGAAGTTCAACGAGGAGAAGTGCAAAGTCCTGCACCTGGGGAGGCCAAGCCCCATGCACCAGGACAGGCTGGGGGCTGACCAGCTTGAAAGCAGTTTGGCAGAAAAGGATGTGGGGGTCCTGGTGGACACCAAGTTGAACATAAGCCAGCAATGCACCCTTGCAGGGAAGAAGACCAACAGCCTCCTGGACTGCATCAGGAGGAGCACTGACAGCAGGTTGAGGGACGGGATCCTTCTCTACTCAGCACTGATGAGGTCACACCTGGAGTGCTGTGTCCAGCTCTGAGCTCCCAGTACAAGGGAGACATTGGACATACTGGAGAGAGTCCAGCAAAGGGTCATGAAGATAATGAAGGCACTGGACTCCTATGAGGAAAGGCTGAGAGAGCTGTGACTGCTCAGCTAGAGAACAAAAGGCTCAGGGGGATCTTATCAATGTACATAAATACCTGAAGGGAGGGTGCAAAGAAGATGGAGCTAGGCTCTTGTCAGTGGTGCCCAGTGACAGGACCAGAGGCAATGGGCACTATCTGAAACACAGGAGGTTCCCTCTGAACATCAGGAAACACTTTTTCACTGTGAGGGTCACCGAGCACTGACACAGGCTGTCCAGGGAGGTTGTGGAGTCACCATCCTTAGGGGTATTCAAAAGCCGTCTGGACACAGTCTGGGGCAACTGGCTCTAGGTGGCCCTACTTGAACAGGGAGGCTGGACAAGGTGACCTCCTTTCTGACCTCAACCATTGTGTGATCCTGTGAACATATAACCACATTAGTTCCTATATTGTCACCAGTATTTCAATGCTCCAAAAGTCTCAGAGATAAAATAGGGCCATTTGGGAACCTTGGCCTTTTAAACCTACTGTATATTGAATTGAGGATAGAGATGGTTCCAAGCCCAGGATGGAGTTGTAAAGGTAAAGCATAAAGCAAAAAAATGGGCACACGCTTGAGCAATGACAGTAGCTGTGACACAGTCAGAGTAAGGTGACCTCTGGCTACCGAATCAATCACTTTCCAGAAGAAAAGCACTTACTTCCTGTACTGTACTTGGGGTCTAGCGGTGATAAAGGGACGCAGGAGTGTCTGCACCCGGCCTTCCCAGCACCAAATCGTGGGATAGTAAGTTTCTGTCACAACAGGGCAATATTCCTCGAGAAAGCGGCAGAAACGGTCGTTGCTGGCCACCAGCTGGGGTTTCTAGGGAGAGAGACTAGACTCAGGCAATGGGCATTCATATAAAACAAACTAACAAATAAATACATAAAGAAATTAAAATTTTTTAAAATCCTTTCCCAGTAAACTGATTTCTTTCATATAATCATATAATAATATAATCATATAATCATGGTACAGAGATAAGTAAAACAAAATGAAACGCCAAAATGTCCACTGAAAAGTGAAACCCACTAAACATTATGGATTCCTTACCTATTTCTAATAATATTCTGTTCTAGCTCTACTTTTAGCAGCATTGTACCTTCCACTGAAGAATCAAACTCACACTCTCTCCCAGTAGGGGAGAAAGATTTTACTGAATCAATTTTCTTGCACCGCGCAGAAATGATGCCTAATCCATGTACTTTGTGCACCTGCAGTACCTATTTTAACCTGGTAGGACACTCCTCCTCCCATCTCATACTACGGTACACAACTGCATTGGTTACTCATCTCTAATAATGCTCTGCGTACACAGATTTTTCTTACAGCTTCCATTTGTATACCAATTAACGTGGAAATCCCTGCATACCAAACATCTCACGTTTTAGCAACCGCGTTTCTTAAACTTCTCTTTTACACTGACTCTCCAACCCTCAAGCGTTAATAGGAGAATAATAGATGCTTTGAAGAAAACTGTTACACATACACAGTGGCAGCAGTACAGCCTCCTCACCCTTCGTTTTTCTCCTCTGACCAAAATCAAGTACCCTCTTCTGGCTGAAGAGGAAGGCTATGTTCTCAGCGGCTCTGGGAAGGTCTGTGGCAACACGCATGTCCCCAACAGCCCTAGATCTTTTGATATGCGTCTTTTCAGTTGATTAAGCATTCAACGAGGCGCTCTCACCACGGGGCCACTTTAGATCAGAGCAGGCTCACTGTACCCAAGTCATTTGCGAACGCCTAATTTATCTGTGAAACCACGGCTGACCTGAAGATGTACAAGAGCGCCCTAGCCCCCAAAACCACTGCGATAGGCGGCTCTGCAGGCATTTACGATGGTACCGAAGGCAGACACAAGGGCAGCAAACTATTTTATCACCTGAGGTAAACCAAAGAGGTCGGGTATTTGTTGCGGGGGAGAGGGGGTGCTCCTGACCTCCCTTGCCAAACCATCGGCCCCCAGCTAAGCTCTCCCCCCGCTACCACGGCATTTTGGGGACGGAGCCCGAGGACGGAGCTCCTTCCCCTCCCGGGCCGGGCAGGACACCGGGGGCGACGGAGCAAACGCCTCGGGGGTTCACCGACGGTCCCGGCGAGGCGCGGGGCGGGGTGCGTGTGTGCGCTGCGCGGTCCGGCCCGGCGGCGGAGACGGGCCTGTGCTGGGGGTGGGGGGCGAGAAGGGTTTCGGCTAGGCGGGACCCCGGGGAGGCTCCTCCAGAGGAAGGACGGGGAGGGGGCGTGAGGACGGGGAGGGGGTGTGAGGACGAGGCGGACGCAGCGCCCTGCTTCCCCCCCCGCCCCGCGGCCATTTCAGCTGCCTCCCCTAAGGGGGGGTTGGTGGAGGTGACCTTTGCGGGACGGTCCCCGCCGGGACGATGTCCCGTGTCCCCCCCTCCTCCCCCATGGCGGGACACCTGCGGATCCCTCCCGCCCCGCCGCCCTCCCGCTCACCTTGGCGATGCTGCTGAGGTAGTAGCAGGCGTAGGCGACGCCGAAGCCCAGCACCAGCGACAAGCCCACGCCGGAGCCGAAGAGCCCCACGCGGACCTGGCTCTCCAGGTAGAGGGAGAGCTCCCTGGTCAGCACCTGCCAGTCCATGGCACACACCGGGCAGGGCACAGCACCCCGGCTGCCGCGGCCGAGCCCACCCCGCCGCGGAGGGGGGAGGAGGAGGAGGTGGAGCCGCGGACCGCTCCGCGCTACAGCGCCGCCGGCGGCATGCCCGCACCGCCCCGCACCGCTCCCGCCTCGGCCGCCGAGGCCTGCGGGGCCGGCTCGGAGCGGGAAGGCGGGCTGCGGGCGGGCCGACCTCCTCCTGCAAGCGGGCCGCCGGGCCGGGCCGGGCCGCGGCGGCTACAGCCTCGCCCGCAGAGGAGGAAATCGCGGCCCTGGGCGGCAGCCCGGCCGGCCGCCGGCATGGCCCGCCTCACGGCAGGTGCCTTCCCGGGGCGCCTTCGGTGTCACCTCACCCCTGCGCTTTCCCTCAGGCAGGGCGTTGTGGGGTCAGGGGGGAGAGGGACCCGTCTAAAACCGTGAGGAGCCGCTGATGCGGGTGTGCGTAAACGCAGTCGCTCCCAGACAGGCAGCGTGTCCCCTTCCCAAGAGCTGTTGGACGCGTTGGAGCGAGTCCGGACGAGGGCCACGATCAGAGGGGCTGGAGCGCCTCACCTATGAGGACAGGCTGAGGGAGCTGGGGTTGTTCAGCCTGGAGAAGAGAAGGCTCCGGGGAGACCTTATAGCCCCTTCCAGTACCTGAAAGGGACCTACAGGAAAGATGGGGAGGGACTCTTTATCAGGGAGAGTAGCAATAGGACGAGGGGTAATGGTTTTAAACTGAGAGGAGTGATCTAGATTAGATATTAGGAAGAAATTTTTTACTATGAGGGTGCTGAGACACTGGAAGAGGTTGCCCAGAGAAGCTGTAGATGTCCCATCCCTGGAAGTGTTCAAGGCCAGGCTGGATGGGGCTTTGAGCAACTTGGTCTAGTGGGAGGTGTCCCTGCCCATGGCAGGGGATATCTTTAAGGTCCCTCCCAGCCCAAACAATTCTATGATTCCCAAGCACTATTATTTGTACAGGACACAAGTCCTGTATCATACAGGAGGAAGAGGGAACACTGGGACTTCCAGATGCAGTGTTGGTTAATCAGCAATATCTGTCTAAATATCTTAAGTGAGCCTGAAATGCGCAACTGCTTTTCCACTTCTCACTGCTGCTAAAAGGCACTAGTGAGGATCAGAGAGGAGTAGATGTATTCCCTAACTCCCCGGAGAGATTCTGCCTGCTCTCTTTTCAGCTGTATGGATTGTTATTGCATGGAGGCCCTCACGTGTTTGCTAACTCAGATGCCTCCCCCTTCAGCTTCAGAAAAAGACACACAGTGTCTGTGTCTGTTCCTTGGCAAAGCCTAGGAGTGCAGCTGATAACACAAGGATCCTGGAGCTGAGCATCTGCTATTTGAGATGCACCACAGGACACACAAGTACTTTCCTTCTCCCTATTTTATGCCTCAGCTCCGTGACCTAGTGAGAGAAGACAGACTTTACTTGGTGAGACTTCTTACATTATTGGTGTTTTCTTGCTATATCTAAATTCTAAAATGTAACTGAATTGGGAACCATAACTAAAAAAAAAAAATAAAAAAAAAAAGTAAGAGCAGAAAATGAGATGTGGCCTATTTCAGTTGCTTCTCCTTACTCAGACAGATCTTACCAGGGAGACTCTGACATAAAGCATAATACTGAAAGGGACTTTAGCTTTCCTTGCTGTGGAGAAAAGTGCTACCATGTCCATACTGTGTGATCAAACACTCTCCTTTGGTGCAGCAACAGTGGATTCCAGTCCTGCTTTAACAACTATCATGAAAACCCATTGTAAATTCTAAAGACTTTGCAATAAAACGGTTGTTTCTGATTGCATTGTTAATTTGGGATTTGGAAACGTCAAGCATGTTTTACCATTCAGTCTGACAAGCAGAAATCTTCTACTTACCACCTTCTTTTCTTCTCAAGTAAAAGCAGTTCGTACAATTTTAAGAACTTTTCATTACAGAATCAGAATGATAAAAGTATGTGAAGTAATTAATTGATATTGTATTAAGAAAGGTAAACTAGTAAAAGTGTACTGCAAAGTTGTGAAGAAATTTGAAAATACCCATTCTTCCTATCCAGTCAGCTGTCCAAAGTTTCCAGAGACACTGGGGCAGAGCTACTGCAGCCGTTGAAGAGAGTGTGGGAATTGGTAAGCAGAGGCTAGGAATGATCTGGGGTTTGTTTCTTTTCCCCGCAGCTGTTACAGAAAAAGGAAACAGAATCGGTGGAAAAACTATTGTCATCAACACTGCGCTTCCTCTGCTTCTGCTTGTGGACAACAGCCATACCCAGGTCTTGGTGCTGACTTGCTGGGAATGTATGTTGTACAGCCCAGATAAAAGGATTTATCATGAAGGAACACTCCATTGTGAGCAGCTGGAGTAGATAGCTTAGTTCTGAGAACATGTGGGCTTCATCAACAACGTGAACTTAGGAACCTTCGGAGACACTAATTTGGCTGAACTGAGGACTAGACTTTAGGATGCAGAGGAAACTGCTGCTTCTGAAGAAGGAAGCAGGTTGTTGCTTGCAGCAACAAGCCGCCTCCTGCCTTCAAGTCCTATGCCCATTAAGGTGAAGAGCCCTCGAACCACCCAAAAACTAAAGGAAAGAAAAATCCCAAATGGCTGAGAAAGAAGAGGACACAGCGTGTGTCCATGGGGCTAGAAGGCTTATAAATGCATATACATATGTTTGACCAAAAAGCAGAAGGCATGGCCATTGATGGTTAGAGAAACCCTTCTGAGGCACACAAAACCAGCAGTTTAATGACTCAATCAACTATCTAGAGAGACTGAATGCACGAAACAAGATCCGGACACAAAGGTTGATGAGGTTGGTCTGGTCTTTGACCGCTACCCTGTGTTGATTACTCACGGGAGTATTACTCACGGGAGTCAGGGACATATGACATGTCATAGGCAAACTGAAACAAATTACACATACGGAGAAGGGCTGAGGGGGTTTTGTTACTGTGTAAGCGTGTTGCTACACTGTCAATAGCAAAAATAACTTCTGTTTTAAGCAATCCCCATCAGATCTCCAGTTCCAGTGCTGTTTGTCTGGGTTTTTTTTTAAACTCTTTAAAAGGTTATCCTTTGGCCTACAACACATTTTGCAGAGCTAAAAAAAGAAAAAGCTGTATTCTGCTCATATTACAGCCACTTCCAAGTGATTCAGTGATTGCAAATTGTGTGTGTGGGAAGAAAACAAGGTGGTCACTATGGTGTTTTGAACTCTTACCGCATTTCTTTTTTTTCAGAGGAAGACAGTCCAGCATTCCCAGAGAGACTTGCTATTTGCACTATGCTCTCTGCTGTCTAAGTGCTTCATAAAACAATTGCACCAACACAGCTCTAATGGATTATAGATTAGGCAGAAACGAAAGGGCACAGGATTGTTCTCCCGTATTGTCTCCCAATTTATTTTGCTTAAATGAGAGATAATAATTTACAGAAGCAATCAGTTAGTCACGTCTTGATTTACATTTTTAACGAGGAGGCTACACTAGTGCTATTTTGCCTGTTTTGTTTTGTTTTGTTTTGTTTTTGTTAGGGGAGGTTGTTCTGTGTTTATTTGGGGTCTGTGGGGGGGAGTGACCTTCCAGTGGACAATTGCAAGCTGCAATTTCGATAGGGGCAGAGTAACTTTTAACCTCAGAGTTTTAAATTCGAGATTCTGTTTGTTTATATTCTTTTAGCATTTGTTTAACTTTAGCATTCATTTATAAAAATGGGAAAAATATCTTTGTGTCAGCCCGACCTATCTTGGGAATATATAAAAATCTCCAAGTCCACATATAAAATGTCTGAAAAGTTTTCCACTCACTGTTCTTGATATTTATTATCAGCAGGGGAACGGGAGAAAAAAAAGTGCATTTGAAAAACTCAAGTCAGCATTTCTCAAGACTTCCTCATGCATATTATAGACTTTTTTTTTCCCTAAAGTGTGAATGAAGTAAGGAATTAATGAAGTCAATGTAAATGTTCTGTGTTGGAGGCTCTTCAAATTTCAGAGGAGAAAGCCAGGCTGTGTTATGTTTGTACTCTTGGTGCTCATGAAAAAATCAATGATTGTGGCATCGGGAATAGCTGCTTCTGTTTGTCCCTTTCTTGAGCTTTGCTACTCTTACTATTATCTCCATATTCCCGTGCATTCATATCTTTTTCTTCCATGCTTCTTCTCTTCCCTCCCTCATGAAGTATTTCTCATCCCTTTTCAGTGGTCAAGTTGGAAGGGACATAGGATTCACAAGGAATGTTTTGTATCATTTGATTTAACTTTCTTTAACTCTGTTTCCTTCCATTAAAATGTGTGTAGACATGGCTCTTCAGGGCATGCTGTAGTGCCCAAGATTATTGGTTTGTGGTGGGGTGTTGTGTGTGGGGTTGTGGGTGTGGAGTTTAGTTGGTGGGTGCTTTTTTTGTGTGTGTTTTTTTTTTTTTTTTTTATGTGGTTGGACTCGATGATCTCAAAGGTCCCTTCCAACCACTAAGATTCTGTGATTCTGTGATTCTGTGAGTGTTTCAGTTCAGCAGGTGTAGCAGGTAACCTGATCACAAATGCAACCACGTAATCTAGTATTGTTTCACTCTCTGTTTAGGTGGTTGAAGATACCTTCAACAGCTGCTGCAATGTGAAAACTGCCCAATATTTGTCTCCCTTGGAACGACTCTTGCAGGATTTAGTCTACATGAAACCAATTCCCTGCAAACTGCTAAATACATAATCGTGGTTAGTAGAGGATCAGACCCGTTTGACTGATCATCATGTTAAATAATGGTGATGAAACTTTGTTTTGTGTCATTTAAGATGTTCACAGAAGAGTTGAAATAAAGTTTAGAATTCTGTGATATATAGTTGAGTATAATTCTCAGACATGTGAATTAACTTAAAATTGATCATTTTGTTCAGAAACCAAAGCTGACAATCCATGGCATGCTTAAAACAGAGAATATGAGAGAGTAGAGTATAAAATAAATTGAAAGCAAGAAAATACATTGAGGACGCTTCTCTTAAATTATTTTTTTTCATTAAAAAAGTTATCAGAAGCTGCTACAGAACTTGAAGAATTTTCATAAGAGTACAGTAGAGATGGATGTTTAATCTAGGTTTAACTTCCTCCTGGCTGCCAGGAATCTTTATTGTAGCTTAACATGAAACATTTCCATTTTTATTTCCTTTATAAGCATTTCAAAGTGAATAAAGATTTCCATGTTGTCTTTCAAACACAAACCCAAAGCATTTTAGAATGCTTTAGCCCACCACGCAACAACTTCCATATACATTTGGTAAATTCCTGTTCTACTTACATCAACAGCATGGCTCCAGCTGAATTCAGTGGAGTAACAAATATGTCCAATCAACCTTTTTCATTTACACAATTTCTTAGATTTTCTTTAGCATGTTAATAATGAAAAATATTTATAAGCACTAGACATAATCTTAAATGAGATGTATATTAAAAATGTTTACTTTATGCAAAGCATATAGCCTAGTTTAGCAACAGATTCATTTTGTTATTTTTGAAAATTTCTAGCTGTGTTTTTAATAAATACAGATTTCAAACAGTCTATGAGAGTGTACTAGAAATCTTACTTCTTAGAATTCAGGATTACATAATTTTGTGACTGGGACTGTTTTCTTACGACAAAACAGACAATGTTTAGATTCTGCTTGAGTTATTCAGTGTTTGTTACTACTTTAGCAGACTATTAAAATTAAACATAGGTATTAATCAGTGATTAAGTCATCTTTCAGGCATTACTTAGTGCATATTGAGCACCTTTGTAATAGAAGAAATACCTGTACTTGACTGTAAGCACATGATGAGTCCCATTGATTGTAACAAAAATTATCATGCACATAAATTAGGAACATTCTTAAAATATCTTGATGACCCATGTGGACAGTTTATTCTCCTATGAGTCTAAAAATATGACTTAGCTGGTTCTGCCTACATCTGAGAATTTCAAGTAAGTAGTTCCTTTACAATCTTTACAATCAGGAAATTCAATACCATGAAGAAATTAATCCCTCCTCCCAATGCACTATCTAATTTAAAAATCTTCTATGAATCAAACATCAATATGTGGCTAAACATTTGGAAACATCAGGTACTTATACACTCTTTAACCCTCTGAGGTATGCTGAAGTAGGAGAATTTGTACAGATGTGCAAACAGGAGTATTGGTATCGTACATGGTATTGTAGTGTGTATGCCCTAGATTGCTACAGAATTTTTACTTATTTTATTTTGTCTTTGAATATTTAAAACCTCAAGCTTCACTTCACAGGTACATTGTTTTCTCTCCACTCAAAACAGTTCAGCCTAGTAAAGCTTAAAACCTTAAGTTTTAAAGGGAGAAGTTAAAAGGGCAAAGATTCCAGGATGCTCCTGCTAGGAAAAGATAATCTTCTTTATCCTAAAATGCTTTTTTCAACATGTTGAGGTTTTTAGCCAGATACAGAAAAAATTCCTTCTTTTTAGCAGATCTCCATGGGATTAGTTTTGTTTCACAGCAGGAAAATTAAGTGATGTATTTACAATCTGTTCTTTGCTCAGCAGTTTTTCCTTCCTAGAAAAGAAGTAGCAGATAGAACTCCTTTCCTTAGGGAAAGAAACAGCAGCGTGGACACTGTGCGTTAATATAGGTGTTCTAATTCACAGTTTCATGGAGGATGCCAGTAGCATAGTAAAAATCAAACCCACCAAAGCAATTTGCTGTGTTGTATGACAGCGTGCTCACTATCTGACATTAAAAAACATTTTAATCTGCAGAAGCTAGGAAAAAAAAATCAATGCCAATTATTCATGACATTTCTGAAAATTGAGAAAGAAACTGCATTGTGTTATGGATAATCAATCTGGTAAATAAAGCAGTGGAAATACAGTGCAACAGTTAACAGCATAGGTGTATTTTAGCATTAATGAGAGATGGGAGACGGCCACGTGATGGCAGCAAAGTCTGAGGAATTCGGGTTTTTTTCCTACGTTAAACTGCGGATAAAGGGATATGACCTAAGGTTCCTAACTGGTTCTTCAGGTTCTAGAAAATATACATTACATATATTTTCACTTAAAAATACATAGCATGTTCATCAGACCAGAACTTTCTGTGGAGAGTGATTCCATGCTTTAATTAAAAAAAAAAAATATTACATTTGGGACATTTTTTTCCCAGTAAAAGAATAGTTTTCATCTCATTTGCCAATATTTCCATCTTTCTTCCTCAGTTAGTTGAGTTAGTTCCACCCAGAGGAGTAGGCATATTTCGATAAAACTAAGGCGGTTGCTTACTTTTTCCTAGTTCCTTTTCCTAATACTTTTGTCCACAGGAAAAACCCTCCATTATAACAACCCCTTTTGGGGAAAACCAGAAAATTAAAATCTAGAATGCCTTCAATTTTTAAGAGGAGGACTGAGAAAACTGCTTGTTCTAATACAGAGACTTGGACTGAGGAGGCAGAATTTTTAGATTCAGATTGGTATGAATTAATAAGCTCTATGTTTGTAATTTAAAAAGAAAACTACAATCTGCTCATTATATGTAAACTAGATGCTCTTTTTTTCAACTCCTAGGAAGCTATTTTTATATATCCTTCATAGGACAAGTTCTGAGAACTCAGGATTTGTGCAAGATAGTAAACAAAACCTCAAAACTCCACGAGTTAATAATTTTCTTCCCAAGAAGTTGGGATTTTTTTTCTTCTAAGCCATATAAAAGCAGGCTTTTCACATAGGGTTCTCTCCTGCAATAGGCACAGTCCCTTTTCTGCACTGCGTCTTCCAGATCCTACATTGCAAGGTCAGCTTTGATCAAACAAGACAGTCCAGAAAAACTTCTATCAAAGTCTCTCTTCAATCCATGCAAATGCTTATACATATTATATTACATTTTGCAGAACTGAAAGGCAACCAGGTAGAGTTTAGGCAAGTGGGTCTCTGGAATGGCTTAGATGAACAGGGGCATAGGCTGGATGACCTCCAAAGGTCCTGTGAGGGTTGTCTTGAAGGTTGTCCTACCCTCTAGGAGGGTAGCAGCTGCTCTTACAAAATGCCAGTATGCTCTCCAACAATAACAAGGAGTTTAAAGGGATGTCATTAGGTTATGCACAGCGCTGAATTCTGCATAAACCAGAGGTCTTTTCTCATGGCCCCTTGCTGTATTGCTCTAATATGGCAGGAAGTAGCGAGGAAGACCATAATCACCAGCTGGAGGATGCTGAATCGTATGTAGTTTTGGGTAGCCAGAAGGGAACCTGTTCTGTAGTTCTTTTTGTGCATCCAGATTCCTGCGCTGACTGCATATTAATGAACCTTTGCAATTACAGGCAAGCGTGCCTAAAGCACTGTGGATTCCCTTCCTCCAGACGGTGATTTCACTGCTCTGCCATGACTACTCAGGTATTCCAAGCCAGCACTGCCTCACAAGGCAGGCAGCAGTGGCTAATTACAGCAGCGCTGTTCAGGTAAATAAGGCCTTTGGCCGATGAGCTTTGGTTGCTTCTGCTGCAGCAGTTTTAGGGGTTACTGCTCTGCCAGTCTGCCCTGGCGGTCTCCTTCCATAACACGGGTGGCAGAAAAGAACATAGGTCTCATGCCTCTCAGCTGGTGTGAAGTTTGAGGAGGCCTATGAGTGAGTATGACTTCTAGATTGTAGACCCAAAAAGCAAAGAAGTAAACCTTCTACTAACTCCAGTAGCGATGCTTTAGATGGCATTTTTCTCCACAGTTTGAAGCCTGATAGATTAAATTACCTGGAGCATGAGCACACATTGGCTCTAAGGCTGTAAAATAGCCATTCCGTGCAATCAGGGGCAAGTGCAAGTTTAGATTTCATGAACTCTCAGCATTCATCAGAAGAGAACAGTCCCACCAAGGGACCAAACGCTTGTTAGAGACAACTGAAAATACCTGTGTAAAACCAACCAGCCAACGCACTAACCCCCTCCGCCTGCAAAAGGCCCTAAACCAACAAAAGGTTTTTTAGTTGGAAAGTGAATACGAGTTTTTTCCTTAAGGTATTACTGTGCCCAGCTTCCTGCTGCAAATAAAATGCTGATACATAACTGAAAATGCTGTAGCTGTCACTTTTATTGTCACAGTACACTAATTGGATTCGACATCCTCTGGAATCTCCATCTTGTTTATACCTTTGCATGTTTCATTTATTTCTAACTTTATTTCTAACTTTCATTTATGTCTAACTTCTAATACAGCTTATTTTCAAAACTCAAAGCTCTATTTTTCCTTTTGCTACTCACATTCTGATTCTTCTATCTCCATCCTTCTTTGACTTTGAGGTACTTATTCAGAATTAGATTCTTTTGCTTATTATTCCAGTACTAATAGTAACTCCTCTGACTGATACCACAAAAAATATCAGGTAGGACCACCAATGTCCAATAAAACTTAAAAAAAAATCTTTCCCCAAAGCTATACCCTTCCTCATTTTCTGTTGCATCCTTTTAAACTGCATCTGAAAGTGGTATTTACTAGTTATTTTGAAGACTAATTCAGATAAAAGGTTCAGGAGCTAAAGACCTTTTTTTTTCCTTACTGATTGGTTAAACACCAAGCAGGCACAAAGAATAAATCATATATTGTATGATTCAAAAAGCTAACACCATAAAATATTTGCAATTCTGGAAAAAACAGTGATGTAGCCTCTGACAATTTTGCAACTTACACGACTTTGTGGCCATGTAGGACTAGAGATGACAGGAGATGAGAGTTCAGAAATCAGTCGTGTAGTCACTGGCAAGTGAATGTATCAGATCAGTCTATCCACTCTTTATTGTCTACCACACCAGTAAAATGGTACGAGCTTCTGTATTTTGAGCTATGAAGAAATCCCTCTTAGCTGTTAGGGGAGGATTCAGATTCAGCCCAATAAATGCTGTCTCCCAGCTATTACCTGTATGCTTGTGTGTCTAAGCCACCTCTAAAATAATCCAGGCATCTTTAGAGATTCTGTTTTTTGCAAGTAAATCGTCTGATAGAAAAAGCTGGTGAGTTGGAGAGGCAGGGGCTACTGGGATATACAGAGCAGGAGTGGTCAGGAGAAGGATTATCAGGAGAGAAGAAGCTCCAGGATAATATCTGCCCACATGCACTGCTGCTGAACTGCAGCAGCATTCTCTGAAGGCCTATAATTCAGAATTTCTTGGAAAAATAAAACTAAGGGATGAACTCTTCTGATTCTCTCCAGGAGAACTAATTCTGATCTCAAACTTTGTTGATTTTCCTGGCACATATTCCCTGGTTGCAAAAAGTCTTTTTTTTATCCAAACCTATCAAAGAGCAATAGAAAAACGTGCTCCAGGTTATCCTTAGATATGCATGAACCTTATACTTGCCCATAACTATCAAAGCATGACAAAGTAGAATGAGACAGATGGGAACATTATGACCAAAGATAGACCCTAGCTAGATCCTTCAATAGATCGAGAACTCTCCAGATTTTCTGGGAAATTCTGCCATGTGTTATACATTTAATTTCAATTACATGTAACAAATGTAATAAGCTAGTACAAGCTGCGGGTAGCTTTTGTATGGGGAGAAGCATCTGCAAGAAAACCCAAACTGCCTGGCAATTGCATGCTTTCCTAGGGTGGTATCTGTTAGCGTTTTGAGGTTTCCACTGCAGAAGTAGAAATCAGAATTTGCTTGGGAGTGCCTATTGTCAGGACACAATTTCATATTTAAGGCAGCATTCCTTTTAGCCTTAGCGTGGCTTAGGGAGGAATGAATTATGTGAGGAATGTGGTGGTAGTCTGGTGGTTAGTTGTTCATATTATTCTGCTCTGCTATACATATTGTGAGAAAACTACACAAAAGAAGTCGGGAAATGATCTCATAGACTCCTCTAGCCATATTAATAATCACAAAGGTGGAAGGAAGCACAAAAACAGTAAAAATGCCTAGGACACAAGGGTAGCTGGGCTGCCTTTTATCAGCCATTTCCCTCTTGACTAAGAAACTGTATTCTTTTGTCTGGTTCAGACTTGTCTGTCCTTTACGATGGATGCTTTTAAAAAGTCATCACCGAGCATGAGGGACAAAAACAATTGGAAGACCATTTTTAAAATGAAGAATCATATTCTATATAAGATTAGCCAGGGCGCATGGAGTTAAAGGAAATCCTTGAGTGTCATGAGAGTGCAAACAAAGAGGGCAGTTTATGAGGAATTGCTGCAGGTATGTGCTCAAAGTCTGAGTAAGTACATCCTCCATGAGGTGGGAAGGGTGGGTGGATATACAGATTCCCCCCCCTTTGCTGACTGGTGCACCTGAATACCAGCTAAAAAAGCTCACGGGCTACAGAACTACAGCTGCACTACCTCAATAGCATGCAAGACTCATAGAATCATAGAATGGTTTGGGTTGGAAGGGACCTTAAAGATGATCTAGTTCCAAGCCCCTGCCATGGCCAGGGACACCTCCCACTAGACCAGGCTGCTCAAAGCCCCATCCAGCCTGACCTTGAACACTTCCAGGGATGGGGCATCCACAACTTCTCTGGGCAACCTCTTCCAGTGTCTCAGCACCCTCATAGTAAAAAATTTCTTCCTAATATCTAATCTAAATCTACCCTCTTCCAGTTTGAAGCCCTGACCCCCTCATCCTGTCACTACATGCCCTTCTAAAAAGTCCATCTCCAGCTTTCTTGCAG
Organism: Larus michahellis; assembly: GCF_964199755.1. Lineage (NCBI taxonomy): Eukaryota > Metazoa > Chordata > Aves > Charadriiformes > Laridae > Larus > Larus michahellis. Next base: position 117,878,670 of record NC_133897.1, read on the forward strand.
GTCCCCTTCACATACTGGAAGGCTGCTATAAGGTCTCCTCAGAGCCTTCTCTTCTCCAGCCTGTCCTCAGAGGAGAGGTGCTCCAGCCCTCTGATCATCTTTGTGGCCCTCCTCTGGACTTGCTCCAACAGGTCCACGTCCTTCTTATGTTGAGGGCCCCAGAGCTGGACGCAGTACTCCAGGTGGCGTCTCACCAGAGCGTGTCCGCACACTTTGAAAAGAAAATGGCATTTCAGGGCACAGAAGTAACTGAGAAAGGAGGAAAATGCAGTACAGATTTGCCTAACCGAGATCACGCAAGGCTGAGTTGATACCATTTAACTGATAATCCCTCTGTCACTAAAGGACAGGCGATACGAGCAACTTCTCCCGCACGGAGCGGGAAGAGGGCGACTTGGGCTGCCGCCAAAATCACCTCAACGCCGGGCGGGGCCGCTGCCCTCGGGGGCCCAGAGGGAACGGCCAAGGCGGGCGGCACGGGGGAGCGCCCGGGAAGCTCTGCCGGCCGGGATAAACAAATCTCTGCTCCCTTCCTCTGCTTCCTCCCATTTCCACCGGCCCGCGGCCCGTTTGGCGAAGCGGGCCGGATGGCGGCACCGGGGCCGCGCCGGTCGGTGCCCACCCCGGCTCGGCAGGGGGCGCTCGAGCGCCGCCCCGCCTCCTCCGGGCCCCGCCGCGCTGCGGCTGCGCAGAGGCACCGGGGGTGGGTGCATGCGCAGGGCGGGGAGGCGGGCGCCGCGTTCAGGGCCCGCCGCCGCCGGTCTCCCTGGTGCCGCCCCAGTCGCGCCGCAGTTCCCGGATGTAGCGGCGGGCGCGCGGGGCCGGCGGTGGCTTTGCCGCTGTGGGGTGCGGGCGGGCGCCGCGGGCCGGGGCGGGGGGACGCCGCTGGGGATGGGCGCGTAAGAAGGTAGGAAGGAAGCAAGGAAGCGAGGAGGAGAGTCGGCCTCAGGCTCCCGCCCGTCGGCTCCCGCCGCCCCGGCCGCGTCCCCCGGCCCGTCGGAAGGGTCCTTCCCGCCGCTCACTGTCGCGTCAGGATTGCCCCCGTCCCCCCAGCCCCCCTCCCTCCTTCGCCGCACCGGCAGCCGCGGCCCGCGTCCTCTCCTCCCGCGCCCCCGGTAGCCGTCCCCATCGGGGTCCCCCTCCGCCGCCTGCGGGCTGCGCGGCCCCTCCTGCCGCCCCGGTGCCCGGGCCCGCGGGGCGTCGGCGGGATGAGCAGCTCGCGGAACAACCGGGTGATGGTGGAAGGAGTCGGGGCGCGGGTGGTCCGGGGCCCGGACTGGAAGTGGGGGAAGCAGGACGGCGGCGAGGGCCATGTGGGGACCGTCCGTAGCTTCGAGAGCCCGGAGGAGGTGGTCGTGGTGTGGGACAACGGCACCGCCGCCAACTACCGCTGCTCCGGGGCCTACGACCTGCGCATCCTCGACAGCGCGCCCACCGGTGAGCGGCGGCCCGGGGGCGGGAGGGAAAGGGGCGAGGCCGCAGCACCCCCGGGGGTGCCCGCGGCGGGGTGAGAGTCGGGGCCCGATCCGGGGGGCAGGTTGTTCCCCGCCTCTCCCTCTCGGTTTTGTGGGATGGGGAAAGCCGGTTACCTCCCTCCCCCCCCCCCCCCCGTCTCCTTCGCATGGCTGGGCGTGGGTGTCCGTCTGTGTGCGTGTATGTGTCTGCCTTAAGTTAAAATAAATATATAGTGCGTGGCCGTGGAGGGAGGAGAACTTGTCCTGGGACTTTTTAAATTGGGGTAGACAAAGCAAAAGTGATGTGCTGTAGAGAGCAGGCTCCCGGTGAGCTGAGGGCGGGGGGACACAGTGGAGGGAGGGAACCGAGAGGATGGTTTGGTTTTCTTTCTCCCTCCCCTCCCCCCCCCCCCCCTTGAATTTATGTTTCAGAGCTGTTTTGTAAAATGTTGACAGTCAATTCTGAGTCAAACGTACGGAGGACTGCAGAAAAGAGGTGTATCACCTTTTTGCTAAAGATTACATTAGGTGGTTGAAATACTGTTTTGTCTCGTCGTCTGCACGTTGCCTTTTATCTGTATTGCCAAACTTGTTGTAAAACAGCTGAAGTACTGGAAAAAAAACCCCTACACTCGTTCTTTCTTTTAATTACTTATTTATGCTTTAAATTCAGTCAGTTTGGACAATGGATTTAGATCGGCACTGACATTATGCGGCAGTGTTAGTGTTGCAAACACTGCAGAGAAATGTTCATTTTAGCACCTGTTTTTACAGTGAAAACTCACAAATATATTGTTCAGCTTCATCAGAAATAATAGGTGAATTTTGGGTGGGCAGGATTGTGTTAATAATGAGGCGATTGGACCGGTTTGTTGGGGTACTTAGATACGCTGTTTTTGTAACATGTCTTTCATTTAGCATATGATGGAGGGGAGAGACCATCTTTGAGCCAGCTATGTGTGTGTAGTGTTACAGAAAAGAAAATTATAGCAGTGGGTTGGAGCTGACAGGCTTTTGAAGAGACAGTAGCATGGAATGCATTCTAATTAATTACGAAAATGTTGCTAAGAAAAAAAAATACACCACATGTTGCGTGATAAGCCTTAGAGATGGATTTAACTTTTCTATGTCTGGGTGCGTTTCTCTCCCCTGGCTTCATGGTTGGTTTTTTGTTGTTGTTTTGGAGGGTAGATGCTATTAAAATGAGCTGAAAATATTTTTGAAATGGACCTTGGAACAAGAAATTAAGAGTAGTTTTTCAAGCTGTCGATCCTTGTCTTGCACATGTTTATGCTTTGAAACTTTACCTGCATTTGATGTCCTGTAGAAACCAGTGGGACTGCTTCTGCATAAAACTGAAGTGTATGCATAAATGTTGAATATGAGCCTTGAATGCTCATTATATTATTCTAGCCCTGCTTGATGTATTTGCAAGCTGACAGCATCCTGTGTTAATAGGATCTGGAAGCCTACACTTAATACTCAGTTTATGTCCCCTTTTTTTTTTGTTTTTTTTTTTTTTTTCTGCTTTATTCCTTCTAATTTTCAGTATATACCTTTGTATATATACCTTTGTATTAGAATTTTAATTTCCGCTTCAGGTAGGACTGTGTATATTGCTGTGGGAGAAACTCATAAACATTGCAGTTCTCAGGCTTTGCAAAATGGTATTTCTCTTCCTGAGGTTTTTGGCCAACGCGTGCATCATTCTCGTGGAACTGCTGCATGGAGCTACCCAGGGTTGCTTTTTGCTAGAGGGAGTTACTTTTGTGGTCACGATTCCGTGGAAATAGGAAGAGTAAAAATCTGTAAAGTAATACCAGCGAAAGGGCAAAGTTAATGGAATTAGGATGCTGTCAGTTTGGACTGAAATCCTGGTTTTACTACTGATTCACTCTATTCTTGGGCAAATCACTTCCCTTTTTCAGTTTTCCACCTTTTTGTAATTACTGATTTTTCTCCATCGTAGTGACTAGCCATTGTTTAGAAGAAGGGACTCTGACTTTGGATGATAGTTTGATACTACTTCTAGGGGCATTTAGATAATTTTGATATAAGTAGTTACAGGAAAAGTGGGATTAGGTGGCAGGAATTTCTAACTGTAGTATTAATAATGATGCTGTTGAGCAAAGAAATATTATAAAATATGGCATGGCTTTTGGTTTGGTCATACTTAGCACAGTGTGAAATCATGTCCCTTTTAGTTTAAAATGAAAAAAAAATTCTCTGGTTCATAAATTTACAGTCACAACATGGTCTTAAGTTTATAGTGAGAATAAATCTAAAAATACAGCAATAGAAAGCAAAATTAAATTATCTATTGCTGGGAGTTCCTTTTATTTGGTATTCAAAACCAGACTTGATTGTAAGTTCTTGAAAGCAGTGCTTGCAGCCGGAGTTGCAGCTTTGATGAGTTTGAGGCCTGTACAGCCAGAAACAGTAATGATGCATCAGGAACCCAGTGAGTTATAGCAGTAATGTTTGAAGCTCATTCTATTTTTAAAAAACAACGCCACCACCCCTGAGTTTGATACATATATGTGCATATATCTATGTTTCATAGACTTAGTGGTGTAGTGTCTTGTATTTTAATGATTGTAGGCTATTACCAGCATTGCAAGACTATGATAATTTTTTATAAAAAGTAAATAGCCTTAGTACTAAGATTTTAGGATGATCTTTAAAATGAGTCATCAGTGATTTACATTAAGTATCCCTTGTAAGCTGTTTGCTCCAGATGTAGTCATCTGGGTAATGAATGATTTCTGGTATGTTTTGGTTTTCACTTACATCATTGGCAATCATATTTACGTTGATTGGTATTTCTTTAAGCAAGACAGAGTGATTGAGAGGAATTAGTAAACTAATAATCTGAAAAGTAAGGAAATTTCAGTTAGAAAGAAACTTCAGTTAGATCCTGTGTAGCAAGCTCCCAGGTGGAGTAAATGGTGGGATGTGATGCATTAGCAGTGCAATGTGGTTGCCTGATTGCTTGCAAATAAATTCTGGTCTTTCTGGTAAAGCAGCTTTTTGCCAGGATCTAGCTGTCTTGAGAATCCTCTTTTTCTGCTAGTGTTGTGGAGAAGAAACAGAAAGGAGTAGTTTTCTGAGTTGCTGAACAGAAGCTAAAAGTGTATAAACACAAGCTTTATATTTAGAAGGGAAGGCAGCCTTTTGTCAAAGGTGAAGGACATACAGTAGCATGTTTGTAGAGAGCGCTCCTGACTATGTTCACATAATACTTATGAATGTTACAAAAACTTTCTGGGTTTATTCTCTTTCTGAAGACTTTCTTTCTACAAAGCTTAGGCAAAAATTCAGTTGTCATCCATTTCCTCTTTAATATGGTTGGTTCAAAGTAACAATGTTATTTTCCTGCTTAAGATATATTTACCCAATTGTGTTTGAATAAGGGGAGGTGGCGGAGGGGCTGGGGTCAGGAAATAAAATCTTGATGTGGAATTATCCTGCAGCTAGAATAAGCATCTGTGCAGTGTGGAAAGCTCTCTGTGACGTATTTTGGTAATACCGGAAAACACCGGAAAGGTGTTATCGGTTGGAGATCTGAGTGGCTTTTTGTACTTGTATTAATAGTTGTCTGTCACCTGAAAAGTTGCATAAATCATCATGAAGTCATACATGTCAAACATTTTAAAAGGTACACAACCTCGAATGATTTATCCCATGTATTTGTTTATTTGTTCTTGCTTTTAGCACATCAAGTGTAATTCAAGGAAAACTGTCTTAGTTAAGGTTTTTTAAGTGCCTATTGGTACATACTTGCAGAACCCCTCACAAGTGAAAAAAAAATCTAGTAGCTTCATGAGCAGTGGTACTTGGGAAGCCTGTTGTGGTTGTCTTTTTGTTTTGTTTTTATTTTTTTATAAACATATCCTTTGTCCTTCCTGCCCATCCCCCATGTCTCCTACACAATAATCCTCTCCCTCCTCATGTATCTTGTGATACTCTTACTAGACAGGACACATGCTTTCGCAAGTCTGGCATCTCTTGTATATAACAATTGGTTAGCTGGCTGCTGCCTGACAGGGTATTTAATAGATGAGTTATGTTTGTGGGCACACTGATTTGAGTTTTCACACAATTTGTCGGAATCTGGGTAATCTGTAAGAATTCTTTGTTTTCAGTTTGCCTGGAGTCTGGCCATAGTGTCAGTATTATCTTGAGTGGAAGAATGGGAAGCACAAAACATTGCTATTACTTTTTAAATTGTGGTGTAAATGCATCAGTTTTCTAAGTAGCTTGTGGTATCCTGTGCATGATGGTAGTATTGTCATTATGATATGAAAAGATTTTTGCTTATTAGAGAACTGTAGAGAATGAGTCCATTGGAACCAATAAAATCTGGTTTCCGAGAAGTAATTGAAATCACTATTGACTTCTGCTGTGCTTAACAGTGAGTGGTATGGATACTCCTTGTACGTCTTATTTTACCATTAAAATGTTCTTTTATTGGACAGTTATATATTGCCACCTCTGAAAATTATTTTTAATACAACAGAGATATCTGTAACAAATTCAAATAGCAATTTGATCAACACTGCTTCTATTTCCTTTCACAGCTTTAGGAGCGAGCATGGGGTTTAAAAACTTGCAGGCGAAGGCTGTGAAATTGATGTCTAAATGACTGGTGACAGAGGAACGTTGGGCTAGGTAATCCAGGGAAGATTTGGGAATAGATGACAAAAGTGAAAATAACCGTGGGAGGGACGTGTTTCCTATGTAAACTGCCTAGGGGCAGTTTCCTATGTAAACATAGGAAATTCCTATGTAAACATAGGAAACTAATATGAAATGCAAATATTACAAACATTAATGACAAGAGCAGATCAGGAATACCGGATTTTATGGTGTATTAAGGTTGGAGGGATGTGAGGAAGTGTCAGGTATTTAAAAGTAATTAGGCGTGGTGAAAGTACCCATCTCATTACCTGGTTTCTTTTGTGTTTTTTTTCAGTGCAGTGTGAAGGATGATACAAAACCTGGTTCATCTTGAAATAACCTGCTCCTAGGAATTTTTCAAGAATATTTAGAGGTTTAGTTTTTGCATTATCTCCTTTTAGAGAGCTAAAGTGCTCTTCGAGTTCACAGCTGGCCAGCTGCAGGGCTGATGTTTGAATTCTGAAGTTTTTATGGCCCTTTAATGTATTCCAGTAGTTTAATTAAGGCATTCTTTCCTAATATAAACTTCTGAAAGTTTGTGTTTCTCTACCTTTCTTAAACAGCCTTCCTTTCAAGGAGTGGAAGTGGTTTACGTGGCAGATACAGGTTGCATTTGGGTCAGGAATTCAAGTTTGGCTCCAGAGCCTACGTGTGACCCAGTCTCCTGGTTGTTCCTGTGTACAATGCTTCAATTTACATCATGGGTTGGTGGAAGTAAATTGAAAGATATGATCTCAATGCTGATTAGCATTCAGTCCACTGGGCTAGAGCAGAGCTAGTCTGAAACATTAGAAATAATGTCTCCTTCCCTCCCCGCAAACATGTGTAGTGCCAACATCAGGTCCTCAGTACTGAATTTTGGTGAGTAGATGGTGATCAATTAGATGGAGACTGTGGTGATGTAAGTTGTCCCCTTCAGCCCATGGAGGGCCACAATGGAGCAGATATCCATACTGCAGCTCGTGGTGGATCCCATGCTGGAGCAAGTGGACATGCCCTGAAGGAAACTGCAGTCCATGGAGAGCTCACGCTTGAGCAGTGTTTTTCTGAATGACTGCGGTGATGTTGCAGCAGGGGACCCATGCTGGAGCAGGGGAACAGTCTGAGGAGCTGTTGTGGACTGACCGTAACTCCCCATTCCGCATCATCACAAAATTTCTTCACCAAAAGGTTATGAAGCATTGCAACGGGCCACTCAGGGAAGTGGTTGAGTCACCATTCCTGCAGGTGTTTAGAAGGCATGCAGACATGGTGCTTAGGGACATGATTTAGCAGTGGACTCGGCAGTATTAGGTTAATGGTTGGACTTGATGATCTTAGGGGTTTTTCCAACCAAAATGATTCTATGATTCTATCTGCCCTGGGCAGAAGCAGAGAGATAGAGGAGTTGGGACTGAAGGAGAGAAGTTGGGTCTGGGAAGTAGGCAGAGTATAGGGGCAAGGTATTTTAGTTTTTGTCTTTCTCACCATCCTCTTCTGTTCTTGTAATTGGCAATAAGTTTAATTTTCTCCAAGTCAAGTCTGCTTTGCCTGTTGTGGTAATTGGTAAGTGATCTCACTTTTATCTCGACCTAAAAGCTTTTTCATTTTATTTTCACTCCTTGTCCTGTTGAAAAGGGGGAATGAGAAGAGTGGCTAGGTGGGCATCTGGTGGTGGCCAAGGTCAACGCATCACACTCGTGCATCTATAATATCTTAAAAAAAAGTTAAAATTATGTCAGCCTTCTTTAAAATATACTATTGATTTAAATAGTTAATTTTGTTTTTATTAGGAGTGTGAATAAGAGTTTAGCGATCACATTTTGTGATCCAGTAGTAGCATCTTGTTTTTGCATTTTTTTTAGCAAATGAAGTTAAAACTCTCTCTTAGTCCACTGTCCGCAAAGGCATACAAATCTACTTCTCCCTCCAGATCTCTAGTGCAGTGGTTACACATTCTGTAACAGGATTACTTGACTGCTGCTGCCCTGTTTGTCGAGCCAGCAGTGTTGTGCAGCTCCACAAAGAATGGGACTGGGAAACCAATCCAGCTGAGTATTTTTCCTCCTGGCTGTCTTTCATCCGGGGATGTTTCTTGATTCAGTTTACAGATCAACTCTGCAAAAACCTTTTGCTGGCGTAATGGAAAGAACGGAGCAGCATGGTAAGGTGAGGCATGCACTGAAGTGGGTGTTGCTGCTGGAGTCATGTGTCAGGAAACAGATGAAGAAAGGCTGTATCTATCAGGGTGGTGTTTAGTGATCTGTGAGATAGAGATGTGACTGTCTCGATCAGAGAGTCCAGATACAGACATGTGCTGCTCTCTTTTTAAGTCCCAGATACTATAGTCAGTAAAATGACTTTTGAGTCAAATGTCTCTGTATTTTTTTTTTTCCTTGTTCCTTCCTAAGGAGATTTTTCTGAGTTTTTCCACAGCAGCTTTTGCCTCAATGGCTAGAAATGTTTAGTTTTTATATAAGATTACTGTGAGATGACCTAGTTCTGTATTACATGACTTATGATTATTCCTCTCTTTTGCCCTCTTTCCTGCTGCTTGGACCAATTGAAGAATCCTGCAGCACCTAATTCCTTGGTCCTTTTACATCCAGAATAAATGTGATCCTTGGCAAATTGTCTTTCTGAAGCTCAGGAACTGTTAAAAAATTCCAAAGATGTGTAACTTCTCTGTTTCTCTGTGGAATACCAATTTAGCAATCAATTTTTAAAAAGAAAAAACAAATATCACCCCTTGATCCCAAATGCCATAACTAGTTAGACTTTTTATGCAAGGCAATGGAACAGTAACAGGTTATCTGAGTCCTTTTAATGCACCTGCTCTTGAAGACTACCAAAAAAGTAGTAAAATGGTTCAATACAATTCATAGCAGTGAGGCAGCCACCACAAGATCACAGCTAATACTGTCTTTTTGAGTGTTACAGATAATCAATAGATACCAGACATCAAAGTCTCAGTGTACGTAACAAGAAAGGTAGCTTGCTCCTTGATGTTAACCGTCCGTCTATGTTGGGAACAAGGTTGTTGATGGAGTTGTGTGTGTGGAGGAATTGTATGGGTGATTTCAAGTTCTTGTTTTGTAGAAAAATAGCATTTTTAGCTGTTGTTACCAGGCAGCAAATACTTTTTAAATGTAGAAGGTTGTAGAAGGTTAGGATTATGGTATATGAGGTGTGTTGTCTGGCAGCTGGAGTTGGCAAATAACATTGTGGGTTATAGGGCTTGTCTGTGCCAGACTTTCAAAATTTCAGCACAGACTTTGTGGTCAAGGAATGGATGCTGCTTTAGTCATGAACTGCTCCAGGAGCTACAGTGATCACTTAGTATAACATCAGCAGTTTCACTGAAGGCTATCTTTGGCTGTCCTGAAGAGGTGCTCAAATGTCTGTGGTGCTATGTGCAGTCTTTGCTCCAAATCTGTTGCCTTTTCCAGCCTTAACTAAATATTTATTTCAATGTTGATGCAATTTTTAATCATGAGGGCACAAATTTTCCTAAATACGTTTATAATCAAGGTTGGAAGAGGATGGAGTGAGAAGCCTTCTCAGGAGAAACAATACGTGAGATGATTTTGCTGACGTTCAGAGGGACCTTGACAGGCTGGAGAAATGGGCCAACAGGAATCTAATGTAATTCGGCAAAGGGAAAGGCTAAGTCTTGCAACTAAGAAGGAATAACTGGTACAAACTGGGGACAACTGGCTGGAAAGTGGATTTGCAGGAAAGGACCTGGAGGTCCCAGTGGACAACCAAGTGACTGTGAGCCAGCAATGCCCTTGTGGCAATGAAGGACAGTGGTGTCCTGGGCTGAGTTAGGAGGAGTGTTGCCAGCAGGTCGAAGGAGGTGATCCTTCCCTTCCACTCAGTGCTGGTGAGGCCAAACCTGGAGTGCTGTATCCAGTTTTGGGCTCCCCAGTGCAAGAGAGATATGGACATAACTGAGTGTGTCAAACGAAGGGCTGCAGATGCGTTTTAAGGAGCCTTAAGGCGTCTGGTATGAGGAGAGGCTGAGGGATCTGGTGGTCTTTAGCCTGGAGAAGAGAAGGCTCAGGGGGATCTTACCAGTGTATATAAATACCTCATGGGGGTTGTAAAGAGGATGGAGCCAGGCTCTCTTCAGTGGTGTAAAGTGACAAGACAAGAGGCAATGGGCACAAATTGAAATGTGGGAATTTCTACTTAAGCATAAGAAGAAACATTTTTGATTGAACACTGTAACAGGCTGCCCAGAGGTGGTGGAGTCTGCGTTTTTGGAGGTGCTCAAAAGCTGACTGTATGTTGGCAACCAGCTCTAGTTTACCCCGCTTTAAGCGGTGGTGGTTGGACTAGACAATTTCCAGAGGTTACTTCCAACCTCAGCTATTATGTGATTCTGTGAAATGATCAGGCAAGAAGGCATTTCCTTCAGTTTTGCCTCTCCAGCTGTTGATTTTTTTCTTCAGTGCAGGTGGCTCAGCTGTTGGACACAAGTGACTAATAGATTTATAGTGAATTTGGCAGTCATTTCCAAAAGCATCCCTTCTGGAGGGGACAAAAATCATTCTTTTTCCTCACTAATTTCAGAGTGATCTGGGGGTTTTTTGGCTGTTTTTTTAAAGGGTGACTGAGTGGGAAAATTCTTTTAGCGCTCATTTTTATCTTGTGCCACAGACTGCATGCCAGTGCTTCTCTCTTCTGTTGCTCATTTTTTTTCCAAGCAGCAGCAGAATTTGATATTTTTTATATTTATCTTTTTTTAATAAACTTGCTGCGCTTCACTGTATTCAGAATGCATGGATGGAAACTGTCTGTGACTGATCACTTTCAATCTGCTGTAGCTTGGCAAAGCTGTAGGAGTAAGTAGCATTGAGAATTCAATTTTTGTGGAAGGCTGGGCAGAACACATGCTGGTGGGTTACATCTGGTCTGTCTTTGGCACATTCTTTTAGAAAAAAACAACATAAAAAGCAGTAAAACTCTTCAAAAATGTTAACAGATTTTCATTAAGCTAATGGCATCTATCCAAGAGAGATTAATTTTTTCCTATAGAAAAAAGAATAGAGGTAAGCACTCTTGTCCAGTGTACAAAATGTGTAAGTCAAGCCAATGATTTTCAAACTGGCATGCGCAGTTGAACACAGCCTTTGTGGTATAAAGTGTCTTGATAGTCTTAATCCGGAGATAAAATTCCAGATTGCCTGTATATTTTGATAATTGCATTTCTCACCCTTTAACTTGTAGTTAAAGGACTTCTCATTTTCTTTTTTCCGATTTGTATAGATGGAAAAAACTGAACACAGCTTTCTCAGCTTTTTGTGCTGAGGAAAAGCTAGAACATTTCAGGAACAGACTGACAACTTGGAGATATGAGGCAAAGTCATTATCTTTTCCCCTCAGTCGCATCGGCTGATAGGGTATCTCTAGCAGTCTTTCTTTATTGTTAACTTTTTTTGTATGTGGTTTCAAATAATAATGTTGCACAATAGAAATCTCTGTAGTGATGTAGCAAAGTTGTTAGTCGTCTTTTTTTCTTTTCTCCCTGCAGGTATCAAGCATGATGGGACTATGTGTGATACTTGTCGACAGCAACCCATCATTGGCATCCGATGGAAATGTGCTGAATGCACAAATTATGACTTGTGCACAGTTTGCTATCATGGGGACAAACATCACTTGAGGCATCGTTTTTACAGAATTACTACACCAGGAAGTGAAAGGTAAAGCATAATTTTTTCCCCATGAAATGAAACAGGAACAGTTAATTGTGGTTAACTTCCAAACTGCAGATTTAGTTAATGAAACCTGGATTAGGTAAAATAGTGGCTTGAGGTGTAGATTCTGTTAGTGGTTCTCTGCCTCTTTGTGAGGGAGGGGTAGCTAGGACAGATCTTTGGAGCTTGGAAAACATGGAAAATTTAGAAAGAATGAAGTAGACAAAAAAGTTAGGATAAGATTATTCAGTTTCTTTCAGCCTCATTGCAGTCTTCCTAGTTATTGTGTTATATAGCAGCTTTAAAACAAAGGCAGTTATCTTTACACAATGTGTAATCACAAAATGATTTGTCAATGAATTCCTGAATGAGGAAATTTAATTAGGTTAAAAAATGGTGTAGACAGATTGAAGGGAAAAATATCATCTTTGTGGACTTTGAAAAACAGAGGGGTCTGGAGACAAAACCTCCGACTTGAACTGCTTAAACTGTTCGCTGCAGAAAGCAGAGAAAAGATGCTGTCAAGGGCTGTTTTACCCTCGCCTTGGTTTTTATGTTCTTAAGCATATATTATTGTCTCCCAGTGAAGAACTCTGAACAAAATTGGCATTTAGTGTGTTCTTGCATAGTTGTTCTTGTGTTCTTGACTTGAAATAACTTGTCTTGATCCAAAGCCCCTCTCTGTCATGATTTATCTACTGATTAAGTGAGAACAGTGATATTTGCCTGTTACTAAATACTTGGAGAGCTACGGTAAAGCATTGTGTAAAGGCTACATGCTGTTGTATCACCTCTGTGTTACCACTCCAGAATCTTCTTTCATTAAATCACCGGAAGCTTTTTTTGTTAGATGTGATACTCAGTTAAATGTGATGTGTGTAAGACAACATTTATTTCCTCTTCATGGAGAAGTAAGGTTTACAAATATGTTGTAATTCAGTAATGTACTTTTATCAGTGCATTTATAGTTAAGGGAAGTGGTTGGAACATGCAAACTGAGTTTTTGTATCATGGCTTGTAGGGTCTGTGTTTATTTTTTCTAACATTTGTCTTGAAGTTTAACTTTGGGCCAGGTCAGTGGCTTAATCAAAAAGTAACTTCTGTTTTTTTGAGATTTGTGCCAGTAGATCTAGGTACCAAGTAAATATCATAAGCTTAGTGTCTCAATTTTGGTGTTCTAATGCAGAACAAGACTTAGAAGTTGAATCCAAGAGCAGAAGGTGCTGGCTTAGTGTAATTAATAGAAAATAGGTAACAAAATACAAATCTGTTTTCTGTGTGTTTCTTTTTTTTTAAAAAAAATCTCATTGCTTTTGAGAATGCTTGCTAGAGTTTCTTTTTCAGCTGAAGTTTCCTTTGTAGTTTTAAGTGGTCTTCTGTTCTGGTGTATAAAGCATAAATTTTAGTTTTGGAGATAGATTGTACGCAATGTATAGAATTTCAGGAAATCTTTTGCATCTTGTCACTTTCTCCCTATATTTGTTTACTCTCATTGAGCTCTGTTTTGCAGCTCTTATCTAAAAGGCAGCTCCATTTGCCAAGGAGCTGTTCCTACTGGATCAAGCTTAGCTGAGAAAAATTGGTTGAAGTTTAGTGTTTGAGGGAGGAGGAAAGGGCAAAGCAGTGCTATTGAATTTGAGGGATATCTCATAGGAAAAATAGCAAGGGGCATCTAAGGACGTTTGAATGAAGGAAAGCATTAAGCTCTATTTTATTCTTGAGTCTGGGATATCATATGGGCAGCATACCAAAATATGCTGGTTTTTATCTCAGTTTGGTAGGTGTTGAGATCTTTCTAAAATGCTGCTATAAACAACATATCTTTGTGATTTCTATTACTCTTATGTTACTCAGATAAAAATGGCTAATATTTTCATGTGCTCTTTGCATTGGTTACAACAGTTTAACTTTTTCCTTGTCTGCCATCTGCTGGATGTTAAAAGTTTAGCAGGAGGGTGATATAGTTCCTGAAGAGGTCAGGAAACAGTCAGAATTTCAGCTAAAAAATACTTTTGTTGGCAACATTTTCCTGGCATGAAGTAAGAAATCTGGCTGCATGCAAACTGGTGGCTTTTGGGATTATTGAAAAGGCAGGAAAATGTTTGTCTCTCTGTCACTATTTCTAAGTTAAATAGCATGAACTGTTCTGTTTGGACTTATCTACTTCTGTTGGAGTCAGAGGGAAAAAAGAGGTTTGCTTTAGAAAAGTAACTTATTATGACTGGAAAAAATGGATGCTGATATATTGAGTTAGATTTGCCAGGATATACTGTAAGAATTATGTAGAAAATAAACTGAGACATGGAGGGGAAAGACTTGTAGCTCACATACTTTATAGCATGATTCTGAATAAAAATGGCAGGACAATTGTGGGACAGTAATATTGGCCTACGGTGCATCTAAGAGAAGAACAAATATATTGTTTATATGACTCTTTATGTTTCTTTAATGACTTTAATAATATGAGTACAGACCTATACGTAAGTGGTTATAAGATTATTGCTGGTAGTAGGAAGTTCGGAGAAGAAATTATCATTAGAATTAAAAACACACAATAAATCAGGTTTAGGAAGACCTTAGGTTTTGTATCTCGTGGGCTGCTCTTCAAGTTGAGAATTGAATGGATGTGATTCATGCACCGAAATCTGCATTTGTGGGGTTGGTTTTGTTTCAAGACGATTTTTTTCCTGCCTATTCCCAAAGATTCATTTTGGGCTTTTGTTATTATCTTGACGTTTGTGGGTTCTTCTTTTAATAACTTCAGGGTATTGTTGGAGTCTCGCCGTAAATCAAAGAAAATTACAGCAAGAGGAATCTTTGCAGGTGCCAGAGTGGTGCGAGGAGTTGACTGGCAATGGGAAGATCAAGATGGTGGCAATGGGCGTAGAGGAAAGGTAAAAATAAAACTGGCTTAAATAAGAAGATGCATTTCTGCATGCTCATGTAATGACCTCCATAGCCTTTCTAATTGTAGAGTAAAAATATCATCATAAAAGTTACTGTTCTAGTTTGCTGGACACTTTTTATTCTTATTCTGTAATGCTTAAGCATTTAGAAAGAGGAAGGGATGTGCACTATGACTAGTTCTTTTAAAATGAAATTTACATTTTTTTACAATACCAGCAGCAAAATTTTTAAAACTACTAAATTTTTGTCTTGGTTGTTCAGTTTAAGATGGGCTTGTAACGACATTAAGATCTTGGGCATATTTCAGCATTACTAGAGAGCTGATATAAAACCAGAGCTCTCAAGAATAGCCCTTTCTGGTCATCACTGCATTCTGTAGTCTTCTTGCTTGCGGGTCAGCACACTTGTGTTTCTCTTGCTCCTGGTTTTCAGTGCTTGCACCCTAATAATTATAGGGACTTTTCCAGTTTGAATGTTAAAACTTCGCAAGTGTTGGATTATATACCGCCTTAGGATATTATATGAGTGGTTTTCATATAGCTGTATAAAAATAATATTTGGATTTATTGAAGATTGCATGGAAAGGTATGTTGCTAATCATAACCTTTGCAAATTTTCTGTCTACAACTTACATTTACCTTGAGAACTAATGAAGGTTTGTTTTAAGTATGAACATACAGCAGGGAGTGTAAAATATACTATGACTTTTATCACCAAATATAAGATGCTCTAGAAGAAGAACTGGATGCCCTTATATCTTGGTGAACTGGTGTTTTTTGTTGCATTTATTTTTAGTACACTTAAGCAGCATTTAAAAGAATTTGAGAAGTTCTTGAGTAAGATGTTTAGCCTATTTTATATCCTACACATTTATGGAAGCTTTAGGAATTTTGGGGATTTTATTTTGGATTTCATTGAGAGGAAATAATAGATTTAAATAACTTAAAGGAAGGGATATTCAGATGCAGTATTTACCCCTTGCTATGAATTTGGCAAGATATTCTGAAATCTCTGAAACTTTGCAAAATAAGAGTCGTATCCTGCATTATCTGCCTTATGTATTAAACTTGAATTAGTGGGATTATTTGCAAGCTGAAAATATGTATAAATGCATGTAAATGTTCTTAAGAAGGAAAAGCAGATGGTAGATAGCAGAAACAGCCTTTATATAAATACAAACAAGAATGAAGACAAGTTCTGGAAATTATTTTTTTTTTTTGAATAATGGAAGTGTTTTCAGAGTTTGGTGCATGGCCTCATGATTTCAGAAAGTCCTTTTCACTCTCCTTTTTTTGTACTGTTGTTAAACAGAATGGCTCTGGAAATAAAACTGTCTCCTAATACAGTGCACTGCCACCAGACTAACGCAGGTTAAACCAGACAAATTGAAGCAATTAAAATAGTTTTCATCTTAGTTAAATCCTGCTTCTAGTAAGAACATATTAAAGCATCATAAAGTAAATTTTTACAGTTCAGATTTTCTTCTTTACTTATGTAGTTAGATTACCTACCAAATATAGAAAAGAAAAATAGGCCTGCAAAGTATATATTCAGGCTGCCATCTTAGTAAGACACCTAGGGAACACTTGTATCAAACAGAACGCAGCTTCAGAATAAATTTTACTAAATTCGGTAGAACTGCTGTATCCTGAATTATTCTGAAGAGGTGAATAAGGTTTTAAATTCAAATTGCGCTTCTCAGTCTTTGTTCTAGAAGCAACTTTCTTATTTTTGAAACTGAATAGGTAACTGAAATCCAAGACTGGAGTGCGTCGAGTCCACATAGCGCAGCATATGTTCTTTGGGACAATGGTGCTAAAAACCTTTACAGAGTTGGCTTTGAGGGCATGGTAAGTATAAGAGAACACAAAGGGTAAAATGCATGGTGGGGGAGGGGTGGCAAGAATAACTTGTTGTGCTTTATTATCCTGCTTTTATAATATCCTTTGTCAGTTTGCGTGCTATTAGTCAGATCATTGTGAATACAGCTGTATGGATCATGCATATGTATTAGTAAGAAAATCTGATCTGGGAATTTATAAAATGTGAATAATGTAAAGTGAAGGGCTGGTTCCTGCCTGAATACAGTAAATATTTACACTGCATACAGGATTATCTTGCTGTGCTACTATTGTCCTTAAATTAAAATTCAGAAAAGAAAAAGAAGCTTAGTAATGAACTTCTTAAAGACCCTATTTCTTTAACTCCCAAACTCTTCAGTTCACTTCAAATTTTGGTGTGATCACTGTAAGATTTGCAGTTTTTAAATTACTGGCAACACTCAGAATATTCTTGAGAGCAACTTTTTTGTCAATGGAAAGGTATTGAATTAAGTTACAACCTTAATTTGCTTTAGCACTAAAATTTTCTTTTTCACTTCCTAGCTTCTACAGCTTTAGAGAGAAAATGGGTCAGACTCTAGCCTAAGTGCCTTCTGTTGCTGGGTTTTCTTATCCTAATGTGGGTCAGGGAAAGGTTACTTTGATTATCAACTGCTTATAACATCTTAATTAGCATTTTCTTTGCATGATTTTTTGTTTGCTACTGCAGAGAAAAACCACGTTAACTTAACATTGTCAGATGTGTATCAGTAATAAAATGTAAACCAATGACTAGTCTACTATTTTTGAGAGTACAATATTTTGCCTTAGAGCCTCACTTGAAATACATATTATTTTTATAATAAAAATAAATACTAAATACCACTTTTGCATTAAATACATATTCTATTGTCAGGTTTAAAAAGAGTAAACATCTTTAGTGCGGCTCAGCTTTTCTCATGCATGAGGATGCTAAGAACAAAATATAAGTCAGTATTGAATTATGTCCTTCGTGGTCTCCCCCAGTCCTAAAGAAAATTGTTTATATACTGGCACAAGGGAGAGAAAGTTACATATAGCATTATGTAACATAATATTATTAAACCAATGGTTGGTATCTTCCCCCTTATATTTGATTGCGATGAGCAGAAAAGGAGCACAATTACAAAATCTAGATACAAAGAGGTACAGATCAACTGATTTTTTTATTGTGATTTCAGTTACTATGTTAAAATTTGCGCACTGCATAGTAGGAGTGCTGTGAAATCATTAAAGATTCCTTCCGGCCTGAGAAAAAAATAATTTAAGATAAGTTGTGTTCTCTTCTGAAATAATTATTCCCCTTAAAATAAAAATGTATTTATTATTTGTAAATCAGCTATATTCTGTGGTCAAACTGTTGCTGCGTAAGGAAGTGTTAATTGTTTCTAGAATACTTGATTAACTACTGCAACTGTAAATTTGTATGCATAAGGGTGACCCTTCCCACAAGATTTGTACCAATAGAAATATTTGGTCAGTCACTTAATTAACAACAAAAAGCTGTTGATGTTTGTGAAACTACATATATGTATAAGTTTTAAGTATATCGGATAATATGTAAATAATGTATGTACATACATATATATAAAAAAGATAATGTGAGGCTTTATATGTATTGCTTACTTGATTGCAATCCATTCCTACAATAATTTTATCTGTCAGATACTCTTATCAAACGTAATTTTCACTTCAGATGAAATAGATTCTTGGATATCTGTGACAAATAGTCATTTGAATGTAAAGCTTGATTTTATAACTGATTAATTGCTTGCTAAGTGTACAATTCATTACAGTTATTTGCTGCTATTTCTGTGCTGTTATGTACAGCTGACTAATAGACTGTCAGAAAGTTCGTGTAAATGTGGGGAAAACTTGTCTTAGGACTTAGAAACTGGATAAGAATGTCCAGAGAATGTGGAATCAGCAATACTCAGAGTGTGTGCCCATATAAATACAGCTGGGAAGAGACCTCTGCTTGCAAATGAATAACACTTGACTCAGACGCAAATGAAGCTGATTAAAGAAACACAGCTTATTATTGTAAGTCGGGGTTGCTTGTTTGATAGCTGACAGGCTGCATCTGGTGTTCAAAATTAATCTATCTGGCCTGCCAGCTTTTCCTTGGGAGAGATGAGGATTGGCTAGTAGGACAGCAGGTGCTGGCTGAAAACTTGCATTTATTTGTAGTCAGATCCTTAGAGTTTTTATTTGAGTTTGCTGTTGCTGTGTTTCCATATGAAGGTGTGCATCTTGCCTTTCTTTGTGAAGCCTGGTGTTTAAATATGGGAGTTTCTGCTGCCACAAATTCCCAAACTGAAATCTGTTTTTATGATACTGTTAGATTTTGAATAATGTTTCCTACATCCATAGTAGAAATAAAGTACTGTTGGCTAATATGATTGACACTGCTTGCGTTTTCCATCTATATGTATTCAGATTCTAGAGCCAGACCGAGCTGTTAACTATATTACCTGCTTTAGAAATGTCTGAACATAGCCTTTTGTAATAAAAAGATACACTATGTGGAATTAGTTAAGGATTGAGCTCAATGTGATTGAGCTTTTTAGACTTGTTTCCAGTTTTTATTTCTTCGTATCGCACAGCTGAGGATGTAAAGCTGGTAACTTCCATTGGTTTTCAATAATCATTATATTCTACTACTTATTAATAGAATGATTTTGCTATAAAAACTAAAGAAAATAGTTCCGTCAGCAGGAGTGCCCTAAATCAGTTTAATTATTTAGGAATCGGTTTGGTGCTACCATACTTCTTCACTCTTGCCTTTTTTTTTTCTGTGATTAACCTCCTCTTGTTTTTCATTATGGAGGATCTTCCTTTCATCTGTGTAGCTTATGAAAGAAGTTACTGTAGTTATCATCAATCATTGTCTCAGTAATCTGTGAGCCATCTGTGTTTGTGTACTTTTTTTCCACGAATTCTGAATAGTTCAGCACATAAGGGAAATTGAGAAGATTCCTTGCCCTTGTGTTTTTGATGTTACTTTAAACTTTCTTATCCTGATTGATACCTAATATCTGTTCATCAGCATTTATTTGGGTTACCCTTAAAGATAATCCTTGAAATTACTTTAGAGGATTTTAAGAATTTCTTATTAACACCATTATTTTTGTTTTTAATAAAAACAAAGTAAATGTCTTGGCATACTAGGCATTGCAGGTGAGTGTTATAAAATATATAGAAATATGCTTTCTGGTGCAGTTTCAGTTGTCAGATCTGTAATATAAGTCAGATCTTCAACTCTTTAGTACTTTATCTTGTCCCCAGTATGTTGAAACTGAGGGGTTTAGGAAGGAGCAACAAGAATTTTCAATATTTTGTTGTTTGTTTAGTGTCCTTCTGTTGCTTCTAGGTGCTGATCAAAACTGATTTAAAACACAGAAACATTAATTTTTGGCCACCTTTACATGTGAAGCAGGTGCTTTTTATTACATTACTCACAGTGTAGCCAAAGTTGGTGGTTAATTATTTGGAATCCAGAGAGGAAGGAGATATTTCTGTGTACCTTGTGCATTTATTTGCATTTGTCAGCAGACTTTGTTTTGCTTCTTGCTTATTTAGTCTTATTTCTCTACATTTCTCCTGTAGTCTCAACCAAGCCAAGTTTGTCTTCTCTCTGTAACAGAGTTGCTTAGAAACATATTTCTGTTAAGCAGAAGTGTACTTACTGATCCTTTTGTAATTTTGTTATTTACAGTATTCCACCCGCAAAGGAAGACTTTAAAGTGATCCTCCTTTAAAAAAAAAAAAGTTACACATGGAAAGTTTTTATACGTGCTTATAATTAATAGACAGTAAGGGCATTTCATTTCACTGAACATCTTGCTCGGGGTTTGCCTGAAGACTGATTTTTATTTTTTTTTTCTGTAAGAGGCTGTTGCTGTTGTTTTTATACTTCACACCTCTAATTGTTACTGTTTTTTATACTTGCATGTCTTTATCATTTCAGTCACTTTCTCTACCACCTTCTACTTTCTCCTTTTATTGCTTGCACTTTTCTCAGCTTCTTGGAACTGAACATGATTTGAGTTCATTAAATTTGAAATGCAGCATTTCTTACAAAGCTTTAGCTAAAATTTAAGGATTTATCCAGCCCCTTGTTGTCTTAATCAGGTGACAAAGCAGTACGCATGGAACTTCCTCCATTTGACCTGTAAGGGCTTATTTCCTTGACAAAAGCTGTTGTGAGTTTAAAGACTTAAAATGACCTTTGAAGGGTGTATGTATTGCACCTCAAACACCTGCAGCTGTGGCACCATTCCTGCTGGTATGTCTCTGAGAGCATTTATCTCCTGGTATTTATTGCTGATGTTAGTTGCTGTTGCAGTGCATCTCTGGATCAAGCATTCCTTTTCTTAGCAGCACACCTAGTCTCCTTATCAAGTCTGTAGACTCCCCTCCCTGGTTTTGATGGATGGCATTCCATATTGATTCGAATATCTTAATAGTTATTCCAGTAGGCAGCTGCTCCTTCAGCATTGTTTTCCACTTCAAGGCCAGGGATGGTGGTGCTTCTACACCATCTGCCAACACTGCTGACATTGCTGTAATGTACTTTTTTTTTCATTCCCTGAAGTTTTTATGATGATGAAATTGCTGCTGTTTTTTCAATGGTATAATTGGATGGCAAGTCAAAGTAAACTGTTATGTCTTCTGTGTTTCCCGTTTGTCTCAGCAGATCATGATCTTTATGTAACATACAGTCACATACAGTTGGAATGCAAAGAGTTTTTCAGCAAGTCAGAGGGTAGATGCTAGAAGGCCAGAGTCTCCACTGTAGGCAAAAACCATTATTACCCACTGCTCATGTGCATCAGCTGTTACTACTGATCTCAGAAGTCGCACTGCGCAATGTTTTGTGCTTGTGGTGTTCCTTGAATTTTCATAATTTCCAGCTTAACCAGGGCTTCCATCTCTTCTCTATACATAAATTCCACAAAAATCTCTAGCTTGTTTTTCTTTTTCTTGAAAGAATCCTCATCAGGGTTCATTGGATAATTTCTCCATCAGGTTAGTGTGTAAAAGCTTATGTTTTGTTTTCATCTTTGCACATTTGTCTCCACCACGTATTTTCACCCAGCCTCACAGTTGTTACTACTTTTTCTGTGCACCGTGTCACTGTGAGTCTGAAACTTGCATTTTAACATCCCTTGTGTTTTGATGCATTCGCTTTTGCAATTGTATGTCTCATCTCCAAACGATCTGGTATTTCAGTTCCTTTTCAAGACTCCGTGAGACTCATAAGACTTGTGAAAAGCCGTGTGGGGTCCTCAGACGTGCGGTACAGCAGAGCTGGCAGCCTGGTGTGGCTCGGCTTTGGGGAGTCTTTGTGCTCTCCCCTCACTACGGGGGCCTCTTGCCCCGCGGTCCCCAGGGGAGGGTGACCGGGAGCTTAACACTACCCCTGATTTTTTTCTATTTTTTTTTTTTTTAACTTAAACTACTTGGACAGAAGAAAGCTTGGTTTCCTTTTCTGATAAATATTGTAGCTGGGTGCTAAAGTAGCATTATAGTTGCTTACTGAAGTACGACTAAGTACAGTTTCCTGTCTTAAAACTCAAGGATCTTTTTGGGGTTTGATCATGTTTTTTTAAGACGTTTGCAGGCCTTTGTCACGTTGACGTTACTTTTGTTAGTAATGTTATGTGCCAAATTGCTGAAGGAACTCTTTGCTTTACATACAATATATACAGGTCAGTTTCTTACTGCCTTAATCTCTGTCAAGTGCTTCACCTTTGTGTACGTTTTGAGTCCTCGGTTTTTTGGTGAAGGCTTATGTAAATGTTTTTCTATGATGCTTAGATCAGACTCTTGTTTTACTCCTTAGTGATCTAATGTTGACTTCACCATGTAAGTGAAATGAAGACAGATGTGAAGCTGAGGTTCAACATCAAGCTACCACTTAGTTTTACAACCAAGTATATCATTATATTCCAGAAATAAAACTACATGTAGGGCATGGTACAGGCAGGGTAAAAAAAAAAAAAAAAAAAAAAAAAGAGCAATCGTGTAGATTTCTGTGTCTTTTCCTTGTAAAATTTAAGGTATCTTAACCTGCTTCCTAAAAATTTCTGCTTCAAGATAGTAATTAGCCTTTTACTGAATATTTTATTTCC
This sequence comes from Larus michahellis, assembly GCF_964199755.1. Classification (NCBI taxonomy): domain Eukaryota; kingdom Metazoa; phylum Chordata; class Aves; order Charadriiformes; family Laridae; genus Larus; species Larus michahellis. Next base: position 117,901,391 of record NC_133897.1, read on the forward strand.
TCTGCTAGCTTTTAGCCATCAGTCTGCTCTGTATGTTAACACCTGCTGTAACACAAGCGATCTTTCACTCAGATTTTGCCTGTCTGGGAGGAGAACCGATCAGGACCCTCCCGCGCTCTATTCTTAATGCTCTGAAGGATGTGAAAACAGCTCTTGTGCGTTACAGCCCTTCTTGACTCCTGCACAGACAGCTGGTTGTTGCATGACACGAAGAGTTTGTATTCAGTGGGTGAGACCCGCGTGCTCCGGGGCACATTAAATCTCCGTTGGTCTGGTGGAATGAATGAATGAGCTTGCCATCTGGGGTGCTCAGCACAGCCCCTTTTGTCTTCGGCTGAGTTAAAGCCAGCACCTGCCCACCGGGTGGCAGCACTCTGTCGCAGGCCTGCTGCTGCTGGGCTGAACAAAACTCCTCTCATTTCTTCCAGGATTTGAAGAGCGGCTAAATCTCATTATTTTCATCTGTTTTCATCACTTTTTCCAAAAGAGGTGGTACATTATTCATAGATGAGGATATACGCTGAATTCTGTATTGTTTCTGGAGTTAGAGGTCGCTGAGGGTAGTATTGTGTTTGTCAGTGCCTTGATGATTTGGAAGACTTGAGAGTTTCCATTTTAATCCTTTTACAGGAGCACAGTCTGACAATAAATCTTGGGTGTGCCGAAAAATAATTGTTAAAGTATTTGTGTAGTTCTGGTTGGTTATATCATAACCGCTACCTGTCCTCTGTTTCCTCCCCCATCCCATAGAATGTTCTGACCCATTTTGCAAACAGCTTCCTACCTCCTTCCCAACTAATCATGCGCACAAAATGCCCTTTGTTTAGTGAGAATTGTTCCATAAGGAGCAATGGCAGATGGTAGCCGTTTGGCTTTAAGAGTTGCACAGGGAAAAAAAACAGAGGGCAGGAGAATGATAGGAACTCTGATGGCTTTATGAATAGGAGCTGGTTATCATACTTGAAACTTCTGTTCCTCAGATAATATGAAATAGAGTCTTTAGAACTTTTCTCTTTAAAAAGATCATGTTTAGCTCAACGTAGTGTTCTGTGTTTTTTTTTTTTTTGAGTAATATCCTTGTCTTCTGTATATTCTTAATTGGAAATTCTTAATTTTGAAGAATTTGTGTGCCAGATTTTCTTCTCCAAGTTAAACATGTATCTGTCAAAAAGGGTTGGGAAGAGGGGACGGCACTGGCAGGCATTAAATGATTGGTACAGGAAAGGCTGTGGCTTTGAGCACTGTCTGCAGATAATTCTTTTTTTCTTTCCCTCCTTGTGTTCACAAGGAAAGATAACTCTATAGAACAATGCAAAGGAGCTTTGTGTTATTTTAATACATTTATTTGAGTTAAAAATGTCAACACTTTATAGCCTTTTTTTATTGGCGAAGGTTATTAAAATCTTGAGAACGTCAAGGTTGATGGATTGAAAAATATTTGAGATTATATGCATTAGTAATGAATTCATGGGGCATGGTTTTTTGTACGCATAATTTTCAGTCTTTCTCAATTGAGTGTATTTAAGTTCTAGTTTCAGTGACGTTAACCTGGAGACTCAGTCAGTGAGGACTAAAGCTGTTTCAATCTCTCTCTGTAGTCTGACCTGAAATGTGTCCAAGATGCAAAAGGAGGCTCTTTCTACAGGGACCATTGTCCTGTGTTAGGTGAGTTGAAGATAAAGTAAATTTATCTTGATGTGTGTTAATTATACCTGGTCTGGATTTCTCTTTCCTTTTTAGATGTCATCTAAAAGGGCTGTCCTTAATAGTGAAATGTAAATGGTAACATTTCTATGCATGATTAATAAATTGTAATGCTTTTCGAAACGTATTTGGTATCAGTGTGCCAAGTGGATGGCAAGGGAGCTGTTAAGTGTTGATTAAGTAATAGAGTCACATGTCTTGTGCACTATTATTTTTTAAGAGCCAAACGTAACTGTGCAGTCTTATAAGACTGTCTTAAATATTCAGAGATGGTCAATGAAGTAAGATGTATATGGCCATAATGAGGAGTAATTCGAACATATAACTTAACCTGTTATCTTATACTAATACTAGTATATGTTGTGAAATCTTGGTTGAGGTTTTCCATATCAGCTATTGCACTGATTTACTCATCTAGTGTCTCGGCTGGGCTGTAGATATGTGCAGAGTGTATTATAAAAATTAATAGCCAGGTGTGTTGGTTTTTGAAGTATAGGTAAGTTGGGATAAATTTTATAGGTTATTGAACACAAATTTCTTCGTTATTAATGTGTATTTCCTTGGCAAAACACATGGTCATAAAACTAGACACTACAGAAAATTCTGCTTTTCTTCTCAAGTTTCTTGTTATACTTCAATACATAAAACCTTACCTGATAGTACTGGCTTTCCTAAAGCGATGAGAACTCTATTTACTAGTCTTAATCTAATTTGTTGCACAAGTACTTGAAGTATGGCCTGCAGACACTATTCTTTTATTGACAGCACTGATGAAAAGGTGGAAACAGTAAAGGTCTGTTCTGTTTAAAAAATCAAAACGAAAAAACCCAGTTGTCCAAGAAGTCACTTAAATATTTACTGTCAAGTAGATGTATTGTTTGAAAGTAAAAAACCAAGGCACCCTGATCGTTGTATCTTGCTTCTGTACGTAAAATTAATTTTGTCATTTTATTCTGACATGAATAAAAATAGAGAAATAGTAATACTGGTTCTTTATTACATAGGTAAACTTAGGTTCATATGCGTGCCCCTTATTCATTTTGGTTCTTGCTGTGAACGTACAAGTCTGTTTTCTCCATGTAGCTTACTTTTAGGGTGATACCGTATTTGAATACATGAATATTAATCACTAAAGATAGTAGGAGACTATTCTTTGTTAAAATTCTTCCCTCTCCACTATATTAAGTTGCTGTTAATGGATGAGCATGAACTCATTTCGTCATTCTTAAGACATTATCGTCCATCTTCTCAGTCTTACTCTTTGTTAGAACATCTGTCCCTTTTATTTGTTTTCTGAACGTAGTTCACAGATGCATTCATGCTGTGAATTTAAATGTATGTTTGCATTAAAAACTAGAAAGTTATTTTTGAAGCTTTGCAATATTTGAAGTAGAGCGTGAATAATACTCCAGCAGGGGCTTAATTACTACAGACTAGTATGCAGTTGGGGCAAAATACTGGGACTGATTTTGTTCGGTACCACATCAGTGACCTTGATGATGAGACAGAATACGCTCCCAGACAATTGCAGGTGATAGCAAGCTGGCAGAGGGGTGTGGTTGAAAGTAGAGTTTTATTCAGAAGAGCCTTGAGGAAGCGAAGAATTTAGTGAGTGGAGACCTCATGGAGTTCAACCAGGAGTGCAGTTTTGCATTCTGGTTGGAATTATCCTCTGTACCAGGAATTCCCAGACTGGGAATTGTGAATGCCTGAGTGAGGAGCCTTACTGGGGAAGACCTGGGTGTTGCAGTGAATACCAAATTGAATGAGAGTGCAGTGTGCCATCATTGCAAATAAGGCAAATTTTGTAATGGGCTACATTAGGATGATTGTGGGCAGCAGAATCCCCCTCTTCTCAATGGTTATGGGGCTGTGTCTAGAATACTGTGTCCTGTCTGTGTCACTACCTGTCTGTCTTCTCCCCCCACACCCTCGAGTTTTGAGAAATCTGATGGTGGCCTGCTAAATTACTTAAGAGACTGAGAGGACATGATTTGCAAGGAGGAGGAGCTGGGCTTGTTTAGTCTGGCAAGAAGGAGATTAAGAGGTAATCTACTATCCACCTACAACCACTTGAAGGATGATTGAAAATGATGGCACCAAAATTTCAGTAGTGACAAAAGGCATGATAATAAATGGTAGTGACCTTAAGGTGTGACTCAGGAGGTTCAGATCAGATACTGAAGAAACTTTCTGTTATACCTGCAACTCCATATTGTAGCACTGGGAAAAGTTACTTAGAGTGATTGTGGAACCTCAGTCCTTGCGGGCTTTCAGGACTCAGATGAATCCACAGCTGACCTCAGCTGCATGTTAGTTCAGCTTTGTGTGGGATATCAGACCAGATGACCTCCAGAGATCTTTTCTTCCAACTAATGCTTTTATAATTCTTTGCTGGTTTATATCTCTTCCTTTCTTAGACTTCCCTGTGTCATCAGGGATGTCTCTGGGGTGTTTGCTGTTTGTAAGTTTTCTATCTATTGAGTTCCATATCAGTAGCTTTTCTGAAGAATTACTCCTTAATTTTTTTATTCTTTGCAGAAGTGGCTGTTTTCCATGTTATGTGTGTTTTGTTGCAAAGGTGAAGGGTGCAGTTTGAAAATAGTGTTCAATCTATTGGTCCTTTAAACTAAGGCCAGGACAGAAAGAAGTCACTGGATGATCATAGAAGTCAAAGTCCATTGAACATGAGCATCCATTCATGGATGTGTTTCTTCTTCAGTAGTATCAGAGTTTCTTCTTGGCCATTTGGTCTTTTGAAGACTTTTAGTGCTGCAACTAGTGCTGCCAGCCAACAGTCTCATGTGGATTTTGGGCTCTGGAATCAATCTCTGTCCAAAGAATGTTTTTGTGTCTGGTTATCAGGCTATTTTTGTATTTCCTTATTGTTGCAATGTGAGGACCCTTTCTCCATCATTGACTCTTGCTTGGAAGAGGACCCCCCAAACTCCGTTAGAGATAGCAATATTACTAAAGGAACTCTACTCACCCAGTCTTTGCCACTGATGTTGCTGTTGAACTCGGTCTACAAGTTCTGCAGTTGTTGCTCTCTTCACTGTTCCTTGGACAGCACCAGATACCATCCTCTGCTTCTGGCAGCGAGCAGGTCCACAAGTGTCTTCTCTCATCAGTTAACACACCTTGATGTGTGTGGATGTGTACCATTTCCCTCCACCTTACAATTTTTTGATATGAGGCATCTTTTTGAAAGCAGATATTGTCCTGAGAGAAGGTTTTCTGCACAAAAAATGGCAGGGGGTTTTGGTGGTGGTGTTTTTTTGTTGTTTTTTTTTTTTTTTTTGGTAGTCATCTCCCCACTGACAAGGTTAAAGACTTTTATCATCGCTCATTTTCGAGATAATCTTTTGCCAGAGCTTTCTCTGCATTCAGGGACTGACCCAATTCAAAACCACTTTCTGTGGGCTTATCTTTCAAGTTACGTGTGCATAGATGGCACTCTGTGTATGACTCTCAAAATTATCAGAGTTTTTGTATATTTCCAGATGTCTAGCACCGTATAATAGCTGTTACTATCCCAGTTAGAGGCCATAGTGAAGTGTCACAAGTATTTAGTATTTACCAGTGTCATTGTTATTTGCCTTGAAAGTTCAACAAGAAACACACAGTCCCATAGCCAGAGATTCAGAACCTTTTAGCCCCTATAGTTTCAGAGATATTGAGAGTTATGTCTTAGAAATTAATATCTGTTCTTAACATTACTTGGAAAATTAGTGTGATCGTGTGAGTGTTTTCTTCTTATTCCATTTCAGGTGAGCAAAATGGTAATAGAAACCCTGGTGGTCTGCAAATTGGTGACCTTGTAAACATTGATCTTGATTTGGAAATTGTACAGTCTTTGCAGCATGGTCACGGAGGGTGGACTGATGGCATGTTTGAAACCTTAACGACAACTGGAACAGTTTGTGGCATTGATGAAGATCATGACATTGTAGTACAATACCCAAGTGGAAACAGGTTTGTTATACAGCCTTTATCACTGATTCTCACAAACTTCCTTTGCCTTCAGCAGTTGTGATCACTTGGTGCCAAAAACTTTCTGTTCTCCTTTTTTGTCTATTAAGATTTCCTTGAAAATTTTATATTCCTTCTGCAATGTGTAATGAGGACTTAACCTTTAAAGATGCTTTAGCAGGAAAAGGAGGTTTGTTGCCTCTCTCACTAGGCGAAAATTTGAGTCCAGAATACTGAATGACGTTCTGGACAATCTTTTTACAAAATGCGGTGTTTTAAGCAGTCATTCCTTTTTTTAATTAGAAGGCATCCCAAGGTTTCAAGAGGAATGGTGGTAGAATGCATTGTGGGTTTTCAGGAAAATGGGTTAAGAGGACAGGTGACAGACTTTATGTTGGGGATCTTGTCTAATATAGAGTGACCTTGGAATTATCTGTATTTTTTTATTTTTAAATATTTTTATATTAACATTTTCTTATTAACATGTTAATGCTAACATAATATTAATACTTTGTTATTCAAAGGGATGTTAGTTTATGTAAATATGGGCCAAGAATTGGCAGTGTTGAGGAAGCTGTTGCCAAAACCACTCCCTGCAAGCAGTTTAGGTTTGAAGTTTGATGACCTGCATCCATGCTAACGGGATTCAAACCCAGCTCTACAGCTGGATCTGAGCTGATACGTCTGCATGGTTTTGTGTTGTCTTGTTCTCAAGTATTTGGCTTATCTTTAAAAAGCAGCTAATGAATGTAATAGCATTTCGGTTGTATCTGGAGACTGACCAGTTTGTCCACGAAGGATTAACAGTGCATTATTCTTATTCATTCTGGCTTTTCCTCAAGATATTGTTTATTAATATTGCAAAGTAACGCAAAACAAAGCTGTTTTCCTGGCTGACACAAGCTGAAGGGATGCAAGTGGCTCTTCTTCTGAGAGTCATGGCTGCAGAGCCAGTGAGTGGAGCTGCTTTATCTTGTGGTTTCTTCCATGACTTTCCCCTTTATGGAATTTATCTGATGCTTCTCAACTAGATCGGATAAAAAGTCAACCCCAGACCAAATGGTATGTAAAGGAGAGATCACCGTATTGCATATTAGAAGATAACTCTGCATAAAACCAGCTAAATGCCTCTGAAACAGTAAAATTTATAGTACAAATTAGGATAGTTTGGTTAAAAATCGAGGTGTATCTAGGATAACCATTTGATTGAAGAGTATTCTTATAACTGAATGTTGCAGCTTTTGACTTAGGAGGGAGGGGGCAAAATCCCGTGTTCTTCTCTTATTGTTTCCTGACAGTCTGAGCCACTGTGAGACAGGTTGGATCTTCCCCTTTTCAAGTAGAGTCATCTCCTTTCAGGACTACTATATTGTTGTCAGCTTGCTTCCTCTCAGGCAGGATATTTCTTCATTACCTTACAAATGTACATCTCTGAAGATTACCCTGAAAATATTCATCTAATGAGCCACAGATAAGCATATGGGCAAAAAATGGTTAGCGATGAATATGCCATAGTATCTAATTGCAGAAAGTTTGTAGGCATACAAGCAGAATCTTCTCCAACAGATAATTTTTAAACACGTATTTCCCTTTGCATGTTTAAAATATACTTTAAATGATTCATTGCTTAGGTGGACGTTTAATCCAGCTGTTCTCACCAAAGCCAACGTTGTCCGAAGTGGAGATGCTGCTCAAGGTGCAGAAGGAGGTACCTCTCAATTTCAAGTTGGTGACCTTGTTCAAGTATGTTATGACTTAGAGCGAATCAAGCTTCTTCAGAGAGGTCATGGAGAGTGGGCTGAAGCTATGCTTCCAGTAAGTAATTGTATATTTGGATTTGTATAATATTTCTAGTTATGATTGGTAATAATACCTGGAGGTTGTGGGAGTCAAAGGGATTTTTTTTTAAATTAAAGTATATTTCATCAAACATGATATAATACTTGCTCAGATGTAGTAATCTGCTTAGCCTGGTGAAATGTAGCTAAAGGTATTAGTGACTGTATTATTAAACAACTAACTTCATAAAGTTTGTGGCTTATAACACTCAGATTTCTAAATATTTCATCTTTATTTTTATTTGCATTTGACATTTTCTTTAATGCAGACTTTAGGTAAAGTTGGTCGGGTCCAGCAGATCTATTCAGACAGTGACTTAAAGGTAGAGGTTTGTGGGACGTCTTGGACGTATAATCCAGCAGCTGTCTCAAAGGTGGCATCAGCAGGATCTGCTATAAGTAATGCATCTGGTGGTAAGTTTGAAGAATAACCAGTAATGTATGTATGGCAAGTATTTGTGTTAATTAAAAATTAATAAGTACTAGTACATAGTTTGTATACAAGGTTAATAATACTCAGACTTGGGGTTTCGCTGATTGATGTTGTGCCTTGAAGATGCAAGAAAAAGCTTGCAGTTGGTATGGAGATGTTGGTTGTTGTTATCTTGATAAGGTACAAAACCTCCAAATTTAATTTGGGGTTCTGTTTGGCCACAGTGCAGGTGTGTCTTTGGAAGCCTCCTCTAAGGGCTTTAAAATTTAAATGGTTCGAAGGGACAATAGATTGGAGTAGGGACTAAGGCATGAGGAGAGTGTCACTGGCTTTAGCAAGCAGACTCCGTGTTTAATAGGTGGTGTGGGATAGCAAGCATAACCGAGGAATCTGTTGCAAGCAGTTACTCAGGGTAATATTATTTCCTTAATATTTCTGTCTTAAAATTTAGTCAGATATTCTTTGACTAATTACAGTGGGATTTTTTTGTCTATGTAATCACATTTCAGTTCTGTTGAACCCACTCTCGTTTGTTAATAATGAGGTAGAAAGACTATCCAATGTGTTTTATGTTCTGTTGGCTGTTTCACAGACCAATTGAAGTAGAATGTTTTTCCTCTTTTTGGTCATAGCTAGTTGTTTTTTCCTCTTCACATACTTGCTTTAATGCCAAGAAATCTTTCTACATAGTTTTCTAGGCTTTTTCCTGGGGAGGCAGAGATCTGGTGAGTTTTCTGCAATAAAGATAAAGCCACTGTAGCCGTAAAACTAGCTAGAAGAGTAATATGACTTAGTGTTTAAAGTTACAGAGGACAGGATACACCCTAAGTTAAGCTAGAAGACTAAAAAGCCTGTTATATCAATATGTAAATTCATGTTTTTACCTCCTTCCCAGCCTTCTATATTTTGTGCTAGACAAGCTATTTGGGATTCAGTCAACTTTGGTTTGAAGTGCTTGATGTGACAGTCTCAACCATCTAAAGGGTATTGGAGTGCAGCACTTACTCAGGGCTGAATAATAACTTAAGGGTGCCATTTTATGGTGTTTTATGTATTAGTATGTACATACCTTTAGAAACATGTAAAATTTAGCTGTTATTTTTCTGTTCTTGTGTGATTAGAACTGTAATCTTAATTGTCTTTTGTTTAATAATTATAGAGAGGTTATCCCAGCTACTGAAGAAGTTATTTGAAACCCAAGAATCTGGAGATCTCAATGAAGAATTGGTTAAAGCTGCTGCCAATGGAGATGTTGCTAAAGTGGAAGACCTGCTAAAGAGACCAGATGTAGATGTGAGTGTTCTGGTTTGGGAGGACCTGTTCTGGGGACTTGTAATACCAAAGGAAGTGAAGCTGTCTTATGTACTCCTTGCCAGTCAGTAATGCATCTGCGTAGAAGTAGCACCGCTGGTTCTAGTGTCTCTTCTCCCATTTGTTGTCCTATGAAATGTGTTGGGGTGTGTGTGAAAATAGTGCTTTATACCCTTTTTCAGTGGACAGATTTTGTGTTCTATTGTCTGCCGTGAATTAACATACCTTCTAGCCTTTGTCTGCCAGAGTCAGGGCAGAGAACCAAACTCTCGCATTTAGTGAAGGGTCTTCAAGTTGTTTTGTTTTGAGGGTTAGAAGGAAGGACAGTAGATTTTTGGGGATTTGTTGTTGCTGTTGTGGGGTTTGTTTTGGTGTTTTTGTGTGTGTTTTTTTTTTAACTCGCAGGGTAGATCATCTAATCTGCTGTCTGTCTGATTCCTTTTACCAACTGGTCTAATCACATAGTAGTGAAAAGTCTAAAAGAAGATGGTTAAGAATTATAGGACTTGGTTCAGGGAACATGTTTTAAAATCAATCAGCTGTTTTTCTCATTACAGCAGTAGTAATTCTTGCAGATAAGAGACTAAACTCTATCAGTTCTGAGGACTGATTTGTAGCTCAAGATGATACAAAACATTTTTTTTTTGTTCAGACTGACTCCTGTTGTTGCCATAGATTAGAAAATTAAGTATACTGTAAAGCAGAGGACTGGTATCATTCTGAGACCTGTTCTCAAAACCTTGCCCTTACAGTACCCCAAAGATGAAAGTTTTTCATCAACTATAGTTAAGATCGTAATGTTTGAAATAATCAAGAAACAGATTTCTTTCCTTCATTATAGCTAATGCTATAGAAATGAAATAGAGGTGCCCTAGGAGATTATCTACATGTGCCAGGAAGGCAGCTGTCTAAAAATTGTTCGTTTGATACATTCATATGCTTGCTGTTACTTTAAGTTTTCTAGTACACTTGCATGTGTACTGCTAAAGTGTCTCATAGGTATGTGTGTGTATCTTGCAGCTTATCTCAAAGTATCAATATGCTTCCAGGTGAATGGACAATGTGCTGGACACACAGCTATGCAAGCCGCTAGTCAGAATGGCCATGTCGACATTTTGAAGTTGCTTCTGAAACAGAATGTGGATGTAGAAGCAGAGGTAACCTAAATACTTCAAAATACGCTTTGTGCGTCCTTAAGTTTTAAACTTTGCTATATGGAGAAATAACAATTCTATTGGAGTCACCTTCTTTTTAAATATCAGAGAGAGTGAAAAACTGCTTTTCTTACTGTGATTATGTTCCCAAATTAGCCTCCTGCTAACAGTACAGTGTTAACAATTGCAAAGAGTCAATATCCAGTTCTTTAGCACCTCTAAGTGAAATATAATGCTAATGTATTAGCTATGTCAGCTATTATGTGATTGTAGTGGATGAAGCCCCTTCCTTATTTCCTCTGTTTCATTTCAACAATAGAATGCAATGAGCTAGCACCCTGCCTGTGGCATTCAGAGAAAAAGATGATGTTGGATGCTGCATCTCCAATTCAGATACTTGCCATGCTTCTTTTATATAGTGTTCAGTTAGGAGAAGGCTTTTCCATTCTTAACTAAAGCAAGTTTGAGCAGAAAGCAATGACAGTATCTTTGGATAGGAACTGCCAACTCGCTTCCAGTTTTTCAGGGTTGGGTTGTTTTGTTTTTTAACTTCACCTGAAATGGAAGGATTTCTTTTGTTTAGGTTTTTTTAGAATTATTGTTTGTGAGAAAATTATCTATCAGCATACTGTGATATTTGTATTTTGAGATGATTTTGCCTTGTATACATACACAGAACACACTGATGCTGCACTGATATTGCAGTGCAATGCTTTGCGCATTTTGTGGGGCACAAGAAGGATCTGTCAAATTTCTCTTATTAGGAAAATAAAGCCTGGTAGAATGCTTAGAAGTTAATAGTGTGCCCAGTCGTTGTTTGCATGACAGAAAAATAACTTTATATGCTTGGGCATTTAGCTTTGTATTGTATTTGGTATACTGAAGTTATAATATATTAATACGTTAATGAAATGGTGGTGTAATCCTTGGGACTAAAACTATTTTTATATTCACAGATACACCCTTACTTTTTCAAGGTTTTCTGCTAAATGGTAAAGATGGCTTAGATTTCATGCAGTACATACTTGCTGTGGTCTGATTTCTACGAAGTAGCTTCAGTTTAGAAGCAGTGCTTTCACTGCAGTACATAGCATATAGTGTTACAAACTAGACTAAGCTGCTTTTCATCTGTACTATGGGATCAAAGCTGCCGTGTTAATCAGGTGGTGAACTGATACTTCTCTGGTATAGGGAAGGGTCAGAAGCATTAGAGAGGGAAGCAGAAGCACTGCTTCCAGATAACACATCTGGTAATCAGCTAGTGGTAGAGTTGTTAAGAGTTCATGTTTGCTCAGGCTTTAGAAGTATCGTAACACTGCCATGAAAAATATTTTCAGGGATTTTATTTGAATTTTCAAGCCTTTTTCATGTAACTTTGGTTAGTTTAAGTGAAGATTATATTCATGCTTAATTACACAATTGCATTAATTATTATAATATTAATCGTATATATAATATTATTAGATTAATGATTATATGTTTCAGGCTTTAAAAAATGTCAGCTGTCTATAAATTAGTGATGTGAAGACACAGCAGAGTCATCCCATTAAGCAGAGAGCAAAATTTAGTTCTTTTACTTCACTGCTGTGGTCTGTGGCATGGAAGCAATGGATAAAAATCCTTACTTCGCCTGCTTTATAGCTAAGTTGGATATATTTACACTTACAGTCACTGCTGCGGGGTATGTACGTTTATCATGACATTTCCTGAGGATGCCCTCATATTGTCTCCTCTGTGCTTATGTCTCTGAGAGCTTAATGTAGAGTACAAGTGGCCTCTCTTTAATCAGAAAACAATTTCCTACTGGCAGAGCTCAAAAAGACTGATGTAGGTATTACATAGTAAAAATATGTAGCCTGCTAGTCTGCAGAAATTAATGGGTATCAATTACTGTATTGACAGTACTGACAGCATTATATTGTTGGTGTGTATAGAAATATGGCGCTTCTAAATATTTAGATTTGTATCTAAATATAAGTCTTGGGACAGATACTTAATCAGTTGCTAGCTTTTTCTAGGTATGTTCATGTGCTACTGTGTAAAAACTACACAGTGGGATTTAGCTTCTGAGGTTATTTGTTTTGATGCTGAGCTAAAAAGAGAGACACTTTCTTGGACCTCTGCTCATTCAAAGTAAGAATTCTATACACTAAGACCTTATAAAATCAGGGGTTTGTGTCTCAAAATCGGAATATGTTAAAACTGTAAAATATTTAATAAATTATATGGGGTTTCATCAGTAAGTATCTTAGTGTACTTTGCAGACTGCAAATATGAAAAGACAAATTACCGCATACTTGTGAAACAAAGTGCTCTGTAAATATCTTGATAAGTTTCACCTCGTAATGATCTTTACAACCAGATGAGAAATACACAGAAGTTCCCCTTTCTGATCCTTTCCGCTTCCAAATGGGCAAGGTTTGGCTGCTTTTGACTGTTTATATTAGATGAGACTGAGAAGGAGTCCTGCATCTTAGAAGACAATTTTGTAGCATGAGTTGATTTCAAAGGCATAACAATTTATTGGTTTCAAAAGCTATTGAAGCTGCTGTTTAGTGCCTTGACCACCTTCAAAACAATGTTCATATTTCCAAAAAGATATGTTTGATAATTAGCAGATAAGTCTGCTTCCATCAATTTTTTTAAAATGCTGTAACTAGTCTCGTTATCTTGTAATTGTGCAAATACAATTTATGCTAGGAACTATTAATTTTTTGCATTGATGTAAAATATATTAGAAATGTGTTACACATAATAGAAATTACTTTCAAAAGATATTACTGAAAGAGAAACAAATTGATAAGAGCAACAAAACTTACCCAAGAGGGTGCACTTGAAGAAGGGTGCATCCAGTGCACCCTTGATCAGTCATGGTTTTATTTCCTTCTTACAATTTTCAGAATTTCTCTATTGTCAAAATTAAATCCTACAAATACATAGTAATATTCCACTGTGCACAAAAACTTAGTTAGAAACTAGTTTATGGAAGTCGTTATTTCATTGAAACCTCTTATATATCCTCTACTTTACTTTTAGCTTTTGCGTACTGTTGTTAATGTTGAAATCACTTGATTAATACTTGAAAACGTTTCATGTAGTATGGTCCACTGTTATGGATGTTAAAATAATCCAAACTGACAAATTTGTGACTTTCATATCTTCTCAGTCTGGATGAAACGGAAACAAACTGAATTTAATGAGAGCTTTAATGCTGTGAGTCATCATCATAGAATCAGAACTTCTAATTTCAGCATAAACCCTAATAAATATTAGCGTAATTGTATGAACAAGGCAGTTCTCTTGATTGCTATGATTTGGAATCTGTAACACTTCCTGGGTTACAGGAAGGGTTACCGAGTGTAACATTTTTGGGGGTTTGGGAGTTGGATTTTGTTCATGGGCTTTTGGTTTTGTGGTGGGGTGGTTGCTTTTTTTTGACAGTGGTTGTTTTGTAGTAGAAAGTCAAACGAATCCATTTGAATTTCTGATGAACACATCACACAAAGATTCAGGGCAATAGTTGTATATGGTATGGAATGTCATGTGTCATAGAATATGTATGTTTGTATACAAACAGACTCTTCATCCTCTATTGCTGTGGTTTAAGCAATTATTTTAATGAGGTATTTGAATTGTACCATGGTTGTCTAATTTTTCTTTCTCTTTAAAGAAATCAAATATGCATAATTGTTGAGCTTAAATTAATCTTGGTGTTTAAATGCAAAGGAAATGTGGAATTATACAGGCTCAAATTAACGTTTCTGCTTCAGGACAAAGATGGAGACAGGGCTGTCCATCATGCAGCCTTCGGTGATGAGGGTGCTGTGATAGAGGTTTTGCACCGAGGCAGTGCAGATTTGAATGCTCGCAACAAACGCAGGCAGACTCCACTTCATATTGCTGTCAACAAAGGTCATCTGCAAGTTGTGAAGACTTTACTGGACTTTGGCTGCCATCCTAGTCTCCAGGTAAAGGAAATATTAACGTAGATTCACTATTTAGCTGCCAGATTTTATGATTTGCTGTGTGTTGGTGATAGAAGAATTACAGAAAATGGGATTGAAAGGAACAGACCTTGTGAAGTTATCTGTCCCAGCCTCTACCCCAACATGTGATCAGCTGTAATAAAAATGCTATTAAATCTATTTGTTTTCTTGACAGCTAGATAAGCACCTGATTTATTCTAGCCCGTTGATGTTAATTGGTATTTTCACAGACTGTAGTTATCTGTAATTGTTAACTTTCTGTCCAGATTAATTTCTCCTCTGTCAAATCCACAGCTGTTTTCTCCTTCTGCAAGCTACGGCTTTGCATTTTTTGGCTGATGATACTGTGGAATGCTTCGTTAAAAGAAACCTATTTTCAGAATTGACCTATCATTGGTAGAACTATTTGGCCAGATTCTCTTTTAAATGTTCAGCCTTTTATCTAAAAAGCCCTAGTGCCTAGGGCCTCAAGTACCATAATTTCACAGGGAGTTTTGGATAATAATGAATGTGGAGGAAGTGGTGACATGAGTGCGGCCTCCTGTTGAGAAGGCAGAGTAGAAACCTGCTATCAAATAAGCAGGCATCCACGTTCTGCATGAGCTGAATGCAGCTGCAGGCAGTGCATTAGGAACACAAATTAGAATGGCTAAGTTTGAAGAGGTTTGGAACAGAAAGAAAAAGTTCTAATGTCCTGGGCAAATCAAGATATGGAGTAATAACACATTTACCTCCTTGTTTTGCCATAGCAATAATCAGTGATTTTTTTGAAGCTGTGTATCCACATAACAAGCAATGAGCAAACTTGCTTGAAATTAGTGAATATAGTGATTGTTTATTTATCCGCTTCCACTTGGCTTTACAGGTATTATTGTCTTGACTTTTGCTGAGGTTAAGCTGTTAGCCAGCTAACATCCCTCCAGACCCTGTTTAGTATTTGTTGAGTAGTAGATATAATAAGGAGTCTGATGTACTGAGCCAAATGAAGGGTGGCTATATATCATATAATGACTTGTGATATATGGGTAGCCAAAGTGGACATGCCCGACTTCATAGAAGTCTGTTTGGATTGAAAAATTCAGTAGAATGGTGCTATGAAACTCCATCTGGAAAATATAATTGTCATGGAAAATAATGAACACTCAGATCCTGTGTGTGTGCTGAGGAACTCTGATGTGCAAATGTGACCAGGTGATTGATTTGGTGGATGAGAGCACAGGGGAGTCAGACTGAGGCATGACTAGAATTTAACTGTCCAGCACTCTACTACTCAAGCCAATTCACTGTGTAAACAGAAACATATGTTAGTCTGTAAACAGGAAATTCAAGAAATATGATCAATTAAACCAAATAAAGCTGCATGAATTAGTTTTGGCAAACTGGTTCACGCTGGTTCAAGTGTTTCCATTTTCTGGCACTTTCTGTCTGGCAGTTTTTGATTCTCACTGTAAAGATTGTAAAGATTTGTTTTCATATTAGTGTATTGTTAAAATGTTCAGTTCCTGTGTTACTCAGTTTGCAGTTGAGTCAGTGTCAGTGACAAAAGACTTCCTGACTTATATGGTGTTAGAATCTTACTGAAAGCATAAATCTAAAAAGTTTGCCTATATAACAGCAAATAAGCTTAAATGGATATGTTTTCTCACTGTTAGTCTAGGGCATTCCTTTTCAGTTCAACCATTTGGATCTTTGAATAATGTACAAAATGCTTCTAGGAATAAAAAGTATTTTTCCCTTATTTGGGATATTTGAAAAATAAAATGTCAAGCTAAAAATACAAGTTCTTTGCTAGTTCAATTATGCACTGAAATATTTTCATGTACCTTCTGTAATGTAGTCTGGTATTATCCATAACAAGTTGAAAAGCTTAATGTTACATATGACATTAGCCTTTGCTTCGTGGAAAATGATCTGCTTCAGTTAAAACAACAGATGTGTCGAAGTTTATTACTTAGACTGCATTTTGTTTTGATCTGCTTATGCTTTTATTTCACACTGTCTCTTTGGTATTGTCTTTACATCATTAATTGCTGGCTCAATCTTAGTGTTCATTACTCAAAACTCCCTGCCTCCTTCTGCCTGACTAGTCTCCTCTCTGTTAGTTTTTGTTGCTGTTCTTCTCTTATTCCTAGATTCTAACTTGAGCATAGAGATATGGATATGAGGCATATAGAAGTTGATGTCTACGCCAGTGTCTTCAGTCCTATCAGATGCAAGGCATACTTGAGCTCTGGGTTTGAGTTCTGGTAGTTGTGTAATCATAGAATACTGGAGCCCTGGGTAGGATTACCCCCTGAAGCATTTGCAAAACCAGAGCAAGATCAGAAGCAGCTTGCTCTGAAGTCTGCAGTGTAGCAACACTTCAGGGTCTGAAGGGCTGTTTTGTGTTTGTGTAGTCAGTTTTCCTGGTGATAATTAAGCATATTTTTTTCTTTAATGTGCATGCATGCAAAAACTGATGTGAGCTGTTTCTGGTTTTAGGATTCTGAAGGTGACACTCCACTTCATGATGCAATAAGTAAAAAGCGTGATGACATCCTTGCTGTATTGTTAGAAGCTGGAGCAGATGTTACTATCACCAACAACAACGGGTTTAATGCTCTTCACCACGCTGCTCTAAGAGGAAACCCTAGGTAAAGCTTTGTTTTTAAAGATTATTTTATCATTTGTAAAAGGAAAACAGGTGCATGGGTGGGTAGAATGACGGTATTCAAAAGATCCTTAAACCTTCATGTAATTATATTTCTTAAATTTTGATGTTGCTTAGATATGCATCTTTGTAGTACTTGGGAAGCCATTATTAGAATGAAGCTACTAGTCTGCTCAGTTTAATGCTGTATTCAGGTAACTCCAAATCCCTGGGAAATTTCCTGTGGTGGCAGTAAAATTTTGCCAGTAAACGTTTTCATAAGTAAGTTAAATAAGCTCTTAAGATAGACTCTTAAGGTAGGATTTGTAAAAATGTTTCCCTTCTTGAATATTAGAATTGGGAAAGGGACTTGAGTTTTTGAGGAGTACTTATTTGTGAATAATTATTAAATATATCATGCAGTTATAAGGTGATCTTAGGATTGTTGCATAAAATTGTATTTGTCAGTATAAGAAACATTTAATCTTATTTTTTTAGAAGTATGTATAGAAGGAATTTCTGATTTCAAATTTTATATATGAGCTCATCTGAAAAAGTTAGGTTTAAGGCATAATTTGTTTTATGCTAGCTACATACTATACATCTACATTCAATATTCAGTTAAGATAGCTTTCAAAAACTATTGCTTAGATAGAACTTAATGGAAAACTTGCTGCATTGGTGGTTGCTTATTACATTGTGGATAAATAGTATTCTTCAGAGCTGTCATTCTAGCAAGACTTCAATAATTTATCTTATGTTGGAGAACTCAGTATAGTTTACATGAAATAAGAAATGTGTGTGTTTACTTGTTTAACTTTACTACTAAATTCTACTTTTCAGTTAAGTTTGGTAAATAAGGCTATATATTAATATATGGTAATAAAATCTGGGTTAGTCTGTTAGAATATAGCCATCAAGACTGATATGGAATGGAATCACACTTCACAAAGTAAAAGTAGAGGTTGGAAGTGTTGGTAGGAACAATAAACGTGTTTACAGTTGTCTACAGTGCTCATAAAAGGTTTGTAAGAGAACGTGTCAAGGACCTAGTGAAGGGAGCTTATTTTTTGGCATTCAGAAGACAACTCTTCAAGTCTGACTTGGTAACATCTTCAATTAATGTGAATTGCTAATGGCATTATGTAAATATGAAGAAGGCGTACTGCTTCCCGTCTCCAGTTACCTAAGCAGGGTGTTTTTTTTAGTTTTTTGTTTTGCGATGCTTTCCTTAGGCTCTTGTGGTAGTTGGTTTGCAGGATCGTGATGTCAATATGAGATGCAGGAAAGTGTATGGAAAAAAAGGCTTTTCATAGGGGTGCTGAAGATTTTACTGTAGGTGAATGTTTTAGGAGTGGCAGGCTTTTTCTTTGATGGAGGGATCCAAATTGTAGTTCAGACTGGGTCAGTTTGATGGTTGGTGGAATGTGAGACATATTGCAATTTTTCAGAGTCCTCTCTCCTTTACGAATGTTTTTATTGGAAGAATAGGAAAGTGTTTCCAGTATTAATGATTTGAACCCTGTGTAGGTTCCCCCATACAGGGGGAAACTTGCATCTAAACCAGTCAGATATCTAAAGCTGTTAGATATCTATTGTTTTGGTTGCAGTTACATTTGAGCACTTCTGAGGCATGTAAAAAGAGAAAATGTTGTCTCCATCATGGAAGTAGTATTTTCATTTGTTCACAGCATTAGATACTTTACACATCAGCCTGGGAAGAAATTAAGGACAATAAAATCAAAAGAAATCTATCTTGAATAATTTTAATTCCCACCCCAGCCCCCTAGTCAAAAAATCATTGTAATAGTTTGATTCATTGAGGAGTTAAGTTCTATTTTCTTTAAGATCTTTAGTGATAGTCATTTTTTTCATTGTTGACTCTGTAGTGTTCTACCACTGGATGGTTTCTGAATGAAACCAAAGTTTCGTATTTGCCACTTTGCTTTTCTAATCTGTTACAGAACAATGGATATTACTAATCTGTTAAATGCACTGAGCACAAGCTATTTAAAACACTCTTAAAAATAACTCCCTGAACTTCAGCTTGTAGCTGGTATGGGTCACAAGCAGTATGTAATATATTCTTCTTGAAACCTTACAAACCTTACTTAAGGACTTCTCTAATCTAAGCTTTCCTATTTCACCTAACTGGAGTTTTTGTGGCTTCAGGCTGTCATGCCTTATATGGAATACAGTGCACTAAATTCCCCTTAAGGTCAAATACTTAATTACATTATGTTATTTTATAAATGTTATTTCATAGAACTTAAACATGTATTCATATATGTATATAAGTGTGTATGCACATGTGTATATCTGTACTTAGAAAACTAAAACACTTGCTGTGTATGTAAGTATTGATGAAGTCCGCATCCATCTTCCTTGTTAACGATAATAAAACAAATGCATGTGTTAAGTGTGTGGATACCACAATGAAGTGAGCTAGATTTCTGTAGAATTTTTTACAGTTGATATCAAACAGGTATTTCGAACCAATTTCATTTTCAGTGCAAACCCTATTCTGCTTCTTGCTTGAGCTATGATCTTTGCTAACAGTAGGGAGATAGATCTCCAAGAAAAAAACCCACACAAACTATGCTGAGTAGAACACTTGAAAGTTTTTAATTTTATACGAAAATAAATATATTTTTTAAACATTTGAGTATTAGACAAGTATTGTAAGAAATACAGTGATTTATGTCAAATAGCTTAGATTTTTCTCAGCACTTTACCTTCCATGACAGTTTGGCAGCGTATTCTGGAAGTCAAGTTATGGTATGTTTTGAAGAGCAGTTAGTGGACTATTTCTCCTCTTAATAATTTGCTTCTCTTCATACCTTGTGACTTGGTAGAGAAAGAGAACTTCTGGTTTTCATGCTAATGCATAGTATTGAAATGTAGAATGGATGTTTTTCAGTTTATGCTGTAGGCAGCTTTAAACTCATGCATGAGAGAGAGAGCTAAAAAGAAATTTTAAATAAAGCGCGGGGAAGTTAAGATTTTAATACGCGGTTTCTTGCTCATAATTTTTAACTGAGTCAGTCGTACTAAAAGTGCGTTTATTTTGGACTTCTTTCAAAGTACTGTGAATGTCAAAGCTTGGCAGACTTTGCCTGTTCAGTGTTAATGAGATTTTTCAGACAGAAAAAAGGAGAGTCAAATTTGAAAATACTGTACAGATTGCTTATTTTTGCCGTGTTATCAGCTCTTGATTATGTTTGATCTATTCGCATACCTGTGACTTCAGATTTTTTTGGGCTGAAGACATGACTGTGAAGTGTAGGCGTATTTTATATCCGTTGCCCCAGTTAGTTTTAGATTTGCATTGTATCTTGTGAAGAGAGCATTATTCACACTGTAGCTAGCATCTTAAATAAAGGCTGCTTTTTGAGCTGACATGACTTTGCACATGCGTATGACCAGTTCTTCAGAGCAATAAATTCTACTGGACTTCAAATCAAAAATTAAAATACTGGGGTAGGATGCAGATTTCATATATTGCTGCCCAACAACAAGGACTATGTCATCTTTATGTTCATAAATTAGCAAGTAGGACATTGTGATTTTAAAATGGAATTATACTTTTTTTCCCCATGGTTGTCTTATTTAGTAGTTCTCTCCTTGTTTTCAGACTTGCAGACAGTTTGAATAGGTTGGCAGTGGAATTCTATAACTGTTTTTAGCAATTTATTTGACAGGTGGGGTTTCTCACCTGTACTTAGTGTTAATGAGTGTCTCAGGGACTTTTGTGCTGTATTGTCGTGGAGGTCCTCACAGAAAGTTTAAGTTGTGAGGTAATCAAAGTTGTACAATTATTTCCTAAACCAGTAAAAGTTATTTTCTGCTTTTGTATTTGCAGTTCTGACAGTAAGTGTAGATTGAAGCTTAGTTGAAGCTGAGTGCAAAAAAAGCATGCTCCTAAAACCTCTTATTAAAGAATTATGTCAGAAAATACTTTGCAATAATACTTTTGTTCAAGCTGGTTTGGAGAAAGAATATCATCTCCACAAGCAGACCTATAATTAGATGGCAGATTAGCCTGTAGCTGTTGAGGTCAGTGACAAATTTGTTATCTTTAAATAGTAAATAATATGCCCAGGATGTACAAGATAGTGAATACAGTTCCTACCCCGTGGAGTTTCCTCCCTTGTGCGATTAAAAAAAAAGGCAGGGGGAGGGGGTAGAAAGAAAAGAGGGGTAGACCTGCCCTACGTCACCAATACTGTTCACAATTGCTTCCTTTTGACCAGTTTTTTTTTTGGTCAGTTCTGCTAAAGGGCAACAGACTTGATGAAAAATACAAGAGACAATGAATCATTGGAAAATGCGTTTATTTCACTGTTTACCTATCTTCTTTTATAAATGTTGTAAGAGATCACTTTTTGCTGCATGTGGACAGCATATTAAACACCAGTAGCTGTTTATTTACAAATAAAACCTTGAAATTTTGGAACACAGAATTTTCTATGCTCCTTGTTACCTTCCATCCTCAAGCTGCCTAGAATAATTGAACACAACTGCGGAGAGGACTGCACGGTTACTCTGAGCAGACTTAACGTCCAGTTTTTCAGTTCTGAGAAATCCTGTAGTGATCAATGCATAGCTACAGCTGGTTGAAGGGGACCAAATCCATTGAAGAGGTGATTTGGTTCCATTTTACCAGCTTTAGCAAAGCATTGGAGTGTGCAGGAAGATTATAATTCAGTAACATGTTTTTAAGTAAATGAACAGTTCACAAAGAACATGTAGCTTTCTTCTGTGTTACGTGTTTTGTTTCTAGTCAGGGCAAATTTAAATTCCTTCACTAATTTGGAGACGGCAAAATTGAAAGCTGTGTACCAGAAAGGCCTGTACAGTATCTGGATTTGTTCCTTCCTCGAGTATTTCCTTGAGGCTCTTTGGATGAGTCTCAAATCAAATTATAATTACAGTTTTAACTTTTTTTTCTGTCTGCAATAATGAAATTCTAGAGTAGTGACCAGGAACCGGTCTTACAGTTTGTACTCATGTAGAGCTCCCTTGCCTGTGTGTGTTAAACTTCACTGGGGAAGAAGGTTTCGGTTTCCCCCCCCGGCACCCTCCTCCCCGCTCACTTTCTGGCAGGTTCCCTTTTGCAGCTGCTTTAATGGTGTAGTTGGTTAGCACAAGTATAAATGTCAAGTCCTTTCAATTCCATTACTATATCTCTGGTTAGTATTAACTTTTTAGGAATGATTATATAACATAGCAGGATAAATACTTTTTTTTTTACCTTGATCATATATGTAAAAGCATTTAGTGCTAGAAAAATACAGCTCTTAAAGAATTATCTGGGGTTGCATCTGAGTCCTTATAAATTAAGAACCTTAATACGTTTGTGCGTGCTCACGTAGCTCTTGTTCTGTGCCGAATTCTTTTTGAGCTTTGACTGCAGTGGGAAGTAGGGGGCAACCTTCATTCAAGCCATTCACTAGTAATGAGTATGTCAAGTATAGTCGACATCTGTTTGTTGCATAGTCTGATGTTGGTGAGAAGATTTATGTAAATATATTCCCAACACCATGTATCCTAATAGAAACATAGCAGGTGTGTCGCTTGGACTTAAGCATTGAAGATGGCTATAAAATTAGTTTCTATTTTTACCAGTTATACAGGAACTGTTTTACAGATACAGCTGCTCAAGTGCGCTTTTGGATGGCAATAGAGTTTCATGTACTGGCCATATCGGGACAAAAAACGGCCGTGGAAAAAAAAGCCGTGTAGCATTTGATAATGTCAGCATCTGTTATCCCTGTCACTCACACAGTTGAAATGTTTGAGTTACAACTGTGTCAGCAGATGCCCAAAGTTCAGCGTGTGCTCAGTTAAAACTGAACAGCTGATCTAAGTGATGGATGTGACATTTTAGAGTGACTGGATATGTATTCTTAGAGATATGCTAACATGAACTAGCAGGAAGCAATGTCAACGTATAATTTTAACTTCTGTATCACTCTGAACTGTCATTTTGTTTCGGAATAGCATTGCAATGTTATACAAAGGAGACACGAAAGAGCACAACATGATGAATTGTAACCAAAAACCTTTCAAAATAAATTTAAGCTGTTAAAAACTTGGTCTGGTGATATAGTGGAAGCCACATCAATTGGTGGTGGGGACAGGAACTCTTCATGAAAAGAAGTAGATGCTTAGCAATTAACCCCTGTGTAAAACCGTTGGTAATACCAAATTGCTTCTGTGATCATGATCAAGTTCAATAGCATTGCTCCATTTAAAAAAGCTACTACAACTTGATTTGTTTCCCCACTATAAGCCAGGTTTTAATTTAGATGTTAAGATACTGTAGTCTTCATGCCAAAATATCTGCTCATAAGAGAAATAGCTTTAAAACAAATATTAAGATTTTACTTAAGAAAGTGATTCTGGTAAGATAATGTTTATTCTTATATATATGTTATTCTGTGGTTTCAGGTAATAAAAATATCAGGCTATGTATAGCATTAGCTAATTGAGAATTATGTGAGTATTTAAAAATAAGATTCTCCATCTAAAACTGGTGCATTGTCTTTTTTTTTTTTTTTCTCCCAAACATTTTAGTAAGCACACGGGTACAGTTAGAATCTTTAATCTGGGCCAAATGTGCCTACTTATGGACATATCCTACTTAATAACTGCTTTTAGAAGGCTGCTGTCATGAATAGGAATGGCTGGATTGATGAGCCAGGAGGTCTTTCGTCATATTTTTCCTTGTTCCTGAATTTGATGTTGACTGTCTTTACTTAGGGACAGTGTGCACTGGTATATTTTAGTTAATACTGCTTTTAGAAATTGAAACTGTTGCAGGACTATTTCTCATGTAGTTCTTAAAATTTTCTGAATGCTACAAATTCATATTTTCGTGGCCAATTTTCTTAAATTTGGATTTTAAATAGATTCAGCTTATTTGAAAATAGTATTTAAGATAACTTACCTTCTAGGTTGTAGTTGTCATTTGTGTTTTCATTTAGGAGTCTGTCAATAGCTTTAATCCGCTGACTAGCAACTGTGGCCTAGAAATCTCTGTATTGTCGCTTTCTGTGCATAAACCTGACACTGCACTTTGTATCGAAGAGCTCAGTGAGCATAATAAGTGCTGATATGGAGAAAATTCTAACTTAAGTCTCACATTAAATTACAGAAGTTATCATACTTGATTATTTGGGCTATCCTTTTCTTTAAATCACAGCCTTCGTTTCTTAGCTGTTTATACTTGTAGTTGCAACCTGTAGATTAAGTATTCTATGGTAGATGTAAATTTAAATATTAACATCTGAAGTACACAGAGCTGGCTGTGATTAATAGAACAATGGCTTGTTTTTAATAAGATAAGTTTTGATAGTCAGGCTTTTAAGATTAGTTTAGGATCTATTAAGTGAGGAGTGCTGGTAATGATAAATTGTGCAGCTCTGCTGCAATCTTAATTGGTGTGTTTTAAGGGTTCATTTCCAGCCTTGTTTTGAATTCTTTGTTTACCACTAATGTTCTGCTTATCAGTTGTTAACAGTTCTTCCTACCCGCTTTTATAGTCACTTAATTTAATGTTTTGTGATTTGTTACAAGCAAGTATGAGTTATTTTGGCAATACCAGCTGACCCTTAGCAAGTTAATTTGTCACATGAATGTCATTCAAACAAGAGGGAAACCTGTTTCTTCCAACAGCTGTTTAGTTTCCTCTTACTGGTTGTTCCATGCCTGCCAAAAATACATACTTCTTTACATTCCATAGCATTGTATGTTCATATGGGTACATAAAGAAGTATGTACTCTGAGCAGGTACACATAAAGTTGCTCGACTACCTTCCAGATGAACCTGCAAAGTATTTTGCTGCTTTCTCTTGCTGTCATTTGGTAAAACTCAGACTGACAGGTCTTTGGAAGAACAATGTTATGATTAACTGATGTTAGAAAATAAACTTGCTAACTGAACTTTGTGATGCAATTTACCTGCACAGTGGCTTAAAGCCGGTTATAGTTCATTGTTCTGGCATGGCAGGGACATTAGAAGTGCTTTTCCAGACTTTTGCAGCCTCTTGCTGTTTGTTCTGAGTGACCACGTTTGAGTGGAGAGCTGAATCATTGGTAGATTTGCAGCATGTTTTCTTGGAATTAGTAGTTGTATTCCACTGTAAAAACTTCAGCTTCCTCCGAGGTCTTCTAGCAGATTTCCATGCTGGTGTGCAGCTTGCATCTAGCATCCTGAAGGGAAGCATAGACTCGTCTAATATAGCAGTTATAAACTTATTTTCCTGCCCTCCCCAATCCCACTTCCATGCTTTTTGCATCCCATCTGGTATTCTGCAAACTGTTTACAGCTTTGTACTTATTTATGCTGTAGTTAAGAGGGTTTAAAAAAAAAAAAAGTAATAACAGCACATGCCACTGGTGATCCTGCTTATCGTAAAGGTGATGACATTGAATTAAGAAAACAACCTCTAACTGCTGTGACAGGATTTGGATTGTTAGGCCGAAGGTCACATGTGAAAGCTAATACCTATTCAACAGTTCTGCAAGCAGCTTTTCTTGTTTTGTAAAATTGGCACTCACCTGCTTCAGTCAAAATCCTGTCCACACTTGAAATATTTATGACAACTAAAAAAAAAACCCACCAAAAAATCCCCAAGCCCTCAAAGAGACAAACTCCAAGTTCAACCCTGTTTTTTAGACTCTGTGCACCGTGGTTTGGAAGGGTAGTTAAATATTTGATGTACAGTGCGGGTTTGACTTCTAAGGGGCTGTCAGATATAGCTTATGGTTGCTTAATTTGCATTTCAGGAGTTGATTTGGGTTACAGTAGAGAGTAAGCTTTGTCTTTACAGCATTAGAAGGTAAATTTGAAATAAGCTTAACAATTAGTAAATGTAACAGTCGTAAGGAAAGCCGAGAGCAGAGGAAGGAAGAATTTCTGCAGCTCATGACAAAAACCTAGTGCAGCTGATAGAGAGCAAATCAGAGTGTAGCAGTAGCTAGCACAGTACTACAAGGAGAAACAGCAATGCAGCATTAGAATCACAGCAGTCACATTCTAGTTTTTAAGTAGGTTGTTTTCATGTACATCTTAGATAAAGCACCTTGAAAATTTTGCTTAGATCTACTTGAGAACTCAGCGTTGCACTACCACACTGTTTATTAGCTTTTCTTTTTAAAGTTGCTTTTTTTTTTTTAGTTGTGCGTAGGAAGATAAGAATATATTTCACTGAAATGAACAATCAGTTACTGGCATTGCAATTTTTGAGTTTATCTTCTTTAAAAAGAATTCTACCTACCAAGCAAGTTGGGTTTTTTTTGCTATGAAATTTGGACTAATGTTGTTTTCTTTCAACCTGCGCTTTACACTACAAATGCTTTGTACTTTAACACACTCAAAATTAAGCTGTTCCCAGAGTGGAGGGATTAATATAACAATAAAAAAAAAAACATTCTAGTAAATAAGTTACACATGCAGAAAGTCATAGGCATCCTTTAAACGTGCAGAATAATGCAGGTCTCTTGATGTTCTATTACCTGTAAGCTTAGTATCATGCAGCATTTGCAGTTGGAAGAGAGGTAATGACCTAGAGACACATCAGCAGCAGCCATCTCATCCTGAGTGCTCGCTCACTCTATTCGCTGAATCAGCTCTTCATTACATGGGAGGGGGAGGCAAGGGGGGGCGAATGTCGGTGCATACAGTACCTCACCACCTTAAATAGATAAAACTTAAAAAGGGAAAAAATAAAATAAAATAAAAAGCATAAAGACCGGTGCCTAATGGTCACCTGCTGCCTTTCTTGGAATGCTAAAATATGGATGATGTTGTATAGAAATTATACCTTGTGTCTGCTGGACTGAGAGTTAAAGACTCCAAGGATAGATGCTAGGAAGCCAAGGGAAGGTGAACTTAGCCCACTGTCAGATGAAAATAATCACAGGCAAAAAGAAAAATAAAAACCCAACAAAAAAACCAAAAACCAAGCCCCCAAAAGTTGGAGTCGCTTCCAAAAAAAAAAAAAGCACAAAAAAAAAAGCGCGATCGTCTCCCCCCTCCCCCGGCAAATATTGGTTTCTTCTAGTTCCTTAGATATTGCACTGCATCTTTTCTTGCTTGAGGTTATGTTTCCAGGCTTAACTGTAGGCAGGTCTGTGTTGAAGCTACTTTCCATCTTCAGAGGTCAAGTCTGCTGGCGAGGTCAGGGCTCCCGCACGCACACTACAGAAGACACTAACCGTATTTCCCACTCAGAGGGCACGAGCAAAACTGTTACGGCTTTATAGGCGGCTAAGCATTTGAAACATGCACTCCCAGGCAAACGGGCTCTCTTGTGCCTCTCTCTTCCCTGACCATATTTAGTCAACCATTGCAAAAAATAGTCTCTCAGCTGTCGATTGTCGATCCGGCCGCGGCGGGAGCCGCTATCCGGCTCTCTGCCTATTGATTGTGCAGCCTGCACTTCCACTGCGCTCAGCCATTTGTCCCCAGGTTTTTTTAGCACTGCCAAATAAAGCGCTCTCTCTCGTGTTTCCAGTTAGATTTCCTAGGTTTTCACTGAGCTTGCGCTGCTACTAGTAAACCCCGATGAGGTTGTCACTATACTTAGAAACATAAGGGGGGGGAGGAGAGAGAGAGGATAAAAAAAAAAAAAAAAAAAGGCAGCCCTGCTAGTAGCAAGGCAAGGACTTCACGCAGATATAGAACAATAAATATCCTGCGCTGCCACAGCAGGTTGTGTAACCTGGTTTCTTGATCAGTGCAAAATGCCATGGGGAACAACATGCTGTTTAACCTGGGGTCTAAGTGGCCTTGTTTTAAGTTTTCAACTGCAAATCATACTGTTATTTTATAAATAAGAAGGTGGTTTTGGTTTGTGGCCCCACATTTCCATATTCAAATCAAGCTAGAAATTATTTGAAAAACAGATACCTTTGCTTTAATTAGTAAATTCGTATCATTCCATACAATTATGCTTAATAATTCCATAGTATTTTGTTTACAATGCTTAGCTATAAAATTGCTTTCAAAAAATAAATGCACTCGTAAATTAGGTGCTACTGTTCTTTGAAAAAACCTAAAGTGTCTTAGAAGAAACAAATAAAAAAGAAATCAAGTGAACATCTCAGTCCATTAATCAGACTTTCATATGCACAAAATTGGCCTATAACAAGACCAGTAAGTACACATCCAAAATATGAAATGGGGGATTTTCATAATCATAGGGAGCGTATGCATTGTTTTCTTCAGAAAAGGATAAAGCTACTGAAATTTAGCCATTTAAATAGAACACTCAGGAACCCAAATATTTGATGACTTTCTCTATATTTTTCAAACAAAATTCTTTATGTTGCTCAGGAGCAAGAAGAGTGAAAAAGCAGAGAAAAATCTCTCAATCTAAAATTAAACTTATCAAATGAAAATGTCACCTCAGTGAATACTGGTGTAATTACTAGTTACTAATATATTAAAGTTTATTACTGTAGGGTGGGGTGTGAATTGCAAAGTCCTGAATGGACCACTATCTTGGACTTACACTTTCCTTGCTGCTTCTTTTTGTGTTGACTTTGTCCTGTGCTTGGTAGGTGCTTACCCCGTAACTTCTGTTGCAGTATAGCTTTCTGGTAAAGGTCACACTTTTTTGTTTCTCTTTCTTCAATTTCATAATCATATGCTGAAGACAAAATTGTTGTGTAAGATCTAGGCTAGTACAGAAGATGTCTTTGTGAATTCCATGTAAATTTATGTGCCTCGTTGTTTCTTAAGTTTCACATATATTGAAATCAATTTTTCCAATACCAAGAGATACTTGAAAATCTGAGAGACAAAAAGAAGGCAACAGCCTGTCTACTTAAACTTGTGCCAACTGAGCCACCAGTCAGATACGAAATATTAATCTCTAATTTCAGGATACAGCGTGCTCAGTAATACCGGTCTAGGGTATTAATCTGTTCTTTGTTACTCGTTCCTGAGGGATACTTCCTTCTTTGTTTTTCCAGCGTAACTCCCTGTGCTGCACAGCGAGTGTGGTGTGAGCCAGATCAGGGAACTGATTTGGCCTGAAGTTGTGGGCTGACGTGCACTTAAGTTCATATCGTTGCCAAAAATAGCACTGTCCTGCTCCTGTGTTACTTCTTGCACTATGTTGGTACAAATATTTCTTTGGCTTCACAGTGAGCAGGCTCAGAGTACTATTCTGTATGAGAAATAATCCAACAAAAAGGGGTGACCTTTAAGGTGCTGTGTTGGGACCACTTTTTGGTGTGGTGTTTTTTTTTTTTTTTTTTGAGCAGAGGTGGTAGTCAGAGGACAAGAAAGGGATTAGTAAAAGGTAGTCTCACTTCTGTTGTGTTGCAAAATGCATGTCAGAGTACACAGCCTTAAAAGAAAACTTTGCAATGGAAACTGTCTTTAAATCTGATCTGTTTCCTCAACTGTTTGAGGCCATACAGGAAACAGGTGAACACATTTAGCTGAGCCAGGGATGGACATAAGCAGACAAGAGGTTGTGTGTGTGTGTTTTGGGGGGGAATACTTCAAGCCAGGATTGCTGTAAAATATCTTTTGTCACACTGAGACAGTGGAAGGCTGACCCGAGGGAGGAGAATGGTGGGAGAGTAGAGCAACTTGTAGTAGAAAGTGCACTAAATCATGACAACCCCTAGAGATATGATTCCTGATAAGTTTATGCTGACCTAAGACTTTGCTTCTGGAAAGGGCAGTCTGCCCTCCCTGCAGCTCTTAACTTCATCATCTCCTTATGCCTATTGCTTCCAGTGATCGTGAAGTTGCAGGGAAAGTTGCATTATCTCATTGATCTGTCTGAAAGCAAACTTGCCAAATCAAGAATCGGGCAGGTTGCTTCACTTGCTAGACAGTGATGTGTCTCTCTACGGAGCCAACATAAAGCAGGAATTGAAGTGCAGAGAAAAGTGGGATTGTGTCTTTCAGTAGCCATTTAAGTTAAATTTACTTATGCTGATTGTGAAGTAGCCTCTCTGTTTTATTTTTTTTATGCCTAAGTATCTCTTCTTTAGAAAAAAAACAACCCCAAAAGGTGAAACAAACAAAACCACCCCACCACCATCCCACAAAGCCCCAACCTTCCCCGCTTAAATCATTCTGCAGTCGAATTGCAGTTGGTAGCAGAGAATCTTCTCTAGTTTTTCTTTATATATATTTTTTTTTAAACAGGGTGGAAGGATGCCTTTGCAGTTAAGAATGCTAAATCCGTAATCTTTTCCATATAGCAAGGTGCTAGTTTCATCTTGCTGCAAGTACTTTTTATCTTGTAGATTTTTCAAATAAGTACATTATTGTATGTGGCATTCTCAGGTAATGCTGATGAGCATCTGTAAAAATTCTATGAGTAAAATACTGCATAAGGAAAGAGATTTTATATATTGGTTGATAATTATAATATATGTTAAAACTTTTGGTCATAACAATGATGTTGGGTTTTTTTGTATGTCTAACATTGGTAACTGGTGTTTGAAACAACTGCTCTGTGTCTGAAAATGAATTAGCGTATTGTTCAGATCTGTGATGCATTTTATGTTGCAAATATAAAACTCATGCTGTTGAGTTTTCATTCTGCTGCTATTTATAATTTTAATACATCATATATATGTTAAACTGTGGTTCCAGACTCTAAAAACCTGAATAATAAAAAAATTATGTGGCAAGGTCAAATTAAAGGTGATTCAGCAGTATTTGCTGTTGTTCTTCTACATCTCAAATTAAATGCAACACAATATAAATGAGTGTTCCTTCTACCAGATAACTTCTAACTAATAGAGCCTGGACTGTTGTTTTATGGGGATGAATTATGGTGGGCTTTATAACTTGCTGTAACCCCAACAGCTGGGCCTGTGAAAGCAACAGATACCTTGATCTCAACCCCCTGTAAACACATGTGCTTTCTCGTTACATTTTTCACTGAGCAGGTGTTTAGCTCGTATGAAAGAAGAAATAGTTTCCTCACGTCCTTCAAAGCTTTACAACTTCCTCAAAAACTTTCACTGAAGTTTTTCTTTTGTTGTCCCATCTAGAAATTTTCAAAACTTGCAAAAAGATCATCCAACTGAAAAGGGCCCAAAATCTTTATCAACTTGCTGCTAATCTGAAAATACTGCAGACCAGCAAATGCCAAAGCTTATCTGTTACAATTTTTTTTTATTAGTAACAATCTTTAAATAGCATAACAATGACACAATTTCAGTGTTTTCATAAGGCTTTTCAGCACTTTATCAATAATCTTTGAAGCTACTCAATTAGCTATGTAACCTGTACACTTGAATACACTGAAGATGACAGCCTGAAGAGTTTTCATGAGCTGATTTCAAGTTTTAATATATACAAGATAAAAGCAAGTGTTGTAGTCCTTAAAATGGAGCAGTACAACTTGGCTTCTTTAGTACTTTGTATGGAAAAGTGAATCAAGAATTACTGTGTAATTGGCATGTGACATTAATTCATTAATATGACTGTTCCAGTGAGTACTGTTCTGAATGGTAGCCACTTAGCTAAGCTGTCAAAATTTTGGCAGCAGCTCTAGAAAATCCTGCAAAATAGAACAGCTTGTAGGAAGGAAAGTTGCGGTGTGAAGGAACAGGATCTTATGCGCGGAAAGAAACTACCTCGCAGCTAATGAGAAGGGGGATGCAGCCACTGAACATCTTAAAAGAATTTGCCATTTGTAGCATATTAATATCTTGCAGAATTTTAAGGTGTCATGTCCAATAAACTGTCCTTCCATCCTGTTGTCCAGTAATTTAGCACAGTCTGGAAGAGAGAGAGATGTGGTCTCTAGCTTGTGTAGCCAGAAACAACTGAGGAGTAGTTACTGTCCCTCTGATGCTTCACTATGAAAAGTAAGATAAAGATCTATTACACCTAGAAGCTGTTTGTTTGTTTTGTTGGTCCTTCTGGTAGGATCAATGCATTTTAAAAGCATCCAAAAATGTACAAAAATCTTCCTGGTATTTGACGTCAAACTAAATGGAAAAAGGTTTGAAAGAGTTCTGGTAAGGCTACACTCTTGCAAGTATTAGGATGAGTGAATTTTTTCATAGCATACAAAGTATTAAGTCAGTTAATACAGTTCTGATGTTGCAAACTAGAGACACATTTGTATCCTAGATTTGAAAATACATAATTTAATTACAAAATAAAGTATGTTTATCAATGCAACTAATATTTGTGTATTTTGCCACATTTCATAAAGCTTTCGTAACCTGTGTTATACTGAATTATATCATTAATTTTGGAAACCCCTGCATAAATCAGTCTCTCCAAGAATTGATGTTGGTGGCTTGTTTTTTGGTGTGGGTTTGGTTTGTTGGTTTTTTCCAAATATTCTAGTCTTTCTTCCTAGCATGTGACAAAGCTGTAGAAGGCGTTATGAATAGGAGCTGAGCAATGGTTCACAATGAGCAATGTACAATCTGTTAAGTGGTGTTGTCTTATTTTGCTGTAAGTAATTTGGACTGTGAGGAAGTGAGAAGCTTACTCCTGCCAGGAAAACAAAAAATTCAAAGAGGTTGAGAATGATTTCTTATTTATTTGCTTACCTCAAGGAAGCTGGGATTCTGATGGAGTCTGAAAAGAGTGAGATAAACCACAGGCTGCAAAATGCATTTGGTTCCTGGCCAGCTGCTGGTGTTCGTTCTGCGGAGGATGAGCCTCTAGAGCAGCCTGGTGTGGACGCTCCATGCAGCAGTTGGTCATGGGTCTCCTGTGTGAAGTGCTCCTGTGGCCTGCAGATACAGTTGCTTAGTTGTGGTTCCTTCAAACACTGAATCTGAGGAAAAAGGTGACTGTTATCCTGCAACTGCCAAGTATAATAACCATGCGTTAAGTGTGAAAGTGAGGATTTATGTTGCATACTCAGTCCAGTAGCAGGAGAACATGAGGAGACGCTTAAGAAGTCTGAGTCTGTTAGGATAGTGTCCAGGCAGTGTGTAGGAAGGAGTGCACGTTCTTACTGGTAGGGTAGTCTACCTCATGGCCTCTTAGCTGTGCTTTTCAGGAGGGGTCATTGGAGCGAGCTATCCCCAGAGTGACAACTTTTAATTTGTGTGTTTTGTTTTTTTAATAGGAAACTCATTGGCTTACTCTAAAAGAGAGCTTAGGAGTGAATAGCAGTGTGGATGTTCAAGGAAACAGACTGTAATGAATTAGGAGCTCAGTTATTACTTTGCAGTGCAGTGAGCTTATTGTTGAGAGTATTTTTAATTAAAAACTGAGAAACTTATTTTGTGAGGATATTTCTGAGGCTTATTGAGATCCCACATTTTGAGTATCGGGTGGCTAATGAAGAGCTATTTAATTCAATTGTAGTCTTGCAAGGAGGTCTGTGACTGAGTGGTTCCACTTGCATTAGTTTGTATTTACTTGGATTTTAAATGTTGAATTTTGTGAAGAAGCTCTCTTTCTCTTGTAAATAGCATGTTGCTTCAGTGGCAGGGAAAGATTAGATGATAAAAGAGGTTTCCCGGCACAAGATTATAGCAGTTCCTGGTTTTCTTTTTATCTCTGAGGAACTGCCATAAGGGAGCTGCATGTGATGCTTATAAAGCTAAGACAATAAGGGAATTAAGTTTGGTTACTTACCTATTCCAAAAACTAAGTGGAGACACATGAGCTTGAGAAAAGTGGATTTCTGAGTGAATACAAGACTGACCAATTTGTTTGTTTTGTGTTGTGTTATTAATACCCTTAACATTGCAGTCTTTGGACTTCAGGGCTTTTAGTCTGCTTTAATACTCTAATAATTGGGTTGCTCTTCACCACCCTTGAATTTGAGGTGTAAGATAATAAATCCCCTTCCTTTGGTAGGCATCTTGGCAAGCACATACAGAAGTGGGGTGGAGTACTAGGCATTGCTGTGGTACAGTGTCTCTGTACACAGCCACTATCTGATATGAAAATACCTGTATTCCGCTAATACTTGCTTTACTGCTTAAGCATTTATTTTTGTCTGTGCCTAAGAGTCTTAGTCCAGTTTTATCTCGGAAATTGAAAGTCTCAACTGTTAACAGCCAATAGCATCAGTTTATAAAGTGATGATTTTAAAGAAATCTAATGTAGTGGAACTTCCTTATTAAATAATTAAATAAAGAATGCTGTAAGGATTTTCAGTGGGAACAACTTTTGTCATTTATGCTTCAGAATTTGTGTGAATACTTTTTAAAGGTAATTTTTATTGCTAGATAACATTTCTTCTGAAAAAAATAAAATTCCCACACTGTTTTGGGTATTGTATGGCTTGTTTGTGTGCTTTAATTAGAAGGAACTGAACATGAAATTATTATGTTTGGAATTGCTGGTATAGCTCTTCACCCACTTTCTCTTTGAAAAAATGCTAATGTTATTTCAGCTGCTACTACTGTGTAGTTCTGAGAATTAATTATTGTTTCACTATCATCCTGTTGTCATTCAACAAATACGTTATATGTGCGTTATGCCCTCTCTGTGTATTTATTTCAGTGCAATGCGTGTGTTGTTGTCCAAGTTACCACGACCATGGATTGTTGACGAGAAAAAAGATGATGGTTACACTGCCTTGCATCTGGCAGCTCTCAATAATCATGTGGAAGTGGCTGAACTTTTGGTGCATCAGGTAGGGCACTTTTCTCGGAAGGATTTAAATGTCACACTTCAGTTAACCATCTGATGTGAAAATAGTTTGGCTGTTGGTGCCTGCAGTCGCAATGCAGAAGTGATGGAGCAGGGAAGGATATGTGGTGAGTTCTAAAGGTCAGACTTGCCGTTGAGATCATTACAATGGCCTAATGGTGCAGAGGGACTGAAAAATTTGATACCTAGTTTGTTTCAACAGATTATCATCTGTACCTTGAATAATCAAAGTATTTAATAACTTCTCTCAAATCTGGAGACTAGGAATCATATTCAGGGTCGTATTCAGTGCCCTAATTGTCTGCCTTGCCTACAGATGAATTGCTGGGATGATAGTGTTCTAATGCTTTGAACGTCTTTCAGGGTAATGCTAACCTGGATATCCAGAACGTTAACCAGCAAACTGCTCTGCACCTTGCCGTTGAACGACAGCATACACAAATTGTTAGGGTAAGTATCTTATTTGCAATAAGCCATATGGTTAATAGTACTTGACTCAAGCTGGTAGAGGCTGACATAGGTACTTCATGAACATTTTAAAAATGATTTAACATTATGTAGCCATTGAATATTTGTATGATTAATTTTGATAAATTCAGAAACCTGCCAACTTTCACAGAAGGTGATACGAAGGCAATATAAAGGACGTTTCAGGAATGCTCAGTTTCTGTACATGTACATTATGGTTTCCCCTATGTGGCTGCCAATTCCAGCATCTGCCCTTGTTGAGTAGGGGAGAATATATTCTTCTGTTACTTGTCTGAGTCTTGTAGTCCTGTAATGGGACCTTCAGATAGCATTTTTGATGCCCTCTTGCTCATAGGTTTGCAAGTTGTAGGTAAGTGAAACATCTTTTCATGAGTTTAACTGCCTTTCAGTCTTCTGACTGTGCAATTTTCCCTGGTTTTAGCTTGGGAGAGCTTTAAGCAGTAACAGAAGCACCTTATTAGTGAAAGTAATGCTGTTTCTGTTCTTGTTTTGCTTGCGTGGTTGCTTAACGAAACTTTGTTACTGGCACAGTTTGCCCATTCTGGCCTGTGTGCACTGTCCATATGGGACCTCTGTGACTTAGTGTTTGGATTGCTAGTGTGGGCTGTTGAGGCTCTGACCAAGTACCCACTGCTGTAGATGTTTCTTGTGAGTGAATACATCAACCTGCCCTTGGCCCTCTGTGTAAATGTTTTTAGTTTATCTTTGTAGACTGAGAGTCATATTAAAACCTGTCTCTTACTCAGGCTTTCAGAGAATTGTCCCCCCTATGCAGACCTATATCTGCGGTTCTGTTTGGTGTTATTTTGCCGTAAGGTTTCTCCATCTCCAAGGGCTGATGGATGTGATCCCATTACAGTGAAACATGTGATATGGCCCTATATCTGGAACTGCTTGCTACCAAAAGAATGGTTTCCTAGAGTCAGTGTCACTTGCATCCTGCAAGCTATTTGGCAGCTATATTTGGTGAGCTCTTGTGCACTTCTGGAACCGACACGGTACCTGGGAATACAATACGAATGTAGCAGATGAGCAGAAGGTAGGCACGTAAAAGAACTAGTATGTGTATTGGACTGACGTGCTTACATCTGAGAATGCTTAAGTGAATGACCCTGTAGAGTATCCATACTTCAGTGTTGGATTAACTTTGAGAAGTCCTAAAATAACTCATGCAGCCGTGCAAAGAACATGTTGGCTCTGTATTTCAAAATTAATTCCTATTGGGTACCTTCCAGGGCTGGGTTGTACCCTCAGGCATCTCTGGAATAGTGGTCAAAGGTAGCAGGGTTCTTTTAAAAGCCCTGCTGCAGTGACAAAGGGTAGTGGTTTGCACTTTTTTTTTAAAAAAAAAAAACAAACTCTGCAAAAGCTTTGAATTTCCATGGTAGTGAAGGCTTCCATGTTGCTCTGAAAAGAGTTCTTTTATAGATTTATTTTCCCCCCCCCGGAGAAACTCTTAAGCACTAAATAGCTAGTGGCAAACACAAGATAAAAATAGGAGAAAAAAAATTGGGACAGAGTAAGTCCATTTAGAGAGTGTAAAAAGTTGGTGGGAGACTGTTGCTACTACTAGCTAGTTTTCTTAGTTTCACTTGTGGAAGAAAAGGTTGGGGAAAATGGTAACCTGCAGTCAATTACAGGGAAATATTTCCTTGAAAACTAAGTCCTGAATTCCTTTTAAACTGTTTTCCTTTTAGCCTTTTCTGGAGCCTTGAGATTCTTTGGTTCTGAGAGGCTGAGATCCTTGCAAGCGTGCAGGCTCTGAAGTGGGAGATCCCCCTTCATGTATCCCTGTTTCTAGGCTATGCCTTTTGTCTCTGCTGCTAATCCAAATTTTGCAGAGTAGCAAAAGCTCAAAACTAAAGTTAAAACCTCAGCTGCTACCTACAGGTTTCTGAATAGCAAGAGTGGCAGGGTTTAGTTTTTAGGGGCAATTGTTCTTTGTCAGCATGTGCTGATTTGTTTTAACAATGTATTTAAGAAATTTCTGGTGTATTGAATTATGGGGGAGAGGGGGGCTGTATGCAAAGGCAATGTGACCAGGGGGGCCTGTGCAGCCTTGTGCTTGCTTTCGTGTCACGTGGCCTGGAAAACGTGTGTCTAAAATTAGCCCTAAAGATGAGTCTTACAGTTCGTTACTTTCCAAAGTGTTCTGAGATGGTATTTAATAGTGTCATTGGTTTTTATGTCTTCTGATGAATAAGGGTAAACCTAAGTACATGCTTATCTACTTTGCTAATGGGAGGATACTGTAAATTGAGTTGTAAAGTTTAGCATGGTGTGGAAGTGGTGATTTTTTAGGTCATTGAAACCTAATAGTAAAGAACATATATGTATCTCTAAAGTATTGCCCACTTGTTCTGTTTCTGATAAATTGCTGTAATATGTAGATTATCTTGTAAGAATTAAAGGTTTTGGACAGTAGAAAGAGTCCTGTAAAATAACATCTCTTGTAGAGCTCCTTAAGAGCATTAGTCTCCTACTGAAATAAGCTTGATATTTGAAAGAGATAAATGCTTCAATTGAGGGCTGAGCTCCAAGTATGTGAATTGTAGCAAGACAAAAAAAAATAACTCTTCTGAACCCGCTAAAGCATCCTAAATGATATTTTCCTGAAGCTTGTTTTTAAAAGGAATAAAGAGCTTTTTTTGAGTTTTAAATTGTGTTCTCTCTCTTTTCAGCTCTTAGTCCGTGCAGGTGCTAAGCTGGATATTCAGGATAAAGATGGGGATACTCCCCTGCATGAAGCCCTGAGACACCACACCCTGTCACAGCTCCGTCAACTCCAAGACATGCAAGATGTGGGCAAGGTAGATACTGCTTGGGAGCCATCAAAGAACACAGTAAATAAAATGCTTTTATTTATTCCTTTTTTTTGCCTGTACGTTTGTCTCTTTATTTGTCTAGTTCTGTACTGTTGAACTGTTTTTTGGCAGCATAAGTTTACGTAGATATTTTGCATTAAACTGCAGTGTAGGCAGAAGTCACACTGTTATATGGGACTTTTCACATGTAGTCATTATCTTTGTTAAAGAAAAATAGAGCTATTTAGTTCAAAATGTTTCTACAAATCTATCTTCCATAGTGAACGTGTATGGCTGCCAAAAGAATCCAAACTAGCCTTTTAAGAAAGAGTAATAAACAGTAGTACAGTACAGAATAAGACTAAAATTGTTTTCAGTGATTCAGCGTCTTGCATGTCTTCATAGCTTCAGTTGTTTAGCTGCTTCTATAACCATTGGAAAATTCATTGTGTTAGAACAAGGCATTCTTACTCTTCATATTTTTATCCTTATGTATCTTTCTGACAGAGTTAATTTCAGAAATTTTGCTGTAGTAAAGAAATAGTAAAGAAACTCCAGGTAATAAAGGTCAAAATATTCTATTGAAAAATAAATGCTCAGACCCAAAAAGCTGTGCGAACCCCATGTGCAAAGATGAAGCTTATAGTTTTTCAGATAGGCAAAGGAGAAATAAAATTCTGGAGTGATTTGGACTGAGAAAAACAAACAGCGTTTTTTTCTTTAAACTTTAAAGATGCACAACATAACAGTGGGTTAGATTTGCTGAATCATTAGTTACCAGTGTCGTAATATTTTTTCTAATTTTAGGTGTGGGTGATAAGTTTCTTGCATTTCGTTCAAAATAAACCCCACCAACTTTATTAAAAAGCTTTTGTTCAAAACAAATGCTTTTCAGACTGGTTACTTAATCTCACTGAAATACACTGGAATAAGCTTTGAAAAGAGATTTAAAATATGACTGGGCTATGTGAGAAAAGGCTTGTGTCCTCTTAAGTGAGAGGAGGAAAGTGATTATGACTCGGTTGTTTCCATGATCTGAAATGGACTCTGTGAGAGGTGTGCATGTGTTGTCTGTATGTATTTAATTGTGAAACGAATGAATGGGAGATAAATACTTTTTCTCTGATTCAACATTTCATAAATAGGTTTTTCTGTTGCCCATCTTATTAGTGGCATTCACAGTGAAACCACAGTTGTTAAGATTTTTTTAACACAAGAAGTGGGGGTTTTTTTCTACTGCCTTTTTAAATTTTAGTTTTGGGGGATTTTATGTTTCAAACAATTAAGTTTTTCTTCTAGTTTCATTTGAGGTGTATTCTTGGTTAAAAAAAAATAAAAAAATTGCACTTTTGATTTATTTCTATTAAAACAATAATTTAAAAAAGGATGGTGGGGAAGATGCCACAACAGACAAACAAACAGAAGAATCCCTGCATGATTGTATCTCCTAAAAATGTGATTATATCACCTAAAAATATTCTAATGTTTTAAAAAAAAAAAAAATCACAAGCAACCAGTACCTCCTATATTAGACTAATCAAACTATTGGTCAATTTTTTGCACTTCGTTTAGCTGCAGAGAAAACTTTTGTCTAACAAATTTGGGAGGTTTAAGTGGTGTGGAGAAGATAATGTGCCTTCAGAAGCACAGGGTGAAAACTTGCTTATTTTAATTTTATATGGCAGCAGCAAGATGTGGCTGAAATGTAAAAGATGGAGTAAAGCCTGGCTAAAATATGCCTGAGAACTCTTTAAGATGATCAGCAGACCAGACTATCTTGGAAATGTTGTTTTGAGGACAATAGTGAGAACAATACTTGTATCTATGTACCCTTATTTAAATAAAGGTAATGTAAAAATGCTATAAACCAAATTTTACCAGTAAACAGTTTTAATAGGAAGCCACCTTTGGCCCAAAATTGTATATCAAAAGAAGGCAGGACCTGTGCTGCTAAAATATGTGTGGGTATCACAGAATCGTAGGGTTGGAAGGGACCTCTGGAGATCATCTAGTCCAACCCCCCTGCCAGAGCAGGGTCACCTACAGCAGGTTGCACAGGAATGCGTCCAGGCGGGTTTTGAATGTCTCCTGAGATGGAGACTCCACCACCTCTCTGGGCAGCCTGTGCCAGTGCTCTGCCACCCTCCAAGTAAGGGAGTTCCTCCTCATGTTGAGATGGAACTTCCTGTGCTCAAGTTTGTGCCCATTACCTCTTGTCCTGTCGCTGGGCACCACTGAAAAGAGCCTGGCCCCATCCTCCTGACACCCACCCTTTAAGTATTTATAAGCATTGATAAGGTCCCCCCTCAGTCATGTTTTTTCCAGACTGAAGAGACCCAAATCCCTCAGCCTTTCTTTATGAGAGAAGTGTTCCAGTCCCCTAATCATCTTGGTAGCCCTTTGCTGCACCCTCTCCAGCAGTTCCCTGTCCTTCTTGAACCGGGGAGCCCAGAACTGGACACAGTACTCCAGATGCGGCCTCACCAAGGCAGAGTAGAGGGGGAGGATGACCTCCCTTGACCTGCTGGCCACACTCTTCTTGATGCACCCCAGGATGCCATTGGCCTTCTTGGCCACAAGGGCACATTGCTGGCTCATGGTCATCCTGTTGTCCACCAGGACTCCCAGGTCTCTTTCAGCTGAGCTGCTCTCCAGCAGGTCAGCCCCCAACCTGTACTGGTGCATGGGGTTATTCCTCCCCAGGTGCAGCACCCTACACTTGCCCTTGTTGAATTTCATAAGGTTCTTCTCTGCCCAAATCTCCAACCTGTCCAGGTCTCTCTGTATGGCGGCACAGCCTTCCGGTGTGTCAGACACCCCCCCCCCCCAGCTTTGTGTCATCAGCAAACTTGCTGAGGGTGCACTCTATCCCCTCATCCAGGTCACTGATGAATATATTGAAGAGGACTGGACCCAGTACTGAACCCTGGGGAACACCTCTTGTCACTGACCCCCAACTAGACTCTGTGCCCCTAACCGTGACCCTCTGAGCTCTGTCTTTCAACCAGTTATCTATCCACCTTACTGTCCATTCATCTAACCCACTCTTCCTAAGCTTCCGTATGAGGATGCTGTGGGAGACCATGTCGAACACCTTGCTTAAGTCAAGGTAGACCACATCTACCGCCCTCCCCTCATCTATCCATCCAGTCGTGCCATCATAGAAGGCTATCAGATTAGTCAGACATGATTTCCCCTTGGTGAATCCATGTTGAGTACTTCTGATAGCTTTCTTTCCCTCCACATGCCTTGAGATGACACCTAGAATGAGCTGTTCCATCATCTTTCCAGGGATGGAGGTGAGGCTGACTGGCCTCTAGTTTCCCGGCTCCTCCTTCTTGCCCTTTTTGAAGACTTGAGTGACACTGGCTTTCCTCCAGTCCTCAGGCACCTCGCCTGTTCTCAAGGACCTTTCGAAGATGATGGACAGCAGCCTGGCAATGACTTCCGCCAGCTCCCTCAGCACTCTTGAGTGTATCCCATCGGGGCCCGTGGAATTGTGGGTGTCTAATTGATCTCTCACTTGATCCTCCTCAACCAAGGGGAAGTCTTCCTCTTTCCCTATTACTTTCTCCAAAGTCTGGGACTCCGGAGGGCTGGGCCAGATAAAGGTATCTGGACCTTTAAATCTATCCGAGGATGCATTCGTAATTTGTCTTGTGTAGAATTGCAAATAAAGGTGATGGATAATAGAAGATAAACAGGATTAATAATTTAGTCTGGGAAATAGTAAGGCTTTCTTTTGGTGAATACGATGACAAGTTAAACTGATGGAATCTGTATTTTTTTTTGATTGATTTTTATTAATTCCTTTAAAGATTGGGAAAATAAGTCAGATTTCCTTAGTCTATGTGATAGCAAAGCTGATGCGTAAATCTTTAGTATTTTAGAGCTCACTTTTTGCTTGGCTAAATTTTGACTGACTTTGGGCTGCTGTCCTGAAGATACCAACCTACTGAGCACTGTAGGGTGCATCTTGGTAGTATAGTATTTCAACAAATAATGTTTGTTTTTTTCCAGTTGAATAAACTGAAAAAGAACAAAAATTTCACTTGCAGGATTTCAGGTGTGTTTTTATATTTGATAAAGTTGGTTGGACAGCAGCTTCACTGAAATTTTACCACTTATTACTTTTTGCTTTGAACACAGCTTAAAATATGAAACAAACTTTTTACAGGTATTGTGAATTTACTTCATAAGTGGAATTATATGGAATGAGTTGTTTAGCATTAATTATTTAATTTTTTTTTTAGTAGTTCCTTCTGAATGTCAGCATTAAGCTGTTGCCATAACTAAACCAATTTTTGTCAGGTTTCTTCAGCTGTTTTTTAATAGACTATTTAAAATGCATGCAGTGAACAATCTCTGTATAGTACACAAAGCCCTACACATTTTAGGTATTGATCTGAAAAATGTTTGTGTTCAAGTGCTATGAGCGGTGAACCCTGTTTCTTGAAATATGAAGTTTTTCATCCAGCACGTTGTGGGGAGGAGGAGAATTTTTCCGAAATACAGTCCCCACCACCTCAAAAAAAAGTCATTTCAGTTGCTTTATTACAGATGCAGTGTTCCTTGGGCTAAGGTGCTTTTTATTCTAAATAAATGTATTATTCCCCAAACCCTTAAAGTACTTCTAAGATTCAAAATTATGCCACTGCCTAAATCCTAACTTAAACTAAAGTAACTCTAATGGTAGTCAGGTTAGGTGTTTACAGTTTCAACGATAGCTCAGTAGTTATAATTACTTAGATAATATTTATACTGTTTGTGTGGATTGCACAGACTCTTCTCCCTCGCAGGTGAATTGGCTGGGGCTGGCTTGTGTTGATGCATCTCAGGGCTGCCACCTTCCAGAGGAGGCTTGCTGCAGCCTTACTAGACACATAATGTTTATTTTTTTGTATGGGTTTGGTTTTGTTTTGGTTGTTTGTTTTTTTTTTTTTTCATTCTTTGTCCCTGAAATGTTGCAGACTACCAGAGAAGCGTCACAGGAGGCAATATTGCCTTGGTGTTTTTAAAGCGTATGGCACACAGAGGCATTTTAGGACTCAAGGTTTTCTTGAAGAATGTTGATGACTGTTCCTGGTGGAGGAGCCAGTCTCGGCGTAGTGTTATATCCACACCAAGTGAATCAAGTGATCTGTGTTTGATTTGTCTCTTGGAGACACAATAGCTGTTCCGTTCAGGAGCAGCTTAGAGCCCATAAGGTGTAAGTGTGGATGGTAAGAGAACTCTTGTCCCAGCAAATAAGAAAGGACTGCAGCAAATTATTTGATTGTAGGCATGCCTTCAAAAAATGTCTACTCTGCCAGCCTTGGAGCAAATCAGCTTTCAATGGGTGTCTTGACACCTTGGATGGATTACTGGTATGGTCCAAGGTACCTGGACTGAAGCTAGATAAAATCTCTGCTTTGCTTCAGCCAACGCTGTAATTGTGGTGCAGAAAAATGGTCTGAATTTATAAAAAAAAAAAAAAAAAAAAAAAAAAACCAAAAAAACCAAAAAAACCCAAAAAACCCACGTTCTGTGATCTGATCACCATGAAACAATTTCTATAACTTCCTGGGTTTTGTGGTACGAAGTCTTTCAAGCTGTACTGTTCTTGATCATAAGGAAGAATGCGGGACTGTATCTGTGAATTCATGAGGTGACCTTCAAGAGCCTCGTAGCACTTCAGTAATACTTACTGATATAAGAACTCCTAACTAGAAAAAAAATGTATAAACTGAGGTTTTAAAATATTGCTTCCCTAGGAAACTGGGCGGCTGCATGATGGGAAGGATAATCTTGCAGTTATCAAGGCAGAGTAAATACTTCTAATACATACTTCACATGCTGCAAGACATGGACACAAACCAAGCCTTTTTCTTCACAAGTCACCTCTGGGGGATGGGGGAAATAACTAGAGGGGTTTTGAAAACTGTTTTCTTCATAGTTCAGACTTCAAGATATGCAGCCTTTAGGGCTGCAGTGACAGATTTATTTCTGTATGCTGTTGTGTCTGAAATAGTACATTTAGTTCTTCAAATACAAAATGGTTGTTAATCCGGCCAAAATTACTTAATTTTTAGGGGTGATACTTGACACCCAGCTTTTGGAAGACCAGCTGCAGGGATAGATTGTACAAACTGAAAGTGATTGATTAACTTAGATCAATTAATGGGAAAGAGGTGCAAACAAAGTCCTGCCTCGGTTCTAGTGTCGAAGCCTTTATAATTCTGGAATTCAGCACTTAAAACTCCTTGAATTGGAGCTGTGCCAAAGCTGTTCCTTTGAATATATTCTAGTGTAGTTTGCTGAGGGATTCTTAATGGTCCCAGCAGTTCCATGTTATATGTGGTCTGCATTATACTTACTCATTTTATCTGATCAAGCTTTAATACAAAAAGATGTTGAAAACGGGCCCAGAATGCTTCAGAGTAGGTGAATCCTCTCCTTGCTGAGCAATGGTAGGGAGCCTTCTCTTCATTTTTCTAGCTGGCCTTGTGAATCATGCTTAATAGGTACACTAATACAGAAATACAGTGATAGTTGTAAAAGGGCAAAGGAGCATGACATGATTAGGACAGGACACGTATGTGAATGTAAATCCCTCCAGGCTGAGAAGGCAACTAAAATCAAGTCTTTCTGGGGCAGGTGCTTTATTCACTAGACTAAAAGTAAGCATGCATTCATTTCTCTGCCCAACTATATTTTCAGTCCAAGTGTGGTGGTGGTAGCGCAATTCAGTATACCTTGAGTGTATATACTCCGCAATTTCAGTACACCTTGAGTGTGTTCTGAGTATACCCACTGGGACTTTACCCTTTACAGTGCTTATATAGAAGGGCAGACACTTCACAAGTGAGTATAGGTATGCAGGAGATTGAATCCTTCAATAGCTG
The DNA here is from genome assembly GCF_964199755.1 of Larus michahellis. Taxonomy (NCBI): domain Eukaryota; kingdom Metazoa; phylum Chordata; class Aves; order Charadriiformes; family Laridae; genus Larus; species Larus michahellis. Next base: position 117,946,221 of record NC_133897.1, read on the forward strand.
AGCTATTCTTTGCTGAATTCTAGTTCCTTAAAGGAGAGTTGAGTATAGCTGACTCAAAATTAAGCAACCATATGATTGTTTTGATTTTAGTTCTAGAAATGCGTTCTTGGTCTTACGGATTTATATGTATGTTTGTGTGTATGTGCATGTGTGCGTGTCAAGTAGTTTTCCTTTAGTTTTCCTTTAGCGCATGTCAAGACTGTTTAGAGAGTCTCTCAAGTTGCTTATGTATTTTTTTTCTTTCAGTTAATAATGGGACTTGGCACTCAGGGAGCAGAGAAGAAGAGTGCAGCATCTATTGCCTGCTTCCTGGCAGCCAACGGAGCTGACCTCAGCATTCGTAATAAGAAGGGTCAGTCTCCTCTCGATCTCTGCCCTGATCCTAGTCTCTGCAAAGCATTGGCTAAATGTCACAAAGAAAAAGTCAGGTTTGTATAGTCATAAAATACGCAGTTTCCACATCTCTGCTTTCTACAGATTAACTGATGTATTTAAAACACTGTGCCTTTATTAGCAATTGTGTTAAAACATACAAGCTTTTTCTTGACTTTCAATTAATTCTTTACTTTCTGTAGTACACTGAATGCTATTTACAAATGCATTAGTTGAAACTTGCGCAAGTCTCACGGGACTTTCATACGTGTTAAATATGGGAGGAGAATGGGAAGGTGGCAACATGCAGGTGGAGTTTGGTAGAACTTCAAACCATCCCAGCAAAGAGAGGGGTGGAAGTTGCTGAAAGAATAACTAAGCATTGCGACAGGTTGCCCAGGGAGGTTGTCAAATCTCTTTCCATGCAAATTTTGAAGACTGGAGTGGACGAAGTGCAGTATAACCTGGTGTGAATTCAGTGTTGACGCTGCTTTGAGCAGGTCACCTCCTGAGTACCTGTCAACCTGAATGACTGTATGATTCTGTAAAAAGAGAAGGAGGGATTGTGTCTAATGTCTCAGAAGCACTTCTCTAGGAATTATGAATTCAGTGAAGTGTCACGTTATCAAGTGCGTGCAGTATGAGAAGTTCCAGCATGCTACTTGCCCTAATTGCGCTCCTGCCTTTGGTTTACGTGATTCTCATCCTTAATTCCTGTATGGAAGTCAAAAATGTACTTTCAAAATGTTATGAGGAGAGACTGTTGATGCGGCCCTGGTGTGTAAGGTGATTATTTTCTGCAGAGTTTTTTTGTTCGTGTGTCCATCTGTCTTGGCCTCATTGCTGTGGCTGTTCTTTCTCGCCACCTTTTATGGGCTTGTGCAGGCCGTAGGGATGAGCCGGTTAGGTTCAACGTGCGCTCCCTCTGCTGGGTGAGCAGCAGCATCGGACAAAGGCCCGAGGTGAATTCACTGCAGGAGTTTGGGGGTTCTTTTACAAGCCTGTCATTTGCTAAGTATTGCAAGTACATTCAAGATTCGGGTGTTAAGCTGTGCAGTTCTGAATCTACAGGGTATATCTCTATTAATAAAGTAAACTCTTAAGATGGGAGGGAAGGGTTTTGGTTTTTTACATTCAGGGGACGCTATTCTAACTTGTGTGGCCTGTTTCTGTACAATGTCTTACCTGAGCATGTGACCCTGCACTTTGGTGTCAACTGTAGTTTGGGAAAATGCAGTTTGGATCGCCTTATGATGATACACTGGTGCCTGAATACATAGGATTAGAGAGATAAACAGCCAATTGGGGTGTATTTTAAATGAAAAAAATTAAAAATTCTTAAAAGTTAAGCTTGACTGCAAGGTTTCTTTGTAGTGGTCAAGTTGGTTCCCGAAGTCCGTCTATGATCAACAATGATTCTGAAACCTTAGAAGAATGTATGGTATGTTCGGACATGAAGAGAGATACTCTGTTTGGCCCATGTGGACACATCGCCACGTGTTCTCTGTGCTCACCACGGGTGAAAAAATGCCTCATCTGTAAAGAACAAGTTCAGTCTAGGACAAAGGTAAAAACTTGCAAAGTTTATTGGTTCTCATTTGTTTTTAATGGAAAAGTAAAAAAAGAGGACAAGGAAAAGTGTAGTATGTTTTAAACGGTATTTTGCCTTACAGGTGTCTGACTAGATAGAACTAATTTTGCATCATAGTGATATCGCAACATTCTATATTACTCTTTCCTGTTTGCCTGCCCTCTTTCTTGTCCTCCTGCCCCTCCTTCTTCCCTCGCCTCCCAATGTCTTTATTGTTCAGGTCCTCAGAGTTCCTAATAGAGTCACCTGAGGATGCTTAATTTAAATAGATTTATTCTGCTCCCCCCCCCCGTTTTTTTTTCCCATGTTAAGATAAATAGCTGTGTTTCCTAAAGTATAATTTTCCTGAAGTATAATCCAGTTCTGAGTTCTTTTATTCCTTAAGGCTGCTTGGAAAGATGACTTGCCTGTAAACTGAGTTAGTTAATACATGCTTTTTTTTTTGAAGTTGTTAATTACTTTAAATGTTCACCTTCTCTTTCTTGGGAATCGTTAATTTCGTTATGCTGTCTTTCTCCTTCAGAGTATCAACCAGTTGTCCTGTATTCTGTGGACCTGATCCCAGTAAGGCTCTCAGGTTTCTGAAATGGTTGCTCCCAAGTATTTTAGACTATATGGGTGCCAACCCTGTTGCTTTTCTCTTCTTTTATTCCCCAGGTTTTATCCTTCTCTTGCTTTTTGGCTGTTTAAAACCAAAAACAACCCAGAAAATTCTCATGTTCCACACACAGGTTTCCTGATCTTTAGAAAACCCAATCTATTCTTTTTGTCTTTTTCCAAACAGATTTGACTAGTTCACTTCTGTGGTATTTTTTTTCTCTCTCAGAGTGAATATAGAAATTGTAAATAAGAATTTGTACTGTTTTTACTGTTCACTCCCTTATTTTTACTACTTACACTGTTCAGTATGCTGCCACGCATATTTGCAAAGGCCAGATGTTAACATAGGGTGAGCTCCTTTTCTCTAGACTTTCATTACAGCCAGTGGAAAGGTTCTGCCACTGGGTGATTCAGAGCAGCAAAGTAGGGCTGCTACTTCCACTCATCCATCTAAAGAAGGTAATCTATGGAAATCAGCTTTCCCAGGTGAAAGCTAACCTTGGCGGACAACCTTCCTTTGATTTCTTTTGCTAAATTAGATTGAGAGTGTGGAATATCTGATCAATACTTCTCTTATACTCTTCTAATATAAAAACTTACGGTAATATCTGCAAGGTTAAGAAATGAATGAACCTGGATGACAATTCTACGAACTGGAAGAGTTGGTCCAGGCCAATATGAATGGAGTGGTGTGTGGTGTCTGTGGTCACACTATATATACAGTTCATAGCATTAAAGGGCTTGAGAAACTCTAACCCAGAATATTAAAACAAATCACTACAAAAGTCTCTTATAAGTCAATTTCATAGAATCATAGAAAGTCATCTAGTCGAACCCCCCTGCAATGAGCAGGGACATCTTCAAATAGATCAGGTTGCTCAGAGCCATGTCCAACCTGACCTTGAATGTTTCCAGGGATGGGGCATCTGTCATCTCTCTGGGCAACCTGTGCCAGGGTTTCACCACCTTCATTGTAAGATATTTCTTCCTTATATCTAGTCCAAATCTACTGTCTTGTAGTTCAAAACCATCACAAAGGAGAAAAGAATAAAGAAAAACATATACTGTCTTAGCTGCTTCTCGGTGCCTATTAGTGAACTGAACATATAAATATTGCCAGCAAATATCTATTCTTAGAAGTCAGTGTGATAACTCATTTAAGTTGCATTTTGAGGTGCTGAATTAGTTAAAATAACGCTAGATGGAGCTTCTTAAAGTCCATGTACCTTGTCAAAGAAAGTGCAAAAGCCAAATTAATGTCGAGAGCAGGAGCTGAACTTTTCTCATAGGTGTGTTTATTGTTCTTTACAGATTGAAGAGTGTGTAGTATGTTCAGACAAAAAGGCAGCAGTGCTTTTCCAGCCTTGTGGTCATATGTGTGCCTGTGAGAGTAAGTAAACTTGACGGAAGTTTGGGGGTGTTTTTGACATAATTAATCAGATTGATAAAAGCTCATTAGTAATCTGACATCAGGTCTGATTTTCTTGATAGTCTGGTGTGATAGTCAGAATTTTGTCATTATTTGGTGTGCTGGTAATGAAATGTTTGAAGGACAAACTGGAGATTTTCGAAAATTCAGAAAGCAAGTGCTCTTCCATCTGAGTTACTTAATTGTAAGTAGACTTGCTCAGATTATAGAAGCCTGCTATATATTGTTAAAACTTCTGAAGTAATTAGAATTAACTTAATTGTTTTGTGTCTTTTTTTGATATTCAGATGTGCAAAAGGTGTTTTAAAATAATATCGTAAATAAATATTTAACGCGCTTCATTAATAATCTACAGATTTACACAAAGGTTGTATTTTTGCCTAAAAGACACACCGTATATCTTTGCAAAGAGCACCAGTTATGATTCACTCTGATTTATCTCGTATAGCAAGAAAAAAGACATAGGAGATCTCCAGTTTTTGGTTTTGAGAATATGTGGATGAGGATGCAGTCATCGCCTTGTCACCAGACATTTGAGGGCTTTGTTGAAGGGTCATTTGCCTAGAGAAGAGCAGTCCTTGCTGCTGACAGTCTTCATAAGAGGGAAGATAATCATTCCCATAAGTAACTGCTTACTTGGTCTCACTAGAGAAGTCTGGTTTCTTCCTCTGTTCCGGCTGAGAAACCTTACATGGAATCACTGACTTCACAGTTATCCTGATCTGGCCTCTTTCACTGTCTGCAGTTGAAAGATGATGAGAGAAGTTTTTTTGATTAGTTTCCCAGGAAGAGGACAGCAAAAAGATTGATTGCTGTGGTGAAGGATTTCAGAATCTTGAAATTTGTGTAGTTTTTAGGACCCACTCCATTGATTCAGTTACCTTCAGCATTTATGAGACATAATCATTTGCCTTTTGTAGAAGAATTACAGTCTCCTTTCTAGGATTGTCTCAAAAGATACGGATTTACTCTTTTAAGGGTAAGGAGTCACACCTGTTTGCCCCTGGAATATTAGGACAGTAAGTGACATCCTTTGTTCTAAGAGAAGAAGCAGGTAGTCAAGACATTCTTGGAGGTTCTGGTCTCAAATGTGTGAGGTTTCACTTTTTTAACTTCTGTAATTCTTGTGGAATAGACATCCATTTGGAGAAAGAGGAATCTGCTTACTTGAAATATGTTAAAAGAACATAAACAGAATAGATTTACTGTGAATCCCAAACAAGACATTGTTCATTGGTGTGATTTGCAGAAAATGATGTGAAGACGAACACAAGTAGTTATTCATACTACAAGCATCTATTATGGTACTGCTGTATAGTTACTGCGAATAAACAAGCTTATGGGTAGGAAAGAAGAAAAATGAAATAGCAGGATTCAGAGTTGATTTATTTCTCTGTACTCTCAGATTGTGCAAGCCTGATGAAGAAATGTGTACAGTGTCGGGCAGTGGTTGAGCGAAGAGTGCCTTTCATAATGTGCTGCGGAGGTAAAGGTACAGAAGATACCACTGATGATATTTGTGAGTGATTCCAAAACCATACTCTTTCACATTCCCCTACCAACTTCCTATTCTCGTTCTTCTAAATGACCTAAATCTCTCCTCTCCTTTTTAAAGAGAATAATAAAAGCAGTATTAAGCCAGGTGTCCATTTGCTGTTTTTACTGCGTGTTCCATTGGTAGTAGCAGATGTGATGGCAACAGCAGTCATTACTCTGAGGGATTGCTTCCAGCACCCAGAGTAGAAGCTGAAACATATACGACTTCTTGGCTACTTAATAATGTCCTGTGAAGCAAAAGCTGAAGGTTGTCTGTAATTGTGCAAATAAATGTTTGGGTTTTTTTCTACTTTTGGATCACTCTGACTGATAAAGGAATGGTAAATATTTTGCATCTAGGTGCAAGCAATTTTCACGACAGGCTTCAGTTTTACATCTCTTGCTTTGACTAGTTTTTTAACTTCTTGTGACTTTTCTGAATAATTTCTATTAATTATTTGTATTTACTCTGTGTGTGTGTTTGTGGTATGCGGTGTTTGAATTGAATTTACATGAATTGGAATGTTAGGTCATTCTAGTCATACTGTTCCTAAATAGATAGTTTTGAACACCAAATAGAATCAGCTGTGTAGATAAAGTCTTTTCAGTGTGAAAGTATTTGACTTTAAATTTTTTTGCACATATAAAAAATACTGCAGGTACTTCACTGACAATTAAGAACTCTGAGAACATTAAGGGGCTACAGGCATTTTGAGAGTCATTACTGAGGAAATATTTGTCAAAGCAGCTTTGCCCCTAAACTCAAAGAAGTTCTTTATAAAATTGAGCTGCAGTGATGTTGTAGTGAATTTAATTCGATTATCTAATATTTTTGACTAACATTATTTCAGATAATTGCAAAACTGTGGTTAGTACACTGGAAATAATTATTCCTGTTTCATTAGAATGAGGCATAATCACATATCTTTATTTTCTCTAAATTACAGCAAGTGGAAACATTCCAGTTTTGCAGAAAGACAAAGACAACACCAATGTCAATGCGGATGTACAGAAGCTGCAGCAACAGTTACAAGACATCAAGGAACAGGTAAAAGTGCTGGATAAAAATTTTATGGACCACTAAAATAATTGGAAAAAGCCAAAGTATCTTTTGTTATTTAAAACAAAATGGCATGTTGAATGCTTCCGTTCTTAAATTTTAATTAAATAACCAATATTTTTTGTGTGTAATATGGCTTGTATGTTCATGAACAATGACTGGCAGTTACCTGTTGTATGAAGGCTGTAGTTTATGTACTCTTCAAAAAAATGTGTGGTTGCAAAATTAAAACCTTTGAAAGTACTATACATGTAATATGAATATTTGGAATGTAAATTATAAAGTTTCTTTTGTAATTATGGATAGTGTCAGCAGGAGGAAATTGATACAAATTCGTTATAGATTGTATTGATTATTTATTGGGTAAGTTACATGCAATTCAGAAACCTAATGAAAACCAAAAATTAATGTTTCAGATAACTGATAGTTACCTATTTAAATTTGTTACGTCTGTAAGTCTAGTTCCATTAGAAGTGCTTAAGTAGTTGTCTACCTGCAGAACTTCCCTGTGTTAAATTACTAAATGGTTTCCTTGCTTTTCCATCTGAACAAAGAAAAACTTTTTACTTTGCGATTTTTTTTCAGCCATAAAGGACCTGGGGTATCTGACTATTGTATGAACTTACTCTCTTAAAACCCTGATAAAGTGAATTTTGGCTTCCCTACATATAACACAATTGGAAAAAACTTTTAATGGATACAGGAAACAGAAGTTTTCTTAGTGTATTTCTTGCCTTCTCCTCTTTACTGCAGCCAGTAATAGTTCAATGATGGCAGTGTCGCATCTGGTCCTGGTAGCTGTTGCTCTCAGCTGTTCATGTGCCTGAAAGCTAAGACTAGAGTGTTTAGATCACCAGTTTTAGGGCCCATATCTCTAAATACCTTAAATTTGAGAGCTGATATGCAGTCAAGTTTTAACCCCACCGTCATGTTTGTGGAGAGCTGTTCCTGTTGTATGGAAACTTGGCCAACACTCCAGTAACAGAAATTCAACTATCCAATTCAAAACAGATTCCCGTGTTGTTTTTGTCTGTAAAAGAACATGCAGATTAAAAATTGTCAGTTGAAAAATGCATGTCTGTCTTGACAATAGCATTTGGAGTTTCTAGATATCTCTGATATCTTACATCTACTGTATAGCTTCTGTTTTACTTTTTAACATTGGATTAAAAGAATAAGGTTACTGCTTTGGCATTTAAAATGATATATGCAAAACATGCAGATGAATGCTTAAATACAAGTAATCTAGTTTCTTCAGATGTATTTTTTTCTTGTTACTTTATTTTAGCAGTTTATAAAAGATTGGAGTTCTGTTTGGGTATGCTTTGGGTATGTTCATGTACAGGGACTTGAAAGGAAAACTACTGCATTTTGCAGTTTTTCTTTCTTGATTAGATGTGATCTCATTTTTTTCAGTTTTCCTAGGGTGCTCTTTTATTTGTAACAGTTTTGTCTTACCTTTGGGATTTGGTAGCCAGAAGTTTTGTAATATCAGAAAGTTATGCTGTATTAGGGAGCAGATAATAATTACTTTATACATCTCATTTTCTAGTTGTATCTTCTGTTTTTCACATTTGCGGTAGTAAGAAAGATCTAATACTGGAATGCTTTGAGAATTTAAGTGCACTCTTCAGCTTTGAAATGCCCTTTTGTCTGATAATTTATTTTAAATCAGTATAAAACTGAAGATTGTTCAACGCTTCTGACTAGAAAGAGGTGGCTCTGGTTGTTCTTGTGTGCATCTTGGCTTGAGACTCATTCATGTTTTCCTTAGCGTCTTTTCTGCTTATTCTTGTGACAGGGCAAGCTGTGTATCGTACTTATAAGTAGCAAGTTGGATTTGATTAAAATTAGTCATCTCATCTTTTAAATTTGTGCTTGAAATGATGCACAGCATTCTACTATAACTGTGTATTCTTTTGATTTGTGCTTTAACAGTTCAGTCTTCATGTTACACTGATATTTTTGTACTTAAAATTAATTTGTTCTCTTTCAGCAGGTATAATCCTATGTTTCAACTCATACCTTCAATGATAATCTAATATGTTAGTGCAGCAAGCTTTTAAAACCATTTCTGGTGCCAAGCAGAAGTGATGCTGATGTCAACAGAATCTCCCACATCTGATGACCACACCATTCTTCAGGGATTCCCTGATTGTGAACCCTTTTGACTGTAATTGCAATACCTTCACTCCATTTCATACATAATCACCCTCATCTGTCTAATGTCTTGTGTATGTTCCTTCACCATACTTACATCACTTTATTTCTCCTTAAAAATAAATTTATTTTGTCACTATGCACCTGTATGTTGATGGAAAAACTATTTTTAGTAATGAGGAACACTTCATTAGCGGTTAGAAATTGATTTTAAATGCAAACTCGGTATACTTAGTTACAGTGAGCGCTTATTAAAACAATTTTAATTACCTAAAGAAATAATTCTCACATAGAGCAGGTATAGTACCTTTTTATACGATTTGTTTTCTTTCAAAAGATGTGAGTCAAATGATTCATGCAGATAAAAAAAAGTAGATTGTGGTTTCACACAGAGAATGCTCTAACAAACTAATAGTACAATAGAAACAGATATTGCTTATTTCCTGCTGCTGTGGCACAAATTGGGTATAAAGCATGCAATGAACTTTCTTCCACTATAAAAGTGCGTATAAGCTGGTTGTTAAGTAACAAATGCTCCTTGAAAGTTGGATAAAACTCAGTTTGTGGGCTTGTATCCCACTGGGAAACTGCTGAACTAATCAAGAAAGTCCTTGTCAGAATAGAATTGCATAGCCAACAGGAAGCTTGGTTGTTCCTGCCAGCTGAATTCTCCTACTGTATGAAGTAACTTAAATGTTAAAATGGTATCATATTAAGAAATTAAACACCTAATGTGTTTTAAATCCTCTGCATTTGTACTAAGCTGGAGAAATTGGGCAGTTTGTTAATACAGCATGCAGTTGCAGAAAAGATCTATAAAATGAAAATGCTAATATTGCTGTGCTTCACTGAATGAAATAATCGAAAGTAATAGTACTTAAACAGATTATTTTTTTTTTCCTATTTCTGAGTCTCTTGCTGGATATTTTCATTTTGAAATGATGGTGTGACGTTTGGAGAGAAACAGACCCTTGTAACTTCAGTCATTCTGACATATGTGGGCACAAAAGCAAATAATTAAGCTAAAAACGTAGAACAAAGGCTACAAGTTTTTTCTCCAAAGATAAGATTTAGGTTACCTTTGTCAAAGGACATCATGTCAATGCTATCAGGTTATAGACATCTGTTGGGGACAGCTATATATTCGTTGAAAATAGCTGTTTCATTGATATTTGAAGACTGTAGGTTACTGGAGGAAGAATGCTCTAATTGCCCCATCGGGGTGTGTAGGTGATGACTTGGTGTGACTGGAAAAATAAGCAGGACTGACAGATAGTTGGACTTCTGCAAATTTTTAATTGAAGAGTGTGTTGTTATAGTACTGTGGAAATTCTGATGAAGCCGGAGCACAGGATTTTTAGGAAGAGTGAAGGAACTTTTTTTAAACATAAATTGACATCAGGTCTTGTCTGGAAGTTTTACATTCCTACTAGGCTGTTATACCGGTATCCTGGATATTAAAATAGGTATTTGGCTGGATTCCATGACAATTTCAACTCTGTATAACCAGACTGATGGTTAATTTTTTGGCCTTCAACTAAGTTATCTACCCTAGGAAGTACTACACATTGATTCCGTAGAAAGTATTCTCTAAGGTTATAGTCAGTAGGGTTCCTGCTGTGGATTCTCTCTTTCAGGAGACAAACAAACTGAAGTAAAACCCCCATTGATGAGTACGGAAACGAGTCACAGGTGCAAGGTGGTGATAAAATGAATTTGCATTTGAAATGTGAGCCCTGTCAGTATTTTGTATTATATATGAGATCGACATTTATAAGTGTTAGATACTGGTAGTGTGTCTCACATCTGAGGACATCTTAGATTTGATTTGTTGGACTGCAGAATGGTCTTAACAATTATCATGTTATAACATCTATTCATTTACTAACCTTTGATGAACTGTTATAAATGAAATCCTAATGTGGCTGCAGTATGTTTATGGTGAAGGAACATCCCTTACCAAAACGTCAATTTCTGCATGTGACAAAAGGTGAAGGACATTGTTCCTTCGTGGCTTGGTACAAAATGAACTTTGCTGTTGAAGAACTTCAGGAGATCTTTTTTTGGGCATTGGCTGTCACTTTAATGTTCAGCAATTAAAACTGATTTTAAAAGTTTGCTGTGCTACTGTTATGACTGAAGGTCACAGATTTATTAAACTGTTCTTAGTTTGAAACTTGAAGTGCTCTTTTGGTTGAAAAATCTGGATTACTTCCATGAACAAAGGCTGGAATTGCCAGTATTGAGTCTTTATGTGTTATATTGATTATGCAGGATTTTTATTACTTCTGCATGTGTTCAGTGCTTGGTGTTTAGAGGTAAGTATATGAATGGCTTGGTAGCCTGAAAAGAAATTGGTAAATCATTACCTGAGCATTGCACACATAAAGCTGTTTGTGTTGTGTTTGTTCCCTGGAAGAATAGGGAATGTTGCTGAAGAATGTCTTAATGTTTCACACTTGGGTAGTGATATTGAAAATGTGGTGTCAGCCTTCTACTGGGTAGCCTTATTTAAAGGGATCATATTTGGAAAGAAGCTACGTAGTTTTTTGTGGCATGATGGCGTAGGAAAACCCCAAATATTTTAAGTCAATGTGAAGTAAAAATGTGATTTTTTTAAAAAAAGTATTTCGTTTTCACTTTAGTGCCTGGGTCATGCTATGGCAATAATCTGCTATGCTTAAGATGACATATTTGTTGTTAAATGGCAATAATTTATATATTGCATATTCGATACTGTATCACTACTGCCATTGACTATGTAACCTGTCAAAATCTTTTACAGACTATGTGTCCCGTCTGTTTGGACCGTCTGAAGAATATGATCTTTCTCTGTGGCCATGGAACGTGTCAGCTTTGTGGAGACCGAATGAGTGAATGCCCTATATGCCGCAAGGCAATTGAACGAAGGATCCTTTTGTATTAAGTAGTGGAACCAGTGTCTTTTATTAGCTTATGAAATAATAAGGACATTTTGATGATTTAAATCTCTGTAAGTTTGAAAGGCAGTTAAGGGTTCTAATGAAAACATTTCTAATACTGTAGAACAGGTTCATTACATGGTAATTGTTTAAAGACTGTGAACACATCAAAAAAGAGAACAGTATTTGAACAGTCAGCTTTTAGCATTACTCTTAAAAATATCTAAGCCTGAAGCTAATTTAAAGCAGTCTTTTTTTCATTTTCTTTCTGTCTTCTTCCCCTTAAAATGTAAAGGGACAATCTTATTTTGGTTTTGTTCATGTTTTTTTAATGTATGTATCAAGTGTCAAGTGATGTAAGGGGTTTTTTTATATTGTCAGTTAATATCAGATATAAATATTCAGGATTTTTGTTTTATGCTTCTCTGGAGAATGTTCACATTTCCTGTGACAGTTATGATTCACAATATTTCTGTGTTGAAATATACAATGATGCAAAATCAATACAAAGCGAATACACAGTTGTAATAACTATACTATTCCCATAAGATCAGGCTTCAAAATACAGTCTTAAGGTAATTCGAACTTCGTCGTGCCCTTTGTTGCTGAGGATGGGCTGGGAAGGAAACACTAAAAAGACAAATTTAGTTTAGAAATATTACGTTCCCAAAACTGCACTTCAGTCTAACAGGTTCAAGATAACGTAAATAGTGAACTTAATTCTGCTAGCCACATAATTTTGTATGGAATTGCTTTTAACTTGACTGGAAAGGAAAACATTGGAGCAATGTGTCAGTTATCCATTTCAGATGAGTGAATTTGATCAGTTGTAGAGGAACATATATATATGTGTGTGTATATATATATGGGGCAATTTAAAAATTCTGTGTCTCTGAATTAGGAAAAAGCTAGAGATTCCTTCTCTTAAATTAGTTTTATTGTCTCCAGGAAAACAGTGTCAACAGCAAAAGAGAAGACTTAATATTGCTTATTCATCTAAGTTGGGTGTTAACACCAGCAATTATCTGTGAACATCAATGGGTAATACTGCAAATGAAGGTATTGCTGACAGAGCAGTGAATTTTGTGAGCCATGCTTAGGTGAGTTGAAGTTGGGTGAAGGGAAGTGTCTCTCACTGATGTGACATGAAGAGGTGTTCCTGACCCTGAAAGTGCTGCTGTCAGGAACTGCAAACTATTAACATTTTGATAACAAGTACATCCTTCCATCTTTTTGGATGCAAGAAAGTATGCTGGTTTAAGGATCTCTTGTAGCTGAAAGGAATGTGTGCTTACTCCGAAATGATTTGACAGTTTCCTGAGCGCGTAGTTTATGTAGCCCTTTGCTATTGTGCCGACTTCATTTGGATGTGCTCTTGCAGAATAATAAAGAAATCCATACTGGAGTCACTCAGGTGCCTTACTTGCAGCTAAGATTAGTTTCTCATTTAATTCTCATTGCATATGTCAAAAATGTGGCAAAAGGGATAGTTCAGGGGAAGATCCATGTAAGGGTAAAGGCACAAAATTGTGATCTCTTCAGAAAATCGATCTTGGTCTTCTGAAGCTTATGTTGATGTGCTTGAATTGTGCAAATGTTGGCAAAAGTCTCAGAAGAATGTTACTAGTAAACCGTAAAGATAGATGAACTTTTAACCAGTAAGTTTTAAACACTGAATAGAGTTTTCCAGGAAACAACTATGGTGATGTATTGTAAAAAATGTATGTAGAGTGGCTTTTAACATGGCAAAGGGATGTAATACACAGCTTTTCTGTAGCCATCTTTAATCCTGATCCAGAATTGCAAATGTTCATCATTCTTTCCAGTAATTTTTCATTGGACACAATCTCAATCTGGAGTCAATATAGTAGTCTGTTTTATTTTGTATACTAGTAGTCATCTGTTCTTAGATAATCTGTGTATCTATCTTTTTGGCCAAATGAAATGGCCCTCCCTTTCCTTGCTTCTTGGGTCCTTATTCTAGAATATCAAGACTTCAAGGAGCTTTGGAAAGTTTTTGATATAAGGTGCTTTTTTTCTCATCAGGATTTCACCTCTTAAGCTCTGAGTGCGTCTGAGTGTTGGCTGCAATTTTCCTTTGGCCGATATGCACGTTGCTAAGTCTGATTTTTTTTAAAATTTTTTTTTTTGTGTGTAGCATGTTTGACAGTTGAACTTTCTACAGTAGGCTTCAGTTTCCTGTCAGTCTTCCTCTCAAAGTAATTTTATAATAGGGTGTGCCATTTGACAATCCATTCTGAGTTTTATCCTGTAGTACATCAGATCTGTACCTCAGTTTCCTGTGGCTCTGGTAGACATATTTTGAATATTGTGTCCTATTTATTTTTCAAGGGGACCTCTATAAACTGTTATCAGCACAAAGGCAGGGTGGATTTATTCTTGATAATGCAGTTGGCATTTTCCTAATTCTTTTTCACTGGAACTAGCCAGAATTACTTGAAAGTATTTCAACTTTGCATCAGTTGAATAATTCAGCTGAGTAAGAACAGATCTAAAGCATCCTGGGTGGAAAACTGGAGTCAAATGTTAAATACTCCTTGTGTGCAGGAGACACAGGTTGTAGCATAGATAGGCAAGTGCTCTGTTAGGTTTGTGCTTTTCAACAGAGAAGCTATAAGTTACTTTCTAATACTTATAATACTTGGATGCCATCACAGTCTTACGGAAATAGAGACGATGACAAGTATTGCTATAGGAGCAACTGTGGTCTTCTAGACTGTAGTCACACCAGATGTATGTGACTAATTTTAACTGGCCCAATGAGTCCAATCACAAACTTAAATGCAGAGTATGTCAGTGTCAGGGATTTAACTTGATGGTGCCATAAGAAACAGCTGAATTAGAGAAACTAGGCAAGCTAACCAACATGCTTAAATTATTAATATAGGCCTCTTATTGACAGGTGAAAAAGCCGTCTCTTACTGGGAAGGCTACACAGTGCTTGCCTTTCAGAAAACTTAATGACAAAAAATGTTTGCAAATCCAGTGACACTTATAGAAACAGATACTTGGATTCACGCACTGCCTTTGGATTCTGATGTAGAGGTGAAAGAATGTTGTTGAGGAAGTTAGTGAGTTCATTCACTCAATTTAGTCTGGTATCATCTGTGCAGTGTGCACAGAGTGCAAATGTTTAATTGGATAACACTTAAATAATCAAAGGACGAAAAACAGAAGCTCAGTTGTAAGCCAGAGGGAATCATAATAAGTAGGACAGTCCTGTGTCCTTGTGCCGCTGTCTTCATCAAAAGATGAAAGTAAAAATCTCATTATTACTATCGTAACCGTTATTCGGGAGCAAAGTGAAAATGAGAGAAAAATCTGTAAGGCATTTATCTCTAATATACCATAAAACCATAAAATGTAGGGTTTGAAATGTAGGTTTTTATTATGATTATCCCCCAGTATTTAATAGCATTTTTGAAATTAAACTGCATGAAATATCTCAGTTTGTTTCTTGGAACGATCAAGAAGATGCCTAATAATATGCATTGTTCAGATGTAAGGTACGCTCAGATGTTTAACTAAAACTATTTTTTCAATTTAGTAAAACACATAAATAGTCACATCAGTACATGGTGATTTAAAGTATGAAGACAACCTAAGAGGCTAACAGAGTATGCTAAATAGCTGTATCTTGTTAACTTTTGTGTAACTATGACTTTTTTTTCCCCGAAACCTACTGTCACTTACTATACCCCAAGCTCATACGGCACTTCTCAGAATTTGGGCTATTATTACCTACTTTGCATTTGTTGAAATACTGTGCACTTGTATGTTGGGGTTTGGAGGAATCCCTTTTTGCTGAAGCGGACACTGAAAATCAGACCGGCAAGAGAATAAACAAGTCACTTTGTAAATGTGAAAGTTTGATTAGGAGGGGTCGTTCTTAACTTGGACTGGGTGAGGATATAGCAGATTTGCACAAGTACTTGTGCCTTGTTAGCATAGTCTTACAATCGGTATTTTAGCTTCTTTTAAAGACACGAAATGGTCTTTAAAAATAGTCTGATTTAAGCCCTTATTGTGTAGATATTTTCTAGAGATGAAGTTTTATGTATGCCTAATTATTTTTAGCAGTATTAATTGCAGAATTGCAGTTTGTGTAAACACTAAATTGTTTGAAGAGGCTGCTTTGAGCTAGTGATCTAAGCTTCCTTTACAAAATTAAATGTCAGAAGCTTAATTTTACTCTTCCAGTAGCAGCTGGTGAACCGAAGAGCCTATCCTGTTCTTTGTGCTGCATGGGTCAAGTTTTCACTTAAAAAAGAAAAAAAACCCAACACCCAACAGCACTACAGGCTAACTTTTAGCAGTGCTACCTCCTTTCTGTCAAAGTACTGAATTCCTCTCTAGTTGTTCTTTGTCTTTGGAAAGGGATGGGAAACACATCAGTTTTGTTTTATTTCATCAGTTTTGATGTCTGAATACATTACAAAGGTTTTTCACTGACTGTATAAATTACGTACAATAGAAGTGTGTGATTTGCCACAATGTACATTGTATATCATTCTTGCTTAAGTTGCTAGAATTTGTACTATTGTCTTTTTATGCATTTCATAACTTTTTTTGTGTTGACAAAGCAAAACTGTTATCTGCAGAAGTTTTAGTACGTGCCATTTTTATAGCTAAGCCTGTGGTAAATACAAAAGTTCTGACTCAGGGCTTTTTAACAACTTAAACACGTTCACAATATTCTTCAGCACATCTTGGAGAATATTAGAGATTTAATGACTGTACAGTGCCTTGATAGAACTATTGAATGGGCAGCCGCCATAGAGTCCTTACAGAATGCAAGTATCTTTTGAATCCAGTTGATGGGTTGATGTTAATATAATTGTAATACCCCTGCCATGGATTTATAAACTTGTATATATTTTCTGTAAAGGAAAATTTGGCAAACTTAGGTTTTGCTAAGCTTTCTGAAAGTTGTTGTTTGATTGTTGCACCGGTCATGGGGGTCTGAAGGGCATAGCATTCAAATTTACAGAAGCAGCATTTGTGACCGAGATGGCTGATAAAATGTTCTGTGTGTGATGTTTTTAGTGTGAGGGGAGGGGTCATTGTATAAACGAACATGTAAAAATACCTGCTTTACTCTGGCCCAGTAAGTCTTTTATAGGAGAGAGAGAGAAATAATCGGCAACAAACCTGTATGTTTGCATGCCATTTCATAGTTAAAAAAATTTAAGTCTCATTTTGACCTTCTAGGAAGTACTTTCTTTGTCCCGAGCTTAGTGTCTTTATGAATGCAGACTATTCGTATTAGAAAACAGGTTTTTACTGAACCACAGGAACATTTTTTGCTTTTGTTAAAACCAACTTTGTATTTTCAGTAAACTGTAGATTTTGACATGACTGTTTATTGGATAAATTTAAGGTCGTCTGTGTGAATGTAGTGGATTTCTGTATGCGGATAGCATTATATAATTGCTTTCATTAAAGCCGCTTAGCAAGGTCTAAGCTTTTTCAAAGGAAATGCTAATGTACTGTATGGTTAATAAAACTTATTATATATGCTGACTTTTTCAAAAGCTTTGATTTAAAAGTGTAATTGGAGTGAATCAATACTGATTTTTTGTGCACACATCATTGGGAAAGGGACTTGGTCGCTCATTTGACTTCCTCCTTCATAGTTGTAGATGTCACCACGGAATTAAAAAATTGTATATGTGAACAAATGCTTGGTATCTCTGTTAGTTGTTGACATATAATGTTTAAAAATGCACCAGACTTTATTTCTTGAGAAAGTTTGCAATCCAAACTTCAAAAAAATCTGGTTTGGTTTCTTTTTTTTTTTTAAAAATAACGTGTCCCTGAAGAGTGAGTTTGTAGCAACATCAGAAATGCTATGTGCCTTTGAATCTCCCAGATACTCAAATATTATTTAAGCAGCACGGTAGAAGTATGAAGGATGGATTATAGAACAACAAAAAGGTTGATTTTTAAATTTTTATCTATGGCATGTGTGCAAATTTTTCTGTGAATATGCAGTTCATAATACTGATTAGAGCTGCTGTTAAGTGTATATTGGACTCCAGGTTTACTCATAATTGAATTGCCTTTACAGATCTGGCTACATGAATGTGATCATTTAAAAAATCTCCTGCCAGATACGGTAACTCCCATATTCTGAGACAACAGTTGCTGCATCATAGTTTATACTTTTACGATTCAATTTAATGGATGCATTAAAAAAATTATCTATATATGTAATGAAAGGCAACAAAACTAACAGACTTAGTGTTTTAATTTATCATAGTGTACAGGTGAAAAACGAATTCACAGAATAAAAAGTTTGTTGCTCTCTTTCTTGGTTCCTTTTCATTTTTCAAGATTTCTTCAACTTTGGTTTATATGATAGGTCTGTATGAAAACATAATATTTTCAGGTATCATTTTTTTAAACTTTTTATTTGAAAATTGATGCAAGTTGTCAAAATACATTTTTAAATAGCCACTTGTTCTTTGCTTTGGGACTTAGACACAGCCTGCATACTTCTCCGTACCGGTCCATTGAAAGTCATGGTAACGGCATTGACATAGGCTTAAGACTTGGTCTCTGGGGGTTCAGCCCCTAATGTTGGTCGCGATGGAAGCTGCTGCTGTCTTTGCTGGTGTTTGATATCGATGTTTTTAGATTTTTGAGAAGGCTGCTTCATACTATATAATGTAATTAATATAATACTTTATAATATAAATACTGTATAATTAATCTCTGTGTAATGCACTTTGCTATTCTAACTGATTCCAGTTGTATCCAACAATGCAGCCATCTGTTTGTGACAAGGATGACGAAACTGTGGAGATTTCCTTCAGATTTGACATTCAGTTAAATGCAGAGGGTGATTCTTCATCGGTGTACTCGTGCTTTATTTAGGGAAGAAAACTTAGCAGCAGTACTTGAATAAAAAGTGGTAAGCCTTCCTTTTCAGACTTGTTATTCCATAAAATGGAAAAGTAATTTTGGTTAGTCAGAACCAACATCACTGAAGATTTTGTTCTTGTGCTTTGTGCAGCCAGATTCAAGTCAACAAAGTAGCATGCGTAGGAAAGTTATTACTTTGAAGAATGAAGCCTATCAGCCCTGTTCTTGGTGCTTATGAAAAGATTTTGGATGAAAGTTACTTTAGAGATTTAAATACTTTGTTGCCTTTGCAGTGATGAGGGTGGTATGTCCAGGCTATCCAGAAGATACTTTAAAAAAAAATAAAAAAATTTAGAGAGTAATGCTATGATGGATTGAAATTAATTTAAATTACATTAGAAATCAAGAACTATGCTAGCTGATAATGTAAAAGTTTTATTCTGTTACAGTGCAAAACTAAGTTATAGGAAATTTAGCATAAAATCTACTACTTATAGTTAGGATTTGTTCGGGCTTCCTTGACTGCCATAAAGATGGTAATGCAAAACTTAATTTCTGAAAAATTGCCTAAAATCAGGAAAATACTCCCGTGAGAATATACTGATCCCTTGCAACATTGTAACACTGTTTCACTGAATTTTCTTTAAAAATAAATCTGAGGGAGGTAAGTAGATAAATCTGAGGGAGGTAAGTGGACAAGTCTGAGCTGATTTCCTCAGTGGTGCTTGTGCATCCTAAAATGTCTGAAGTATTTCTTCCACAAGGGGTCAGTAGCACCCTCCATTTGTGACACAGTTTTTTGTAATATAAGCACAAAGCAAACAAGGGATAAGGATAATGATGATTGCATTAATACGTGGGTGGACCAGACCTCACTTGTCCCCTTCTTCAAGCAGGCTAAGTATAATTAGCTTATTTGCTGACTTCAGTAAGCACCATATTCTATCCTCTGACTCTCATGTGACATGAACATTGCTACTATTGATTAGGGCAAAGTTCCAGTGGAGTGTTTACCTTTAGCTCTAGTTGAAAGTATTCATTTAGTCTAGCTTTTTTTCAAAAGCATGCAGTTGGAGCAGATAAACTGTATGAGAGAGCTTGTCCAGTGGGCAGGGGAAAAGAATTCTTGTACGAGTGTCCCACATATTCTTAATGATAACCACAGTCTCCCTAGATGGCTAGAGCTGATTAGTATTTTCCACCCTATAGTAACACAGCTTATATGAAATATGCTTTGAACCCTATCAGTCTGCTCAGTGGAAGGAATGTCCAGCTTCTCAAGGCTTCCCTGAGTATGCGAGTTACTTGGAGACAGAAGTTTGAAGTAACTCATTATCTTTCTACCAAGAGGCTGAGCAGACCAGACAGCTATTCCCTAGACAAAAATTTCCAACCCTTGTACCAAAGTCATATTTCACAAAGAGGAATCTTAAGTATGGTCAATGTCGTTCACGTTGGCACAGGTTCTCACTTAGGCTTGCTGAGTTAACAAGGGGCCTTCCTTACCTTCATGTTTGCAACTCTTGCCATTCTCTTTTGCGTCTGCTACAGTTTTCGTGCTTCATGTCTTCAGTGCTTCTGTCCCTCACTATTCAAGTCCTCCATTTCAATTCTTTCTATGTCTTGCTTTTTTGATAGCGGAACTGTCTCTCACATCTTTCTCAATGTGTCTTTGCTCCATGTAGTGCTTTCTTTGACTCATTAAGATTAGTCTCCATTACACTGAAGTTGGCACAGTGCCTTCACGTAAGGAGAGTGGGGCCCTATCCTTGAGTCTGACTCTACTCTTAATTGCATATACCGACGGGGAATTCCTGAAGTCAGTCTCAGCAAAACTTCATATTAATTTATCAGCAATGCTTATTTCTCTATATTGGCTGTATAAAAAAAGTTTGTGGCTACCACCTAGGCGGTAGTGGTAGGGTAGAGGTGCTTCTTTTTTTTGTCTAGTTACCATATGAGGAAAACCAGAATCAAGTAGATGTTTCAGGGTGAGTTGCTCGTTTGTTTTTGGTTTTTTGGTTTTGTTTTTTTTTTTCCATAAGCTGCCTGAAATTTCCATTGTTACGGTATCTCAGATTCAGTTTGTGGTGAAAAGGTACTTTACAGAGAAACTCGCTCTGGATGGAAGTTACTGTCTCCTGGTTGTGTTTATCTTGCCCACTGAAGTTGCCCAGAGGAAGTCCATTCTGTTCAGTAGGATTGCTTGCAAGAGCATGGGTTGTTTGCAAAGAGAAAGTTTCAGTTGTTGGGCTTCTTGCTGCCTCCATGGAGAAGTATGAAAAGTTCTGCCTCTTTGAATAAAGTAAATCTGAAGCCATGTTCCAAGTAATGCTCTTCCTACTAAGATTTCATCATCTCCGTTGTTTACATGATTGTAATGTGTTTTGTGATGTTCTGTATGAAAGCTATATAAAATCAATAGTGATTATACGGCATTTATTTCCCAGTGAGCGTGTTACATGATTTGTTGGCTTTGAAACACTATGCTGTCATTCTTCCTCTCTCCTTCCTTCTTTGTGATGAGACCTGTACAATGAGACTACTTCAGATCTATGTGGACAAGGCTGCTTTTCCTAACACAGAGGGCTTAGTTAAGTTGTTTCTTCTGTAGCCTTACAATTCAAAGCATCAAGCCCGAGGTTTTTGACTAGCACAGGACACTTAAAGCACCTAATTCATATTACTGTTGGGTTGCGCCAGGTCATTCTGATTATATTTAAGGCTGAGGGAGTCTTCATGTAACTGTTGTCCTCTGAAACTCACACCACTTCATGTGGAGGGCATGGAGTCTGGAAGCACTTCACACCTTCTTGTTGGGATAGAAAAGTGTGTTAGAATAAGGGCACTGGGAAACCTAAAAGTAAAGTGCAGTCATGGGCCTAATTCTTAGGAATTTTGTGAGGTGACAAATCAGATGGCAAATTTGACTGTGAACAGAGTGGTATCTTGAAGAGTTTTGAATTCTTCTGTTCCCTCTCCTGAGAGCTTGTATCATGGATACGCTGAGTCCTGCTGTAACCCTGCTATCTCCTTTGCCTTGCATGTCCCACCGCTGCAGATAGGTCTCTCCACACCAAATCTCCCTGGAGTAATATGTCCTAGAGTTAAACTGGAACTGTTCCACATGTGGAGAAGAAAGGTGTGGGAATTACAAGCCAGACTCTGTTGCAGAAGTTATGGATCTCGTGTTCTACCTAGCGCAACTCTTTTCCCATGACACACAAAAAGATGTAAAGGGGGAAGTGATCTTGACTTGGACTTACTGCGAACTGTCTGTGCCTGTAAACATGCAGTGGTGTAAAGAGCTGCTGCAGATCAACTGGTCAGTAATTGGCTGTGTGAGGTCCTTGCCCTGCAGCAGGCAGTAGTTGGAGGCTACTTGTACTTTTACAGTGTTGCAGCCAAGTAGGGTTGAGTGGGCCAAGCCCTCCGGGCGTCTACTTACCCAGAAAGCAATGTCAGCTCAGGACAAGTAGCATGGAAATGAATTAGATATGAAAAGCATATCTTCATTAACAAGGTTGGGATACCAGACACTTAATTTCAGGCTTTATCTGCTATGCTGAATCAAGTGGTGACACCAAGATTTGGGAAGCCGTTGTTGAGCACTCCAGGAAAAATTAGGTACTGGCAGATTTCATAGTTTTGCTTTTGCAGGAGTTTCTCAACTTTGAGGAGGTAGTCAAATAGTCTTAAGAAAAGAAAAAAAACGATCTAGACAGGAGGATTTAGCATGAGAAGTATCTCATTTTCTCCCCCCCCCCCCCCCATAGGAACTGTGCCTAGTTTTCATTCCTTTTGCCAATTTTCATTTAGTCAAAAATGCTGCCATAATTGCTACTTGCTGTCTGGATTGGCTGATATCAAACATAGATCACATCTGTTCCCTGCCATCATTTCACCTCTCCCAAGAACATCCTTCCACAGGGTGTGAGGATGTGCTTGTGGGGTTATAGGAGACCTAATGTTATCCTCCGTAACTTTCCAGGACAAGGAAAGGACTTTATTCTCTCATGTTGATTTGGTCTGGTCTCTTTTTTTCTGTCCATCTTCAATTCTCAAATATAAGGCTGCCTTACTTTTTTCAGATGGCATGTAGTTTTGAGAGGAAGTCAATGGTGGCATCGCTGCTGTGCCTGGAATTCTTGGATTTGGCCCGTCCTTTCCTACGCAATTAGGCCTGATTTTTTTTATTGGGTACAGGTGTTTAACCATTGAGCTTGCCAGTTTGAATGCTCGTAGAAATATTAATAGATGTGGCCTGGGCTGGCAGGTTTTTTTATAGGGAAGATAGGTAAGGGCTTAGAAGGTCCTAGGTTAAGCTCTTCCCTGTCATGGCCAAATGGTGACTTGGGCAATGGTGTGTGAGCTGCAGCGTTACACCTTTGCTTGAAGGGTAGGTATAGCTTAAGACATCTTCATGGCAGAATACCCCATCTCAACAAGAGCAGAAGTGCAGTGCATCAATGATAACATAATGTTCTTCATGAGTTAGTACCTCTGGCTTTTCTTGAAGGGTAACTAGCCTTAGAGGAGGTCAGGAGTACCGCAGGGAACCTGGATGTAGACCACCACATGGTGCTCGGTACACTTACCCCAAAACTCTGGAAAAACGTTGCTAAGCAGCTGTGTGTATCTTTGGATCAGTTGTCAGCGGATTACAAACAGGGGCATCTAAAAGGCACCAGCTTTCCGTGTTCAAGTGAAAGCGTCCTTCCCCACACTTTATTAATTTATTTCCTCCTGATGGGGAAAGAGCATCTGAGGGAAGAAGGGAACATAACAAGCCTAGCTTATTTTGCTGTGAACTGTGTATACGCAGCATTGAAGACCTCTAGTTAGCTGTGAGTCTGGACGGGAAAAAAAAAAAAAAAGAGGGAGAGGGGGGAGGAGAGAGAGGTCTTTAATGACGTGTTAGGTTATTGATGGAATTTCTAACCCAGAGGAGAACTGCCTGCCTTGGAGCTGAGGTGTGTAGCGTTACCCACAGTAACTGCTTGCTTGTGCAGGCTTCATTTTTATTTTATTGTTCAGGTCAAAGACAAGCTGGTGGCTCTGTTAAGTGTGGTGGCAAGCTGGGAAGAGCAGCGTGGTTCTGCTGAGCACGGCTGCCAAAACTGGAGCAAGCCAAGGGAGAGCGGTTCTTTTGTCAGGGACAGAAATGTGGTCTGACGCAGCTTTCTTATCAAAGGGAAGGATTTTTCACTTCAGGAGGAAGTTTGGCTGGGAAAGCATTGGATAACTTTTTTTTTTAATATTTTTTTTTTTCAACTCTGTGGGAAATCCCGTATAAATATGTTTTCCATGAATATAATAGTTCTGCTTCTGACCCTCCTCTGGAGAGAACTTTTGTGGCCGTAGATGTGGGAAATATCGTGAAGTTGACTAAAATGCTTTTAATCTGAGTAAGCCAGCAAACACACCTTGCGTGCTCACAGCCAGGAGCCATTTGCTCTTGGCTCATGCCATAGAGCAGGCAAAAAGTAGTTCTCTTTTTTTTTCTAATTTTTTATTCCAAGTATTACTGAAGTTTCCCTTGATCTTTTCCAAGCCATCAGGTTGCAGTTAAATTAAAACCTAGCCTTGCCTTTTGGGGAACGCTTTGTGTAACAGGAGCTGTTTGTGTTCCAGCTTAAACTTGGATAATTTTGTTTAAACACTAAGAACCTGCATGCGTTATAGGGAAATTGCTGTAATAGAGTTGAAGAAACAAGTTGTCTTCCAATTGAGGCCATTAGACTGGGATTTGTTAATTTGGTTTCCATGGGTTTCCTGTGAGTCTTTACTCAAGTCACTTAGTTCTGTGTTTCCCCTCTTTCCTGTGTGTGAAATGAGGAAAAACACTGCGTGGGGGTACAAAAAGAAACCTGCTGGTGTATGCAAAGAAGCTGACAAAAGCATAAACGAGTTCCTGAGTAGCTAAATGCCTCCCCTGCCAGCCAGGCACGTGGTGGTGTGCCGGCTCAGTTTAGTGTTTTCCTGATGAAAAACTAAAACCTAAGTACTAGTCCTACTTCACAGTCTCGCCAAAGACCAAATAAGCATAAAATTAACTAATATCTTCCAGCACCCGAGCAGTGGGAATTATTAATTAACTAGTAATTATAGACAAATGTACGTTTTATTATACGTAACAAGTGACCCTTGATCATTATTTACTTATTAAAGCTATTAATGGAAGAAAGCTGTATTGAGTGCAGGTACCGAGTTACGATATTAAGCGAGCTGACAAAATGCCAGCTTTTGGGTGGCAATGTTTTTCTGAGTTTCACGATGATCTTGTCAGTGTGCTGAAGCATTTTGGTAATGACTCTCTGAAACTCGACCCGCCACAGCCAGTGGGTGTCACTGCAAGCATTGGAGTGAGGGAAGAACAATTTTGGAAGAATAAAAGTTCAAGTGTAAGTTTTTTGTTTTTTGGTGTTTTTTTTTTTTTTTAAAGCTAGAAATAATACAGAAAATCAGATAAATGAAATCCATGCTTACTAACTGTGCAGTTGCCAAGATGTTTCTTGGAGATGCTTAAAAGGGTTCGAAATGCTTAAAAAAATTTTTTTTAGATAAGTATCCCAGATGGCCAAGGCCAGATCCTCTGATAGAAGTCATGTCACTTCCAACTTCCATAGTCATGCTGGCCCCGAATGTCCACTTGCTTCCCAGTGCTGAATGTTGAGCACCTCAAGTATGACGTTGGGTTAAATAAAAAAAAAAAAAAGCCTGCTCTGTTTTTTCCTTTTCTTTCCTTAAATCCTTTAAAACCACTTATATGAAATTCTTGGTGTTTGCAGATCTAAGTGCTAAAGGTCACCCTGACTCAAAGACAGCTCGCCGTCCCCAAAACCAGACTAGCTCTGAAGCAAGCCCCCTTCCAAGCCGGTGCTGCGAGAAGATGTGCAGGTACCCTCTCGGACAGCCCTCCGCTGCCCACCGCCGCACAAACCAACCCGCCGCCCAAGCTTTGAACTGTTTACACGATATACATTACCTAACGGTGCCTGCACTTTTGGAAGGGCCTCTCTTAACACAGGTCGTTGCTAAGGCCCGCGTTGTCTCTGCCCATGTTATCGTGAGGATGACAGTTTAAACAGGCCTTATCGCTGTGTATTCAATCAAGGTTTATGAGGGCTGATAAAGATGTCACCTAGTTGCTTTGTGTGTTCATAAAAACCCTATTCCCCAGTAGAACTTTGCTGTATTATGTTCTTTTTTTCTTTTCTTCGCTGATTTTTAGCCATCTCCTGAAGAGAGAGGCGCGTGTAAGAAGGGATGGTGTCAAGCTTACTTTAAGATTTCTAATATTTCTGTGGAAACACACCCCCCCCCCCCCAAAAAAAAACCAAACAAAAAAAACCAAAAAAAAGCCCAAAACACCCAAAATTCGTAGCTGGGTTGACACAACCCTATCTATATTTAATACCTTATGTTATCGTAATTGCTTATTTAATAATTCAGTAAATTTTCCTTTGCACATGGCAGCAAAGTGGCTTGCGTGCACACTTTGCTGTGTCGCGTCGCTGCTGAAGGTAGCTCAGGAGGGGCTTGGCACGACTCGGTTAGGATAGGAGAGGATGTTGTAGATCGAGCTCCCGTTGCCATTTTTCCTGATAGATGGAGACTGCGTATTTGCAACACAAAAATGCAAACCCCCTTGACTTGCTGTTTTGATTGTGCGTCGAAACTGAAGAAATGATTGCGATAAATAGGTAGGCATGTAAAATGCGTCAGTAACTTTTCAGGTTATGGTGAACAGTAGTAGAAAGCAGGCGAAGATTAAGTCTTTCTTTGTCTTGTCTTGTAAGCTCTTTCCTTTCAAAGTGGGGTTTTTTTCTCAGCCCATGTCCTTTTCCTAGCTATAGCTTAAAATAAACACGTCGTCCTAACTGTATCTCATACCATGTCCAGTTCTGCCAATCTCTGGAAAAATCTCATTTCCACAGTAAGCAGAAGTTGCTCAGTTGCATTTTTGTTGTTTTAAGTAAAATTTGTTGTAAAACAAAACAGATATACAAAACCATAATGAAAAATGATTAGTTGCAGCTGTTTGCTGTATTATAAAAGAAGGCAACGTCAAAGGAAATCTATTGGCTAAAAAGAATTGAAAATATCTAACAGACCCCATACCCTTGTTCAGGCACAAATCTACTGAGATTAAGCATGTATGTTTAGACTCTTTTGAAAAATGCGAAGAAACTGAATATATTCAATTGGTTCGTTAGATCCCCAGGTCATAGTAAATTCCTGTTATTTACGGTGCAGCATATTGGCCCTCTCTGCATCCTATAAACTTAGTGAATACCGACGGCTGCTGGCATTTCAGAAACGATTCTTTCACTTTGTTTACAATTTTGCCTCTGCTGGCAAGCATTGGACTATCAAAGGCTTTAGTGCTGTGCGTGTGCATTTCATAATAAAATGTTATTCTATGAGGATAATAACACTTACTAGAGATCAGTAATAAAATGAGAAACAGAGCCTCTCCACCATCACTTGTTAACACTTCTAATGATTGTTTGCTTATTAACGCTAATTTGTTATATGCTTCCATTTTAGCTCTATGCTGGCTGGTCTAAGCATGAGGCACTTGTGTATAGATAATACTCATGAATAGCTGTGCTGGCCTACCGAGCTCTGCAATAAAAGTTACTGTAGCATGATCTCGTCTGCTTTTCGTTAAATGTTTTATATCGGAACCAATTTTTGACCCCTGCCTTATCAATTCACTCTGTCTGTTTGCCTGTAAACAGTAGTCACGGTACTCTTCAGAATATTTGCCGGGGATGAAGCTCTTTTACCTGGTGCACTGGTGTCCAGTAATACTCTCTGGTCATCCAGTAATACAGTAGTTTTTGAAGCGGAATCACTATTTTGTGCTGATAGGATCCCTGGAATATAGCAGAGTGGAGTCCAGTGTGTCCATTAGGTCTTGCACCTTCGTGCTTCATGAACACAACACTGTGCTTTCTATGTTCCATTCCTTATTATCACTGCAGAACATCTGTGGGCTCCAGAAGGAGATGAAGAGTCCGCTTTCCTAATGTATTGTGCAGACAAATAACATTATAGGTTTTGCTGAAGAGTGTACACAGGAATGCCATCTACCTGCCCGCTTTTCTGAAGGAAACGTGTTTGGACAACTCCACCTTCTGATTTGGATATTTCTAGGAAACCTTTATTAATATTTAACATTTTCTGTAATTTTTTCTGTGATTTTTTTGTAACAATGTCTCTTCCCTTGCTTGTCTAAGCAAAACAAGCAAGAAGTGGTTCTCAATCTTTTGTTTTTCTTAAAGCAGTCAACTGTGGGCATTCTAAAACCATAATTGATTTGCCTTTTGGTATTTTTGGAGTTAAAACAGAAAGTGTCTTGATTCCAGCCAATTGCCGAGTTCAGGAAGCCTCATTCACTCAGCGTGCAATTTTGGCAGAGTGTGGAAAGGGAATCTGAAGTATGGCAACGAAGGATACCTTTGGAGCAGTTTCCGGTTTCTGTACAGAAGTCCCATCCCAGACACGTGTCCTTACACAAATTTTGCTAAATTGCCAGAATGTGGTTGCCATCCAAAAGCTTGTCCAGCTTTGAATGTATATTGATTTCTGTTTCCTCACGTAAATCCCAAAAGTTTAAGAGAGCAGAGTATTGATTAGGCTGAAAAATCTGATGATAATCCAATATAGAAAAATAAACTGACTTAAATATTAACAAGAAGAAGAGATCCCTGGTCTGTTTCTAAGCTAGCGGAACGGGAAGGCATTGTCCATGCTGAGTAATAGACTTTTTCCTTCTATTCTTTGGATCAGGCAATGTACTCAGTCGTGTTCACGCAGCTCTCATTTCAGCCGTGCCTGGTGGTCGTTCCACCTACAGTGTCAGACCTTGACCGCTGAGCTGGACGGAAACTACACTTCATTGCAATTCTTGGCATTGGCAGTTGTCTTCACAGGGGGATCTTAGGCTGCTATCGCCATCCTTTGGAGGAGTGTCAAGAGGTAATGGAGGGTTGCAATCACTTCTCCCCTCGCATATTGAGAGGGGAACCTTGGCAAACCAGAGAGAAGAGGGGCCCTGTTATGGGAAAAGCTGCGGGTAATTGCGTGTGCCAACACCACCGCCTTCCCAGAGCATGCCGCTGCCTCGTGAAGGGAGGTGCGTACAATGCTGATAAAAGCACGGTGGTGGTGCTGGTGGTGCCGTTGCGTTGCTGCGGTGTGTTGTGTTGTAGCCATGGCACCCGGTGATAGATGAATGTGTGTGGGCTGTTGCTATGCTGAGGTGTGATTAGATATTTATTGGGAACAGCCACGCTGGTCCTGTCTAAAAGATGTCTGAGGCCTCTGCAGATCTGTTGAGAAGACTTGCTCACAAGTGTGCGACATCCGTATGTAGGTTGGTGTTTCCAGGCACTTGAAGGCTCACCGATGGCTGGCTTTGTTAGTCCAGCTCCTACAGAGAGGTTAATAGCTCCACACACCGGGAGTTTACCAGTCCTTGTGCACGAGGATGTGGTAATCCATTTTCTCAGTTGAGAAAGAAGAGGAAGAAATCTTCTCCCCATCTGTCATTCTAGAGCAATTGCTTACAGTATTACACGATTTGTTCTTTCCTGCCAGCCAGAAACATTCAGGGATATACAGTGAATGTAAGTTTAGGGAATAGGCTTGTTTCTTCTTAAGGTACCTTTCACATATCTTTAAAGCAGAGCTAAAGACTGCTGATTGAAAACCATTGCTCTAGAGAGCAGAATGGCTAAATCCAATCAAAGAGATTATCCCACAGGTATTTGTGTACCTCCCTCAAATTTATGGAAATGTCAATAGCACTGATGTATTGACTAGAAAATTTCATTTTTTCTAATTAGTGAAATTACAATGTGGGCCAGCCTCAAAGTTTTGTTGATGTAACCCTTATCCACCTTTCCTGCGATGTTACTGCTGCTTGTGCTAATCTAAATGTAAATTGTAAGCTCTGTGGGACAGGGTCTGTCCCTTGCATCTGAAACATCACTCTCCCTTCCTTTTGTGGTTTTCGGTTTTGTTTTTTTTATTATTAAAATGTTTGCGCACGATCCTCAGAGCATAATGCCTATTGCTTGCCTTACGTACTTCTTGATGATTCCTAAATTCATGTCCTTAATCAAGACCACTCGTGACCTCCCTTTTTGACCATGAATCAAGAGCATCTGCAATAAGCCAGCAGCACAGAACATATTTTAAGATCTTTACAGCGTGTCCCACCAGAGTCTCCTCATTCCCCCCATGACCAGGAAAAACGAATTGCCTGTGTGAGAGGCCTGATGATCAACAAACTAGAATTGTTTGGGGAAAAGAAAAAGAAATGGGTGGGCGGAGGGAGTTACAAGAAGCCAGAGAACACCCTGCAGTTGCTTCTCCCCATCTCGCGAATGGAGGTCCTGCTCCGGCACAGCTGTGGCGGTGGAGCCTGGGCTGGGAGAAGGCTTTTGGATGTGTAGGCTCCCAGCCATAGAGGGGTTTTTACGGGTCAAAACCAATACCTGTATGTTACTGCATGTAAATAAATCATACGCCTGTAAAATACATGCTATAGTTTGCTGCTGGGTCCTGGGGGAGTAGGGAAGTAATTTAGCACAGCTGGATGCTTGTTCGTCTTCTAAACTGTTTTTATGGTTTGAAAGAATAGCTTCCTAAATCGCCGTCTTATGAAAAAGTGGTGTGTGGTGCTGCACCAGAGTGCAAATGCACTGGTGTCACTTTAATTAAAAAATCTGCTCTCCCAGTTACCTTCCAAAACATCCCCCGTTCCCTCTACTGAAGGAATTTTTACCTAATCCGAGCGAGCAGCTGTTGTCTGCCAAATGGCCAGCCTGCGCCACTGGCCGAATCCGCTGGGGCGCGGGGCGCTCCCCCTCTCCTGGGCTGCGAACGGCTCTGTGTGAAACCTCTTCCCTCAACTTGAACTCCGGTGAGGAATCCCTGCAGCGTACGGAGACTGAACTAGTCTTTGCAGCAAAAAAATACTCGTCTACCAGGTGCCCAAAGACCGTGTAAGTGTCTAACACAACCTAAGGTGAGGACCCATTGGAGATGTTGGGATGCCAAGCGCATGGTTGCGTTGGTGCTAACCCCTGTGCTTAATGGGCCAAGTAATTTCTTTACCACCACCCTCATCGGTGGAAAAAAAACAACAGCCCAGGCTTTTGTGAGCCCAGTGAATGCTGTATGAATTATTTGAGGGGCTTTGAAGACTGGAAGTGTGGAATCAATGCTAGTTATGGAGATCCTTCATCTGAAGGCTTCGTTGCTGTGATGCACGTAAGGGAGTGACCTGCCACAGACCGGGTGCTGCAGCCCATGGGCTTCGAAACTACGGTGAACGGGCTATGAATATCTGTGCGTTCAGCTTGGCTATCTGAGGAAAAGTGTGAAACCAGTTCTGGTGTTTGATCTACATGGCTAGCAGCAACCAACCCAGCAGCTGCTCTCGGCTGAAAGGCTCACGAATGCCAGCCCAGCCCAACAAAATGTTGTTGTGTGAGCGCTGGCAGTGCCAAAGATTTGGTTTCTCCCCGATTTCTGGTCTATAAAATGCTCTGGTAGGTTCTGGCAATGGGGAGTTAGAAGAAAATGGTGTGGCCCAGGGTACATGGAGAACGTGGGCCCTTGTCAGATATATGCCCCCTTTTAAAAATGCAAATTGATAAATAAACACTGAAACAATAGGCCTCTGCTAATCCTTTTACAAAGGGCAAATTGCTAATCTGACTCCCCAGCCAGGATGGCTGCTTCGCCTTAACAATAGCTGCATTTATACCTTATGTTTTACTTGTAAACTGACATGTAGTGAGTTGGAAAGGGTTTGGGCTCACCTGCTTGGTGGGGGAGGGCGGCTAATCCTTTCATGCCCTGCACGCTCGGGGAGCAAGTCTGCCATTTGATCACGCTGAAGCAAAAAAGGCCAACGCGGCGCTGCCAAATTTTCAGCCACGTTAGACTCGGCTGTGCTCGTGCTTTAACAATGCTGCCAGTGTCTCCGGGAAGGGCAGAGAGAAAGGTCTATTCACATCTTCATGTCGCGAGCACCCGAGGGCCTCATCTTCAGAGGCACTGGGCACCCCCAAGAAGGGGTGCTGAGCTTGCCGATTTTCGGCGACTCCGGTTTTCCTCGCTTTGCAGGCATGTTGAGTCCTTGCTAGTGAATGTCGGCAGCGGAGCATGTGTGTGCCCGTCTTTAACGGCCTGCTCCTGGGTGACGAGGCCGTGGTGGAAAACCAGCAGGAATGGAGAAGGGTCCGAGCGCCCTTGTCCACCAGGTTGCCCTGACTCGGGGCGGGGAGCTTGAAGCAGAGGCCGGGTGGTGGGTTACCAGAAAGGTGGATCGGTGCCAAGGACTTGATTGATGGGTTGTGCGAGTCTTTGCCTTGCCTAGCATTCATGCAGATTTTATTAGTTTAGCAGAATTGCTTGTGGTTATATTGGGTAAGTCCTGGCTCGGAGTTTTGTCCTCAGCTGCTGCAGCTTCTCGTTCTTTCCTACCTGCTTTTTTTTTCCCCTTTTCTTTTAATTTAGTCTCCAGCATTACATCTGATACAAAGAGATGGAAATAAGATTTTTCTTGCTGTGTTTGGTCATTAAGATGTCTCCAAACCCACGAGCCTGTTTGGGAATGAAGGGAACATGGACAATGCATAGCTGTAGAACCACAAACTTAAGGCAATTTGATGGAGAAGGAGGATTGAACAGATGTATCTCAGTAGGCAACAGACCTATGAGGTACTCTCTTCCATGTAACCGGCTTTATATGAGAATAGAAGAGGAAAATCGGGATGTTTTCTATTTTTTTCATCCCCAGAGGGATTATATTTGTAATCTCCCAATGTCATGGGAGATTAACCTCAACCTGTGTGTTTCCCAGGAGAAATTGCAACTGGCGTCTGGCAAAGCAATTCGTGCAGGCTGTATTTAAGGGAGGCAGGAGCAGTCATGGGCCAAATGTACCAGAAAGACTGTGCAAAAGACTTGGAGGGTCCTGGTTAGACATTGCTGGTCTGAGGTCTTCTCCTCATTACCAGGAGTGTTAATGCAGCATCAGCTCTAAGTAAAGTCTAGCCAAGTAAAGGACGCTGTAGTTTTTGCATCTGTTAGCAGATTGAATTAAAGACTGTGGGCAAGGGGTTATTAGAACTTAAAACCTACTGACTCATAAAGACCTACAAGTTTGATTACTTTTTAAACACAGATTTTTACCTCAGATAGATAGCTCAAATTAAGAGTGCCTGTTCCTTTTGCTTCGGTTAATGAAGGCAGAGCTGGCACATATAACACCAATAGAAGAATTACGGAAAGAAGTTGTTTTATCTTCATTTCTGTCTCACAAAACTAAGAAAAACTCACACATGAAATTATTGGTCATGACTTTTATTAGAACTTTGATTCGAACTATTGAATTAGAGTTCAATGTGTGGTTAATGAACAGCAAATAAGTACCTATATTTAAGAAGGCAGTGTTATGGGATTTTAATACCTACCCCCTTGTCAATCCAGCCTCAAATGCTAAAAAATATTCAGTACTGATTCTGAGAGAAAGAATTATTAAATACACGCAGGGAAGTGACCAACAGGAAAAAAAAAAGAGCAAAACCTACTCACGACAGACTAGCAGGGTTGTTTCCTTTTGTAATGTATTTATAGGTAGAAAATACACATTTTTTTCACAACTTTATTAAGCGTTTATATTTTAATTTTTATTCTCATAATGTTTGAATTATGCTGAAATTATTATTTAACATGGGTAAGGAACTGGCTAATAAGGCAACAGCAGTGACTTATGTGGGGAAAAAGAAATAATAGACTTGAGGGACTTTTCTTGGCAGAGTTTCATAAAAATAAATCTGGTGACCAAGTTGCATTAATATTTTCACCGAGCGTCAATGTAGGACTATGCTGATGACCTGGAGTTGAGAAACATTATCGATAAAGAGTGGGATTTGGATCTCCACAAGGAGAATGAAATAATCACAGTAGCAGAAGTGACGTGAAAAGTCATGCTGCAGAAGATAAGATCTCGCAGCATTTAGGGAGAAATAATGAACATTTTGACAATGAACTGAAGCCAAAGGGGTTCAGAGGAGGTGAAAGCCGGGGTGCTGCAGTGAGTCACAGGAGTTTGAGTTGGATGCGGTATCGGTGCAACCCTTTCCAGGGAAGAGGGGAGCATTGGAGCCTGAGAGAGACCTCGCGTGAAATGCTGCTGTACGGCTCTGGGCAGCTGCCTTCATAGGAAGAATTTAGAAAAAAAAAAAGAAACAGTCCGTGCTGAAAGTAGGTGCAGCAGAGGGCTAACAGAATAACCAGGAGGCTGGAAAACCTGTCTTGTGAGAGGCTAAACCAGCTTCGCTCGCCCTCAGTAACTACAGAATGGGAAAGGTACAAAGAGTAAGGAGAACTGAAGAACAGTGAGTATAAGAAAAAATTAGCGTAAGTGAGTATAAGAAGTATACATTAGTATAAATTAGCATAGAGAGCCATGAACTGTAGATTTAAGAGTACAGGCTCTAGTTTTAAAAGGAAATTCCCACCATTTGAGCAGTGAGGTTCTGGGTGAGCCTTCCAAGATGACCACCTTAGACAACCTGATGAACGCTTGAAGTGTTTAGTACGTGGAACATCAGATTGGCAAAGGCAGCAGGCAGTGAAGCTGGCAGCAGGCGGGGCAATATTCATTGTAACACTGGCCCGTGTTTGAGGGATACTTGGAAAAGAAGGGCAGGAGCAGCCATGAGCCAAATGAACTGCGCTGGAAGGACGGAAAAGATGTGGAGGCTTTAGGTCAGATAAGAATTGTCTGAGGTTTTGTCTTCTCTGCCAGGAGAGTGATATGAGACAGCTCCGAATAAATATCGTCAGGTTTTCTAGATGGTAAGTACTCACCTGGCGGTGAAGAAGAGACACTTGTGGGAAGTGATGGAGGAAGATGGCAGATTTTATTTCTGTGTTGTTTCTGTCTTATTTTATACACACAAACACATATACAGAAATATATAGGTTTCATGAAAAGCCTTGATATGTCTGGGCAAGGAAGGTATTCCTGCTTCAATAGGGGACTTCAGTTCCCACAAACGCTGCCTTAAAATTTGCAAATTAAAGGCAAACCACCTTGCCTTTCTTGTAGCCAGCCTTGCTTGCAGTATGCAGGGGCAGGAATGAACTCTGGCGTTGATGAGAGCAACAGCCCTTGTGCGGCCTGTTGGGAGGTGTAAATCTCCGTGTGGAGTAAGGTGAGAACCAAGCACTGGCTGAGCCCATGCTGGAAGCTCTGAGACTTGCAATCTGCCCAGCTAAGTCCACCTTTGGGCTGGGAGCACAACTGTGTTGAAACCTTCG
The DNA here is from genome assembly GCF_964199755.1 of Larus michahellis. Classification (NCBI taxonomy): domain Eukaryota; kingdom Metazoa; phylum Chordata; class Aves; order Charadriiformes; family Laridae; genus Larus; species Larus michahellis. The sequence continues at coordinate 117,981,137 of NC_133897.1, forward strand.
GTGAGACCCACAAGACTCTTGCTAAAAGAGCAACTGAACAAAGGTCAAACCCAGAAAGGGAGAAAAAAAAGCCCCAACAACAAGAAACTCTAAAACCTGTGGGAACAATCACGGAAGGAGAGGAAGGAAGAGTGTTTCCTGGAAAATAAAGAACTTTATTGAACTTTAAATCTAGCCCAGACACCCAGTGTCGGCCCTGTTATGTTAGAAAAGCTTAATCCAGCAAAAATGGGGAAGAAAAAGAAAAGATGTTTAAACGCTGGAGGAGTGCATGATAACAATTTACCCTTGTGGCATGCTCCTTCACACCCCAACCGTGCGGCAGGCCACCGAGGGATGCTGCGTGTAGCGATCCCGGTGACCAGGCTGCTTTGTTTCTAGGTAGAGAAGAGAGGGAAAACGGGTGCAGGGAGCTGAAGTGTCTTGCTCTGGATCATCCAGGAGAGGAGGAATGTAGCTCCGGACACGCAGCTGAAGCTGGCTGACAAAACGCAGTCCTTTGGCTGCACAGGAGAACCCCCGCTCTGCAATCCTAAGCCCACGCTGCGCGGAAGTTGAAAGCAATGGCGAGAGAATTTTAATGCCATGTTAAATGTTGATTCATGTGTGGCTGGAGCCGCCGTGACCTGGAGGGCTGGTGTTTGATCCAGCTCCCAGAGTGATAAATTGATCTGTAACTCGCGCCGGTTCCCGTGCGTGGCAAAAGCCATCTGATAGAGACCAGCGGTGAAGGGTGTGACTGGGAGCCAGGAGCCACGTCCTCCTGGGTGGGTGTGCGGTGGCAGCCTGAGTCACTAATTGCCTTTGGGAATAGCACAGGAATGTTATCAGCACCTCCCCTGCCCGAATTGTTCCCCCCAGCAGACCCCAGGAGCATCGCTGGCCGCTAACCGCCCGGAGTTACGTGCCTCTCTTCGGTTTCTTCTGCTTGAGAAAGGAGCAGCCGAAGGGCTTCAGCAAAGAATTGCTCCCAATCTGGTCCACGCCAATGGTAAACAGCTTTTGCCTCTGATCACAAATGGCATCAAAAAAGACTACCCTGATAACTTTTTTTTTTTTTTTTTTACTGTTGTCGTTTGCTTTTGATCACTCAAAAAATAAGGAATATTTTTTTAGGAAATAGATGGAATTTTAAATATAGATCAGATGTTTAGGCCAGATGCTTATTGAGTCAATGAATCATTTGGAATTGAGAAATATTTGCTCTCTCCACATGTTACTGACATCAGGAGTGCTTTTGTTATGGAGCATATGGAGGAACAAGTCACTCTCTGAGCACCGGAGTGAACTGAGTCAGATTTTCATCAGCTTTCGCCGGAGTGGATTCTCTGAGCTTTGGCTGTTCCATGAGTGAACCACGCTGGTCTCTGCTGGTCTCTCTCTCTTCTACCCTCCTCTCCCCCTTGTTCGTCCCTTTCAATCAGCTGTGTGTTTTTCTCAAGCTTCTATGGAGTTGGTAACTTTGAGTTCAGTTTGCCAAATTTGGTTTGCCCGAGTTTCAGTTCCATAGGATGCTGAGCTAAATACAAAATGGTGTAAACCTTGCAGCTGATTTGTGATTGTTGATGTAAATAAGGGGGATTATCTTGAAGACTGTGAACACTGATGAGAATTGGGAGATCTGTGTCATCTCCTAACCAGCAACAGTTCTTGTGAGTAACCAATAATCACTCTCTGCCTTGTTTTCCCACACCTCTGAATCAACAGTAATATCTACAGAACCTCAGAGGTGCTGAAGTTATAGTCTACTCATATTTATAAAATATTTACAGGTAGACAGTTGTACTTCAGATTATTATTGTCCTAGCAAGGGCTGCGGAGAAAAAGAACAGTTTTTGAAAGATTCAAATAGCAGTCTTTACCCCAAATTAATGTTGGATATCGAGAAAGTAAAAAGATCTTAAAATAAACTGTGTGTGGCATTTAATGGGTTACCCACCTAGATTCAAAATGCTGTCGTTCCTGTGAGAAGCAAATATACTGATGTGCTGCATCCTAGAGGAAATACTGCTATATATTTTTATTTCCGATGCACCCATTAATTTCTATTGGTGGCCTTTGAGAGTCAGTAGAGCCACCGCTCTTTTGTGCCCCCTACTTAATTGAAACAGCTGTAAAGTTTTGCCTGAAATTTGCATTTGGGTAATCAAGAACGCAGCAGCCTGAAGGACTCTGGCAATGAGGAGAGTGACAAGTGTTGCATTTATCTAGCTTGCTTATTTAGTTCCTTGATGCTGTTTGGGCAGTAGGTCACATAAGCATTTCCCCAAAGCTATCTGCCCAACAGGAAATCATGAAAGTGTTAGACATGTGCCAGCCGAAAATCCCCCTGCTGAAATGCTGCGGGGCTTTGCTATGTTTCTGCAGTAGGTGCTTTTCTCTGAGCTCACACATGAAGAAACCTCCCGGACTGGAGCTGGACCAGAAAGGAGAAGCTAGACAATGTGGCAAAGTTGACGTTTTGAAACTATTTCCACTTATTTAAACAAATCTATTACCTGCTTGAATACCTGGAAGTACTCCAGAACTTCAACACTTTATCATTTTCTCTTGTCTAATTCCCCTGGTTTATTTTCCCAGGCCTCGTAGCTGCTGTCTTGAAATGTTCTCACTAAGGTGACAGAGAGGTCCCTGTTTCACAGTCTGCGTCCCTGCAATAGCAGGGCTGGTATTGACGGTGTGGCCGCGTTACGCCACTCTCCTAAAAGTCTAATAATGTTCAAGATTCAGGTCTTCAGGATGGGAACGAGGGCTCTGGGCTGGTGGTGAGCAGCAGTAAGGGTTCTCACCCAGAGGAAAGTCTATAAAATCTGACTATGGTGCGTGTCTATCACCACAGGGGACTGCAAGCGCTGGGTTTCCTTCCTGGGACAGGGGAATAAGGAGCTGTTTGAGGGGTCTCGCTCCGGACTTTTAGAAAGGATAAAACCCAATGCTTTCTCAAGCAGTGGCCAGGCAGGTTATTGCTTTGGTCGCAAGGGGAAATCGCTGAGGCGTGCGCTGGTTAGAAGGATTTAAAAGCAGCTTGACATATACACACAAGAGCTCTGTGGCATAAGCAGCTGTATTCCTCTAAATGCTGCGAGGGTTGACAACTCCCCTTCCTTTGGGCTATAAACCAATTTCTTGTTGTACCTTTAATTCCCCTCCTCTCGCAATAAAAAAAAGATCCTGTTGGCCAGGTGCAACATCAGAAAGCAGTCCCTGTCAAGCGAAGGCATTGGCCAGTGTCCACGGGACTTTATTAAATAATGGAGTACCACAGCAAAATATGACAGAAGTCCAACATTTCTGACCGCAAATAAATAAAACACCAGTCTTTGACCACAGGGAAAAACTCGAGCTATTTTGCACACAAATCTCTGGCCCTTGAAGAGGCTGGGGGAAGGGAAGTTTAGTTCCTTTCATAATGTTAACCAGACCTCCTTCCTAGTCAGCACTGAGCTTGCCATTTTGTCTTTTCGGAGCATTTTTCCTGAAAGTGGGAGGTGGGAATCCGGCTGCAGGGTCAGGTTTGCAACTGAGCACGGTGGGCAACACTTTCTTTCCAGCCTTCAGCATTTAGGGTTTCTTCTGTTTTCCCTTTTGCTCAGTTGCAGCCTGTACTTCCCATACCTTTAGGACAAAGCTCAGCATCAGAATCCTACACCCTGTCTTCTCCTACCCATCTGGATTAACAAAACAACTTTTGATATGCTTTCCTCCTCAAATCACTTTACCAGCAATGTCTCTCACATCCTCTACCAGGTGGGAATGGCCCTGCTATTTTTTGTTTTCCTGGTTTTTTGGGTTTTTTTTGTTTGTGAAGAAGGAATAAAGTGCGGTTGGGGACAAACGTTTCCAAAGAAGCTGGTGGTTTGAAGTAGCTCTTTGCTGAGATACCAGGGCAGGCATTTTGTGACAGATTGTTCAGCTGCTTAGACGGTGGGGACAGAGGTGCCTCAATGGGCTCCGGCGCAATTAAAAACCTAAAGCACCACTGACTTTTGAACATTTGAACCGAGACCATAGGAGAATGGCTGGATTATACTGTTGGAAGTCCTAATTCCCACTCTGCCCTCTACCTCCATGTCAGATTGATTTCCAGTGTTTTTTGCACCTCCGTATATTCTATAATTTGTTTTTGAGTTTACACTTTGCAGTGGCAGAGAAAGTCTCATATGGACTTTAGAGGCACTTTCCTATTGCATTTTAGCTTGGCATTCCCCACCTCACCACGTTCCTTCATTTAGTTTCTGTGAGTGAGGAGACGCTTTCCTGCAGAGGAACATCTTCCCCCACAGCTTGAGCCACGCTGGAGAAAGACACCTATCATTCGATTTGGACACAGCTCCATCTGGGTGATATTGCTGGAACAATACAGATATTTTCTTTCCATTTCTGTTGATTATAGTTGGGTCCCACGGCATGGTGATATAAATCCGATCTTGTACATGCTTCTGATGTGCTTGCCTGACCCACTTTTCTTGGCCCTGCTTTCACAGTCCTTGAAGAATGACAGTCACCATTTGTCAGTATAAATGCAGACTCCGTGGATCCATGTTCCTTGATGTCCATTTGTACTCTTGCTCTTTATTTAGCTTGAAATGTCCGTAGCACTTAAAAGGTTTGAGCACTTTTGGAAAAATACAGTCGTTATCACATGCCTTTGCCCACATCAGGGGCCAAAGGAAGTTGCCTGATGCATGAGATGTGTGGAAGGAGTTAATGGCTTGCAAAATAGATGGAGACCTTACAGCACAACTAGAAAATAGTTCCTGGCAATATCAGAGTTTGCTTTTCCTGCTTAAAACTCCATTCCCTTTCCTTTCTAAGCCACTCGGCTCTTGATCTTCTCTTCCTGACCAGTCACTGTAGAGCTCATAAAGGTTTGTAGAGGCCACACTGGAGAAGAAATCATGTTCTGTTTGAAAACCACTTTTATTTGCCTTTTCTTTTAAATGGTATGTAGAAAATTAGTCAGTCATGTGTGAGGAGAAAAGCTAACATCCCTTGTAACCAAGCAGTTGAATGCTCTATATACCTGGGCAAACAGGTTGTAGAAGCTGCAATTAACCACCTTTGACTGTATAGTAACTTCAAGTTTTCAACTTTCATGGCCACTTGTTGGTGTTTGCAGAGCATTCCTACAGCATATGGTAACCTTTAGCCCAGCACAGACCTTCAGGAATAAGTGCAAAATCTCTGTCAATCCCGTATGGGGCATATGGTTAATATTACACTATGGCTTAGCTCTTGTTTGTTTGTTTTTTTGTTTTTGCTTTAAGTACATCTGAGTCCACCAGCTCCCATTCAGTATCAGCTTTAGGGCTGCCTGAAAGACTGTGTCGGTACTAAAATACAAAGCATCTCATTTGCAAGACAGTCGCACATAGGGTTCTCATTATTTCGGGCGCTGTACAAACATTTTAAAAGAAACAGTTCCTGCCCCGCGACGTGCTCACCATCTAAAGAAATGCAGCAGAAAACGGGGCAGGAGGCAGAGGCACGAAGTAATCCTGCGGTGTCTCGGGTGAGATGACACAGCCGACGACTGATGGGGCCAGGAATAGGACCCAGAAGTCCTCGCCCGTGTTGCCTCTTTCACCCACTACGTTCCCAGGGTGGGTTGTTATTTTAAATGTTTGTGAAACATCTGCATGTATAAAAGACCAAATCATAAACCAGTTGCAGTTTTCCGCCTTTCTGTTCTGTCAGAAGCATTGTTTTAGGGGCAAGGAAGAGGGACAGAAAGATCTGTTAAGCAACATCCCACGAGCAATATAAATCTCCTGAGAAAATAATGTGGCTTCTTCATCCTATCTGATTCCTGGAAGGCTTTCGTCCCTCGTAGGATGGTCTACGCTTGGTGTCCCAACATGTTCCCGAGGAGAAATGCTGTGCTGGGCAGGCGGCGGAGCCCAGCTGTGATCCTGGCAGGGCGCGAGAGGAGGGATGAAAGACAGTGGGTGTCCCAGCTGGCTTGCTAGCGTTTGGACACTGTCACTTCTTTTCCTGCAGCTTAAAGGAGGCAAGGGCAGCGGTATGGGAAGTTAAGTCTCTCTCTCATTTCCTCAGCCTTGAACAGGGTTGTTGCCATACCTGTGCCTCCTTCTTTAAATTGTTGACTTCAAGTGACGAGGGGTAACTTCATAGAAGGAGGGGTAATGGTTTTAAACTGAAAGAGGGGAGATTTAGATTAGATATCAGGAGGAAATTCTCTACTGTGAGGGTGGTGAGGCACTGGAACAGGTTGCCCGGGGAAGCTGTGGATGCCCCATCCCTGGAAGTGTTCAAGGCCAGGCTGGATGGGGCTTTGAGCAGCCTGGTCTAGTGGGAGGTGTCCCTGCCCATGGCAGGGGGGTTGGAACTACATGATCTTTAAGGTCCCTTCCAACCTGAACCATTCTATGATTCTGTGTTTTGCGTCAGTGTCTGACAGCTGGTTTTTTTGCTCTTCTGTCCCCCCTGAATAGAGCATGTAGGTGCTCAGATAGGGAGTGCTATAAACGACCCGGTCTAGGCACAGTCTTTCATCCAGGCTTATAGCACAGGACAGAACCAGGAAGGCTAGGGATGAAGTGACCACCACGTCAGGGGAGCATGAAGGGCTCCAGCTTGTGCCTCAGGAGGGAGAGAGCTCGGGTGGCCAAAGCGGTCGACCGGGTCTGCTCTACCCGTTTCCCCAAGGTGCCTCCTTGTGGCAGAGGCGGCGACGGAGATGTATCTCAGTCAAAGCAGTTCGCAGCTTGCAGTACTGGAGCAGCCCCCCTTTTATCAGCAGCCAGAGCCCACAGGGATGCTGCCCAGACGGGAGAGCTCATATCCTCCTGCTGCTGCCCCAGTGCAGGGACTCAGCGACCGCTGGGACAGGGGAGGTGGCAGCGGCAGATGATCGTGCTTTGAATTGCCGTCTGTCTGTTCAAACGCTATGATAGGACCTTCTGCCTGCAAGTTTCTTGGCTCCTTGTGAGCACGAGTGACCCAGTCTCCATGGCATTCCCACCAACCTGGTACGTTTTGTCCCTGCCTAACGCAAGTGGGAGCTCTGGGCAACTCAGAAAGTTAAGCCACAGGTGTTCGAAATTATGCACCCGAACAGTAAATGACCAGAATTTAAAAGATTCTTTTCAAAATCTGAATTCTAACAACTTCCCCAAAGCTACGACGAACCGGTGGGAAAGTCACTCTGCTCCACGGCTCATGGAGGCAGGTGGTTATATGCGCAGAGGAAAAGTCGATGCCCCTCGTAGATAACTTCAGCATTGAAAAATTGGTGGTCCCTGAAAATGCACGTCCAAAAATGTTTCCTGCGTCATTCAGAGGTGTCAGCTCTTCAAGAGCAGATTGAAGGAAGTACTGTTGTGAGACAGACTGTAAAAATCAGACCAGCTTCTTTCCCTATTGTCCCCTCCGGTGACCATTTAAGTTAGGATAAAAGCTGAGTCCAGGTTACCTTTTCTGGGACTTTTCTCTGTGAAGGCTTTGATACGAAAGCAGGGTAAATGATGGAAAAGTATGTAATCAGAGAGATTGCTGAAGGATCTGAGGTGTGGGGAGGTGAAGGAAGACAAACTGTCAGTGACTGATTATTTTTTCTTAATTTCTAAGCCATGGGGAACACAAAAGTCTGCCTGATTGTGACCATGCACTAATTCAAAACGTTAAGACGAGCAGTTAAAAATGGGTGCCTAAATCTAAACCCCTTAAATGTATAGTTAAGCATCTAAGCCTGTGGCAGGAGACCCCTTTGCTGCAGTGGGTTTGCTGGACTTTTGTAAAAGCCCTGAGCATCTGACAGCTCCTGCTGAAGTCCAAGTTGAAATATTTTTCCGTTTCCCTAAAGTGCTGAATTATGGATTTAAGAACGCAACTCTAGGCACCGTTTTTGTCTGTGTGAAAGATCTCGTTACAAGTATAATATAATAAATTGTACTAAAAAGATTTATGGCTTTTTTTTTGCCTTTTTTTGCTAGTGAATAGATGGAAAAAATCAGATTTTTTTAATTTTTTTTTTAAATGTTTCTCAGTCAGTAGGGATTGCACTGGGAATTGTGCTAGGAGCTCTCGCCTCCCAAGCTATTCTCCAAACAAGGCTGTTTTCCTTGGGCTGGCTGAGCTGGTGGGTCCACTCGAGCATGGGCCCTTCTGGCTCTGAGCACGCACCGAGGACGCGTGGGGGACGAAGCTGGTGCTTTCTGCCAGCAGGAAGTGGTGACGAGCCGTCCCAGCCCTCCGAGATGAAGGACGTGTTTGAAATCTCCTTCCTCACGTCCTCCTCTTTTCAATTTTCAATCTTGCCCATCCAAACTGTGCCCGGAGTGCCTCAGCTCTGCCTGCAATGAATGCCATTTGAGGAAAAAAAAGACAAAACACAGCAAAAAAGCCCCCGGCCATGGCAGATCTGTGAAATCTTAAGGCAACTTTGCTGACAGTAAATGTTCTGCAACTTCAGCGAGTGGCTCTGGTTCCTCCAGCTAGAGCGCCTTGTTTCATTATTCCTAATTAACAGCAAGTCGCGGGGCAGGAGAGCAGCACAGTAGGTATGGTACCGAAGTGTTTCTTCTGCTGATGTCCCCTCCATCCCCATCCGTGCTTTCTCCTGCCTGCCACTTTGTCCCACCTTTTGTCACCATCTGTACATGGTTAGCCAGAGAATGTTTATTATATAATTCAGTTAACTTTCGAGCTGTGAGCCTGCCCGTTTGATGTGCCCTCCTGTTAATGCAAAGCACACCATTACTAGTTAATGATCATGAACTGTCATCACAGTCACTTTGAAAAGGTGACAGTGATGAATGGAGCCGGCGGCTCCCAGGGAGGTTGATCACTGAATGGACAGTAAAGTTTATTTAAGCCCGGGCCTGATAATGGCTCTGCATATTTCAGATGGGTTGTTTCCACTCACTTCTGGGATAGCAGACATTCCCGAAATGATGCATCCCGCCGCCGCCCCCCACCCCGCCCCGACATCCCACTCTCTTACGGTAAGAAAAATTCTCCCCCCATTTCTGCATCTGCTGCCCCAACTGCTTCCCTGGCCGTGCTGCACTTCTCTGGCCAAAAAAAGGGGAAACCCCTGGGCAAAATTTCCTCTGAGCTTTGAAGAAAGGAAAAGCCCCTTTCGGAGCCGCTTCCCGAGAGGGTGCGCACAGCTGCTGCGCAGGCTGGGGAAGGGAATCACCCCCCGACTTAATTTACCGGGGCTTTTTTGGCAGGATTGCGGCTGCTTACCTAGCGTGAGGGCTTGTGGATGGGACTAAAGATAAAACCTGCATCTTGTCGGGTGTTCCTAAGGGGGGCCAGCAGCCAGCGGCGGCAGGCCTCGGAGCTGGGAGACAACCCGGTGCTGTCGGGTTGGGAGCCTCGAGGTCCCAAGATAAACAAATCTGCTGGTGAGAGTGACCAGCATTAGGTCAGGCTAAGGGTCGCTCGAAGGTCAAGCTGCCCCACAGCTTGGATATTTCGGTTGTGTATTTACCTTCCCAAAACGCACGGTGCTCTGGAAGGCTCCTCACTTCGGGTTGTGAAGCCGGGATCAATCTGGTGGGTGGGGGGGACATCCCTGGGACATCTCCAGGGAAAGACGCCTGGGAGAGCAGGGTCTTGGTGGCACAAGTCGGGAGAGGGAGGGAGAGGACCTCTGAAGGGCGATAGCTCTTGCGGTAGGCAAGGTCTCTGTGCATCTGTGCGCAGGCGGAAGGTGCACAGGGTGATTTACGTTGGCTTGCCCGCTTGGTTGTCATTTTAATATATGCCGTGTGGGAAATGCTGGTGGCAAAAAACCAGACGCGGTTTTCTCAACGGAGTTTTCTCAAGCTATGTAAAACCTAGAGCCCAGGCTTCCAGATCGCACTGCAAGAGCCTCACATGTGCAGTGATCAGGTCTGGCTTAAAGACCTGGAGACTCTTGGAAATCCAAAGAAACAGAGAAAAATCCCAAGACACTCCTCATTTTTCTCTTTCTGACTTTTGAATCTTTAGAAGATTGGGCTTTTGATCTTTAGTGTGCAGCTAGAAAAGCTAGAAATGCCCTCTTATTTTTACCAAGGTATGAAAGTAGAGATATTTGATGAAAAGACTAATTGAAGCTGTAGGGAAGCCATACGAGTGTCCACTAAGGGTTGACAACTGGCAACACTGCAGAAGCTCAGCTGCACTGACCCTCACCCCAATACACCAGGAACACTTCTTCTTGGGACTCGGGTCAGGTCGTGCTGCCTACAAACAAGCCAGTGCTTTCTCCAGTTATCATGATTTTAATGGATAGTATGGCAAAGATAGGTATGTGGTGGATATCCTGTGACATATATGGTGAATGTCCTGTGAACGCCTAGGTGTTCAGCTTGTTCTCCTGGTTCACCCACTCATCAGGGATGGTCCTCCTCTACCCCACACGGCTCCCTGGGCAGATTCAGAGGAAGGTTGGCAGGGTGAGCTAAAAAAGGAAGGAAGCACACATCTATTTACAGAGAACAAGTAGTCCTCAAAGCTTTAATATGGGTGCTCAGATGAGAGGAGGGAGGGAACTGAGGGACACAAAAAACTGCGCTGGGGACAGGAACAACTGTGTTGAAGCTTTGGTAGAGTCACAGCCCAGAGGGAAAGGGCTGGGGAATTTCTATGGACACACACACAAACGTCTGAAACAATTACACTGAAAGCATTTCTTGCTACATAATTTTTGATCCGTTCTCCATTGCAGTCACAGGATGATATTTCAAGGCTTTATTCTTATTAGAAGGATGAGAAGGAGCCTGTCATCCAACAGTAGCTTCTGGATGATCCGCTGGTATATAGTACTTGCATGGCATGATCAAAACCAGGAGGTGTAAGGTCTTAGCTCCACAAGAAAGTCATATCCATTTAAGTAGGTAATGATTTGTGTAAAGTTTAAACAATATCAAGCTTTACTTTCAAAGCAAAATAAGGACACTGCCACAAGGGAGCCACATTAACCAGCCCATTTACAAACTGACAGGGCTTTTTCTGGTAGACAAGTCTATAAACCACTTTCTCATATCTCAAATAGCAAGTTATCATGCACATTGAGGGGGTAACAATGGGCTTTTAGGAAAAATAAATCAATGGGTGGAATTAATGATCGCTTTCATTGTCAAAATAAATGTTTTAAGTGAGCCGCGGAGACGGAGGCAAATTATTCTCATGAAGTTCTGAGGTTTGGGGGCGATGCCAGGGAGCTGCCGGTGGCGGGGGGCTGTCGAGCTCGGGCGGAGCGGGTGTTCGCAGCAGTATTTCAAAGCAGAGCCACGTCCTTGGGAGAGGGATGTCCCCGTTGGCGGCACCCGGGGAAGGCGGGAGGCCATCCATTAGCGGTGGCACCGGGCTTCACTGCCCTGAGACGCCTTCCTCCGACCTTCCCGGCACAGGGATGGGGCTGAAGGAAAGCCACCCTCATCTCCCTGCTGCTTCTCTGGCCCCCGCGCACCGAAGGGAGGTGACTGTCCTTTTAAATTTGGGTTGAGACATTTTACCCCAGCGTCTGCAAACATTTAGACATAAAAACTGCTGCTGTTAACTGCCAGCCCATTGTCTGCCGGTGACAGTTTTCTCTGAAAGTCGCTTACCAGGGGGTGAATGTTGATTGAGCAAATGAACACAAAGCGGGAAGCCGCTGGCTGCGAATGGTGCTGCTGTTAGTTTAAACAACTTGAATAGAAATGCCATTATCCCGGGTGAGTCAGGGGAGCCGGGAGGAATATTCACAGAGAGCAAAATTTGCCGGCAGTGACTCGCACAGCGAGATGGATGGAGGGAGCGTTTGGCCTTGATTGAGCTGTCACCCTGGGTATGCTTATTGTACCCACGCTCCTTGCCTTCCGATGTGATTTAATCTGAGGCTTCTCCCCTCCGCCCTCCCTCCCTCCCAGCCTTCCTCGCTCTGCAGTGTTGAACCTGTGCTCCCTCTTGCCGGCACAGCGTAGCCAAACCAGGTGCAGCCAAGGGATCTGCTCCAGTCTCAGCTCGTACATTCCCAGCCCTGCCTGTTCTGCCTGTTTATTTCCCCCTTTTTTCCTCTGGGACCTGCACCAGGATGGTTTATACCTTCTGCAGATGGTGTGCAGGCCAGCGTGGCCATCTGCTCAGAGGAGCTCCCTGGGTTCTAGCAAAGCTGGGGCAGAAGCTCCAGCTGAAATGTGGCTGGTGGGCTTCCCTTCACTGGTGTGATAACTCCCAAGAAGGCTGGGATCAAAGGGTCTCTGCTCCATGCAAAACACTTACCGAAACCCCCCCAGCTGTTGAAAGGGACGTGGGGATGGGGGAAGAGAAACCACTGCCCATGCCTCGGCTTGGCCACTATCACCATTGCTGTGTGTGTGCCGCGAATGGTCGCACAGGTAAGAGGAGTCTCCAAGATCTGACTCACAACGCCATCAGTGTTACAGATTTTGGACAAGAGCAGCTTCGCATTAGCTGTGTTTGCCACATCCTTTTCCTGAGTCCTTTTCCAGCCTCTGCTGCTGTGCTCGCTGCCACGTGTGAAGCAGCACCCTTGGGCAGAGGGGTCTGTCTCCACAGGGGCTAAGGAGAGGGCTCGGAGAGGATGGCGGTGCACGGATTGGGCAAACGCTTTGGCCAACAAAGAGGAAGGAGAGCCCTGAGCATTCAAGAGGGTGGGGAGACACTCACCCAAACGAAGAAGTGGATGTTGCCTGATCAAATGGCAGTGAAATGAACATTTAAGTGAGATGAAACACCTGATAAATTAACATTTGCATTAAACGGGATCTGGTCTGATTCCCATGGCTGGGTAATTTGTGAGTGTGAGGTGTTGTGGCTGCAGATAGAGGTAAGCAGGATGCATTATTCAGATTATTTTCTCACTTGAATTTGCTCAGAAGATGGGGGATCTTCCTGCCTTGCAGCCCCCATGGGGGTAGCAGTGTTGGTGCCCAGCATCTGAGTTTCACAGGGAGCAGGATATTCAATTACAGGAGACAGACGACGGTAGCTGATGCCATTAGTGCTGTTTTCCCAAGCTGGTGTGAACTCAGTAAAACAAAGATTGTATAAAAGCGAAAGTCTTCAGTGCTTTCTATGTGGAGGGCACACCGGTTTGGCTGGCTGTGGGAGGAAGGTGACATCCCACAGCTTGTAGCTCCATCCTGGCAGTAACAGGAGCTGTCGAGCTCCTTGTGGAGGCAAGTCATACCTCATGCATAGTTAGGTCTAGCCACCAAGACCCTCAAGCTGTGTCCCGCCATGCTCTCTGCTCTGCCATGCGCGGGCCCCACACCGAAGCCATTGCACGGCCAGATTTTCGGCAAGCAGCCGGAGTGCTGGGGCAAGGGACAGGGAGACAGCAGTATCTCTGTCCCCCTCTCCGCAGGCGCTGTTGCACAGCCTTATCCTCCGTGCAGAGCAGGGTCTGTTCACGGAACAGGGTGGAGAGGAGAAGGTCTCCATGCTGGGAGAAGGGACTGCACCAGGGACACCTCGTAAGCCCCCGGGGCGCATGGGGAGACTGCCATTTGTCTCGGCAGCACGGCATAGCCATGGGACACAGCCTGTTAGGCCTTCACACAAGTCTGGGTAAAATACTGCTGCTTGTTAACACCCCCCTGCCAAATATCTGCACCAGCCCTGAGAGCAGGGGGTTGCCCATCTTCAAGGCTGCCCCTCTGCTTGCTCCAAGCCTGGTGCTCTCCACAGCACGGTCCCCATGTCCAGCTGGTGACAGGGACTCTGACCCCCTGCCTTGTGCCAGAGCAGTTAACCAGACCAAGCCCATTTCTCTATCACCAGCCTGGGCTCTCGTGGCCCTGGTGTGAGGGGTCAGGGCAGCAGAACCTGCCTGAGTGTGAGTGACGGTCTGTGTGCTTTGGCTGGTGGGTCTGGACATGGAAAGCATCAGTACAGGGCAGCTCAGGGAGCATCCATTCCGGCCTGTCACCCATGCCCGAAGGACCGAAAAAGAGGAAATTTTTCCATGCTAGCAGGTAAAGGTTCCACGTCATCAGCAATATCTATGTCAATAAATTAAACGAGGCCAGGATGTAGCTATTCTATATCACTGAGTTGTTAGTGCTGTACCTGCATGGCTTTGGCCCATGCCAGTTATCCCTCGCCCCGAGATGAGAGTGTTTCAGGTGTTTGCAGAAGCTGTGCCCACTGAGCACGTCGGTTGCAGCTGGGGTGTTTTGAGACCCACAAGAACTGGCCACACGGCTGTGACCAGCACTGGGCTAGCAGGCTTCACGGCCAGGGGCCGGGCCTGGAGCATTTTATTTACTTACAGAGACGTAACCATCCTTTACTTCCCTGCCGCAGCGCGCGCTCGGCAGAGCTGGGTCCCCGGGGTGATCCTGCAGCAGGCAGGCAGCACAGCTTGGAAGAGAGCCCTGGCTTCAGGGAAACTTTCAGGGCTCCACACCCTTCGGTTTTACCCCGTGTTGGGTGTTACCCCCTTGCTGCTCCATCATCATCCCGGAGCAGTCCTTCTCCCTTCACAGCGCCCGCTGCATCCCCTCTGTGCCACCCACGTCCCGGGAGCTGGTGCTCAAACCTTCCCGGGCCTGCGCTCCCCTCTCCCTCATCCCCACACTTCATCCTTCTCCTGACCGACTGTCCACACCTACTCTTGTATCACCTCTTTATGAAAACACATCCCCTGCCCTGCTTCGCTGCTCACGAGAGCCACACACAGAGCCATGTCGCCACACGCGCCAGCTGGCACGGCCGCACTGACCGCTTGGGGAGGGGGACGGGCAGGGGGACGGGCAGGGGACATGGAGGTGTCACCCTCGCTGCTGTCCACACTGACACTGAGCCGGAGTAAAGTGAGCTTAATGCTGTTTTCATGGCAAGGCCTTCATTTACACCTCAGCTGGTATAAATGATACCTGGTTTTAGCAGTCAATTTAATCCTTTTACTTCTGGTGCAAAGGAATGTGTGCTCGTCGGCAGGGACTGCCCCACACAGACCCATCCTCTGCCACCTCCTTTGCTCCTGGAGGTTAGAAGTTCAGCAGGATTCTGTGTGCAGAAGGGTTTTCAGCATCCCCATCTGTCCGGGGAAATGGTCGGTGTGCAGTGAAGCATCCTCGGGCGTAGGGATGCGAGCACGCCCGTCCCGGGCTGGGCGGGTGTAGGCTATACATAGCTCTGGTCCTGCACCGGCGGACAAAGGGAGCCTGTAAAGCTGCTGGGATTTGTGGTTATCAGCGGCCGGGGCAGGAAACGTCCCACACCACAATAACCTCAACTCCACCTTATGTCAGCAAGCCCTACAAACAGAAGGACCCGGCCGCGGGCTTTTGCACAGCCTGGTACTGTACACGGGAGCCGGCTCACATGGTGAACGGACGGAAAAACAACACGACTGGCCTGTTCTGATGGCAAGCAGATAAACCCTCGCTCCGCTCAGACGGGTATTGTTTCCTTCCCACCGGCCTTCTTGCTGCCACCACCGAGCACACGATAAAGCTTTGGCTTTTTATAGGGCTTCTGTTTGAGTTTGTGCTGATTTCAATGCAGTCATTCAAAATGAACATGCTCGGTGAATTGTTAATTCAAGCGCCCTGGAACACGGCAGTGAGGAAAAATGTAAAGATTATTATTAACTGGTTAATTCTGGGTGTGAATTCCCACTGCTGCTTGCACTAGAGTTAGAGTTTCTTCAGCTTTCCATGGCAGTTGACTTCAAAGTCAGGGCTGGCAAGGAAGGGAGGGAATATGAACAGATGAGAAGAGCTGTATTTTTGGTTCTTAGGCCATAATTTTCATCAAACTCTGCTGATACTGCTGTTTCCCTGCTACCTGAGGTGGCTGGGGTCGTTGCTCCAGCCTGGATTCCAGCAGAAAGGAAACCAGACGTTCACGTTGGCTCTGTCAGGTTCTACGTCCCAGCACATCCACATATGGCTAGGGACAGGAAAGACCTATGGGGCCTTTTAGACTTGGATCCTTGTGTTGCTTGTTCCCTGAAGTACTGACGATGGGTTCAGATATTTTGCTGAATACTTGGTGCATTACGGCACTCCCCGGGATCACCATCCTGGTCTTCCTGCCGATATCCTCTCCCCGTGCTGTGATACCCGGATGGCAGCAGGGCACCCGGGCATGCTCAGGCAGGAAGGGAAGGTGGGCAAATGCCCAGCGTGCCTGGGCAAGTGTTTGGGTTTTTAGCTGGATGGTTTAATACAACAGCCTTTGGGAGAAAACATAGCACAGGTAACTCCAACAACTGACAGCCCGTTTCCTTGGATTGCAGGAGTGTGGGCGTTTGCTTCCTACACTATTTTAAGGTTGAATGCTCTTTCAGGAAAAATAAATGGATAACAAGATCTTTGCAATACAAGGCAGTATTATTAAACGCTTCTCTCCCGCATGCAGCTCATCCATAGCCCTTTCCCTCAGTATGTCTTCCATGCCCTCGTCTGTCGCACTCTGGGAAACACTGGCCTCCTTTAAATATTTCCTGAGGGGCTGAAGTGACTTCTGTCGCTACCACGGTCACATCTGGCTGTGTGTACCTGCAAGCGTGTGGCTCTCTAATCTTTCAGACCCACTTTGATTTTCATCTGTCATGTGCTGCACAGGCTGTTGAGTCTTTTTTCCAGCTCAGGTAGTTCTCTGAAGCTGGTCCATGGGGTTTTTTTGTCCCGAGTTATCTGCAGCTGCTTTTTATGTTTCCTCTGTTTGTGAATTGATTTGTTTCTGCTCTGCTCCTCCTTGCCACATCCACTATGCTCACCATAATTCTGCCCACACTAAATGTTCGCCTCCTGTGAAGAGGTCAATTTTGGCTGAGTGAAATGTGCGGTGGGGACATGGGAGAATCTCCCATGTCCTTGTAAGTCATGTGTTCCTCCTCTTTTCCGAAGCCAAACACCACAATACAATTGGAAAAGACACAACAGCCTGGGCTCCGGGTGCAGCACAAAGCCTCCGCTCCGTCAACACAGTCAGCGGTGGTACTTGTCAACATCGAGTGTGCCCAAAGGTTTGGTTTGCTGCTGCTGCCGCTACTGCTCAGAGTGGAGAAACCGCCAAGACAGCTTCACTGCCCTGGGAATGGGCAAAACTCAAGCGAGAAACAGTCCCTGGCCCAAGGAACTTGCAGTCCTCTTAGACAAGACAGATGAGGAGAGGAGGCACAGAGAGATGGGGGCCAGAATGAGAAGTGATTAAATCCAGGTTCCTGCTCATGAAGGGCTGTCCAGGGCTCTAAGTTACCCACTGAATCAGACACCGACACTAAATAGATTTTTATAGCCTCTTTTGCTTGATCAGTGAATGTTTAAAACAATATTTTGGCATTCCTGCTTTTACTTTTTTCTGTGTATTTCTGGCAAGTTTTTTGGTTTTTTTTGTTTGTTTTTTTTTTTCCTGCAACACCAACTGTATTAATAAATAGATTATTTAAGTTGATCTGATGTCTCCTGGTTGTAAGGTCTTTCTTTGGACACACTGTGATACAACTAAGGGGTGGCTTTGCTCCAACATCGTCTCCAACTCTCAGGCTGGCATATGCGGCTTCTGAAAGGTGCTGAGAGTCATTTGCCTGAGAGCCTAATAAAGTTAAACACTGTGACAATTGCTGTGGTTGGAGCAACATCTGCTTCCTCTGAAGTATCACAAGCATGGAACATACTAGGCCAGAAGGGACAGAATTGGGGGGGGCGGGAAACTTCTGAAATGAAAAAAAAATTTAAAAAATACTCTTCAGCAGCTACAACGTGCCAGCGGTACGTCCTGGCACCGGGGCTGGCCCGGCCACGGGCATGTGCATCCCTGCGTGCCAGGAACACCGGGCTGGCCAGCACTCGGCCCTGGGAGCCACACGTGGTCCCTGAGGACCCAGCTGCTGCCTCATGTCCTTGCCACTGTGTGAGGACCCCCCGGGGCTGGCAGGGCAGCAGGACCCCCGGCCAAGGAGCAGCTCCTCGTGCGTCGGGTCCTCCCCTGTCGTACCAACCTCATGGGCATGTGTGGCCGCACCCGAAGCATGGGGACTGTGACTGGTGACATGGAAACCTGGGATTATGTCTGTTACGGGCATATAGACGCCAATATATATGTGCGTGCAGAGTCCAGTCTCAGGTTGGATTAGCTCCATACAGTAAAGTCCGGTCCTATGGATACTTCTATATCTCTGTTGCTTTTGTTGCCCTCCACAGGAGGCAGGCAGCGACTCCTCCTGCACCTCCAATCCTTTCCCCTGCCGCAGGAAGGAACGTTTGGAAAAGTTTACAGCCTGATCCTCCTCCTCCTCGTTAAATTTAGCATGAGCTTGTAAAGCGCCATCAGGAACAGCAATTAGAGAGCTGCACGTTTTGGTTCATGGTTATCTACAAGGTCAGAGGGAAGTACAGCCTGTGTTAGTGAAGGTTCTTCACTTCTCATGCAGTTTAAACACAGAGGAGTACATTAAAAACAAGACGAAAAACAAAATGTGTTAGTCAGTCCTGACAAACCTAAAGTCTTTCCTAACTCGCTTCCCAAAATTGTTCCTCCCATTTGCAATATTGATAAAACATAATCAGACATTTAATGGCAGTTAGCTTTGATGAAGGCCAGGAAAGTCAACGAACAACCTCACACTTTGCAGGGCTCCCAAAACACGCCTCCATCTAAGTGGGGATCTCCCCAGGAATCTCCAAGCTAATGTCATCCCACTTGACAGAGAATCATGCTAGAGGATTTTCATGCTAAGAGTGTTTTACCATCCTTTGTTCTTTTTTTCCCCTTTTTCTTTTTTATTCTTTCCTTCACCCTTTCTCCTGCCACCCGTTCGGCATCACCCTCCTTTTGCTTTCAGTCCTCTCTCGTGCACTGTCCCCGCTGCTGTGCATGGGTTTTGGGCCCTCTCCCAACCTCGTTCATTGAGCCTCCTCTGTTTCCGTGACAGACCACCTTTGTCCTGACCCTGTCCAGGCTCCTTTCGGTCTCTGGGCTCTCTCTTGCCTTCACCCTGGTCTTCCTCTCCCTCACACCAGGTCCCTGCCTGTCCATGCCACTGCTGGGGGACAGTCCAGTGGGTGCTCCTTCTTCCACTGCCATTGTGGTGGCACCACGTGTGGCAAGCATGGCAAGAACAAGCATTTTCTATAGCATGAGAAGGGGGAGAAGGATGGCACACCAGCGGCATTGCTGATCACCCCCGGTGATGGCCAACACCTCCCTCAGGCTCAGCCTGGCTTTGACTTGCCATGGGCATCTCTCCAGCCTTCGTCCCATCTCATTCCCTCTGTCTCCCTCTCCCTTTTTTTCCCTTCCCATGCCTTAGTCCACGTCATTTCCATTGCAATCGGAGTACGCTCGCTCTTTCTTTTCTTTAATGGACTCAGGCTGAAATGTGTCTGAAGGGTATTTTTAGCAGAAAGCTTGGCAGCCTGGCAGCCCCTGGGCGTTTTGCCACCTTGAGCAAAAAAATGTGCATGGGCCCGATAAGAATTACAATGGGGTGCTCGGGGGGGGGGGGCTGCAAGCAGGGAGTGCCCCACCAGCTGCCTACCTTCTCTGTGGGGCCAGGGAGGGTGGTCTCAGGCCTGTCCCCAACCCGCGCTTGCCCCTCATCCCGCGGCCTGCCATGCAGGATGGCTTAATGCACCAGTCCCTGGCCTCTTGTATATGTTTAAAAGTATAGCAGGAGGGGTTCCTGGGGAAATCATGGGAGTTAAGTGGAAGAATGCTGTCACACAGCTGGAATGGGGGGATTTTCTGGGTGCAATGGTACTGCAGGCGATGTGAACGCAACAGCTTGTCCCAAAAAAAGGTGCCTTCACGAGCGTAGCAACCCCGTAAAGACAGGGATGAGCGCGGCTCACAATATCACAGCCTGAGGGTGGCTCCTTTCCCTCTGCTTCATCCCTTCGGTGGTGGTGAGGCCGGGGGTGACGTGGTGGCCCCCTCACAGGCACGGGGCGAGGGCTGGAAGCAGGCACCACCTGCCCCAGTGTCGTGGCCGGCACAGCTTGCTTGGGGCTGTTGTCCACTGATGTGTCAGGCAAAATATTTGCGAGTGGGGATGGCCTGCCATGGTGATTTCCAGCCACAATCAATACGGCGCTGTTGCAGGATTTTAGTTTGAAAAATAAATATCTCATCAGCTAATGCTTTTTTAATGTCTAAGTTCCCCCTCGCAGTTCAAGGGTCTACATCTTACTTAGAGAAACGGTGACAACGTAATTAAACATCCCACGCAATGTATGAAAAAAATGCTGCTTTTTCCAAGCAGAGAATTTTGGGGAAGGGGGAGATCATATAAGCCAATGCACTTAGTTTGTTTATCTAGCTCCTGATCACCCTAGCTACCTCTCTAGTCAAGGAAGGGACAGAAATTCCCTCAGGAAGTATTTTCAGGGGTAACACAAATGCTCTAAATGCTCTTCAAATAGGCCTATCTTTCCTATTGACACCCCAGGGGGAGTAGCTGGCTGGCCACGTCAGGGACCTGGCAGCTGTGACGACCTTTTCCAATCCACACTGCTCCAACCAGACCTGCAAGGTCTGGGCCAGGCAAGCGTGATATCCGTCTCTGGACAAATGGCTCCATCATCCTTCTGTGCAAAGTGGAATAATTTCCAAAGGAGCAGTGGCTGAAGGCCATCAGAGAGGACATTCATTTGGCGCTGGGTTCGTAAGGGTGGCTGCTTGTCTGCGTGCATGCGAGGGGGCATCCCATGCCTGGAGCAGAGAAACAGACAGATGGATTGGAAGAGGTCTCCAAAAGCATCTGTCATCCCAAGAAATGACCAATGATACACATTCTGTGTAGTGACAGATACTTTTACATTACTCTTAAGGACTCCTCTTACCATGAGAAAGGTTTTTCACCCTGTCCATTATAAAGAGGGGAGCAGACTTTTTCCCCTCTTCTTCTATGAGCTGGTTTATGTAGCTGAGGATTATTACTGCATCCCCATCAGTTGTCTGTTTTTTGACCTAAGCCACCCAGTTTTTTTCAGGACCCCCTGTGCAGGTCACGTTTCCCAGACCTCTGCTGTCCCTGGGCTCTCTCCAAAGGGTCCACATCTTTCCTGAAATGCATTGCTGAAAACTGGCCATGCTATAACAGCAGCTGCATACTAGGACTGCACTGAACAAAAGGGTAATTTCTTTGTACGGGCAATGCTGCTCGTTATTCCTTCCAACATGACGTTTGCTGTTTTGGTTTTGGTAGGAGTGTGACTTAGTGTCTTTTCTACAGAACTACTGCTTAACCAGCCTTTTCCACTTGATATTTGTTCAGTTGATTATTCCTGCCTAATTGTAGGTCATTGCACTCTTCCCCACTGAGTTTTGTCACACTAGTTCTCTAAATTGTCAAAATAAGGTCTTTTTTTTCCCTTTCCCCCCTGTTTTAAATTTAAAATTCTGATCCTCTCTCCTAAATACCTCTATCTGCCAGGTTTGTGGTCACAGTCTGTGTTTGCTCATGCTGTGACAAATGATGCCAGGCAGAGCTGGGCACCAGCCCTGTGTCCCTCTACGTGTCTCTCCCCTTTTTAACAATAGACCACCAACAGCTGCTCCTTGGACTGGGCTATCCAACCAGTTTTGCATCGAAACTGTGTTTTTCTGTTCTGCTTCAAGATATGTGAGGCAGCTTTATGAAGCAGGTGAGACCGCACCATCCCCACCTCCAGACTGTGCTGAACAGAGAAGATGCTGCTGGCAAGACAGCTGGGAGGACACCTTGGCACAGAGGGTTTAGGGGTTTTGCAACTCAGCTTGGCCGTGCCTTAAGAAGCCAGGTATATCCCAGGTGTCTGAAGGGTGCAGTGGCACCCGGGCGGAGAAGTGGAGCCCCCGGGCCTTTGTACTTCGGTGCCTGTGGGACCGTTAAGGTTTGGTTTAGGTACCCATGCCTGTTTGCTGGCTCCAGCTCCCGCAGCGCAGCTCTCCCGGTTAGGCCAAAGGGCACAAGCGCACGTCAAACTGAAATGTCTCAGTCAACCTTGTTCACCTGCTCGGAGATACTGTTCTGCATGAAAAAGGCTTTCAGTGTCCATGAACTGAAGTTTTTCTTTTGGAAAACTTCTCTGTCCAGGAAAATACTGAACACTGAGGATTTTTATCCCAACTTAACGATGAGAACAAATATGCAAATACTGGAAAGGGCTGCAGCCTGCAAGATCCCAACTCTCAAGCAGCTGCTGGATTTCGGTTGCCATTAGTGGCATGTATTAAAAGCCAGTGGGTTGCTCCACAAGCTGGGAATTTGAGTTACTGTGAAACCTGCATCTCACCTTCCCCTCACCCCTTCCCAGTATTAAAACCTTGAAGAGCTGCAGCACACAGAACAAAGGAGAAAGCAATAGGAGAGTGGCAAGGTCACACATCTGCTGCTTTCCACACTTTCTTATCTCTGACATCACGGGCCTCAAGGTCTTTCTTCTCATTAAAACAGCTGAATAATTGCGAACTGTACACAAACTGACTAAACCTGTGGCCTTCTGCCTTAGTCATAATATGGGATGTCTGGCCAGCAAAGATGTTTCTTGGCAAGGCTGGGTGAAGGGGCTGAAGAAATACGCAGCTCTGTGCAAACGTGGCGGGAGGCCTTGCCTCTGCCACCATCCTTTGGGCTGACAAGCTGCAGGATATCCAGCCAGGGGAGTGTGGTGCCATTGACATGGCTACTGAAAGCACCAGGATGTGACTCCATCCCACCCTCTGGACAGGCAGGACCAGCTCTGAATTGACTTTGTGGAGCACTGATTTGTAACGACCCCACCAGTACTGCCTCTGCTTGAGGTTTACTTTGTTAGTAATGAAGAAAAATTATAGACCAGGGAAAGGATGGGGAACTGTGGACCAGGAGAACGGTGGAAAAACAAAGGATAAGGCATGTTATGGCTGAGGATGTATTAAAAAATGAAGCAGAAATGGAGGAAAAAGCACCCTGAATCAACAAGTCCCACACAGGTTGGATTTGCTCAAGCAATGCCAGCCTAAGCTCACCTCAGACCCCTCCGGCTCTTGCATCTGGTCATGTCTCTGTCTTTTGGACAGTCGCTTCTCAGATCAGACCGTTGCACTGTGGCTGCCATACCTCAAGCAGCTGCTGCTGGGGCTTCTGAAAAGCACACCTGTGACCACCACCCCGCTAGTCCTGGTGAAATTCATTAATGGCAAATCATTTGTCATGACATAATGTAGGATGTAAAAGATCTATTTCTGGTGGTTGTACACGCCTCCCTGCTTGGTGATTAGTGTTTAGCATCTGGAAATGCAACAGTCTGGGAAAGCTAAGGGGATAGCAAGCGGATGGGGGTGGTCTGGGCTGTGAAAAATTATATGTGCACTGAAGTAAGTGGATAAAGATGCTCGTGAGGTTCCAAAGCTTTTCCTACAGGAATAGGAATGATTGCGAAAGACAAAAATTAGGAAAAATTGTGTAACAGGTGGCTACTGACAGCAGTGGACAAACACAAATGTTAGTAGTTTGAGTCCTTCCTACGTTATTTGTGAAAGGCGCTGGCAGCGCAGCTCTGTGGGCCTCCCGCCTAACGCCGGCCTCACAGCTCCTCGGCCCTGGAGCGAGCCCGGCAGCTTGCCTTCAGCTGAAACACATCTACCAGCACGGCTGCCACCCTTTGCTGGCACGCTGTTCATCCTCACTGGTAAAAATATAGTTTTTAGTTCTCACATAGCTTTTTTTTTTTTTAATCCGGTTTCAACTTCCAGCTATTTATGTTGTGTCTTTCTCTACCAGGAAGAGGCTTTTGCTACATGACACGATTTCCTTCTGAATGAATGTGTAGCATCAGCAAGTCAACTCAGCCTTCTTTTAGAAAGCTGAACACTGAGAGACGCTGCCTTTGATCTGTATTTTCCTGCACGTGTTCTACTTTTTTTGGCATTTTTGGAAGTGTGGACACCCAGACCAAGAGCCAGTATCCTACTGGTGATCTCTCCACTTCCCTGCCCCTACTTGGTGGGACCTCATTACACCCTTCGCATCCTACCAGAAGCAGTAAGAACAGAGGTAGTGCTTTTTCCTGCAAGAAGAATGCACAGTTCTCTGGGTGTATTATAGTCGGGTTTTTTCAACCTTTTTTTTTCATTAAACAGTCAGTCTTGACTGCTGCTGGAAGTAGATTGCCAAAGTTTCAAGCTGATCAGGAAATAAGCTATCTAGCAAATTTTCTTCTTGTGACAGGTTCTTAGATCAACATGCTGCTTATCTGATAAAGCATTTCCCAGAGACAACTTGTGGCACGTTGCCCCAGTCCCACGGTGCAGTTCCTGTATCTTTACTCAATTGCTTGAAGATGAGAGAAGATGACACTGTAAATAGTAAACAGCAAACGCTGCCGATGTGCAGGTATGGTTTAGGTATCATTCCCTAGTTTGAATAACCCCCTGGTCAAATATGTACTGAAAAATGAGCAAAAATCGGCAGAACCAAATGGTCCTCTGGAATAATGATGTACTGGTGGGAGTGCTGTGGGGCATCCTTCCAGTCAGAGGTGGACCACTGTGGCAAAACTTGTAGCTTGTCTTAGACACAGTTTATTCAGAAGAGTGTGGCCAGCAGGTCGAGGGAGGTCATCTTCCCCCTCTACTCCGCCTTGGTGAGGCCGCACCTGGAGTACTGTGTCCAGTTCTGGGCTCCCCGGTTCAAGAAGGACAGGGAACTGCTGGAGAGGGTGCAGCAAAGGGCTACCGAGATGATTAAGGGACTGGAACACTTCTCTCATAAAGAAAGGCTGAGGGATTTGGGTCTCTTCAGTCTGGAAAAAAGGCGGCTGAGGGGGGATCTTATCAACACTTATAAATACTTAAAGGGTGGGTGTCAGGGGGATGGGGCCAGGCTCTTTTCAGTGGTGCCCAGTGATAGGACAAGAGGTAACAGGCACAAACTTGAGCATAGGAAGTTCCACCTAAACATGAGGAGGAACTTCTTTACTTGGAGGGTGGCAGAGCACTGGCACAGGCTGCCCAGAGAGGTGGTGGAGTCTCCATCTCTGGAGACATTCAAAACCCGCCTGGACGCGTTCCTGTGCAACCTGCTGTAGGTGACCCTGCTCTGGCAGGGGGGTCGGACTAGATGATCTCCAGAGGTCCCTTCCAACCCTATGGTTCTATGATTCTATGACTACTAAGTCTTTTAAATGTTCCCACTCTTGGCCTATTTCTTAAATATTAGTACCCGTGGACCAATGCCTACACACAAGGGAAAAAGAAAAGAATAAAAAATATACAAACTAGCAACAGTGACGCTTGGCATAACTGCAGGATATAATAAAGCCTGTGTGGAACAATTTTGAAATTTCTAAACACTTCGTGCAAAAATTTTCTGTTCTGATGGCACTGAATATATTGAAACAAACCATTAAGTCTTCTGTAGCTTGTGTGGATGAAGTTGAAATCTGTTATTTCAGCATTTTGCTCTAAGTAGATGTAGGTTTTATTCGACTACTGAATTGCCTTTGGCGAAGTGAAGTTTTCTGGAATTATCCCAACAAAGCCCTTCAGAATATCCATTCCGTACTTTAAAATAAGGTAGCAATTCAGGTTTAGGTGTTGGTGTCAAAATGGTGCAAAATTTTACAATGGTAAAATAATCTGCAGAACAGAAATGAACATTTCTGACCATGACTAATGAGAAGAAACAAGTCTGTAACACACAGAATATCCCTTAGACAAACTTATGGCTAATGCATATCTGCTGATATGGGTACAGGCACATCTCTTTTACATATGTATAGCTTCAAACCTGTGGAGGCAAAGCCACGCTGATGTACAGGTCTCTTAGTCTCCCTCTTTTCTCTCTTCCTCACATTCTTCCAAACTCAAAAGCTGGAAAAGTACAGCCAGAGCAAGCATGAGAGTGTGAGAGATGAATAACCCCAGGAGTACAAACTCACTGGTAGGTCTTTCCTGATGAGCAAGGCAGGACTCACATGAAGATTTGAAAGGTGTCCCCCATGCTCAGACCATCCAGGTTTGCCAGCATTTCCTCAGCGTCTGGCTCAAAGATCTCAGCCCAAACACATTGCCCTCCAACCCCCAAACACTTCTCCCCCACTAATAAATAATGATCAGCATTTATTACAATGTCATCTGTAATGGATTACAGCTGCTCAGGACCTGGTGAAGCAGGACTCCATAGCTTCTCACTCCTCTTGTTAGGATCATTTGTGTTGCTGCAACACCTTGAGACCTGGGGATCTGTCGATCTCGCTGTCACACAAACACGCACAAAGGCAACATCACAACCTCTATGACGCTTGTTACCGAAGTAGATAGCAGAGGGTAGAGGCAAATGAGCTCATGTGAAGTCCTTGTCAGGACTTGTCAGGACTTGACACCTTGTCAGATGTAGAGGTGAGCAACAGAACCTGAGTTTCCTGGCTCCCACGCCAGCGCCTGGGCCATTAAGCCCAGCTTTCCCATCCTAAGTGCTTTCCCAACAAACATCTTTAATCTGCACCTACATAGTCTGGAACAACAGACGTCACTCCTGGAAGACCTTGTCTCTTGGTTGCTCTCTCCTCTGACGGTGGTGGTCATACCTTCACCTCTGGGCACCATCGAGACACTTGTAACTGGAGTCTCCTCTCAGGCAGAATTAAACACTGCTGTGCCTGCAGGTTTCACGTTCACCCTCTGCCTCAGTGTCCCTTCACCTCCTCTCTCCCCGCATGGTGAGTGCACTTCCAACTTCAGCCCTTCTCCACGTACTTCCTGTGAAGCAAAGCAGGAAGAAGGTTGTCCTGCTAAAGGTAACATTCATCATATAATGCACTACCGACTACCTCACCTGTGAAGTCTTAACAAGGATTTGCAGTCTGTAGCTTGCTTCTGGGGAGGCTCTTCCCCGTGTTCAGAAGCTGTAGTGATGTGGACCTGGCTGTCACCCAGGGGCTACAGGAACCTGCAGCCTGAGAAGGTCTAACCTCATGCAATGGTCCATTTGCAACACTTCCTTGCATAGCATCGATGTCTAAACCGGGCACAGGGGAGAGGGGTTGTTTCATCCTAAGAGAACTCAGAGCTGAGTTGTGGAGTGGCTTTGATGGGTTATAAGAGATGTCAGTGAGATGTCACTGCAAACTCCGCAAAAAAGATCAAGTGTGTCTTCCAGAAATGAATTACACCTTTATTTTCTTCAAGCATTACTGATGGCAGAGACACCATCATGGTTAGTAGGGATTTCCACTGTCTGATGACCCTGTGTCTTATGTTTGTATCTGGGAGCACCCATATAGCATCTTGTGCCAGTCCTTCCCGCACACCTATGCCGATGCCTTTCAGATAGGGAAGCCCAGAGCACTCTTTCTGGGGGAAGAGCCAATCCTTTAATGGAGGGTGCACTTTTCAGCTGAACTGAGTATCCCAAAGACATTTTTATACCAAAAACATAATTTACAGGGTGGTGAAATGAGAACTCAAGGCTAAGGCAATAAGAAGAACTAGGTAGAGCAGACTCATGGACTCTCAAGGCCCAAGCTGGTGTCTCAGGCTGCGAGAACATGGATTTTCTTTGCTTACATTGCCCGCTCCTGCAACCAGAGTGCTGGAGAATGGAACTGCAGCTGCGAGGTATGGTTTTCATTTTCACAAGGAAGATGGAAGAGGTGAGAAGAGAGACATCCTGATTGGAAACAGGGAACACCAGGGGCCCTGATGGAGCAGGCTCAGCAGTGGGTGACTCCTGTGGGAAGATCGGGAGGACACGAGCTGGCAAACCAAATCCCTGCTAAGTCACCCTCGTGCAGGCTGAGTGAGACTAGAGTGGACCAAAACAGAGTGGGATGGAGGGAGAGGTGATGAGGGGTGCCCCAACAGGTCGTGTGGGACCTGCCTGCCTGCGTGTGCTAGGATTAACCTCCTGACACCAGGCAGCTGGAGAACCAGCGGGGGACCCTAGGGACCCTGCAGGATCCTGCAGAGACCTGTTAGCACAGCTGCATGGAGACAGGTCTTGCAAAAGAGAAGCAGCTGTGGGAGTCAGAGAGGAAAGTCTCTGCATGTGGATGAAGAGGGAAAGAAGATTATCTCTGGCTGAGTAATAGGCCAGGGAAATTATTTAAACTAGGAGGACAAAGCCTGTGTGTAAAGTTACATGTCTCTGAAGACATGCAAGAGGAAAACCTTGAGGTGATGCATAGAGATGTACAGGCAACAGCATTGCTTTCTTAACAAAACCTGGGGAAACCCCTCTACCTACCCTTCTTCTTCCACTGGAACAGACTGTTTTGTTGTCAAAAGTCATCTCTCTCTAAGGCCAGGCAATCCAGGTAGCTACTGGATTCAGCGAGCGTGGTTTACTGCTGAAGAAGTAAGCCACTTTTGAAAAGCGGAGGGAGTCACCTGCAGCAGTTAAGCAAGGACCTAGAGAGCAAGACTTGGTTGGGCTAAAGAGTACAAAAGTTCCTTGTGAAGGTATAGGCTGTGAGCTAGGCATCGGCTGCATAGCTCAGTGGTGGGTCACAGGAAACTGCTTGTAAACTTCTGACCCAGCGTTTAGGCAGTGCCATGTTAAATGGTTTGTGAATTGACTCTAAGAGTCTGAATTTCAGTGTGAGTACTTGTGTGTGTTATTAAAAGAGCATTTTGAATTCTGTACCTCTCCTCCATGGAAAATTAGTTCAGGTATTCTTTCCATACGTAGCTTCAGGTGCCCATCTTTTGAGCTGTCATCCAAGTACGTGTACCCTTTACTGGAGCAGGAGCTCCATGGTTTGTTTCAGTGGATGTAGGAGAAAATACGAGTTGTGTTGGTTACAACATCAACTGTAGAGCCAAATCCTGTAAGAGATTTCTGGAATGGAAAAATGCAGAAAACCTGCTCCTTGCAGCAACTCTGGAAGGGAATGAGAAAACAGGAATGAAGAACTGGTGTAATATCCCGCCCTGAAAAATAAGAGGTAAATCAACACTGAAAGATAATTTATGGCTTAAAAATGAACAGAAGAAAAATTTCGCAACCGGAGTGAGATTCATGCACTCTTCTCTGAAGCTGTGCTGTCTTGCCACTGTCATCCCAATATTCTGTTTCGCCCTGTAGGCTTTCTATTCTCTAATCTTTCGTTTTGTGACTCCTTGCCTCTGTGTTGGCCTTGTTCTACAAATATTTAAGGGTATGAGTTCAGTCACATTTCCAGAATTTTTCTTCAGTAAGCTGCATTTTCAGACAGCCTGTGTCATGGTTCCTGTAAACAAATGATGGTTGAGGCTAATAATGGTTTTACAGAAATAAATAAAAAAAAATCTTAATCCAGTTAAAAGCGAAGGTGTGGCCCAGTTTCTTTTTTCCAAAGTCCTTGCAGCATTCTTTTGTGCCATAAATGTTGATTCTCTACGGAGTAGCTGTGAACAAGTGCAGAAGGACACATACGGTCCTGATTCCAGGGTTCATCTACGAGCTGTGTGGACATCAGCTGGTGCCATATTTACATTCTTCCAAGGAGAACTGGACCCTAATGTGTAACTATAAATAGCCATCATTCAGTTCTTTCTTAACTGGTGCAGTTTCTATTAATCATGTGCTGCATTTTATACCGGTTTAAACTGGGCACGTTTGGACCATGCATACCAACCCAGTCCTTGGCTAGGCACGTTTAGAAGGGGTTATCACGTTGGACCCAGGGTGTTCTGGGCTCTCCTGGAGCCAAGAAGGTTCACGTAAGTCAGCTGCGGGATCACTGCTCTGCAGTCTCCTGGGCTGCTGGGCCTAAGTTTGTAAGTCACTACACCTGGGATGTAAAATCACTTGTGTTAAATAAGTCTGAATACGGGCTATGTGGAGGTCTTTCCACACAGGCGAATTTCTCCAGAGCAATCTATTCCTGATGAGCTCCTCAGCTTCCAGAACAGCAGATCCTTCGCCAGATTTCTGTAATCATCTGCTTTAGAGCTGACCCTGGGGTTTTCTGTGTACAGTGCCTCCTCTGCAAGAAGAAAGGCCACAGAGGAGCCTTAATTAAGCGGCTCTTTAATTAAGTATTTATTTAGTCAGCGCACACATTGATTCACATTGTATTCACTGGGCTTTGGTCAAATCCCAAGCCATTGTCTGCCTGCACATAAGTATTTATCTAAAGCTATGGGTTTAAACTGATTAACTCACGCAGGAGCAAGTGCCTATGTAGGCACTGATATTGGCTTAATACCTTACTCAGCCAACTGAAGTTGGCTCAGGTCTTGTACGGGATCCTCTTCTTTGAGAGTAAAGTGTTTGCACAGTGGCAGGACTCAGCTTTGCTGGGTTGTCCAATGGCTGAGTTAAACTGACATTGCGCTGGGGTGCACGAAATCGGTCTGTCTGGGGAAGCGGGCTGATGGAGACCTGGAGAACCTCAACTACGTTCTAGTCACGGAGACTGACGTTGTTCTTTCAAAGTTTCCAGCAAGATAATGCTATTTTAGATCAAGGTGAGCTAAAGCTGCCGGTCCCTTCCCCTGGTGTCACGCGTCCTTGCCCTGTTCCTGAGCAAACTCATTTGCTTTGCAAAGCACTCACAGATGCCTGGAAGTGGAAAGGGGCACAAACCCCACCCCTTCTGACCCAACTCCATGCTTTCTGCCACGGGATTGCCTTCCCACTTGGGTGGACTCGAGCTGCTTCCTGAGTAATTTAATCCTCCTCACCCAAGAGAGAGACCGGAGCAGCAGCAGAAGCGACTGGCTTTATCAGCCGCGTTTCTTCCTTCGGCTTATCAACAAACGAACTCCCAGTTGGCTTTGTTTGACTTGTAGGGTTTATTGGATTTGTTGCTTCCCTTCTTCATTTTCATATTAAAGGTTAAGGTTGGGCTGTGATCCTGCTACTGTAGCCTCCAGCTCCTGAGCTGATACTACTGGCTCTAACTGCTCAGCCGCCTGATGTAATCACCAGGAGGTACATTGTATGTGTGGCTACAGGCACTTCATATTTTCTCTCCAGCCAGATAAAAAAAAAAAAATAAAAAAAGAAGAAGAAGAAAAAAAAAATAGTCAATTGGCACTAGGTCTGTCAATAGTGACTAATCAGGTGCTGTACAATTAATTATGAAGCGGTGTCATTTTAAAACAATTCTGAGGTGGGAAAGAACAGGCCTGGGCCCTTTACCTGCTGGCACTGTTTGTGTTGCTAAGCCAATCCAGGCTGCGTCCTCTATTTCATTTACCTTTTAAACTATTGCCCCCGCATAAGTAAACACTTTCTATAAAGTGTGTGTGCATGCATGTGTGTAAGTGGGTGGAGGGTGATCTGGGAAGCTCTCCGCCCTAGAAAAGAAATTAATGATGGAAAGGCTGGGGGGGGGAGCGGGGGGGGGGAAGCAGCATAATTTGGCAGTAATTTCTGAAGAACGGCAGAAGATAATAGCAGGTGGATGAAACAGGAATAGCTTGAAACAGTCTGGGGCTGAGCCTCAGTAACCAGAATTGCTGTTCAATACGGGGATGGAGGTAAGAGATGTCCCTGCAGCGCATACATGAGACTTTCCTGGGCGAGGAGCCCAGGCTCCCCAGCTGCCCACACTCGCTGAGGGGGCAAATCACCATCCCACCTAAGCTGGCTGTCCCGGGCTCTGCTCCCGGTGGCAGCCAACATCTCCCACCTGCTTCCCAGGGAATGTGGCTGCCAAGGGTGGGATGGCACTCCTCTCCATCCTGCTGGCAAAAATGAATCGTCTCTTGCAAAGCAAAATTCATCCTTCAAGGAGGATGGCAAGGGTGCTGCCACTGCCCAGCGCCACGCTGAGGTCGCTGACGGGTGAAATTAGTGTGTGTGGGGAAAAGAAACATGTCCATGGAAATGACAAAACCTTTTTTTTAATTAGTTTAGTAGAAACAAATGGACGGTGTTACACAACTAGTGTCAGGCCAGTTTGAAGACTGCCATATATTGAGACCATGGTCACATCGCTGATGCCCGTGTCTGGTGCTCAGGGTGTCAGAAGAGACAGACTGGGAAGGCAGAACAGAGGATGCCGAGGGAGAGCCTCTGCTGGGACACCTCCTTGAAGATGCTGACTGCAAAAGACATCTTCTGGAGTGGGACAAGGGGTTTAGTAGGAAAAATTAGAAATACCCTGGCAAATTGTTTAGCTTTCTAATACAAAAGCTCCAAAACACCCTTCGTTCAAAACTTCTGCCTGCAGCACTTGCAGTTCTGTTCCACAGCCAAAAAGAAAAGGTAAATTCCTGTGTGAGTGTGTAATTACTAACATTGCTTTTCGCTGGAATAAATGTAGAATTAGATGGACTATTCTGGGTAAACAATTTATTTATTGAAAATGTATTTTAGGAACAAAATGCCAAGGCACAACAAGTTCTGTTTTGAACCTTTCAAAATCAAGCATGTTGACTTTTTTCCCCAAACTTAGTTCTCTTAACTTTATTGGCTAACATATTTTAAATAAAAAAAAATCATTAAAAATAGAGCAAACCATTCGATAAAAAAATATATGTTTTATTTGGCTAGAAGACTTCTAAAGTGTTATTCAAAGTTATTTTCACAGCTTTACATGAATCTCAGGATCGTTGCTGGCAGCGTCCTCTTTTCCCCGGTCTCGAAAAAAACCACATTATGTTGGCTTTGTTAACAGTGAAGCATCATTACATTGGCTTTGTTAACAGTGAAACATTTAGTACCCTTAACCTCAGTTTCTGTTAGCATTTTGATGACAGCAGCTACTGGATCCCTGCCGCAGTGTTTCCTTGCCGGAATGAAATGTGGTGGCTGGAGCTCCGTGTCAGAGGACTTTGAAATACGACGTGAGGGGGTTCAGTTCGTCGGGGCCATACAAGGTAGGGGTTGCTAGCCTGGTTTAGGTCAGGAGTCTGCTCAATCCAGTGTCCTGCTTTTAAAGCCTCGGCAATTCTTGCACTGAGAGCATGGGAAATATGTTGCCCAGAAAAAGGGTTTTTACCTGAATTGTCCCAAATCCAGGCAGTCCCTGCAGGAGGGCACCCGTGGCACCGTACAGGGTAATACGGCAAAGCAAAATTAACGGATGTAGAAGTGGAGGTTAAAACACAAACATACGCTCAGATGCTGGTGTAATGAACATAGTATAAATATTTAGATGTATTTCTACATCTAATTCTTAGCCTCATAATTCTTCTGTCAAATGGTTTACAAAAGGCAAAA
The DNA here is from genome assembly GCF_964199755.1 of Larus michahellis. Taxonomy (NCBI): domain Eukaryota; kingdom Metazoa; phylum Chordata; class Aves; order Charadriiformes; family Laridae; genus Larus; species Larus michahellis. Next base: position 118,014,177 of record NC_133897.1, read on the forward strand.
ACTATACTTCAGTTACAGGGATGGCTTCATAATTCTTCAGGTTAATTAAGGCATCCAAATGTGCTTTGGGTCTGTCTGCCTCCACTACGGAAATGGTACAAGCCAGTGGATAATTAAAGGCTTCTGGTGTCAGTGACGGTAACATCAGTTTATGGTTGGTGGATGGTTGTCCACAGCACATCTGTAACTGAGTGTCCGGCCTGGGAGAAAAGCGGCAGCTACGCAAGTTGGTCACACGTCTCCTATAAACAGGTCGCTGCTTGTGTCGTGTGAGCAGACATCATGCACAGGAAGAATTAATCACGGTTTGGGATCTCGTTATGTTAAGTGTACGTGAGCGCACCCTTCTCAGAGCGTTGCTGGGAAGAGGACAATGAATTCCCCTGGGCTCGGTGCTGGGACAACACAGAAATGCACCATCCCTGGGGGAGGGGGCCGGTGCCGGCACAGATGCGGAGCGGTGCCCCATGGATGCGCTGGCATGGTGACAATGGGTGGCCAGGGGCATGGGGACAACTGCGCTGGCCGTGGCATAGGAGTGAGGGGCCAGTGTGCCCCATCTTCCCAATATAGTGGCTGTGCCACACAGCTGGCATCGGCCCGGGGCAGCGTTTATTCTTCTGTTTCTTTCTCCATCTTGTGCTTTTATGAAAAAACTGCATCACTGTGCACACAAGGGAGGAGGAGGGATGGCCTGTCCCTAGTTGAGGTGTCCCCTTGCAAAGGGAACGGGGTGAGCAGGCGCCCGGGTGCCACCCTGCCACCCACAGCAGAGGGGATGCCCCCGGGGGCCCAAGGCTGGGCTGCCTGTAATGGTCCCAGAGCCTCACTGGCAACTGGGATCAGCTCGGTGCCAGGCGGGGAATCCCCCTTTGCCAGGGGAATCCCTACCTGGCCACTTCACAGTGTTTTTAAGGACAGCAAGGAGCCTTATCGTGTTTCTGCATCTGCCCTAGATGCTTCACATTCCAGCAATGCTCCTCCGCAAATGTGCCAAACCCTACAGCATCTCCCTAAGGAGGACTCACCGCTTGCCACCCCAGGGGCTGGCAGTCTCTGGGCACGTGCCCAAGCCAAGGGGAAGAGAATGGCCCCGCTCCCAAGGATGTCCTCGCAGAGCCGACAGCAGGTGACACAGCCCTGCCCCTCGCCCAGGTCAGCGGGACCATGCGCCGTAGTGGCAGCGGGTTCCGCGCGTGCAGGGAGGCTGGACCACACACAGCCAAAGTTCAGGCAAACAGAAGGGATAGGAGAAATGGTTTCCGACCTGGTGGCGCTGAGGCCGCTTTGGCCACCTTTGGGTTTCACCTTGAACTGTAGCCAGAGTGTGGGGTGCTGCCAGTGCCTGGTGCCTCTGCAGCAACAAGCTTGGAGCAGGGCATGCCTCTTGGGGAGCGCTCTGCTCCCAGAAGAGTAAATAATTAATAAACACCTCTCACAGCATCCTCCAAAGTGCCGATATCTGTCAGTCCGGAGCCAGACTCCGTTGCTCCACCATCTCGTTGCCATGTGGAGGATCAGCATGCCTCATCTTCCATCTCTCTCCCTTCTATCTATCTCCCATGTCTGTGCTGTTTCGGGGCTTCTTTCTCTTTAAGAGGAAACTCAGCGGAAGCCTAGCTATTCAATATTGTTTCATATTATTTGGTTGTGAAACAATTTAATTTGTTTATGACTCTAAAGGTCAGATTTGACTGTTGCCCAAATTTCTAAAGAATAAAGAATGAATCAGGCTGAAGGGGACTTTGTGGCATGATAAACTGGAGAAAGAGAAGGGGGCTAGTGAGAATATTTAACTGGAACAGCAAGGCAAACTTACCTTCAGCTCAGGTTTAAAAGCCTAGTCAATCATTACACATTTTTTATTATTTACCTGGGACAAAATCCCCCGGGAAAAGAAGTAGAAAAACTCACAGGCCACATTCTTTCAAATTTTTAGTAGCTTGCTCAGCATTTTTTTTTTTTTGATGTATCTCAGGACAATTGGAATGATATGGATTACTTTGGTGCCTGGGTAGATGAGAAATAAAGTGGAAGCACATTGTGGTCGCAGCTCCAAGCAGGGGACGTTTTCAACAGTGAAGGGCCAGCCGGGGACTTTGAGAAGGAAGGTAATTCTCACACAGTCATCAGAAGACAAAGGTTGCATTTACACCTGGCCAGAAGGTTTAATCATCTACTATTTCCAAACATTGCAGGCTCACAATCTGTTGTGTCTGAGATCATAAAACATATCACAAACTGGAGACGAGAGACCTGGGGCTTGATTGACCAGAGCTTATCTTTTCTTTTTCTTCCTTCTTATTTTTCACTCAATTTTCTACCTTTTTCTTTAAAAAAAAAAAAATGCTTTGGAAAGAACTTGTTTTGATCAGCAAATTCTTACCCCAGTATGGTAGGAAACATGATGCAAAACGATTCTGAAAACCAGGGATTAGTGGGCAATTTTAATTCCTCTTTGCCTCTCTGTGTCAAGAGCACTTGGGAGACAGATCACCTAGTTGCTAAAACCTCTGCTTGTACGGAAAAGAAATTGTGGGAAAGAGACCAAAAAGAGAGGAGTATTCAACAAGGAGCAGGTTGAAACCTCTCATACGTTAGTTTTCCAGGTCCTACCACAAAAATAACTAACATTCAACCACCTGAAACACTGGGTGTAGCTGGCTTTCATCTTTTTTTTGGGGGGGAGGGTTAAATTACAGTAACATGGAAAGAGAATCTGGCTGCGATGGGAGGTTTTGGGGGCAATATTAACGACATATTTGGAGTTCTGGTCTGTAATTAGTTTCCTTTCTACCTGTGAGGTTGGTGAGGATGTTTATCGAGCAAGAGCAGGGACTTCCACGGCAAAGAGGGGTTTGAGGAATACTAGTTCTGCTTCCGTCTCCCCATTGCCTCTGCAGGGTCATCGCCCTTCACTGTCTGCCCATGGCCAGGCTGCGGAGAGGAGCCGGGATTTAAAGTGGGTGGTGTTTCCCACTGATATTCCTGATGGACTATAGGAGAAAAGGTGGAAGGGCCAAGCCCTCCCCCCGGCTCCAGTCTCTGTCTCACTGGAAAGGGTTATGCCTGCATCAGGGAGGATCCCTGGAAGAGATGATGTTGCTTTGCACCTCGTTTGGGTGTTACAGTGCTGATTCATCAAAGCACTTAGCGCTGGGAGGAGGAACTGGCCCTATTGAGATGAAGGTTTGCCCATGCTGACTTCAAGGGGGGCTGAATTTAACCCTTTCAACTGGGGTTTGAGACCCTGGTTGGATTTAAGCACGTGCTGTTTCTGGGTTGGGACCATCCTCTCTCTATTCGGAAGGAGAAATAGACTCGGTTTATTTGCGGTATATCATCATCCAACTGATGTTGCCTCTGTCGGTTTTATGACCGCCAGCCCTGTAACTTATCCCCCTCAAAAAAATGGAGCGGGAGCAATAAGAGCTTCCCCAGGATAAGCTCATTAATCAGTGCAGGCTGGAGGGCCATCTGCCCCTGGCACTGCCAGGTGCCCTCAGGGTGTCCCTCGCCTGGCTGGGGCTGCCCTCCACCTGATAACAAGAGTGGCATCTTTGATGTCGTCCAGGGCAGCAGTCACACAGAATTGCATAATCAAGGTCACTGGAAAATTACACAAAACTTTGCCCACGTGTATTGGAAAAAAAGTGAAGCACTTGCAAAAAAAACCCCAAGCCACCCAAACTTCAGCCCATGCCACCAACATGCCACTCTGTCTGAATGGCACCTACAGTGCTGAGCTCTCCCCATATTGTATCCTGGAAATGTTGATGAAAAAATAATATCGACATAAAGACAATTAAAAGTTTTCTCTGGTAGCCATATGAAGTCAGCTCTGTGGTTTTTCCTCTCTCTCCTTCAGCTACAGTTTCAGTTAGATAACGATGATGTGCAAATATAAGAAGTAATAGTCTCATGCTTTGCATTGCCGAGTGCTGTCCTTTGGAGGATTATAAGTCTCAGCGTGGTGAGTTTGTTTTCGCATGTCCTTAGGAGCTATTAAGTCTTTCCAAGGCTACTTTACAGATACACGAAACGGCCAAGTTGAAAATTTGTAAATAAAAATAAAGAGAAGAAGACATTTCATAATTTATCTTCAGAAAAATAAATTTCTTGGAGAAATTTCTGTTATTCTCATGACGTTTTTCTGGGGTAATAAGTCTGACATTGAAAAATAGAGGGGTTTTGTTGTTTTTTTTCCCTTTTGGTTTATCACCTTGCCCTGCTCCCTTCTATTTTTTTTTTCCACTTCTGTTTGTGAGAAAAAGAAAGTCATGGAGATGGCATAAAGATGAAGAACTTGTAGCATGAAAGAAACTAGGGCTAGAAAGTGAAGCAAGAAACAAACCCTGAAAATGTGAAACTTTTTAATTTTTCTTAGACAAAGCTGAAAAAATACTCCTAACCCCTGAACACCTTGCTGGGTGGTGGGGAGTGTGTGCGTCCAGTCCTGTTTGCCCAGCTGGACCGGCACGGGTCACGTTTCCCAGCTGTCCCCGAGCGTTACTGTCCTCTGTCCATTCAGCGGGTACATCAGGACAGGGCTTTCTGCAGCACCCACATCTTTGTATCACTTCATTGTAGAGGATGCCCCATACATAGCTGGCTTTACACCACTAAAATCTACGTGCCACAGAGGCCCAGGCGGTATTATGCAAGGCCACTTTGAAAATCTTATGCCTTTGACTCTGAATTTATGTTTCTGAGTAGCCACTTTTGTAGCCGAGTCACTTCTGGGTAATTTGAGTGCTGTTTCTGTCCTGTCAAAGCTCTTCTTCTTAAAGCCTCTCCCATCTCCCTGAGGATGGTTTGAAGGCTGTCAGTATTTCTGGTCACAAGAATATAGCGACAGAACTTTTTAGCTTCTTTTTCTGTAGACCCAAGTAAATGATTAGTTTGAAATATCACCTGCCATTCTGTTGCTTCATAACTTCTAGAGTTCAGGTGTGCTAGAAACAAAGCCGTCTTTCCCCCCGTGGTGGAAGGAGCTCTCTCTTTTCATTCTTCACATCATATGTGGAATAGTGGTTTGCATCTGTCTTCTTACTTTAAAAGCTTAAAAATTTGATGTACCCTTTCTCCCATTTTTATTTGTGAGGAAGCTGTTAGTAAATATCCACAGTGCTTTCCTAGCCAGTAAGTCACATGATCTAAAAGACATATTGTCCCCCTTAATCACATCCATAAGCCAGATGACTTAATTATGGTATAGGAGTTGAGATGAGGGCACTATCCATCCTCTTGAGTTTGGTTTTGCTTTTTAAATTGACACATTGGGTATAAATCCTTATGTTCAGGGAGCTGAAATTAACAGGGTTCTACTGCTTATATAATCTCTGTTGGGCACTTAGTTGTATCTTAAGATTCTTTAGAATCATAGAATGGTTTGGGTTGGAAGGGACCTTAAAGATCATCCAGTTACAACCCCCCTGCCATGGGCAGGGACACCTCCCACTAGACCAGGCTGCTCCAAGCCCCATCCAACCTGGCCTTGAACACTTCCAGGGATGGGGCATCCACAACTTCCCTGGGCAACCTGTTCCAATGTCTCACCACCCTCACAGTAAAGAATTTCTTCCTGGTATCCAATCTAAATCTTCAGTTTCAAGCCATTACCCCTCATCCTGTCACTACATGCCCTTGTAAAAAGTCCCTTTCCAGCTTTCTTGTAGGCCCTCTTTAGGTACTGGAAGGCTGCTATAAAGTCTCCCCAGAGCCTTCTCTTCTCCAGACTGAACAACACCAACTCTCTCACACTGTCTTCATAGGAGAGGTGCGCAAGACCTCTGATCATCTTCATGGCCCTCCTCTGGACTTGCTCCAACAGGTCCATGTCCTTATGTTGGGGGCCCCAGAGCTGGATGCAGTACTTCAGGTGAGGTCTCACCAGAGCAGAGCAGAGGGGCAGAATCCCCACTGTTGACCTGCTGGCCACGCTTCTTTTGATGCAGCCCAGGATACGGTTGGCCTTCTGGGACTGAAGTGCACATTGCTGGCTCATATTGAGCTTCTCATCAACCAACACCCCCTCAGGACTGCTCTCAATCCATTCTCCACCCAGCCTGTATTTATGCTTGGGATTGCCCCGACTCATGTGCAGTACCTTGCACTTGGCCTTGTTGAACTTCATGAGGTTCACACAGGCCCACGTCTCAAGCCCGTCAAGGTCCCAAGTTCCCAACCTGTCAAGGTTCAAATTTCTATTGTCTAATTTCATGCTACAGTAAAAAAAAAAGCTGCTCCATCCTGGAGAGCTGCAGCCTGGGCACTTTCCCATGGCTGGCAGGCATGCAGCCAATTATTCCACTTGGTGTCATCTACCAGTGCCTCTGCCATCAAAAAAAAAAGTCACTTTCCAGTTTATTAAGGGATAAAACATCCATTACGGCTGATGAATCATGTAGGTCAATCTCTCCTAGAACTGCTGGTTCCTCACTCAAGAATTTGATGGACATTAAACTTTTGGGGTGGAAAGCAGATTGGAACAAGCACATGGAGATCTTGTTCTCCCTTTATTTTTATCAGAGTAAGAAAAACTGCAGCAGGCCCAAGGAAGCAGCTTGTTTAGCATTTTGCTTCCTGCGTGGGCTGTTACACGTGGTTCGACTCTTGAAGGCTTTCCTCTGCCCTCCGCGGTGTGGCAGAGGTGAGGGACTCATTGCAGGGCCTGCACCACACTGCAGCCATCCCACTGGCGAGCAATAACGATGACAAGCAAAGCTGCTGGGTGAAAAAAGGCCACCAGCACCCAAACTATTTGGGGAATCACCTCGTCCCCGTGGGAAGGGATGGTTTCAGTGGTGGGTAGCTGGGAGCTATGCAGAGGCACCTGAACCTCTGCGTGCCCCTTCTGACTGGAGGGTGCCTTTTCGGTGGAAATCCGCAGGAATCTGGCTAAACCCGCTCTTGTTCCGTTGGGGCAGCCGTGGGGCTGTGGGCAGGGCAGGGGTCTGGAAAGCCAATAAATTCAGGAGCTCTGCTTGCTTGGCTGCCTTGTGCAGAGATGTAGCAGTACCAGCTGGGATGTAGCCCTCTCGCACATACCTCGAGCGTTTACTGTCACCCTCAGAACATTTCCTGGATCAGCAGAGTTGCTCTCCAGCTATAATTTTTGTTGAAATATCTTGCTTTAAACCTAGAGAGCACCAACAGAGGCCTCAAATCTGTAAATCAGCTGCACTTTGGAAAACAAATCATCATGGTGGAGTTTTGCCAAGCTATTTTTCTGTGCTCATTCATTATTTGTTTTCACTTTCTGACCTGATTTAAACAGACGGTGCTCTAACTGTACCAGTTGCATCCAAGATATGAGCCTGATTTACACTTTGAAAATGCGAACTGCTCCATGGCTGCATTTCCAGGACGAAGTGCTACGAAGAGGGCAGCAACCACAGACCCTGTAGACAAGGGCTTGCAGGTTGCCTCTGCTTATAAGCTTGAGCTGGTGAGGTATCATTATTGAAAAGAAAACCATGATCTTTCCACGTGCTACAGCGAAAGTGGTGTCTTCCAGGGAGAAAAAAACAAGACAGCTCCAACTGTGATTTTCCAGCGGGAAATTAGAAGAAGATTAGAAGATACAGTGGAATACGCATCTATGGAGGTAAATGACACCTGGAAAAAAGTATAACCAAGGAGAGGCAATGTGGCATTAACATCTACAGTCTGGGTAATGGCAAGGGTAGAGAGGCAGCTTCCGTGTCCTGGGAGAGGAATGGGAAGAAACCAATGGAAAATTTGGTAGTTAATTAAGTGGCTGTGTAAAACCCAGCTCAACGAAACCGGGCCTTCACCCAGGATGTCTGCAAGGGGCAGTGTGAGGTGGTGCGGTTTCACCAGCACTGAAACAGCATCAGGGAGGACAGCAATGGTTTTTAGTTTTTATTATTGGGTTCAGGGATTTCTTTGGTTCTGAGGTTTCCAATGGTAAAGTGAGACGGATCTGGTAAAAAGATTACTTGATTCAAACATTTATCCTGCACACTAATAAATGTTATTAACCTTAATTATGTATTTATTGGAAGTCAACCTGTTAGAAAAAGGGTTTCTCCCTTTTTCAGCCCTCTCAACACTTTTCTCCCACCGTGACTGGGTGAGACCAGAATGTTTTAATTGCCAGAGCAGGCCAAAGCACCACCTAAAGTAATTTTGTTCTGGTCAGAAGCAAGGCAATACGAAAGTGGAATTGCTGTCATGCAGTGCAGTTTCCAACCTGTGTTTGCAATTCCTGTAAGTCTGTGTAATGAGGCAAGCTTTGAGATGAACGCCACAACCTCCTTTTTTGCTCATGTGAAAACCTTTCAGGGTTGCTGAAGATTACTACAATAATCCTATATTTGCCTGTTAAAAATACCTATAATTTCTAAGAACACACAATTATTTACATCTATCACAAAGCTTTAAAAAAACAAAGAGCTTTTCTTCAAAGGGAAAATAGGCTTCCTTATTATTATTGCAGCATCCTTATTTCCCCGTCTTGGTGTACAAACAATATCACTACACAGGGAATAATCTTGTGTGCAGAAATACGAAATCCAGGACTGATATATGTGCGTGGCTGAAAAAAGAAGCTGGGCATGTAAAATTCTCCAATTTCACATTTGTGCTGGCATAGGATTAAGGAGATTTAAAATAGATGAACAGGTTCACATAAGAACAATTGTTATAACTTCCATCAGAACGGTGTCATTGATACCCTCTTTAAAATGGTTGATGTTGCCAGAAGCAGAATGAAGAAGCCTTTGTGCAAATTCACATCGAGTCACCTGTGCTAAGACTGCGTAGGTCTGCACAAAATGCTTGGAAGAGCAGCTGCTGGAGTTGATGGGACTTCGTTTATTCCAACTTTTGTGAAATTTCAGGTACATTTCTCCAATGGTAAATAACAAGACTGGATCCCCTTGAGAAGCCCTTTTATGTAGATAGTAGTTAGTAATGGTAATCACCCCACTTGGTAATCCTGGTAATCACGTTGTCCCAGCTCGGATATTCCTACTGGTACTGCAATTCACTGCAGCATAGTCAGAAGCATGTGTCCCATCATCTCTTTTCTATGGAGATGATCACAGTCCCTCATTCTAGGTATGTCCTTCCTTCAGGTGGATCCCTTGGGAGATTGTTATCTTCATGTCAATGCCTGCTTCCCCCTTGAAGCTGTAGTCATATTAAGCAACATCTTCCTAGCATCTTCCTTGCTTTTAGTGTTTCCAAGAAGTCATCCTGGTGAGATATCCAGGAACCAAATGTGGTGGCAGGGGCGTTGCGAGTTCCCCAATAAGATGACCCAATAAGTAAAAACTGCATTTTACAAGAGTACAAGGACACCAGGACAGGCAGGACAGATGGCTGAACCTGCAGAACGAGTTTCAGCCATAAATGCTCTGAGCACCCTAAACGTTCAGTGGCTTTTTTTTTTTTTTTTTTGAAAGCTGAAATATATTTGGGAAGTACTTGTTCAAACTACAGACTGAGTCAAATATTAACAAGTGGAAACCGGGGGGGGTGTGGGGGGGAAGGGCTCAAGCATGTGTGGGTTCTTGCTGTATTTGCCTAACTATAATCACTGGGGCCACACTTGCGACAGGCTAAAACTTTGCTGTGAATAGAAAGTATACCATAAGGGTTCTCAAATATGAAAGTGGGGCTGGAACAAAGAGCAGGCACCAGACAGACTTCCCTTGTTAACGATTACCGGCCTGTCACTCTGGTGCCAGCAGTCTCAGAAATCCCGTCGGGAGCAGGCAGCAGTATCTCACCCAACGCGACCAAGCTGCTTTGAAACCCTGCCCACAGCCTCGCCGTATTCCTCGCTACCACCTCGTCGCGGGGGAATGAACTTTATCTCTCCGCTTTTAAGAGTGTTTGCTTTAAAGATGATTTACCACACTTGACAATTACCGAATTTCCTAAATTCAGCCTGAGGTATTGTTGTTGTTATGTATCTTGTGCCGTGCAAAGCAGTGCCTCGGCCGCCGAGCCGTAAAACTCTCAGCGTGCAGAAGGTCGCTCTCGACACACGCTGAAGCTCCTTAAATGCTGCTTCCCTCTGCAGTCCAGCGGCTTGGGGTGTCAGCAGGGACACGAAAACCTTCTGACTGAATGAAGGAAGAAAACAAAACTGCCACCCAGTCTTGCAGGAACGTCAGCCCACCATTGAGTTAGGACTCATCTCACCGTCTTTGTCTGAAGGACATGAGCTGCAGAGCCGGTGTGGCAGGGACAAACACACCGCTGAAAATGCTCCAGAAAAGGTCTTCAGGCTTTTTTTAATTTCTCTTTTTTTAATCCATATTTCGGTCCTGTTAATCGACGGGATAACATCTCCAAAGCAACACATCCACATCAGTAATGAATGTGATTCTTTTTGGTGCTAATGTGATTTTCTTTAATTATGTTATTGCTGACTCAAGTGCTACAGGAATGTTCTTCCTCCACTTGAATGTGAGGCAATACAAAGAGTTATTGTTTCACTTATATTTTGTTGGGAAAACTACCAAAATCTTTATATTAGAACATTTGACAACAGTGTCAACAACATTTCCCTGTACTGCTGCTTAATATATTTTTATTATTTGTTTTCCATATGTTGGTTCTTTTAATCTGTTCTTATTAAAGTCTTCCATGTTTCAGTAATATTGTCATTGTGTTTCTTTTGAAGGAGGCAAGTGTGTGTACTGAAAGATTAGATTATCCTGTTTGGAAAAAAAAAGAGAAAAGGGAAAAATGTCTTCAAAATTAAGTACATCAAAAGTAAAAGTAGGTGACAAATGTTAATATTTGCAAAGTGCTTCTGCTTTGATCCTGCATTTCTATTTTTTTAAGAGCTTGACAAATGTGTCCTGTGGTTTGGCTTCAAACCTCTTTGCCTAGTGCTTTACTTGACCCACAATCCATTTGATCTTCCACTTGTTTTTCCTTCTGTCCAGGAGGCCTCTGGACTCGATAAAAGACTAGTTCTTATCTTCCACTTGCTGCTGTTCAGAGGCATCATTTTTTATTTTTGGTTGGATTAGGTTATTGTGTCTGTTTGCTTAGGCAATTTCTAAAGAGATATTCATTTCGCTGTTATTGTTTGGGATGGTTCCCCTCCCATTTCCATGCTAGTAACAGCCATATCAGATTGGGATCTGTATCGGTCAATTGATTCCGGCACTAGATGTGAGGAAGATGCAGATGCTGGAGTGGCTGGCTTGGATGGCAGGCTGCCACTTTGTTTCTGCCATATGATTTCCAGGCATGTTGCATTCAATACCTGAGCTTACTATTTTTTAACATATCTGACACTTGCAGGGGCTCTGGGAAGGACTCCCCCGAGTATAAGGATCCTATTAATTGTCTTTGTTTTTTCCAAAGCTATTGAGCACTGATCCAGGTTCTCTCACCTGCAACCCAGTAGTTACAACCGGAGACTGTCAGCTGGCCATGTCTGGCTAAAATGCACGTGGTTTCACAGCCCCCAAAATACCCACCTTAGTCTGCCCCCTCTGATCCCAACCCCAGTATTGTCCATCATGTCTCTGATCTCCTGCCTTCACTACACTGCTTGCTCGATCCCAATATTGCCCAGCTTAGTAGGAGCCATCCCACTGCCCGACAGTCTGGGCAACCTGGAAGCTGCTTCTACAAATACTCATGTTGGCCAGAGAAGCCGACATTAGACTTAATGGCCTGTTTTATAGCATCAGCTCCCCCTTTCCTCCCAGGAAACCATAAGCCACAACTGAGGGAACCGGCGGGGGTTTAAGCTGCCATTTCAGCCAAGCAGGCCAGGAGGTGCAGCGTCCTCCATCCATCCCCCCTGCTAACCGCTCCTCCAGCTCCAGGCACCTGGGCACCTCTCTGCAGCCAGCCCTCGGCAGCCTCCCACTGTCTTTAAAGAAATGGAGAATAAACCATACACTGATGTTGAGGCATGCGCACTTATGTGTCAGTCTGGGAAGTGTCCCCCTCAATTAAATGTGCCCCCACAATTGGGTTGCCCCAGGACTTTGGGTGATGACATGAAGTTGGTGTTATTTATGCTGCTACCAGGTTTGAGGACAGTACATCTGCCAGGCCTCCCCTGTGCTCCGCATTCATGGTCTGGTGACACGTTCAGGGTACCATTTGCATTGCAGATGTGGGACTTCTCTGCCTTGCACTCAAATTCTGTCCCCAGGAAAAGGCAGTGACACAGTGAGATTAATTCCACTGCTGTTGCAAGAGGTGTGTATGTTTTCAATAAGGGTGAATGTGAGGAAAGAAAGGGAGCTCACTTTTAGGAGCAACACTTACAGTGCCTTGCTTAACTGGAGTCATTACTCAGAATGTTACAGTAAGACGACCTTTGCGGCTATATTTCTTGTCTTTAATGGGAGTATGACACCTGCCAGCTCTCCAACTGTTTCTCTCTCCTGCAGAACACATGCCATTGTGTGAGTGAAGAAGAGAAGGTATGCAGCAAAGCAGACCTGGGTTCAGATTTTCATAGGTACAATAGCCTATCAATTAAAAAAAAAAAATTTAAAAAAACCCTAAAAAATTCTGAGAATGAGGAAAACTGTGATGATGGCACTCAGAGATGCAGAGAGTGCATAGCTAGGTAAACACTTCATCACCGTAGTGGCCTCCTCTGTGTTTGTCTATCCCTTTCCATTCACTCATTTTTAATGCAGAGCTATTTCCTTTTGCTCTTACAAGTATACGAATCCTTCTTCTGGCAGCTTTGTGTCTTCTAATACTTTACCCATAATAAGGCGTTCTGCCTTTCATGAGGTGGCAGAATGCTTTTCCTCTGGTGAGAACTATTTTGTTGTTTTGTTGTTTGGTGTTTTGTTTTGTTTTGTTTTGTTTTGTTTTGTTTTTAAAAGGCACAAGGATTTTGCACCTTTCTTATTTCAAGGAATATCTGCAGCCAGATCAGCTATTACTTTCCAAAACTGTTTTCACAGGCATTTCCTGAAGACAGACTATCAGATAAAATGCTGACTTTAGCCTTTTCTTTATCCTCTGCGTAGGGTACTATTTTATTGCTCATGTTTGTTTTTGCAGTTTCTTTTTCTGGGTTTTACTGAAGGCGCTTTTGCCAGTGAATCAGGAGATTCAGTGCCAGTGGTGTGTCAAAGAGGCTGTGCATGTCTCTGCTGGATAAATCCCTGAGCTTGCTTTATGATTTATAGCCAAACTAAGTTAAACAATTAATCATAATTAAGGAATGAATAAGATTATTAAAAAAAAAGGGGCAGTATTTGCAAGGATTCCTCTGCTTGGGGGATGCTTCTGATGGACAAAGGCTGCTGTCATGTCTCTTATTCCACCTCTCAAGTCTGCAGGAGTCCAACTGGAGAGTAGAAATAACTGATGTTTGGCACTGTGGTCCTCTCCACTGGCTTGCCAGCCTCAGAACGCCAGAAATAGTGTCAATCTACCTCTGAACAGGTCCAGTCAATTGTTAACTATTCAGGTGCTTCTGAGGCTGGAAGTCTGCAGCTTTTCCACAATGGTTAGCAGTAACTGAACATAAAAACATGTAGTTACTCCTTAAGTCCAGTGCTTCTTTGTGGGGAAAAAAAAAACCAAACCCAAGCAACCAAACCCATGCAAAATGGAAGATATAGACTAATATCTAATAATACTAACTGTTTTAATAAAAATATAGTTTCTCCCCTCCCCTGTAGCCTCCTCTTATGCCCTCTCCCCGCACTGTTATCTGGATATACAAATTTCCTCACATTTCCTGGAGTGACTCAGAGAAGACCAGGCATAATATTCATGCTGGACACTGGTGTGCTCAGCAGTAATTTCTTGATTTGCATGAAGGTGGAATATGTCATTGCTAAAGGGAATATATGGGTGTATATGGGGTAGAGTCGGGAGTCGCAAAAAGCAACCTCTCCAAGGAGCTCACCTTTTCATTCGGTGAATGACCCGACACATTGTCTTTCTGAACTTCAAGCACACGGGAAACTTGTCATGTAGGAGATGGGAAATTCTGAACCACATCTAAGCAGCTGGGACTCAGAGGAGAGGATTCGTCCCACTTAACTGAGAGTTAGGTATTTAATTTCGCTTAAGTGCCCAGGGTAATTGATGGACAGAGAGATTTAATGGAAGGGAGTGAATTAATCTAGTTTAGTCTGGACACTTACGCTAAGATGAAACAGGTCACCTTTCAGGGATACCTGTTTTCCCATAAAAAAGACAGTTAACTTGCCTAGATATGTAACTTTTGCATGGCCAAGAACCCAACCTCCAAATATTTCACATTTCTCACAGATTGCATGGCTTTAATGGATCATTTGTTCCTTAAACTGTTCTCAGTCTCTGGATGACACAGGAGGGAGAGTGCAGAAGGCTTATGCACGTACAGTGGGTACGACTGTGCATGTGTGAGCTCTTCCACAGGGGGCAGAAATGGAGAGTGAGGAATGCAGAGAGAAGAGGAGGATCCAGCAGATCTCTGAAGAGCACTCCAGAGCGCTTGTGCTGTGCGTGCCTGCACTACTGCTGCTACTCAGCACTGGCGTTTTGTCATCTCCTCTGGCTCTTTGACCTGCTGCAACCAAACTGGCATCCCAAGAGTTCAAATTCTGTGTTATCTGCTCTGTGTCTATTGCAGTCAGGCCCTGATCCTTGTCCTGGTTTCCAAGGTCTGGTTATAATGTTGGTTGTGTAGGTAAGCTGTTTAAGTGCATGCATTGATTGACCACCTCCATGGACTAGGACAAACTATTTGCTGTCTGAGATGCATTTCTGTACCTCTGTGTGGTTATTTTCCTCCTCTGGGTCTCCTATTTCAGCCCCAGCGTGATCCTGCTCAGATCATGACTCAGAGCAAGCCTGACCCAGGAGAGGGAACGCCAACCTTGGCCATCACAGGAGACCCCCCCTGAGACTGCGTTCATGCATGCTGTCTCTTCTCGACACCGTGCAACGTGGGGAAAGTCTGTCTCTCACTTTTGCATTTGTGGAAGTGCGAGTGGCTTTTTGCCTTGGCACAAGGAGAGCCAAGAAGCTTCCAGGGAGGATGGAGTAGCAGGAAGAAAAGTACACGCAGCAGTTTGCAGAATGGAAACTTTTATAAGTTGGGGTGGTTCGATGTTGTTATAACACCTGCCAAGGGTAGGAAATAATACCTTGACCCTTCCCTAGTGCTGCTCAGACAGGTGCTGATGGATGTGACTTACACAGGGATAAGGGGGAGGCAGGAGGAGGGGCTCGTTCTTTCCAGAGAAATAAGTACGGTAAAAGGTGCAGGTGTAGCAGATCTGGAAATGCTGGGCAAGAGCAATGAAGGATAAGCATGTTAATGACAGAAAGCACATTAAGAGGAGGCAAATGAATATAGCTTAAAAAGAAGTAAGCAAGCAGAGTTTATCTATAAGCCCAAACTTGAACCAACCTGAGACTGAAGCTTGAAGTTTGAATGAGCACAGTTGTCTTGTATGAACTGAATTTCCATTTTAAGGAACGTCTGTCATTGCTGGGTCTGATCAGAATTGGCTTGCGAGGTGTAGCACCGTGAAGTGTTCAGGCAAGATTTGTAGCCTGCCTTGAAAAGGGAAATGCTGAAAATCACATGAGAACTTGTGGTGGATTGTTAGCCACATTTTGGAGGCACAAGAGATTTGGTCTTGATCCAGCAAAACAAGTAGCCGTGTCTGACTTTTAAGTCTGTGAGTGGCTTCTTTATTTTTAGAATCATAGAATGATAGAATCTTCATGGTTGGAAAGGACCTTTGAGATCATCCAGTCCAACCATATACACACACACAAAAAAAAAAGCAAAAAAACCCCCAAACTCCCTACAATCTCTGTCACTAGAGCACGCCCTGAAGTGCCACATCTAGACGTTTCTTAAATACCTCTAGGGATGGTGACTTAACCACCTCCCTGGGCAGGCTGTTCCAGTGCCTGACCACTCTTTCAGTAAGGTAATTCTTCCTAGTATCTAATCTAAACCACCCCTGCCGCAACTTCAGACCACTTCCTCTGGTCCTGTCATTATTCACCTGGGAGAAGAGGCCAACACCCACCTCTCTACAACATCCTTTCAGGTAGTTGTAGAGGGCAATGAGGTCTCCCCTCAGCCTCCTCTTCTCCAAACTAAACATGCCCAGTTCCCTCACAGGGCTTGGTCTCCAGACCCCTCACCGGCTTGGTAGCTCTCCTCTGGACACATTCCAGCACTTCAATGTCCCTTTTCTGGGACTATGTAAAGGCTCAGTGTTACAGCAAGTATTATACAGGTAGAGAGGTACCCCACAAAATCCTCCCCTCACATGACCTTATTATGTGCCCAGGTTTTTGTGAAACATCCAAACCAAGGTGAATGCCACCATCTTGTGAAGTTTGCTATCACTGCAAGCTACCTCCTTTTTTTTTCACGATAAGATGCCACTAATGTGAATTATGCAAGTAAAACTAGTCATTTTAGTTTAACATTGATCTCTCGTGAATAGCTTGCTGTTGCCTTCAAACAATTAGTTGGTAACTAGCAGAGCTATCTGAACCTTTTGCATTATTTGAGGCATTTATGTATTAATAATAGTCACTGACTGATCAAAGCAAATCTTAAAAGGTATGGGGAAAGAGATAATCTTCTGCCTGTCCTTTCTGCTATTAAGTTTATCATTCCACTTGACGCTGAAGATGATAGCAGACTTGCTTTCTGTTTTTCTCCCCTGCAGATGACCAATGTAAGTGGTGCCCATCACCAGCACGGCCACCTTTTATGATCTTGCCCTTCGTGAAATCTGCCAAAGTGGTGACAGCATACAGGGCAAGAAATCTGCTCTTGTGCCTGCAGAGCGATGCTGTGGGATGTTGGGCTCCTCTGCACCCTGGTCTTTCTTCTAGCTCCATCATCTTCACTTTTCTGCCTCCTGTCACATTTGGAGCTGAGCAGCTGAGATTACCTTCCTTTCCCCGAGTCCAAGTTATTTCGCTTTCCTCTTCCAGTTGACTTTGCCTCCTCAGAAAGGGGAACCCAGTTCTGCCAAAGAGCAAGTGAAGGTCCTGGGCAATCTGGGCTTTTATTCAAGGCTCCCAGAACTCCATCAGGAAAACAATCATAATGGCCTTTAATTTGATCATTAGTGTGGTCGTAGCCACCAGAATTTGCCATAGCTCTTTCTGCTTTGTGCATGAGAGCTCTGGGAGTTTGGTATTCTGCCTTCCTTGGCTCTCCAATGGTCTTAAATGACAGAATAACATTTCAAGAAAAAACGGCGAGTTTCTTTTTTTCCCAGCATAAATGATCTTCCATTAAATATACCTGAAAAATTGCAGGAGGTCCCCTCTTTTTTAACCCATCACACCCTATAGACCCAGTGTTTTTCTTCTGAGAGCAACTGAGGAGGTTTTCTTTCTGCTTTGCTTCTCCCTTGCCTTCCCCCACATCCCCCCTTTTCCCTCTTGTATTATTACCTTAAACAATGCCTTTTTGGAAAGCGTACTCTTTCTAGAGGTGCTTTGTTAAAAAGCAAAACAAAAACACAAACCCAACATTGAATAACAAACTTCCCTCAAATCCCCACAGAAACAAATAAAATGACTTTGAAATAGGAAAGCACTGGCACACAGTGCCGCTGAGCCCAGATGTTACAACTCAGGCAAACCGCAGTTGCCCTCCAGTTGCTCTGCTGACTTATTTTTTACCTTCCATTTGATGCTCTTCCATTGAGCCCCAAGGTTTCCAGGCTGAAGTACCAACATCCACAAAGATCAGCTAATTGGCAACGAGAGACCAGAGTGTGTACAGAAGTCATATTCCCTCTGCTTTCTCCCTCTGTCTCTTGGTATCCAAGAGGTGCTAAATTGGGCCAGGGCTCCCAAGAAAGGTGGCTACAGGATAAAGGCGTACTAGAGACTATATGCTCAGAAGCGCATAGACAGAGGGAAGCTGGGAAAAAAACCACTGAACCAGAGAAAGCAGCTAGAAATGTACTAGGATTAGTTTTTTTCCCAAAGGCTGAGGTTTTTTCCTGGGGAGCTGCTGTTCCTTCTCCCTCAGCCCTCATGAGCTTTCTGGGAAGAAGAAAAGTAGGTGCCCCATCTGCACAGTGCCACATGCCCTTAGCTCACCATCAAACCTTTTGCAAGCAGAGGGTAGCTGAGCAATCCATTTTCAGGCAGAACCCTGAAAATCCCGCTTTCTCTGCAGCTTGACTCACAGCTAATTATTTTATGGTGGGCACCAGCAAAATAACCACGCTGTGGGAAGGCACACTCTCTGTACTACTCAGTGGTCATGAAGGACAGACAGATGGGCGTCAAGGGAAAAAGCATGTCTAGTCCTTTCTCTTTTCTTTTGAAAACCACAAATGACTCTTAATGTTACAACCTCACCAAGTATTTGGAGACTATGTTTATAGTCTTACCTTTGGAAGGACCTTAGGCTTAGCGGATTTATTATATCATTGTTTCTAGAGGAATTTCTGTATTTTAAACTATCCTCTGGGCCCAGGGCTATATAAAATGCTCAAACACTTTCATTGTGTTCTGGTGATTATGAGTATGTATTAATATTTTTAATGTCCTGCCACATCTGTGGTGTTGATATCACAGCACCGTTTTCTCCTGACAGGTACTCCTGGGTAAAGTAGCTCACGTGAGGATCATGCAGGACATGCAATTTGTGCGCAGGCGATTGTATATGACCTTCTCTGCATTGTCCTACCAATGACCCCTTCTGTAATCAGGCAGAAATCATGCTCCTGAAGAGTGGGAGGTATTACTGCTTCCATGCTGGCCTGTTCCTGGGCCCCCGCTGCACAGACATTGCCAACAGTAACAAATTGCTCTGAGTTATGTGCAGCGGTTTAGTGATGTGGACTAGTTATTTATTAGAGAGGGAGCTAAGACACCAGTAAAGGGCGAAAGTGGGAAGAAAAGAAAAATCCCAAATCAAATGAAATGAAGCTGCCTCATCTAGCAGGCTTCTCACGAAACTGATCTCCTGTTTCTTGCTTCTGGATCACACCTTATTTTTCTAATGGGGGACCACATGCAGAGTTTTGAAAGTAAACCCCTCACAAATAAAGAAATGTCCCCAGGGGCTGTGGATAAAGATGACAGGGTTAGATTAAACTGCATTTCCAGAGGTGGCAAATCAGTGTTTTATTGTTCCTTTAGTCATAGTTTCCTAGGTGTAAACCTGGCTGTGATATTGATTGCCTCACTCAGAGGCACCTTTCAATTTGAAGAAGTGTGATAAAAATAAGGGACCTCCTCCCATGCACTTGAAAGGAGAAGGCAGCTCCAGAAGAGCGAGGGCCTTGTCTGTTAAAAGCCAGGTCAATGGAGGCAACTGGAATATCGTTGATTGCTATAAGCAGAAAGCCAGGCCCTGTGTTTGTTTTGCCTTGAAAAAGAAATTTCTAAGTTTAATACCATGGGTCTATAATGTGGAGGCTTCAAAAATGGGAGAAGAGCTGTGTATGGTGACCCTTTAATTCTTGTATCGATGTGCAAAAGCGATGCCATTAGATTACTGGCCTGCAAAGACAACTAAGTTTCACCCTCATTGATTCAACTCAGTTTGCCCAGAATAGGTTTCTTGCATTGTTTCTTTCTTTCTTTCCTTCCATTGCTTAGCAGTCACCCACATTACTGCTCAGTACATTTGCCTGATGCAGAGGCCTGAAGGGCTGGAGATGCTCTGGAGAGGAAACTGCTGGCTCCTGAGGAGCAAAAGGCTTCATGAGGTCAGAATGAGATGTAGCAGCAGTGTGACCCAGACTTGTAAAGTAGTCTTTTTTGACTGGAGCAGAAGAGTGGGTGGGAAGAGGTGTTGATGCCAACTCCAGAGCGGAAGAAGTCTATGCTGAATAAGTGCCTCTCTCTTTCCTGGGCCCCTGCCTGGGCACCAGAGCAGCTTGATTCGCTTGTGTGATGCACCGAAGAAGTCAAATGTGTTTTCCAGTGGGATCAGCAACTGTGGCGCATGTCCCTGGGAACAGGGACCCAAGGAGCTGGTGCTGAGCTCTTTGCTTAAGTTATCCTTCCAAAATCCAGTGGAACATTGGGAAAGTGGCTTCCCTCAGGCTTTCTGTACATAGAGAGAGCACCAAAGTAGACAGTCACGTTTTCAAATGGATGTTTCTGCTGGGAAAAAAGATACTACCAACCTTAATAGTGGCTAAAAGATGCTATTTGTATCTACCTAACCACTGTGGGGATTGTGTCCCCAGGACCAAAGTTTACGATAAAGAAGGAGATTGGCTTGATTCAGGTCAAATCATCTCCTCTCCAAAAAAAGCACTGTGCAAAGACCCTGGGCATCAGTGAAGCTTCAAATTAACAGCTTTGATGGGTCTGAGGGCTAGTTCCACAGGGACTTGCTGCTGAGGCAGAACAAAACTATACATTGTTCACCTGTTTGCCACCTGTATGCAAGGCAGGGGCTGTGCATGTCTACCACAGGGACAACCACTAGCAGATCACTTACTTTTGAAATTGTTAATTCAGTTAAAAAACAAAACAAAACAAAACAACAAAGTTTTGGTTTGGTTTTTTTTTTTTTTATTAATTGCTTTTTTAATGATAAAATTTTAAAATACTGGATTATCTTTTTCTTTCCCCCATTCTCTTTTCTTTTGCCCCCATTATCTCTTTTGCTGGATAGTGCAATAAGTGAACTCTTTCAATTTGCTTCTTCTTGCCTCTCCGTGATGTTTCAACACTTCCTCAGCTTTGGAGGTGCACTGACCAGTTAAAACAAAAATAGATGGATCTTGGTTATGTTTCACTCCCTGTAAAAGCCCAGGGAAGAGGGAAGAAAACTTTCCCAAGTGTTTCACAAGTACATCTCCCAAAAACAGTTGAAAAGAATATCTGATGAGACCTGAAAACTGGAAATAACATTGAAAGTCCAGCTCACCCCTGAAATGGCACTTCTGCTGTTTGGCCACCATGAGCAGCAATGCATAGGATGCTTCTCACCACCTTGTGAGCATATAGTGAAAATTTATGGGAAGATGCAGCATTTCCCGTCCAACTTAACGGACTTTAACACGTTTTTATAGATGTCAGTAACAATGTGTCTAGATCCACCCAAAACGCCAAAGCCAAATCAGTTTTGGGATGGAATAGAGGAATTTCATTTTTCTTCACTTTCACTGCTGGGATAGACAGCCTTCCTCCCTTATGAGGTAATTTAATTTTCACATTATGCTTTATGGGATATCCTTTATTTACCTAATGCTTTCCTGTCGAGTCTTTTCAGACTATGAATCTTGTATATTTTACATACACAAAGGTGACTTTTCCTTCCTTTAATGACCGTGGCTTATCAGTGCAGGCAACCGATACTGGACTCATAAATATGTCACTCTTGCGTTTGCGGCAGCCCCTTCTGCTTCGTAAGACTGTTCCTTGCTGCTCGCTCCTCCCTTTCGCTCGCTGCATCTCCGTAGTCCGCTCGTCCCCTTGATGCTGCTGAACTCACTATTGGCTGGTATAAATAAATCACTGATTTAAGCTATAGGTGAAAATCATTGTGAAAGGAGCATGCAGAGGAATGTAATACAAGGTCGGTGGAGCCAGCGCCTTCCGACTCCAATTAAATATTTCCTGTAAGCCGGTGCCAATTGTGCATCTTGTAAGAACATTTGAAAGCGGGAGCTTGAACTCTAAGGGACCCTCTCGCCTCGAAACCTGTTTCCTGTTTAACAAGATTTAACAAGTACAACCAAACATGCGCCATCAGCAACAAAAGTCATTGTAAACGGCTCCAATGTGCAAAGGTGCTGGGTTTCCTTTCGGCCCCGAACGCCTACTGACCCCGTCAGGCCATCACAGGGTGGCTGTGGTGGGATGGCACAGTGCCCTGATGCCAGAGGACTCATGTAGGCTCAGACGTTTTTCTGAGAGAGGTGGAAGGAAAGAGGGAAAAGGCAATCCTTTCCAAAGGGGTCAAAGCTTCTAGGGTGAAAGCTTCAAGGCTTGGTCTTACTTTCCCAGGAGTTTTCTACAGAGGATGTGATAACATCTACTCTGTGCTGCCTGCCTCTTCAGCCTGAAACACAGCCTTGATGCTTACGAGATACCTTGAAGACATCACTGTGGTGCCTGGGGCAGGCTGTAGGCCAGGCCAAACTCCTTGCCCAGCCAGAAAAGAGGCCCAAAGCAGAGATCGGCCACTACCAGCCTTTGGATGTGCAATCAGATATGGGGAGACTGGTCATGAGATCCCCAAAGTTTAGGGAATCCACAGGATGGCCGCTTCTGGCTGCAAATGCAATGGGGACAGTGAAAACATCTCAGTGTGGCCAGGCACTGAGAACACAGTGCTGCTTCCTAGAGGGCTGTACAGTGGTAGGAGACATCCATACATGTCTATATATACACTCACACGTAAAATACACATGCATAAAAAAATAAGTGTGTGCATATATATACCTATATATATATATACACATCTAACTGGTACCAATTTCTGAGCCCTATGCATATAACTCATACTGGAAGCTCTTGTGGCTCATTCCCTGTACCTCTCCCTAATTCAAAAGTCCTGGGACTTGAGATGAATCCTTCAGGTGCTCCTAAGGTAGCAACAATAACAATGACTGGAGGAACAATCCCATCGGTTTACTGCAAACCTTAGTGGTATTTGTACACCAAAAAATACACATCTGACCAAAGTTTCCAAGTGCATAGCCCATGTCTTGCTACTCTTCTGCAATTAGCTATTCCTCCTGCCTGTACCATCCCTACAGTAGACAACAACCAGGTAAGGGCCTGTGAGAAAAGGGAGAACATGGGTGGAAAAGAGCAAAAGAAACGCTGTAAAGTCAACTTTAGCGAGATGGAGACAGCTCTGTTCTCAATACTGCTCACACACAGCTAAAGAGATTTCAGCCACAGACATTAAAACAAGAATAATTCTCTTTAAGGAGGTCACGAACTTGATATGTAAGATATATTAAAACAGATTTTTTCACTGTCAAGGAGGAGAAGAAGCTTGGGAATTTGATACGGGCTCCTCAGCTACATGCTAAATTGGCTCTCCTTTATTTGAAATCCGTCATTATGGGATATAGTTCAAGTTCGGGGAGGATAGCACTTTTCTGAGACAAGTCTCCTTGGCTTTTTCCATGACTCCCCGGGCCATACTCAGCTGGGGGCCAAATCCGCCTCTCCGCCTGCTGCAATGCGAGTTCTGTGCCTCAAAGAAAGTCTCCTTGATGTCCTCGTCACCTGAAGCGGAGATGTGCTGGCGTCCCTGCCTTGTGCTGAGGAGCAGACGCCCCGTCAGGGCCTCTGGGATGGTCTTCCTTCCTCCACAAGCTGCCCATGACTCTTCCTCACCATGGCTTGGGCCAGTTTGTCTCTTCCCATATGCTGCATCCCAAGCTCAGCCTCTCTGGTACTGCCTGGGACCTGGCAGCCTTCTCAAAACTGGACGCATGCACCAGGAGTGAGCAAGAGCAAAGCTCAAACAAGAGTGTTCAAACAGCCGTCCCAGTCTTTATGCGAGCAGGCGCCCGAGGACCTATTCATAGCCCCCACACAAGGCCAGTTGTGACAAGATGGCTGCCAGCTGCCAGGCTGCAGCAGGTTATTTATGTTGCCCTGTGTGTGCGGGCGGTGAGAGATCAGAGAGGCAGCTTCCCCGCAAGGGACGCGGCTGGGATCTGCGTCCGCGTTTGCTTAGCAGGTTTTACTGACCGAGGCTTTGCTGACAACATCTGCCCTGTGCTGCAGCATGAGGAAAGCATCTGAGGATGTTTCTGGACCTGTCTGCTGGGGAACACCAGGCTGTGCCACCCTGCCCTGGCCTAGCAGGAAAGAAGCCTGTTGGGCCACGTTTGCTCCACAACGCCCCTTCCTTCCTGGAAAGCTGAGAAGTGGGCAAGTCTGGCCCGTGTAAGCCAATGATTCAGTCTGGGGTAGAGCTGGGGTTTGGCTGAGGTGGGAGGTGCTCCCAGTTTCTCTGATCTAGATGTAGCATCACTTGTTGACACAAAAAAAAGGGGGTGTAAAGCTACTTTGGTGCCTATGTGCTGAAGACAGGCTGAGAGAGTTGGGGTTGTTCAGTCTGGAGAAGAGAAGGCTCTGGGGAGACCTTATAGCAGCCTTCCAGTGTCTGAAGGGGGCCCTTCAGGAAAGCTGGAGAGGGACTTTTTACAAGGGCATGTAGTGATAGGACGAGGGTTAATGGCTTCAAGCTGGAAGAGGGTAGATTTAAATTAGACATCAGGAAGAAATTTTTCACTGTGAGGGTGGTGAGGCACTGGAACAGGTTGCCCAGGGAAGTTGTGGATGCCCCATCCCTGGAAGTGCTCAAGGCCAGGCTGGATGGGGCTTTGAGCAGCCTGGTCTAGTGGGAGGTGTCCCTGGCCATGGCAGGGGCTTGGAACTGGATCATCTTTAAGGTCCCTTCCAACCCAAACCATTCTATGATTCTGTGATTCATCATCCTAAACTGACTCCGAAATCACATGTAAACCCAAGATATTGTACAATGCTTTACTGACTTCAGCAAAGCCACCCATTCCTGCTCTCTCATTGCAGTAAAGGAGCAGAAGTGTGACATTCTAGGATCTTAGGATCTGTCCCAGCAAGCGAGAGTTTCAGGGCACTTCTCCTGCAGAGGAGCGCGCAGGAGGAAAGCAAGACTCCTGCTTGTGAAACAAACAGTTCAGACATGCAGCTTGGAGGAGACCCATGCACAGTGTCCATGTGCAAACCAGTGGCACAGGGGAAGACTACACTTCATCTCCATGCATAAAAGGGTTTTGGATTACAGTAAATTTGCAAAAATGGGCCATAAAAGAAATGCTTCAGGCACCACTAAAGCACAACAGCACCTACAACCTGAAGCTGAGGTGTCTCCTTTGGCATTAAATGCTGGATACAGCCTCTGAAAGAAGCAGCTCCCAGCCTAAGGAGCCCGAAGCCTCACTAGATAATAGGCACAAGAAGGAAGGAAACTGCAACGTATTTTCCTTGTACAGATGGGAAACTGAGGCCTGCTGTGACCCTGTTTTCTGAGAGTGCGACTTGGATTTATACAAGGTCTCTGGAGCACAGCTGGGCGTTAAAACTAGAAACTGTGTCTTATATCTCTGCTCAGGAGGAGGAGGGGATGAGGTGACTGTCAAACATTTCCAGACAGACGGTGGAGTGGATTAGTACAAAAGAGGATGCAGATCTTGGCCGTTCAGCTGCCAGCAGAAAGGAGGGGGAGTACGGTTCGGCAGCTGGTGGAGAAACAGGTGCAGAGAAGGTTTCCTGATAGCCATGCTGTCATCCTGCTTTGAACCCTCAGCTCCTCAGTAAATCTTCCCTCTTGGAACTCTCTCTTCAAAGTTTCATTTCCTCACGTTCCTAAAATAGTTCTTGATAAGCAACTTGTCCTGCTGGTAAAGCCCTTTTGGTTACTTTCCTAGAAATCTATTTTCATGTTTTCTCGCTGGGCTTCAGCTGCTTGCATTCCCATTCGGGAAAAAAAAAAAGAAACTATTGGTGAAAAAAAAAAATTCAGCCAGGGCTTAACACAACAAGAAGGTGAAATGTTTATGTTTAGTAGCACAGCAGGACCTTGTCTGTCAACTGACTTTCCAAGCAATACCATAAATTTATGGTGGTAGAACTTGCACTTAACCAGAGGGCCAGGGGGGAGGAAATATGAAAAGATATTCTTTTGCATGTAGAGGTTCTGTAGGAAATACAGACTTTTCACTTTCAGTGGCTTCTTGCAGGGCATTTCGTCTTCAGGATACAGGCAATAAAGACAGAATAAGGGTGGTCAAGCTGCAGTTTTTAAGGCATAAGGAGCCCTTGTGCAAGGCAGGCGCGCGGTCCATGCTTGGTTGTCTCATTGGAGTGACACTGAAGCTCCACTGGCACAGGGCTCCTGGGCAAACCCAGGTGTTGGGGGAAGCAAACTGGCAGAGTATACTGGGACTAACATGGCTAAATCACTCTGTAACCCAGTCCACACCCAGATCATCCCCTCCCCATAGGAAAGCAGTCGGGAAACGCTGCTATCCCCAAATAATGAACTTCTGCCAGAACTCCTCCCTCAGTTTTCTTGATGCCGGCAGCGTTGTGTTGTCCCACAGCTCTCGCCTGGAAAACATTTTGACACATAGCTGTGAAGGTTTGCCTGGGGGAAAGTTGGCCATCCTGCTTTGTAGGGCAAGAGTTTTCAGAGATTCATAACAACGTGGGAGCCCAGGACTACTACAGGAATGGGGGTGCTGGAGGGAATAAGAGTTTGGGGGGGGAGGTACTTGGCTGTTTGTGGTCTCTTTAGGTGAACTACCCACCATTCCTTGCGGCAAGTGCAGAGGTCTCTGTACAAAAGGCTGCAATAAGAGAATGAGAGGTGATCTTACTGGGATGGCACCAAAAAAGGACGAAGAGTTTGCCCAAGTTTGACTTGGATGCATCATGTTAGAGGTGGGTCATCAGATGAGAGCATCCAGGGAGAGACGCTCCCCTCTTAATTCAAGTGCGAAGCTCAGACAGCAGTTTAGTAACTTCTGTGGACTGAGAAACCAGATATCAGAACTGTTGGTTTCTCTTCTGAAAAAATTTTAGCTGATTTTGGGTGTCTAACAACAGATGAAATAACTAGTGACAATTCTAAGGCTGCCATTAGATATACCTGTTTTCACACAATGTGCCAGGACTGTTTTGTAGGGTGACAAAGGCAGAATGAAAAATGTCATAAAAGCTCACGACAACCCTGCTTTTAGTTCCTCAGCAGCATGGGGCAAAACTGGAAGCCTCATGTGGACAAGGGCTGCCTGGAGTCCTCGGGACAATTTATCTGGCACGTCCGTCAGCCCTGGTAGCTTTTTCTCCTGGGAGCCTCTTGGCAGCCTGGAAGAGCTATTCCGGTGTTGCAACCTGCCCACAGTTGCCATTTCTTTCAGGAACCTTTTTCCTCATTGTGTGAAGGCACTTGTCCATCTAGGGCCGGAGAAGGGCCCCTTTCCTTTGGAGAGAGAGTGGCTGGGAAGATGCTGCTGCCCCACTAACAGGCTCAGCTCTCCTGATGCTGTTTCCCTAACCATCCCAGATGGCTGTACCATCTTTCCCAGGTGACGGGCAAGGGACGCGTGTGTGCACACTTGCAGGAGGTCTGGAACACATTGATGTCTCCAGGAAGCACGTGATGGTCTGTGCCTGGCTGTGTGGGTCTGGTGGTTTGAGGAGAAAGGGGAGGCAGTGCTCAGTCCTCTCCTCCTACTGCAGGAAGATGCAGGGCTCTTCTGAATGAAGACATAGAAAGAAGCTCACAAACTTTAACAATATTCCTTAATAAACAGGAGTGTAGCTACTCCATTAGCTAACAGCATATTTCTGTTTGGTTTTCATGTATTTCTTCCCACTCAAGTCTGACACAAACAAAAAACACTGCCCCCAGCTTAGCCCAAAGGTGACCTCTGGGCAATACAGCCTCAGAAGTACCCAAACTGCACACACCCTAAACATAGACACACATTTTTCTAGAGTCAAGAAGTCTTTTGTGTGGGTTTGCAGCGACTTACAGGCATTTGGGAGGGAATCAAACAGGAACCAAGACAGTAATTCCTCTAACGTGCATTAGATCTTAACAAAATAGCCCCGTACCATGCTTCACCCTCTGCACTCAGACAACTGCCCTGCAAGAAGAAGTAATTTCTCTGGGATCAGAGAGATTCACCATCCCATAGATTGTCCTAGAAAACCACGTTCATTTGGCCTGACTACAAACTCTGGATCCAACCACCATCTCATTCGTGTTAATGGTAGTTTCTCATTGTTTCTCATTGAGTGTCACGGCAGCACAAGAAGGCTCCATCCCAGAATGCACCGAGGAGTGATACTTAAATCACTAAGAATTTAAACTTTTCAATATTGAATATTTAAACATCAACGTTGCATAATTTCCCAACTTAGTGAGGATGGGTTCCCTAGTGATGCGAGGGGCTCCTCACCGGTGCTTGAATACCATTAAGAATGTTTGTTTTCACTTGTCTTAACCCTAATAATTGCGGAAAATTGATTTTCAAATAGTGAATCAGGAAAGTCCACAGAAATTAGTCACTTTTTTATGTATATTGCTCATATTAAACATGCAGAATGAAGAAAATTTAGAGTCATCAAAGCACAATTTCCAAACAGACTTGCGTCATTAAAAAGCCATTTAGCTTCATAGTTCAAGGTTAAGTTTGTTCCCAGAAGATGAGGTAATTTAGTAAAATAATAAAGCTCCCATTAAACAAACCCCATAATAGAACTGAGCCTTAGCGGTTGCAAAGGAAGGAAACCGTAACTTCTGTCAAAGCACAGGGATGAGATTAGCGTTAAGAAAGCATTCCTCACAAAGCAGAATGATAGTATGTGGGGGGAAGGCACATCCAAATAGCTCTCATTTCCACAACGTTTCCTCTCAGATATGGGCTTTTTAATTAGCCATCGGAAAGAAAACTGAAAGTGTACTTTCTCCTTCTCAGTTTCTCCCGGACTATTAATCTCCATGCTGAAAACGGTGCCACCAGTCCATCTTATTGTTATTAGCTAGTGGAGACGTAAAAGAACTACATTCATATTCCTTATCGCAGCCCAGAGGTATTTCCTTTGTGTTACGAGGAGTATTTTGATTAGTTTTGGCTGTGTCTGCAGGGAAGACACGGTTTATATTTTCCACAGCTAAAATCATTTCTAGAAAGAAAGGTTCGTTCCAGCACTCGCCGGTATTTATTGGTGGGGTTTAATTGCCGAAAAGGGGTTTCATTGCTGAGCCACAGCCGTTCCTTTTTCAACTCCTCTTGGTTTCATGACTAATTTTGAGGCAAAACATTGATAGTGAACTGTTCCTGGAGCTGGTCACTGTTTTTCAATGAATCACGTATTTGAGGAATGTAACTCTTCTCCCCTGCAACCGCACTGTCTACCAACAGACGTGGATCATTGCTCATTTGCAGATCCAGAGAGGATTCTGTTGAGGGGGATCCTAGAGGGCTACCCAGTCCTTTTTTTTCCTATGTCTTGCCGTTCCCTGAGGTGTTTAACCTGCTCTTAAAAGCACAGGTGATGGGGATTCTCCACTCTTCTCTGGTAGACCTTTAACATCGCCTGTACCTTTGCTAAATGGGCAGCACACCACTTCTGTCTGCCAACAGAGAAAAAACCATTCCTTTTCTCTTTGCAGCAGCCTAATTTATATATTTGAAGCCCGTTACCTGAAGACCCACTTACTTTTTCCTTCATCAGACTGGGCAGCCCCCAAATACTCCATTTCATTCCAGACGATGCAGTAGGTGGGATCTTGAGCCCGCGCAGCAGTTTCAAGGTGGCTGCCAATGCCAGATGCTCTCACTCCTGCTTGTGCTCCATGCTCCCCCGGCACCAGGATGGTACGGGGCGGGGGCCACACACAAAGTTGTGCTGGGCAGGAGCCGTTCTGCCCACCCCGTTTCCTACACACAGCCCAGGGTGTGTGCACAGGCAGACTAGCGGTCACGGTGCTTTTTCTTTCCAGTAGGAAAAGCTCCCTGGCAAATCTGGTCACAGCAATTCAGGATGACGCAGCTCTGTGGTTCCCTGTGACTTCTTACCACACGGAGGGGAAGGAAAGAGCAATGTTCTCCTTCCCCTCTGCAGAAAGAGGATGATGTGGTAGCTGGGCTGACAACCCCCAGGTAAAAGCCACGACAGCACCCAAAGCCCAAAAGACAAAGGTTTGCAACAAACATTGCTACTTACTTGTTGCTAAAACCTCACCACAGAGAGAGGGAAAAAAAAAAAAAATTATGGTGCTCCACAGGTGTACAGGTTTTGCTTGAGGGAATTGGTGGGAAACGTAACCCACTTTTGGGTATAACAGGCGTAACACACTCACGCTTACACTTTTATTCTTGAGGCTGCTAATTCTGCATGACTAAATTAGCTGAGGAAACCAGATTTGAAAAATCAAATGCTGGCATGGTTCCCGCTGGCTCAAGGAAAAGCAGGGCTGTGTTCTGCTTTGGTTAATCTTTTGTTTCACTCTCAAACCTGAAGTGAGTAGAAGTTTTAGGAGTGCTAATTGGGGATCAGCACAAGTCCCTAAATAATTTTATGATCACTTGTATTGTTTTGCATGTGGAAATTGAAAAAAATACCACCACCCAAACAATAGCAAATGGGCCCCTGATTCATGGATTCCTGCCACCTCAGACATTTCCTACTTTGGTGGCCTATGAATACGGCTCCAGATGAAGAAGCAGGGTACACTTCACTGTGAATTTATTTTCTGGAGCTGTTATTAAGCTCTCCAGGTGCTTTTACTCTCTGCAGTTGCTGTTACCCGAAACCATAAAGATCAGGGTTTTGCCTACTGGAGTGACACGGGCTTATTATGTATAGCAGCCCCTAGGACAGCTTTGCTCTCCTTGCTGAGCCGTTGCAACATCTCACAAGCCATGGCAGTCAGAGACGAA
The DNA here is from genome assembly GCF_964199755.1 of Larus michahellis. NCBI lineage: Eukaryota > Metazoa > Chordata > Aves > Charadriiformes > Laridae > Larus > Larus michahellis. The sequence goes on from NC_133897.1 coordinate 118,044,584, forward strand.
ACGTGCTGCACCTCTGGGCTGTGGAGGGAACTATTGGCACCCAGGGCTGACACCAGCACCCGGGAACTCAGACATCGGGTGCCCAAGCCACCCGCTGCTTCTCTTTGTCACTGTATATCCCCAGTCTCCATAGAGTACGCAAGAGCAACTCTCCTGATGTAGAGGTAGTTAGATAAGGTGAGCCCTTACTTATGGCAGATCTGCAGCAAGTTCCTTCCACTCTAGTAGCACGTGACTCAGAAGAGTCTTTGTCTACTGCAGAAATCTCCCTGTGCCCTACAATCCAAGGGAGCGATAAAAGAGGTATCTCAAAAACACGGCAACAGCGCACAGTCAGCAGTGCTTGAAATCAAAACAAAGTCTTCAGCGAAAAAAACGAGCTTCCCGCTCTGGAAAAATTCCTGATCCCCAGTTTCCCAAAACGCCATGGCAAAACATTATTATCTTGGCTCTTCCTATCTCTAGCATGTGTCATTGAAAAGGCCTAAATGAAGCTGCTATTTGTAGTGTGTAGCTCATGCAAAACTTGTATCAATGAAGCCACTTAATTACTCTTCTTTGGGATATTACGTAATTGGCTCTTTTGTAGTAGCTCTCCTTGTCAACACTGAGATCTCATGACTCACTGTCATGAGGGAGGCTTCTCCTTCCTGCCGGCCCGTAATGGTAATTGGCTCACTACCGAATCTCTGCTTGCTCCTGCAGATGGGAAGACACCTCCTGTCTTTGTTGCTGGCTTCAGGAATGCATCTGAAACGATTGTATTCAAATGAAGGTAGCAAGGTAAGGCCCTTTTCTCCTTTAAAAAACCCTGCAGGATGGAGGCAATGGTAGACAAACTTCCTTGTGCTATTTAGTAATATTGAATTGTTTATCAAATAACTGTTTTGGAAGTGTTGCAACAGCTTGATTTGTAGACTCTATAGCCAATGCTGTATTTCTAATAGATGCTAAAGTAGTGCCAGACAATGCTGTCACCAAAAGAAGTGACTGAGCATCATCTGTTGCATCATTCATAAATGTAACCCTTACTGGAGGCTACCCCTAGCTTGAGCCGTTCTTCCATGAAACGTGATTGAGAAACCCCATTCACAAGCGTGTGGTTCCATCCATCCCTCTCAATTAGTGTAAAGCAGGCGCTTTAAGCTCTGCAAATGTAAAAAGTTTGTTCCCGGTGAGGGCTAATATGAACGAGCTCCCTTAAAATCATGAAAATTAATTGCTAAACAGACTCCATTATGAGATTCTCCTTCCAATAACACACTGCTAAAACTCAGGAGCCCACTTCAGTTCATGAAGAAAGCATTTAGATTTTAAGATATTTAACATGCTGGGGGTGGGAGAAAAAAAACAGGATAGGGAATGCTTTATACAGCCTTTTTTTGGGGAGGCTTCTGTAAGTGCCTGTTGCTGGCAGCTGTTGGAATGGGACATGAGGAGAGGGAGGTCTTTGATGGCTCAGTCCAGCAGTTCTCTTCTTACCACAGATTTCTCAGGTCTCCCCCATCCTCCATCCTCTACTGTCTTTCTCTTTTTACCTTCCTTCCTTCTAGCTCCAGGAGAGGCCCTTGCCTGCTTGTTAGGCACTGAGGCCATGCAACGCCTCCCGCACTTCATCTGAAGCATCACGTATTGGGTTATAAGCCATCTAGCGAAAGCTGTTTTCTTCAGGTGGGCAGTCAAGCTGAAACACAGCTTCTGGAGGAGATCTGCTGCTTTGGTTTATACTGAATTTTATAACAGCTCACGGCTGCTTCCTGATGGCCGGGCAGCTTCAGCAGGCCAAAGGCAATGGTACTTTTACCTGTGAGGCTGCCAGAGCAGCCTTCATCTCTCACTCTGTCAAGGTTTGCTGGTTTTGCCAGCTACCAGAGCTTATTCTGCTGCACGCCTATTAAAAAAAAAAAAAAAAAGTCCAGGAGTTGTTTTTTTATGGGGTTGACCCAATCTGTCAGTCCATGAACCACCTTTACAAGGCGCGCATGATGCACACCCACCTCAGTGGCAGTGGAATAGAGCCCAGCAAAGCTCTGCAGGGCACAGATGAAACGTTCCCTGGCTCACGGCGAGACAAAAGGGTGATAACAGCAGCACCCAGGGAACATTCCCCTTCCCACCTACCGCCACCACCTTCTCTCTCGCTCGAAAACACAAACAAGCCAACCCAATTTGCATTTTCATAGCTGGGAGTAAGTGATCGCTAGATTAATGAGCACTGCTATTTATATCTAAATAATCACAGTTCTAAACAACTGCTTGGAGGCATCAGCATGGAAGGTAAGATTCTGCGCTATGATTTGAAGGGAAGCGCTTGTCATCAGAAGGAGGAAAACACATCTCATCTGAACTACAAAAATACTTTACCATATTTTGAACAAACTGAGGGAAGCTGGAAGAAGAGAGGTATGCGAGCAGCGTATGCAGACTTGGCTTGCTTATCATAGTATTCTGGCTTTAACCCTATTTGTAGCGATTACTTGTGCTAAGCACCTTCCTTTAACTGTCTTACATGATACAACCCTGCTCGGGACTTCAGTGTCGCGCTGTACTGCCCAGATCCACAGGGTACCCAGCATCATTCCTCCCAGGCCAGAGCGCATGAAAAGTCCTTGCAAACCAGCTCTCCCCTCGCTGCTTTTGGCTGAGTTTCTGCAAAGTGAATCTCTTGGCTCAGTGCAGAGCTTGCGAGGCCACTTAAATCTCTCTGACCCCTTAATGAAGTTTTTAAAAGGGCTTCATAAATCTTCATCACTAAGAATTGCTTAAAGCTCTGCAGGGTTTCTTTAGTGGCATTAACCACTAAAACAAGTAGACAGGCTCAGGTATATTTATTGCATTCATCTTCATTATTCCATGGGTTTTCTACTCTTTCACATAAGCTACTGCAAGGAAAGGGAGTGCAGGAGTGGGAGCTCTGAGTCAGTACCGCCTGTCTGGCAGTTTGTAACCATCCACTACAGCTACATCACATCAGTCCCCTTCTTGGGAATGTTTTCTGCGCAGGCAGAAACTGTATGCTCATCATTTAGCTTTCCATAGTTAAATCATCATATTGTTCCTCATTTGGGAAAGAATGTGATTTTTGCCTGTTCTCTGAAAGCATGCCTCAGGTCACAATCTGACAGCTCCAAAAAGGATTAGTTGCCTGACTGCCTTTCTAATTTTTTTCTTGGAATTTTGGCTGACTTTGGTAAGGGCTTTTTACGAGTAGCTTGAGTCTTCTCTAAAATAACCGTCAACTTGATGGATATATAAGGGTTACTAGGAAAAATACATTTTTTTTTTAAATTGTTTACATACCATATATTTTGATCTCTAGAGTGAGTGTATAGTACACTGTGTGGCTTGTTTGATGCTTCACCTCTGGGAAGTGAGGACAGAAAAGGCATGAATGAGCTTCAAGGACCAACAGGAAAATATTCCAGTGCAGGTAAAGTCACTGAAATCGCTGAGAGCTGATCCTCCCTGTGTGATGGGAAGGAGTTTAGAAATAGCAGATAAACGTGAAGTAGCTGAACACATAAGGCAGTTTGTATCTCACCAGTTTAAAGAAGTGGTTCTAGGACTAATTCTGCAGTCAATGAAAGACTAAGGCTCCACAGCGCTGTTGAAGTGTTGATGGTCCTCATGATCCAACCTGTTCCAGCCAAGCTTAGGCCACCCCATTCCATCACAAAATCACACTTTTGTGAGCCAGATGATTTTCAAGTGCTCCTTTAGAGCCATTGTGATGTTATTTTATTTTTAAATTTATTTGCATTACAAGAAGGCCTACTAACCTCAGGGAGGACTGGAACAGTGTGTGTGGAGCGAAAGAGAAGCAATATGCTTGCACAGGCAAACAAGGTCTTCTTATTGAAAAGTTTGACACTGAAGTCTTATATCGGCCAAAAGCACTGGTCATCGGTAACAAAACCTTCTATGTCCCTAGTCTAGGTCAAGACTAGAAGGAAAAATAATGGCCGAGGAACATGATGGAGGCTCAAAACGCAGATTAGGATGTGTAAGGTGAGTTACCTGAGGCACTAAAGGAGAAGTCCAAATCCACCTGAATTGGTATTTCTTCCGTTGACTTCAGTGGGTTCTGGGTGACGTCATGCTGTGATGCCATGCTGTGATGCTGTCACACGTGAACAAGTCAGATGATTGCTTTTGATGTAGTGATCTGTAGGACGGGTTATATGATGTACTGTGTTGTCTGATCTAGAATGCAGTGGTTAATAATGTGCTGGGGACACACTTTTACCTTGATGGGGAGGAGATTAGATATTATCTGACTTCCTGTGTGCTAAAGGTTATGCAAGTTTGCCCAAGTGCTTACATAGCTGTATCCAAAAATTCAAATTAGGTTGTAGCTTTTGAGTCCTCAAGAGACAAAAATCACAGGCAGAGGACAGAAGAAATCAGAGGGCCACCATCGCCTGAGGTCCATGCAGTGGCAGGAAGTTGGAGAGATAAGAAAGGAGATTTCAGCAAGTGACTCATGGCCTGTGCTTTAAGAAAAGATGGAAGAACCCCCAAATCCTGGCCAAAATGACCCGTCAGAAGTGCTTACTCAGTCCTGAATCACATATACAGCTTGATCCTCAGCAGTAAGCAAAACACGTAAGGCTGTGATCAGAGACCCGCAAGGGAACACAGCTGAGGTGTGTAGGTGGCCGTTGCCCTATGGCCAAGGCTTTGTCCCTGACTGTATGCCTGCTCCTAACCCTGTCCGTTTAAGCCTTCCACTGACTGAATGTTAGCCATCTAAATAAATGTCTTTAAGGATATAGGCCTTGTGATTTGGCTGAGGCCTTGCCTACACTGTGTTTCTCCACGTTAAAACTCAAATGATTGCAAATCTCTCAAGTAAGTGAACGAGGTTGAGGTAGGAAAGAAACGCTGATCCAGCACTTCTGTACTAGGGATTTGCAGCAGAGATGCTGCATGGCTACGAAAACAGTCAGGAAAGGCAAAGTTTAAGTTCATACAATGAACTATCACACCATAGTCCTGCCTTTGGCAGCTAAGCTGCTGCAACCAGCTCCTGCCTCCGATGTTTGTTCCCACCTCTGGCCTGCAGTTTGTCACCTCCTCAGCTGTGCCAAACCAAGTGCGTGTAGAACAGTGCTTAAATCAGAGCACTGAAGTGATGGAAGTTAAAAATAAACCGTTCGTGGGAGGAGGAGAAGGAGAGCTATTTTTAATTGCAATTGTTTCAATGGTCTTTCTTCCAGTGTGGTCCCACAAGGAATTTCATTAACACAACTGGGAGAAGGCAGCGGATTGCTGAGCTGGCACCAGGGTGGCTCCACCAGGCAGAAGAGTCCCGCTTGGCAGAGGGAGAGGATTTCTTAAACCAGGATTACACCTTCCAACATGCAGAATTATGCCTTCCCTACCTGGGTCAAACTCAGACACACGTCTCCCAGGCTCTCTGTTTGCTATTCTGTCTCCTAGACACTCATAGCATTCATTTAAAAAGGCATTGTATGCAAGCCAGAATTATTATTAATAAAAACAAATAGAGAGACACTGAGGTTTTTTTCCTGTTTTATAAACCCTTTATAATCCTTCAAATATTAGTCTCCTCCACAATTTGCTATAGTATGGCTAGACGTCACCCATTAAAATCTATTCAACTACAAAATGCACAGTAAACTGAGAATAAAAACCATCAGAAGGGATGCAAAAAACCGGTTTTATTTAATGAAGTTTGTTACATGATTGACAAAGAAAATATTTTTATGTTCCTTAAATAGCATAAAAAGTTCAAGGAAAAACATCTGAAAAGAGTTCAAAAGGTTGCAGTGCAGCTATGATTTGGCAATTTGGAGAATAACTCAGCAACTGGCTTTTGTTTTGGTCCTGGTCATTTCTGTGCTTTGATGAGCTTTGCTGCGAGTGAGTGAGTTACGTGTGCAGGGCCTTGGTTATGTCTTACAGTTCAGACACCTCCATGATTTGCTTCTGTTTGAACACGAAACACATCCATTTGCACCCAAATGCTTCTGCTGGATTTCTCCAGAGGTGCTGCACCAGTGAAGCACATAAAGTATAGACAGTTTTCAAACTGCTGTCAAGGCCTGAAATAAGTAAATAATAACTTTTTTTTTGTGGGTGTGTGTGTTGTTAGCATTATTAAATGTTTTCTGTGATAATGACCAAAGGCACTTTTCAGCAAAATGAGGCAGTAGTTTAATTTCCAGCGCACAAAAAATGAAGTAGTACCCTGAGTCACAAATGAAGGCATCCTCCTTCGGGACTCCTGATCCCTGTGCTGGATCACACCAGTTCCTGGATGCTTGGGTGTACAGGCAGGATTTAAATTTAAATTACTAGAGACTCAGTATGTTCAGTTTGTCTTTCAATTCTCTTCTAATAAATCGAGCCAAGGGCATAGCGAGTCAGTTTCGTAATTAGATGATATAATTGTCTCATGAACTCTGTACAAATTACCTCTTCTCTGTATTGTTTTTGCAGTGTATTGTTTTTCTTGAATAATATGGCACATATCCAGTTTATATTGCAGTCAATAAATTACCCTGGTTTATAGCTTGATGGCCCACAAATGAGTAACTGCCATCAACAAAAATAATTAAGTCATTACCCTTTTTAATATTGTCAGTACTCTTCATTTAGACCATTAAATTTATTTTTAATTATTAACACATTTCCTTAAAAGTATCTTTTTCCTTTTTTTTTTTTTTTTTTACCAAGAGATAACCACAGATGAACCACTTTGCTCAGCTATTAACAAATTTGTGATTCTAAGGTTGACAGTAGAGTGTAATGATTTAAAGGAAATTGCACTTTATTGCATTTTAATTAAATAGGTCAACTTGTGCAAGGCCTTTCTCCAGCAAAACTCCCACTGGAGTTTGGTCCGTCATCGTTAGACTTTATTTACTTCTTGAGCTTTACACAGCAGGTTTCTGCTTTCCTAATAGAGGACTGATAAAATGCTTGAATCCATTAAATGGTGTATTTTTGACATTCAGACTGTGAGATACCGGGAAGCATCGTAATGCTGAATACCATAAAGGATACGCGTGGTTATTCCTTTTAGTAAAGTGTAATTCTAGGTGTGCTGGATTGTGCTTTTACGCAAAGAGTTGGGTGGGTTCAAGGCTGCCTGTGAGCCAGTCCCAGCCTCTGAAACCCCATAGGGTGGTTGCCCATAGCTCCTTGCCAGCTTTGGGGGTATGGACCCAGGGCAGCGCTTCTTCCTTGCGTGGAGGAAGAGCACATTTGGGGACCCTCCTGGGTCCTGCTGCCATCCCGGGGCGCAGGGGCTGGGGTCCACACCCCGTCTTCCAGGCAGCGAGGAGTTGGGTAGGTCCTTCTCCCCTTGCATTGCACCTGGGCAATGGTAGGTACCTCACCATTGTTACCGCAACTCTGGCCTGCTGCACCGACTTGCTGACTCCAAACTTGTCTTTTTTCTGTTCACTTAAAAACAGCCACGGAGCCCTGAATTATATTGTCCCCATCAGTCCCGCCCTTCCCATCCACCTAACACTTCTCTCCAATTCTACAAAAATGGCCAACGTACTCTGCTTTCACTGTCACAGCACTGGCTGTATCCACAATGCCCAGACGACGTGAAGAATTCAGCCTTAATACTCACATTTAAGATTCAGCCAAGCTCTTCTAGGGCTGGTCCTGTGCGTTTGGTCCAATTCCGTTAAAATCAGGGGGCCTCCTTTTCCAGCTGAGGTTTAATTGTTTGCTTTCCAATTCTCCGCATAGATTCATCCTAGTCAGCTCTATGCTCCTCAAGTCCAAATGCTGAGCTACAGTTAGCATATTTCTGAACAGAATATTTGTAACTTTCTAGTAGCTACAGCTCACAACCGTTAGTTTCTCCTCTCTACGCTTATTAGAGGAAACACTCGTGGAAGATGTGTCACCTTCTGGACCTCAGAGGCACAGATGTAGTTCCAAGCAGGCATAAGCAAAATATGTTTTTGCCATTTCTTGCAAGCAGAAATGAAGTTAATTTGTTTGGAAAACTCCTGCTAAAGGAAATGTCATTCAACAACTCTGTTGAAGCTATCAAAAGCAAAACCAAACAGATTTGAAAACTTAGCACAGGTCACAGACATGGTTTGTGAGAGGATTAGTAACTATTCTTACAGGTAGTAAGAACTAGAACTAGACTACAGCTTAAATTATGGTTTTAGGCTAAATTACATCCCCTTCCAGTCCCATGAGCAAAGTATCTTGGAGCGTATTCATGTTAGCCCCTACATTTCCCAGTAAAAAAAGTTTAAAACTCAAAAGCCAAAGCACAGACAGGAGTTTAAGACAGGTCAGGTGGCTGTTGGTTTCTCTGGACCCTGGTGAAGAGGCAGGAAAAAAAAAGGTTTTGCTGCAGTTTCTGGTGGCTGAGCAGGGGAGGAGGTGCTGAGATCTCGGCTTCTGGTCCAGAAGGTGACAGACCTTTCCTACCACCCAAGTGTGACCCTGTTACCAAACTGAGAGAGAGGAAAATGCAAAACACTTTGTCTGCCCTCTCAAGATGAACCTTGTTGGTAATTTGCGTCCAAGCTGATTTTTTTCTTTAAAGGGTTAAATAATTCAGAAACAGCATGAAAAGCTTTATTTTGGATAAAAGGAAATGTTTTGACTGATATAGCTTTTTTGGAGGGAAGGAGTTCGGCTCAGTGTAGAAGATGAAACACTTGGATTTATGTAATGTTACCTAAAGCCTATGGATGGGTTGAAGGTCTGTGGGGAGTGGTACTGTGTATGTAGGGTGTCATGTTGGGGGCATCTGGGAGAAAGCCCAGAATAGCTAGGGAAAAAGCTCTCAAGCCAGATGTTTGACCTGAAACCCTGAAAACCCTGTTGAGTTTTCTTCTCCCAACACTCCTAGAGCTCTGATAATCCACCTCTGTTGGATTTAGCTGTGGTGCCATGAGATACTACCACTGAAACTGCTCTTGTCTGCCTTTCTGCCTTATTTCTGCCCCCAAGAAATAAGGGCAATGTAAGTTTATAGGGCTGTGCTGGCCATGGAGCTGGGATCTGCCATCTATGTCTGTGCAACGGCATGGCATCTACATCGTAAAGAGATGCTGTTAAACCAGCCAGAGCCTGACATAAAATACAGGGAGCATCTACGTTACCTTTACTGTTGTCAAGTTCGTCAGAGGGACTATGGTAGTTGCTGAGTTAGTGCTGATTGAGTTTGTTTGGAGCCAACAGCTTCCAAGCTGTGACAGCAGAAAGCTCTGTATTCGCTATCTAAATATTCATCTGGGTTTTCGGACAGGATCTGCTTAAAGCCAGCTTGGTTAGGCTGCAACCGTGACTTGAAGGGCCAGCTGATAATTCTTATTGCTAACCTCGGAACTGATCCATTACCAAGGTTTATTGCCTCAACAGGTATTTCTGTGGAGGTCTGTGGAACGGGGTCTTCATGCTTTGGTCATTGTGAACGAGGACAAACTCCAGCTGAATGAGTAGCCTTAGACCACTTTAGGATCTGGATAAATGAGCAGGGACGTAGAAGGAGGGCTTCATTTTAAGCACTTATTCACGTACACTTGAATCAGTGTATGATTCACTGTCAGAAAAAACAACCTACAGAAATGTCACAACAATGAAAATGCACTGCTGCACGGCTGAAGCAAAGAAAATATAAGTAAGTCTATAGCAAAGCTTTTTTTGCATTGTTTCGCAGTTGAATTTTACAGTTGTGTGTGGTTATATTATATTGTCATCAGTAAATGCTAAATGCATGATCCACATACCATCCTGGTTACTGATGGATATTAGCAGCAAATCCCTGAAGTTATCCTGTAACACTGTTGCATGGTATTATGTTCAAAGTGTATTGAAAATGCTGAGGTCCTTTTTTTTTTTTTTTTTCCCCCTTGGAAGTAGTAGTCACTATACAGCCTGCCATCACATCGATTTGTTCTGAGGACTGGTCACTTCAGAAAAAGACTACTAACTCTGTCTGTATTATGAATACCGAAGAAAACCCCAGCAACACTGGGATTATTCCCATCTACTTTGCTATACGCTACTGTGTTACATCTTTAAATACTAAAACTGTTAAGTGCATCAAGGATGATAAATTAAGAAATTATGTATATAAAACGTATGTATGTAAAAAAAAGTACGAAATTATTAAAGCATGAAAAAAAAATCCTCATGTCTAGCACACTACACTACTTCTTGCTCCTATTTATCCAATAGGAATTAAAATGAAGTCGTCTGACTCCTTAAAATTCAGTCATCTGTGACCTTTTAAAATAAGTCAATAGCAGTGGAATGATACATCATAGCCACCTAACTATAAGCATCTTTTGGGACAACCGACTTTTCAATTGTTCTTTTAAAAGTTTGAAAATACTGGTGTACTTTAACAATGAATCATAAATTCAACCCGACCAGCAATAACGGCTGCACAACACCAACCTTTTCCCAGAGTAATCGAAAAGCGCGAATTATTTGCATAGCCCTCTTTGGTCCTGGAGGCTTAAACGAAATGGATAAACACTGCCGGCGACGAGACGGACGAAATGGAAATTGAGGTATTCACACGGCGAACGTATATATTTATACTTTTAACTGCAAATAGAGGGCTGTGTCCGCGAAGCCATTAACACCGGGGAGGGAACAACAAAAAGGATAAGAAAAGCAAAAAGGGAAGGGAGGCGTCTCCTCCTCGGAGGTGAATTAGCAGCATCTCTTATCTGCGCGCCGGTGGGGATGGGACCCGCCTGGCCGGGACCTGCCTCCGCGGCTCCCTCCGAGACCTCGGTGAATCAAATGAAGGGAAAACCCGGCGTCTGCGGGATGTTGGGCGGGGGGGGGGGAGCAAAGCAAAGTAGAGAGGGGGGGTGTCGCACATTCTGCCTGTCGGTGGGGCCCCACGCACCTCGTCGGAAACCTTCCTGTCCCTCATCTCCCCGGTCTCTATCCTACCTCCCGCGGTATGCTTGCGCATACCTTCCCAGGCAGCAGCCATCCACCTACTTTTTATAGCAGCGGGGAGCAAGGCTATTAATAGGCTATCTAATTACTCCGAGCTGTTAACTCTGAAGTCTCTAATTCTGTGATGTGGTTGTTTTGATTTGGTTTTTTTCCAACGCAGTAGGACTTGCATTTACAGAACTGGTCAGACTCGCTCTGGAAGATGTTATTTTTAATGTTTTAAAATCAACTTTCATTCCAAGCAGGAACAAAACCCCCAATTTTTGACACTTCTCACGAAAGCAGCAACTGAAAACACTAGTAGTTCGGATCAAGAGAAGCGTTATGCTTAGCTAAGATTACGAATTTCGTTTTTTTCTATTTTGTTTGGCATTTCGTCTCAGACCTTTCGGTAAGGCAGGTAAATGGCAAGGAAAACGGTTTCAAGAGAGAAGGAGAGGGGTTTGCCATGAAGCCAACAGACACGGAGCGGCTCCGCGGAGCTCAGCAGGGACACGCGTGAAACGCAGCTACTCCCGCAAGATGCCTCCAGGAGGACGGGTTCATTTTGTGTTGTGGAAAACATTTCGCTGGAAGGTTTTGACCAGCTCTGATGATTTATTTTCTTTCCTGGGTAGAGAAATAAGAAGGCAACGATGCGCGGGGGAGTTTGTCCGGCGGGTTTCGGTGCAGAAAACGATATTTTCTTAGCGGTTTACGATAGTGGCGACAACCGGCCCAGGGAACATTTGGTGATGGAGGGTTTTGTTTGTGCGTTGTGTTTTATGTTAAGCGAAAAAGAATTAAGTCTCTGCAACCTCTGCTGTGGGGATGGGGGCGGAGGCAGAATAGCTAATCGCAGATCGGATTTGATATTTCCTAACATCCGTGATAAGGAACGGGGGAAGGATGAGGAGCAGCCTTACTCTGAAGCGGTGGGGAGGAGAAGCGTGGCTCCACCGTGCCCCGCGTCCCTCTGTATCCAGCTCTCTCCCACAACAAGCTGTCCCAGCAAGAAGCCCGAGAAACTTTCCCCCGGGCTTTCCGTGCCCGACCCAGTAGAAGAGACCCCTGAAAGCCTTCGCCGCCACCCAGACAGGAGCTGGCAGGGACCCCGGAGGGTCCCCGACCGCCCCGGGCGCCGGCGGCTCCCACCCGCCCCGCGGCGAGGCCTCGGTGAGGCGGGGGGGCTTTCCTTCTGGCCTCACCCTGCAATTAAAAATAATATATAATATAATAGTCGTCACAGCAAGGAACACATGAAACGCAGCCCCACCGCTTCGTAGCAAGGACATTAAAGCAACCTTAGTCAAAAGCATCAGAATTAGGCCATTTTCATCACTTAAAAACACAGAGTAGCTCTTCATTTTCAAAGCCTCTGGGCATCTGTTGGAAAGAGAGACAATTTTTTTTTTTTTTGAGAAAAGCAGCTAAATAGTAACCCAGGGGTGCTGCGTGGGTCCCGTCTGTCTCCGGGTCACCCCGAGAGCTGGAGAGCATCGCCCTCGGCCTGCCTGCCCGCCCCGCCGGAGCTCGCCGTGCGGGTACCGCGGAGTGCCGGCTCCGGGAGTCATGTTACGCGGCAGCAGGAGCCTCTCCTCCGCGCGTTTTGTTGATTTTAATACTTTTTTTTTTTTTTTTTTTAAGGCTGAAATCATTAACCAGGCGGACCTCGGAGACCGGAGGGAGGGCAAATAAAAAGAAGCTGCAGATCATTATTTTTTAAAAAAATCCAACACAAACTCCCCACTCTTAGGCACCTATTGCATAAAAGTCTGTGCGGGCTCTCTGCTGCCTGTTGCTTGTTTGAGCGTCAGGGGTTGAAAGTCACCGTGGAAATCACCCAAAAGCACGGCGGCAGCAGGTCACCAGTGACGGGGTGGCCACTTACTGCAGGGGGGAATAACCTCCTGCCCTGCTCCCTGCTGTCGGGCACGGCTTCAACCCGGGGGAGAGCCAAGCCGCCGGGCGGGAGCGGGTAAGGCTCCCCGGAGCCGGGGCAGGGTGTCCTGCCCGGGTGGGGGTAGCTGGGAGGGAGGATGGGGGCCCCGGAGCCTGCTGTCTGCAACCAGCAAGAAAGGCTGAAGCTCAAGCCCGGCCTCTTGAGCACCCGTGAGTCCTTTTCTAGAAGTTTTGGGGAAATAAAAAAAATAAATAAAATAATCCCTCCTCATCCTTGGGAACTGGGGGCTCCCCCGCGCCATGTGACACATCTGATCGCTGGCGAAGGGCACCCCACCCATGCCCCCCTCCACCCACACCTCACCCCCCCGCTCTTCTTTGCTCTGGTGTATACAGGACCCTCCTGCTTTAGGGGGTCGAGTTTCACGAAAACGCTGCCCCGGCTCCCGAGGCTGTCCCGCCCAGACGGACAGGGAGGTGATGAGCGGCGGCAAAGGCCCCTCTCCCTCGGCTGCCGCTGAAATCTCCCCTTCCCCCGGCTGGTTGCGGATTGCCCCGCCGGCTCCGGCCGCCGTGTCCTGCGGCGGGGGGGAAGCGCAGAGCCGCCCGGCCGGCACCTCCCCGCTGGGCTGGGCGCGCCTGTGCGCTGCCGATGCCCCGATCGATAAGTCCGCTTCAATGTCACAGCCGCTGGGGAATGGAAACACTCCATATCATGGGGTGGCCTTGATAAAAGTATATTTTAAGTAGCGCGGATAAGCGAACGGGAGAAGAGAGGGGGAGAGCTGCCGGCACGTCGCCTGTAATAACGGCTGCGCTTATCAGCCTGGCCTAAACTCCCCGGCAGTTTCTAAAGTACATTAAGTTACATAAACACGGGTCGGAAAAGAATACACTCCATCCTGCGATAGTCACCAAAGTGACCCCTCGTACCGCCTCGCACCGAGCCCCCACGGCCGCAGCGCCCCGCGGGCACCGGGACCCGGCCCGGCAGGCGATGCCGGACCGGAGCTTCCCCCCTCTCCCTAATGCACCCCTGGTAAGGGATCACATTTGCAGAGACCCGGGAGTGGGGCAAGGAGCAACCACACTGCGCCTGCACACGGCTTTCCCCCAACCCTTTTTTGGGAGGTTGAAGTGCCCATGAGGAAATTTGCCTTAATTGGATAAAAAAACTTTTTTTTTTTCTTTTCTTTTTTTTTTTCCCCTCCCTCCCGATCTGTCTCTCTGTCTTCTTCCCTCTTTGGCCACAGCGAGCAGGAGCGATGGTTACCTCGCCTGCACCACCTCCCTCCCCAGCGGTTACTTTCCACACCGAGCATCCATCCCCTTCGCCCGCCTTTTCTCTGCAAAAAAAAAAATGCCTCTGCGCCCTCCCCGCAGATACTTCCCCTGGGTGCCTACCCCAACCCCGGGGCAGGAGACACCCGGCAGGCTCCCGGGGTGAAAGTTACGTCAGAAGAGTGGGATTTGGGAAGGGAGTGACGTCATGAGGAGCTAGGAACCGAAGGCTATATGATTTGAGCGGTTCGGGCGCAAACCTGCAACGACAAGGAGCGGGGAGGAAGGGGGTGATTTAGAATGGTTTCTCACGCAGGTCCCAGTTCAAGCCGAGTTTTCTTATCGGGTCTATCAGAGGAAATAAAATGAAACTTGTAGCCCGGCTATAACGTAAACAGGCTAATCAGCGGTGAAAAAACCCGAGGCGCCTGAAGTGTAAAACACAGGTCACTTTGGAGCCAGGGAAAGAGGCCCCTGCCAGGCCAGCGCGGCCGTTCTTCCTCCCAGCCATCCTCACCTCTCGGGCAGGCACCTCCCGGCCCGGGCAGGGGCTCTGCCGCCCACCCCGGGGGCACATGGGCACCCGCACTCTCCTCACAGCGAGCAAAGCCTGCCTTAGAATGCCCGTCCCTTGAAAAAAAACAGACCCAACACGGTATTTCTCGCACTATATCCACCCAGATCTCCCCTTAGACGTGTTTGCAATACCCTCGGGTTTAACTCGATAAGGAGCATTCAAAAGCCTTAAACGAAATGCGGGGTTTAAAGCCGGTAGGTCGGCGCTTTTCAGCGCAGAAATTTGCAGTGGCAGCACCCAAGCGTTGGGAAGAAGCGGCGTGGGCATTTTTTCCCGTGGCTTCCCCTGCTCTTGACGCGCTTTTGCAGGTAAAAAAAAAACACACGGGAAAATGTTTTACGTTGGAAGTTCGGGTCGGAAGGCACGCTGGTGCGCTTACAGACAACGATTCGCTGCCTTCGTTTGCAAAAGCTTGTTTTCTATTTAATATTGCACCCACTAAAATATATCTAAAAGTAAAAAGAAAAAGAAAATCACTTCAACCTGGCAGGGTGACCAAAAGAAAAATATTACTGACAATTGAGAAGAAAGAAGTATCGCCTTTAATTATACAATTTAATAGAGAAACGGTTTCTCGGGAAAGCGGCTATTTCCCGATCAAACCCCTGCCGCGCTATACTGCGAAAATTAACGAGCACAATAGAACTGCGAGGTCGCAATCAGTTCACCCACGCCGGCAGAGCGGGCGCCTCTAGCCGGAGTTTTACCGTACCCCCAGTATTCCAAATTCTTCACCTCCTCAGCACCTTGCCTGGAAAGACGGAGAGAAAAGCCGTGCCTACCCCAGGAGCGACAGCACCGCGCATCAGCAGCAGGTTTGGGCTCGGTTTCTGGCCGGAGGTCTCATGTCTGCCGGCTGCCGAGAGCCGGGCTCTGCTCTAGTCCAGCCCTTTGCCGCAGATGACTCTTTCTGTACAAACTGATGATGACAGATATCCAGCTGATAACCTCTGGTGAACGAAGTTATTTTAATTTCCAGTCACTTTCCTGCTAAGTACCATATCAGTTTGTACACAGCTGAGATAAGAGGGGATGGGGGGGGCAGGGGGTGGGGGGAGAAGAATAAGAAAGAAACGGAGGAAAAATGCCTACCGCCTGCTGCTGGGGTGGACACATCCCACAGCTCGCTTTGGCTTCACCTGACGGTTGGGGCAACTCAAGGAGGAGCCACATTTTTTCCCCTCGGATGGCTTTGATTTTAATAAGAAAAATACGGAGATTTAACTCGGGGTGGTGGTGGGGGGAGACGTTCATCTGGTTGCTTAGGGAGACAGCCAGGCACACATCCTGCGGCGAAAAAAAAACTTATAAAAGGTGCATATTCACCCTAAAGAAGATATTATCGTGAGAGAGCGGGGGGAAGTGTGTATTATTTCTGGGTTTGAAAAAATAAAGAAAAGAAGAAAAATGTCACGGGCATCTGGGAGGGCGAGTCCCCCTCCGCTTTTTCGTGCTCCTCGAGCAGGGGGTCCTCTGCCGGCACCCCAAGGTGGCCCCCCCCTTCCCCTCTCCCCTGCCTTGCCCACCCCCCCCTCCCCCTGCGCCCGCTCCCGCCCCCGGCGCGGCCGCGCTGCGGGGCCGGCTGGCCGCGGGGACTGGCACCCCTGCGGAGCTCCCTGTTTGTTTAGGGCTCGCCGAGCCCAATCAGGGCCGGCTGCCTGCAGTTTTCCGGCAGGGCTGCGAGAGGCGCCTCCTCTCTCCTTTTTATACATCGGCCGCCGGCAGCAGCCGCCGGACTCGCCGCCGCCGCTCGCCCCCGCCGCACTGGATTTACCGCCCTCCGCGGCCCCGCGCCCCGGCCCCATGCGGGGCACCGGCAGCAGGTTTGGCCCCTTCGCTTCTCGTTTCCATCCTCCCCAACCCCCCGCCCCGATTTCCCTTTTTCTTCCCCGCTCTTCTGCTCCTGCCTCTCTGTCGCTCCGGGAGGCGAGCGACGCGGCGGCGGCTGCGCCTGGCTGGGGGAGCCCGAGGGAGACTTTGTGGGCAAACATCCGACGCCTGGAGCCCTTATCTGCCGGAGCCTTATCTCCCAGTTATCTCGCAGGAGGGAGAGACGTATTTGGTGCCTATCTGCGAGGGGGCTCTGTGGGTGTGTGTGTCCCGTATTCCTGTGCCTATGGTTATCTGGAGAGCCCCGAGATGGGCTGAGAGCGGGGAGACTCGCCGCCCGCTTCTCTTGCTGTCACTTCTCTGCCTCCCCTTTCGCTTTCTGTCCCTTCTCCCAGGGCACCGCGGGCTCTGTGTCTGTCTGTCCGGCCTCTCTCATGCTGGCAGCTCTGGGATGCGACCGGTCTCGGCGAGGGTGCCTGCGCCGCGGCTGGCTGCGAGATGGGTGCCATCCCCCAAAGGTGTGCTCGGTCTCGGGTGGGGCGGGGTGGCCAACCAGGGCTACCGGCTGGCACCGGTCCCTGCGGCAGCCACAGCCCGCCCGGCCCGGCCCTTTGCCGGGTCTCGCTCCCTGTCCCGGCGCCGCCGCGCACACGTCGTGGCCCGGCCCGTGCGCATCTCACGGCTCCCGGGTGCCTTTCCCTCCTCCACCTCCTCCTCCTCCTCCTCCTCCTCCTTTCCGTGACCTTGGGCTGGAAACAAGCAAACAAGCGAGGCGATGCGCGGAAAAGCTAACATCGCTCGCCGGAGAAGTAACCTTAAAGGGATCGCCTTACTAATTGTTTTCTCCGTGGAACCGAGTCAAATGACTCATTCATTGAAATAATCATAGTAACAACAGCAGCAGTAGACAAGGAAGGGGCTTTGTCACAGACCGGGAAAAATGCCCCTTTTCCCCCTTCGTCCTCCTCTCTCCCCTCTCCCTCTCGTCCACCTTCCCCCAGCCGTGCTTCATGTTCAGATCCGCAGCCCAAGATGCGGAGGGAGAGGGGAGCAGCCCGGGAGCAGCCCCGGGGGCGGCGCGGGGAGCGGGGCCAGAGCCCGCAGCCCTGTCCCCGCGGGACCGCGCTCCGCGGCCCCCGGCCCGTGTTGACCTGGGCTGCCTGATCCCATTCCGCCGGGGCGAGGGACAACAGCGTCGAGGCGACATGACTGATTAAGCGCTCAGAGGGTCCAGATAAGCCCTGATGAATCTCATTAAGGGAGGGAGACGGGCTGTCCTGTTTGCTAACTTTGTTATTATTATTTCTCTCTCCCCCCCCTCCCCCCCGGTCTTTTGTGTCCTCCTTCCCCGCCCTACCCTGCGGACCCCCCCTCCACTCCTCCTTCTCCTCCTCCCCCTTCCCCATCCACACCCAGAGCCTAGAAGGGGACCTGGATGGCCGTGGCTGAAGGCGGCTGGTGCGCGGTGAGGCGGTGCGCTGCGGACGCCGGCGGTTCCTCCTGCCCCTTCGCGACCAGGGAGCCGGGCCCGTCTCCTCCTTCGCCTTCCTCCTCCTCCTCCTCCTCCGGCGGCTCCCAGGGCGAGCGCGGCTCCTCCAAGACTCCTCAGCCGGAGCCCGACGGCAGCCACCGGCCGGCCCCTCCGCCGCCCCTCGCCGCCGAGGGCAGGTCGCTGCTCGCCCCCTACGTGCACTTCGGGGCCCCCCACCCCTCCGGCCTGCCCAGCTGGGAGGACATCCTGCTCTTCGCGGATTTAGACCAAACCAACAAGCTGATCTGGTCCAGCCGCGGCTCAAAGCTGAGCGCCCTCGGCGCCGAGCAGCCCGAGGAGATGTACCAGACCCTGGCCATCTCGGCCGCCCAGGGCCCCACGCCTTACGACGGATCTCCGGGCGGCTTCATGCACTCCACGCCTAGCTCGCCCGTCTACGTGCCCACCACCCGTGTGGGCTCCATGCTGCCCACCCTGCCCTACCTGCAGGGCAGTGGGGCGGCCCAGCCCAGCCACCCGGGGGGCGGCCACGCCGTCTGGTCCCAGCCGGCGACGGAGAGCCCCTCGTACAGCACCGGCGGCGGCTCCCACCCCTCCGGCCGCTTCCCCTACTCCCCCAGCCCGCCCGTGGCCAACGGGGCCTCCCGGGAGCCCGGCGCCTACAGCAACAGCCTGGGAGCCAGGGACCAGTACAGCCCCCTGGCCCGGCCGCTCAACGGCTCCTACCCGGGGCCCTACACGTCCTACGTGGGGCCGCAGCTCACCCCCGCCTGGCCCACGGCGCCCTTCGAGAACTCCATGCTGCACTGCCTCCAGGGCCGGCCCGCCCCCATCCCCGTCCGGGCACCCAGCGCAGGTAGGACCCGCCGCCGGGGGAGGGGGGGGGGCGTGGGCAGGGCAGGGTGGGCAGGGGTTGCCCGTTGGCCGGGCGCCCGAGGGTGCCGGGGGGCGAAGAGGCGAGACGGCGGGGCTGCCCCGGGGTGCGGGGTTCGCTGGCGGGGCGGTACGGTGCCCTGCCGACGGCAGGACGGCGGCGCCGGGAAAGTGTTTCTGGAGTGGAGGTGTCTCTCGTCGTTTGCGTTGAGTTGTTCGGGGGGGTGGGGGGAAACAACACACCCCCAAAAAAACAACGTTGTTTGAAGTATAGCACTCGGTGTTGCAAACCCGCCTTTCCCAAAACGAATCACCCGGTGTAAACCTCGCTTTTAAGTTTCCGTACATTTCTGCTTTCCCTAAATGCAATAATCTGGCCGCGAAATGGTGACAAATTCACTGCGAATTAACCTTTCTTGTAGCGTAGAGGAAAACTGCAGGGGTTCGCTTAACCCAATTTGGAATATTTCAGCTACAAACCACTTCACTGCTTCGTTAAACCAGAAAAGCAGCTAAGCAAAACCTCTGACATGAACGAGAAACCCCTTTTATAAACTGCTGTTAAAATGTGGCACCTCCTGATGGGATTTTACTTTCACTTCCGAGGTGTTCCGTCTTTTTATTTATTTATATATTTATTTAAAATTTAGGAAATTCTCGGTACCATTAAATTAATTGTAGAAATCGAGGCTGAGCTGCGATGATTTAGAGCTAGAAAGATTAACGATTATTGCAGTCTCTTCAGCTTTAGAATACATATATGTATATATAAATACAGATGTATAGAGAGGGGTGTGTGTGGGTCTGTGTGTGTATATGTGTATATTTATATATATATTTATGTATATTTATATATATTTATGTATATATGTGTATGTATACACACACGCGCACATACATTTGATCAGCATTTGCTTTAATCATAAACTACCCACCAGGTAGGTATATTTTATATACACTGTGATTTTCTCGTTCAGTGCAGTATTGCAGAAAATTACTTTTCATCTTTCTATAGGGGTGCACACAGTGCTCCTCCTGTCTCTCGTGATACCCGGTAGATTTAAGCATTTTAAGCCTCCCACATGTTTACTAGCATGACAGAGGGAAGAAGACTCAGTTGTAGTGGTGGTAGGAGAAGGGCAGAGCAAAGCCGAGAAGCCGCATCTTAGGGCGACACGAAATTTGAGGTTTTTAACTCAATTTCCGAAAGTTGCAGTGTAAAACTAGATGATGGAGGAAAAAAATCCTGTTTGTTTTTGGATTTATTTTTTTTTTCGTGAGAGAGGTGGGGTTGGAGAATCTCAGGGAAGAGAGAGGAGAGGGGTGGGGGAGAAAGGGCAGAGGAGAGAAGGAGGGCACTGGAGGAGGCTGGGGCAGGAGTGCCGAGCCAGCCGGGGAGGGCCACGGCAGCTTCCCCTGCTCCGGGGGGTCTCTCGCCCACCCCTGGGTCTCTGGAGCCGCTCCCGCTGAGCCCCGGCACGGCTGGAAAGGCGCAGGCAGCGGAGGCAGCGCGGGCAGCCGCGGCGGCGCCTTCCTCGCGTTTCCCTGGACGGTGCCTCCGGTCCCCAGCGACGGGAACCGGAGGGGCAGGCAGGCAGGGGTTGGCCCTTTGGGGAGGGGACGGAGGGAAGAATGGGTGCCGGGGGAGCCGCATCGCGCCGTAACGTGGGGCGAAGCAGCCCCGGAGCTCCCGGGACACGCGAGTTTTCTGCTCCCGCAGGACAAAATGCGTCAGCAAAGACGAAGCCATGCGTGCTCACGTTTGAAATAATCGTGCCAGCGGTCAGGAGCTACAAATTGCTGCCGCAGTGTATTTTTATAGCAAAACTTTAGACGGTTTGATACAGCTTTCTTAGCGTTACTCGTAGAGCTACTAAAACAATACCTAAAATTAAAATTTTAATTTTTCTTTCCTTGGAGATAAATATATTCCTCACGCACTCAGGGAAAAAAAATATTTTAAAATGCCCTAGGAATATTGTCACGGCAGAATTTCTTTCTGCAGGCACGAAGGCAGTGTTCTAAAGTAAATAGCTGAGACAAATAACTGTTTAACTTCCAGCGTCCTTGAAGCCTTAAGTATTTTCCTGATTACAGTCTTCAATGGCGCTTTGGGTGCAAAGATTAATAAATCTTAGCGATGTGCTAAGACCTATAAACTGACAACGTAAGTTGAACTGTGCTCTCTGGACTCGGCCGTATGCCCGTTCCTGTTTAGCGCCTAATAATTTGCAAACGAAAGAAGGAGAGAAATGTATTTCGGTGGGTGCGGGCCAAAAGGCCGTTTCTTCCTCAGCTCAATGCCCGCCGTGTCATCGCAGCCCTGTCCCCAAAGCTGCCTGACATTTCCGAGCTCTCTTTCGCTTTCCAGAGCAAAGCTGCTAAGCGAAACGTAAAAGAATAACCCAATGATGAATTAAGGCAGGTAGCGGAGGGGATGGAAGGAGCAAAAAAAATCGATGCCGAAGCTGTGAGTCTGAAACAGACTTTCCCAGCCTTGACTCGAAAGCTGCTGCAGAAATCCAAACACCCCCTTGAAATTATTTCTGCACAACGTGGCACGGTGTTTGTAAAACCCGTATTTATTTTTTTTCCCCCCGAAATATGGGGAGGTTAGTCAGAACAAGAATTGGCAGGCGTGAAGGTGTTTGCTTTTATAGGTGGGTTCTCTTTATTTTTTTGCCGTGCATTTAGACCCTTTTTCCCCCCCAGTGTTCAGTAGCTATGGGAGCAGGAGGTAGAATACCGCATATTTTTCCATTTCCTCCGTTTCCTACCAACCAGCTCGAATTTGTCCAAATAGCCGTGGCGAAGTGGTCGCTCCCCGTCGCTGCCTTGGCACACCAGAGTCCCAAACGCAGTCTCTAAATGTGAAGTTTTTACTGGTTGCGACGCATTTAAAATGAGAGCCGGGGTAAAAACTCCTTGCCCAACCTCGACCCGGGGCCAATATTGGGCAAAACCACCGCTTCTTATATCCCGTCCCTGTCGTCCGGCTCCCAGGGTGGGCTCTGGAAGCGGGCTATTCTGGCAGGCACTTAACTCCCCCGACCCCCTAAAAAACCAAGTGACCCCCCCCTCCTCCTCCCGTTGGGGACCACGACGGGGGTTTCACCCCTCGGGCGGACGCCGCGCCGCTCCAGCCAGATTTCCGAAGGGCCGAATCCCGACGGGAGTGCAGGGCTGTCGGGGGGTCGCCGCTCCGTCTGGCCGGTGCGCCGCAGCCCCGTCACGGGGAGAACGGCCTCCGCTCCGGTTTGTAAAGCAAAGGAGCCGGCAGCGAGTCTGGTACATTTAAAGACACTAAAAAGGGTAAAAAAAAAAAAAAAAAAAAAGCGAGGATTTTGCAAAAAACCCCACCGCATGGCCGCGATCACTGCCGGGGAATTGCTTTTTCCGAGGGCTGAGCAGCCCCGGTTGCTCGCTCGCCCGGGGCCCGTCTCCCGGCGCGGCGGGGCCGGGGCAGCGCTTCGTGGTGCTCCGCGCCCGCCGGCCGCCCTGTCCCACCGCCTCTGCTCCTGTCCCCCCCTCCCAGAGCTGCTGGAGGACCTGTCCGAGAGCCGGGAGTGCGTCAACTGCGGCTCCATCCAGACCCCGCTGTGGAGGAGGGACGGCACCGGCAACTACCTGTGCAACGCCTGCGGGCTCTACACCAAAATGAACGGCCTCAGCCGGCCCCTCATCAAGCCCCAGAAGAGAGTGGTGAGTGGGGATGGGGGAGAGGGAGGGGGGCGAGAGGAGCTGCACCCCGAGGGACCCCCAGTCAGGGCTATCCAGGGGGAAAGCCGGGGCAAGGATGGGGGAGAGTGTTAGCCAGGTGATCCCCCTGGGTTGCAGAAGTGAAGAGGGTCTCCTGACCAGCTCTGCAGGCCAAAGGGGTCACGATGAGGGGCAACAGGGCTGGCAGCCCGCTGCGCACTGCGTCAGGCCCACTGCCGGGCCCGACGCTGGTGAAATTGCCCTCTGCACACCGGGCACGGCATGGCTTGGCTTTTTGAGTTGATGGACCCCGACGGTGAGGGGGCATCGTCAGCTTGGGAGAAATTCATGCTGCTGATGTTGGACGTTTCCAACAGAAAAAAAATTAAAAAAAAAAAAAAATCAAGGTTGGAAAGTGTTTGTTCAGAGGGCTAGGAATTTCTCCAGACCTGCTTTGTTTGCTGAGAGCTCGATCCTTGGGAATGTAAGCAAGTTTTGTATATAATTCAAAGAAAACCAATTGTTTAAACAATGATAATAGCCTTTGTTTTGTTTTACTCCTAAGAAATGAGCGGCAATTTTTCTAAAAATATACTCCTAAAACTAGGGGGGGAAATAAATAGTACAAACCAGAACCCCTGTTTATAACTCAGGCTGGCACTGAATAGGCAAGGAGAAAATTTAACAAGCGGGAACTGCACATTATGTTTAGCAAATCTGGGTGGAGGTCAGCAGAGAGAAAGAATACGTTCTTCAGTAATGGCTGTTACCGAGCGAGCCACAATAAATCATGCCGGTATAATCCAAGCTGATGTTTGGACCCTTGTGTATGGAGACAGTGTATCAAACCCATCAGCCTTTCAAGCCCCTTTCAATCATGCCAGCTGCTTTGCTCCATGCCTGTTTTCCTAGCGTTAAAACACATCCCGTTCTTTATTTCACAACCGTTTGAATTTAATGCCCTTCTGAGGGGGGAACAAAAACCAAACACACAACAATCAGAGTCAGACAGTAAGCGCTCACGAACCAACCTCACCTCTGCTTAAAGACCTTTCTTTCAGCCAAATAATTCATTTAAATCTAAGGCAGAGGTTTACTGCTGCCGGCTGCCCATTTTTTCTAGGTGGTCGTCCACTAATTTTCATGACACAAGGTGTTATCTCATTACCAGGGATGAACGCAGTAGACGGGGTAGATCTGCCGCTTGTTTCAAGTGTCAGAGCTTGTCTGGCCATGGCACCCTGGTCCAATGCAGACTTCGAGTAGCTGATACCCAGCTCTGCCATTTTGGTGTTTCTTTTCTTTATTTTTTTTTTTTTTCTGAAGGAGGGGTGGGGGTGAGGAGACTAAAACAGAGTCAAACCACAGCCCGATTTCAGCCTGACACCTCAGCGAAATAACTCCGAAATAGCTCTGCGTAACAATCCCTACCGAGTACCCTGGCCATAACTATAAATCAACCATGACTGTGTGTTCATACAGTTGGAAAAATGTAGGTGAGAAGGGAAAATGTTTTGAAAATGCTAAACATGTTTAGATTGCCCCAAAGTTTCTGATAAAATTCCTGTGGCAGAGAAGTCATTTTAGCTTCAAAATATGCCAGCCCCCCTCCCCGGTTTGTTTAGATACAGGAATGAGCAAAAGCTATTTAAATAAAATCTATGAAGATTTATACCTGTCCGCATACAAAAAAGAGAAAGATTTAACAGAGTGAAATGTCTGATGGTATTTTACTTGCAAAGAAAGAAAACAAAGCATGTGTGTTAAGACCGTTTTTTTTTAACCCGATCCAGGTAAAACTTGTATTGGATCGAGGAGTGCA
Source organism: Larus michahellis (assembly GCF_964199755.1). NCBI lineage: Eukaryota > Metazoa > Chordata > Aves > Charadriiformes > Laridae > Larus > Larus michahellis. The sequence goes on from NC_133897.1 coordinate 118,068,974, forward strand.
ATTTGGACACTGTGTGCATACGAATTTAATAACAGGGTCAAAAATTCTGTGTTCATGAGACCTGGATTTTTAAGATTAAAAAGTACATGTGTGTGTACTTCAGCCTATATTGCACTTGGCTGGCTTTTTTTTTTTTGCTGTGCAATTAATAGTGGATTACTGATTCGAAGTTACAAAATTCATATTTAATCTGGAGTTCTTTCTGAGCTGTGGTGTAAGACGACAGTTTACTGCTAAAGAAACTCAAACAGATGAAATTCAAGAAACTCGGTTATTACTCTGGAATATTCTTCATTCTCAAAACATTTTTATTGGTTTCCCAAGTGGCAGGCAGCTCTGCGGTATCAAAGGTGACTGAGTTACGTCTAACAGCCCAGCAGTAAATGATTCAAGAGGAAGGGCATTGTACCCTTAAGTTAGTAATTTCAGTTATGGGCGCTTTATAGTCAGAATAAGATTAATGCAATCCTCTAAAACTGACTTCTCCGTGTAAACTTGTTCGGCTGCCAGATGCAGAGTTAGGCACAGATTTTTTTATATTTTTTTTGACAATGCGATACTTTGAAAAAGACTAGATTTATGATGTAGCTGGAATTCTTTGCTTGTGATGAACGTAAAAGAGATCACTTGTTACAGGGACTTTTATAACCCATTCACCTTCATTTCACATGTTTATGAGGACTGCCTTCACTTATGATATACAGCCTGCAGCCATAAAGCTCTGGGTTATACGGTTATTTCTGATACAAGGTTGCTTCATCTTGGCTCCAAACTCCACAGAAGAGTGTCATAAATGGCTTGTTTGCAGTGGGGACCTTGTCGTCACCCACCAGCTTTTCTGCTGGGCGAGGGGAAGCTCTGTTCTGTAAAACACGCTCCTGAGGCACGGTGTTTTTCTTGCGCAGATAAAAATGGGCGGTGATAAAAAGATGTTTTTACAGAGATGCCACTGTTGTATGTGTTACCCTCCGGCACCCAGGAAAGTTTGTTTTCCAGAGCCGTGGTGCCACAGAGGGATGGTGATTAGAGTGGCTGATTTTTCTGATGAGTCGGGAGTATCGGTGGCAGGTTCAGAGCTGCCTCTTTGCCCACCGCACAGGGGAGAGGGTGTTGGACCGGCTGGAGAGGCGGCACAGGAGTGATGTGCCCTCTCCTCAGATGGAAGGAGCTGTAATGGAGATGTTTTCTATCTTCCTGTTGGAGGAAGAGGCAGTGCCCACTGATCTGAACAGAGGTCCCCACGTCAGCGTCTCCCAAAACGTAAATTTTTCCTCTGCCGTGAATGCCCAGAGTTGCAGACCCGCAGTGCCTCTTCATGTCAGCTTTCCAGTCTCTGAAATGAGGATAATCTTGTTTTAAGTCTGTGGCATCACCGACGGATGCTATAAAAACCCCTCCTACTGTCCCCGCTGCACGTTTAAGTACTTTTTTAAACTGTGAAGGCATAAATCATTTTCTCCTGCCTGCCTGCTTACACCTGTGTTTGCCTACCCTTGCCTCTAGCCCTCGTCCCGGCGGCTGGGCTTGTCCTGTGCCAACTGCCACACCACGACCACCACCCTGTGGCGCAGGAACGCGGAGGGCGAGCCCGTCTGCAACGCTTGTGGCCTCTACATGAAGCTCCACGGGGTAAGCGGCCGCTTTGCTAGAGGGAGATTCCCCACCAGCTCTGATGTTCCTTTGGGGAAGGGGTGGTCCTCCTGCTGGTGGGCACCCAGCAGTTTCGAGGGGTGGCATTGGGCTTCCTCAAGTTGAGGCAATGTTTCTGTTGATGCTAACGGTCTTGACTCACAGTATCAATCGTGGAGTTATAAAAGGATGAACGCATAAAAAATTGATAAAATGACTAAAAAATGCCTGGCATTAGAAAATGATTATACTGTTTTAGCCAGTTACAGTTTTGACAAGTTATGTGTTTGCCGTTGTAGGTCTCCTGACAGATTTGTATAAAGAAAACACCTCTGGATGAGTGGCAGAGGTCTTTTTGCTGCTGGGATTTAAACCAGCTCTTCAGTAGGGAAAAAAACCCCCTATATCTTTAATAAGACAGCTTTTCATGGGCAGACAGCTATGCCAGCAAAACTTTAAATGTCATTTGAGCCTTTGCTAGGCAATAATAGAGGAAGAAAATAGCTCTATCCTGAACGTGATGGAGTATGTTTTGTGTGAGACTTGGAACCTGTTACGCCTCTGTGGATTAAGTTACATTCAAGCACAAGTGTTTGAAGAGCGGGGGCATTAGGAGTGATTGGGACTTGGTCTAGTCCTCAAGAAAAAAAGTAAATTATATCACAGGTTTAAACATTATAATGATAGTAAGCATATGCTTGAATTTTCTTTCCCCAAACTCATATTATCATTAAGTTAAAATATATTTTAAGCAAATGTTTTCTGTATAATGATTACTGTTGTGATCACATAGAACCCAAAGCTGGTTTTTGAGCACATTTTCCCTATAAATATAAATTTGGATACTATAAAGCTGTATCACGGGCAGACTGCTTATAAGAACAAATACTAAGTTGGTTATGGCTGACGTTTCTGTCCTAAGACAATTACAGACGATGATCTGTTTTGCGTAGCTGGTCCGCAGGAAGAGAAGTATTTTTCCCCCCTCATATGCATTCTTGCTTTCCAGAATCAGCCACTGGAGATAATTCCTAACTGACTGGAACAAGGAATTGGGAATCAGATATACCCCATCCAATTTAATTTCATATGACCTATGGCCATATGACACTGTTTTCCCCTAAAAGTGTGCTGTTTATCTGTGGACTGATTGAGGTGATGGAAAAACTGTTTAGTTTGCATCAAGAAAAAAGTTTTGCTGGTTTCTTTATTTGGCTAAAACTCTCCTTGAAGCAACCCTTTGCTCTGCCCATATGAAATGCAAAGGTTTTTTTGGAATCGTTACTGTGACGCAGGAAAAATTGACTTGCTACACAAGCATTTTCAACATCAACATTTGATCTTGTACTGTATTTTAATTTTTGATATTAGAGTGTATACACAACTCTGTGATTGGTGTGGAAATGTAATTTTTTCAGGTTCCCCGACCTCTTGCTATGAAAAAAGAAGGAATTCAGACCAGGAAGCGAAAACCTAAGAACATAAATAAGTCAAAGGCATGCTCTGGTAAATATAAAAAGATAAGACAGTTGAGCTGCAAGAGTTTTTTTCCCCTGGCTGGAAAATATTTGGTTTTAATACCAGTTCCCGATCTTTCAGGTAACAGTACTACTGCGGTTCCTATGACTCCAACATCCACGTCTTCTACTAATTCAGATGACTGTCGAAAACCCGCTTCCCCCAGCACACAGACTGCAGCGTCCGGGGTAAGTTGTAAGCCGGTGTCCGTATCTGTAAGCAGGCTGATCACTGTGCAATGTTATCACAGCTTTTATCTTATCTAGCAGAACAATAATCTAAACAAACTTTCCAGTTTTGTTAGCTGATACTGGAACAAGATTTTCGGAGGATATTACATATAGCTGTAAACAGAACGACAAGCTGAAGTACTTTACAAACCTCTTAATTAAGATCTATATAATTTTTATGATTAAATTAACTACAGCTTAACTCCAGACATTTTGTTTTGAAATGTTCAGGTTCTTCCATTTCAAAGGTTTTCTTTTGGGGCAAAGACAATAAATCATGCCCAATTGTTTCTTTCAAGAAATAATCGGGCATGTACCTCTTCTTTTCTGAAACGATCTGATAAGAATTTTTAATTCAAGGCGCTGCTGCTCTCACGTTTTCCAAAAGCTGTTTAACATATATATGTATGCATTTTTACGCATAATCCCAAATGACTGGTAAACCCCGGCAAAACATTACCCTGCTGTATGAAGGCAAACATAAAGGCTTTTGCTTTAAACTAAGATGTGCACTTAAACCCCGGACCAGACCCAACTGAAACCAGGCTGGGGTGCCCTGCCGATCGTATTCCGTAGGGGATCAGACCTCTCCTTGCAGAGGCCTCTTCAGGGGACAGATGCTCAGCATCTGGCAGCACCGAGCCCCAGAGGAGCCCCAGAGGAGCCCCAGAGGAGTGCTGATGATCCCCTGCTTTAGTTTTGATCCTTATTTTACGTCATGTACTCAAACCATCTCAAACTTCCTTTCTTCACTTAGTTAGCATGTGTGATAACAAATACTACTGCTAAAGTTGTGAAGCTTAATGTAGATTAATTTCTAACCCCTTGGCTATACATATCCATATCCACACTCACTCCTTGGGCCTTCTGTATCCTTTAATCTGCCACATCATTTCTTTGAAAAGCTTTCCTAATGTGGCTTTCTCTACTCCTTTATTAATAAAAAGAAGACATTGTTTATAATAACTATTTTTCAATATGTCTCGGCGTTCCCACATTCAAATTCCTTACAATAGTTTAATTCCTGACGTACAAAGTTTCATTGTACAAAAGGAGGAAAAAAAAAACATTTTTAGCAAATGTGATTGTTCAGGACTGACAGGGCCACCCAGTTTCAGAGGCACTGGGTTCTGGGTTCGGATGCTGCCAGACAAGGATATTGCTAAAAGGGCTTGTCTTTGACATGAGAAAACCCTGTCAGTCCAATAAAACAAACAGATCACGTCAAAAAAAGGGAAACACTAACCAAAAAGTGAACAGTTGCTGGGTTTCAGGCTCCCTCCAGTGAACTACTATGCACTACTTTAGGCTGTCCCCCTAATATTTTCCAAGGGAAAAATGCGGCCAAATTTTCCTTAAATTCCCCCTTACATTGCCTTAAGCAGCGCTACCGATCCTGAGGAATGTCATGAGATTTATATGATGGACAGCATTAGAAGCAGAGGCCCAGCTGAGGCCGAGACAGCAGTGTAGGCCGCAGGCAGCGGCCTCCTCCGGGGGCCTCCTCCCCCCTCCTCCGGGGAAGGAGAGGCCACATAGACGTGACCCCCTTTCCCCCACGCTGTTGCCTTCTTGGCTGCCTGAAGCCTGCCTTCCTCTCCCTAGGAGAGCATATCAAACCTCTTATTAATAATCTTTGCGTTATAATTTTAAGAGTACCATTTGTAATATAATTTTGCCAGGTGGAGTTGTGTGGGTACCAGAGGAGCGGAAGGTGGGGGCACGATTTGTCAGCCAAAAGGCTAGTTGAGAGCTGTTACCTACTAAGGGCAACTCCCAAGGACCCTGAGGCTGCTCTTAATTACATGTCGGCATCCCTCAGTGCCAGGATTTCAGTTCTCCCTGATTTTTCTTTAGTAGATCAGGCTGGGAGAGGACACGTGCATGAGGACCGGGGAAATCTATCCCCTTATATCCAGCAAGCAGCATGGTAACATCTGCACAGCCTTTTCCCCACCATGATTCGATCAGATGTGCGCTGCATATGCACTTGCAAACTACCCCTCGTGAAAAATTTCAATGAAAGGAAGCGATGGAAGGAGGCTGTGAAACGTGCTGAAGTGTGGAGGTTGCAGCAGCGGCCAGGTGTATGGGTGTCCCCCTGACTCCCCCATACCCTACACGAACGGCTAGTGATCTCCCACCCCTGCACCCCAGCCCCAAATGTACGTAAATGAGGACGGGATTTGCAGGGGAGTTGTTGTCAGGACATGTCGTGGGTATGGCCGCATCCTTCCCGTGGGCTCCTGCTTTTGCCCGAGCATCAGCAGCTCAGTGGAGTGAGGACCAGGGAGACTGGAGGCTGAAAGCAGAAAGCAGTGGCTGCTAAGATTTGCTCCTGTTACCCCAGACGTCATTTGGGAACAGGGTCGCCAGCTTACCAAGGAAGCGAAATCATTGCTTGTGGGCCTAAATCCCATGGGAGGGGCTGAGTGCTCATAAGGGCCATTGAAGTTATCGGGAATGAAGGGATGTTAGTATTTTAGAGCAAGGCAGCCTGTAATCTGGTCACATGCCGAAGCAAAGATACTCTACTAGACTTCTATTTTCCATGATTTCTTTTTTTCATTTGAATTGACACATCGATAGCCTGAAGGTTTCTATTTATTCTTAGAACATGCAATGGCTTTACACAAGGAGAATAAATTTATCCTCCAGGCTGCGTCAGGAGGGAGAAAACCCTCAGATGGATGAATCCAGGCTCTGTAATCTTTGGTCACTTTAACAAGAACGGAGTTGATTCCTGCCAGCGGCGCTGGTGACACTGCCGAAACATGGGCACCTGCTGGAAGAGCGAACCTGGCTCATTTCCTGCGTGTTACACAACCAGCATGGCAACTTGTTTTTTGTTTTGCTCTGTTTTTACTTCTCCAGCCCTTATTCTGTGAAGAGGGGAAAAATGCCAAACTGACATTAGGCAGAGAAATCTGATGACGTTTTAGAAACTGTTGTCTGAAATTCACAGCAATGTTGTTGCTAAATGAAACAGAGAAAATGAATTCCTCTACTGGTACAAAAGCAATTTATTATGCCTTTTATGGGAGGCTGCCAAAAGACTTCCCAGCTATGTAGAAATCTAATGGAAATGAAATTCAGCAGAATTCATTTGTGTCAGTAATATTCACTTTTTGCCCTACCTTTCTTTATCTCTTTTAAAGTAAAATAAAGATGGGAGGGCAGAAAAAGCAAAGGGCAGCAATTACTCTTGGAAATGTCTTTGAGACTATCCATTTCATGAAGGCAATCTTATATGATGCCAATTTTGAGACAAATTAGCGAGAACCTTAAATGTTGATTTTATGTTCTAGCTGAAGTTTAAACATTTAAAAGATATGATTAATGAATTGCTGTGGGTGCAAAGTTGATTTCAAACATCCCAAAATGCAGAAGTGTTTGGATCGGAGATATTTCGCTGTCCCACTGTAAAGAGGCTATTTGCCAAATTCACATCTGGATCTAGGATTTAGGCCTATTTCTGTTTTCCTAAGCAGTATAAGTACTGGGTGTCCTGTGTTACTCATATGGAGAAGGTCCAGCTGCATGATATATGAAGTTGCCTTACATCCCCATAAAACGCAGATTTGAAGGTTTCAGACAGCCTGCATCTGCATCTATACCTGCTCTCCCTTTGATGCTGCTGAAACTGTACAGAGAAAAGCTACGTGGAATAATTTGCTAAATGAAGGGCACGGTCTGTAGTGCACACCCATCCATTTCCATGCCGGGGCTCCAACTAGTGTGATTACCAGAAGGACTTTATTCCCTTATTAGGATAAAAGGCAGTATGAAAACTGCTGTAAAATCTGCTTTTTATGGCAGGACATGGTGGCTCCATGAGCCAGGGCTGATGTCAGTAAAGGCTCGGCAGCACCAGGGCAGCTCTTCTTTCAGAAGAACTTTGCCTCCAGTTTGGAGCTTTCTCAGAAGGACAGTAATCACACACCATAGAAAAACTTAGAACAGCTGTCTTCCAGGTAAAACTAGCGCTTGCTTCCCTTGGAGATTTAATATGAGAAGCGGTTCAGGCCCGTCTCTTCAGTGTTGCAGGCTGCAAAGTGGAAGACCTGACTGGAATGGCCTCAGCAGGTGGTGAGCTAGCAGGAATTGCAGTTCTAACTGTCCCCAAAACGTGCATCAACCTGGACTGAATTCACTGAATAGCTTCCTCTGCATTTGCTTTGTTTTGTTTTCAGAAGAGGTTTCATGAGATGGTTAGAGGTGTTTTTTGTTGCTCCTTTTTAGGTGCTCCTGTTTATGTTTTGCTGCTTTTTATGTTGTAAAGTTGAAAGACTGAGGCTCCTCCAGACTATCTGATGATAAGATTTCCATCGGTATAGAATAATTCTGTAGCCGTCAGGACAGAGTTTCCATGAGAAAGGGAGAAAGGCTCACCAGCACAGTTGGTAGGACTTTCACCTGGAAAATGGGAACACAGTGCCTCAGTCCTGGTATGAGTAAATATTTATCTAAACCAGGTGGAAAAAGATCAACAGGAGGCATGAGGAACATGGCAACCTAAAATACCAAATAGTCCGGTAGTCAGGGCATTATGTTGGAAGATCTGATGTTTCAGCTTAAATCCTCTCTTGGTCTCCTACCTCTTCTGAGTTAGTCCTCACTCCTGGACAAAACAGGATACTGCTTCTTCTCTCCACTCAGCTTCATAAATTCAGTCATTCATTTTCTTTGTTCCATGTACGTGTATCCAAAAGAAAGCATTTAATTCTATATCAAACAGAACAAGGCAATCCAACTTTTTTGTGTCAGCAAGAAAAAACAAGGAAAAAGAGTATTTTTGGTTCTATCCACAACTTCTATATGCATATGGACACATACATTTTGCTTGGTTTTGTTTTATTGCCAAAGCAATAAAGCCAATTACTCATACAGCCCTCGACAGCAGAGGGGTCATCAGCTTTCCCAAGCAACACTGGAAGTTGCCTCCCTTAGGAAATTAATGAAGTATTAACCACAGATTTATGTCATTATAATACAAAGGAGAGGTTAGAAGATACGTAAACTTATACATCTGCAATATAAACAAAAGGATCAATTTGACTAGCAAGAAATGACAACTTTACGTAGAAAGAGGGTCACTAAATCAGAAAAAAAAAAAAAAAGAAAGTGCTCTTGATGGGGATGGCAGTTATTGCAGGGGGGCTGAGGCTGGGAAATTAAGGACTTCACTGCAATTTACCACAACACGTTATATGCAAAATAAGTTTTTGCAAGTGTGTTTTGGCTGACTAGGGTTATCATTTAAGTGTAGCAAAACTAAACTATGCTAACCGAAGAGGAAGAGAGTGTTGGCTGAGAACTCAGCTTGCTACAGACCTAGTGGGATGTCCAGAATTTGTGGAGCATTTTGAACCTGCGAAGTGGTTGGAGCAAAGGTCTATCTGATAGAGCAAAGGTCTACATCAAGGCCGCTCGCCACCCCCTCCAGCTGTTAGCACAACTCCTTACCCGGAGCTTTTGCCTCTTGGCTGCGGAGGTGTGTGGGGAAGCTGGGGGGGGTGGTGTGTCCATCCCCTCTTCCCTCTCTCCGTGGTGGACAGATGGAGCAGGAAAGAATGGGTGGAAGAAAGCAGGAGTCCTGCAGCCAGAGATACCAGTGCTGTTCCCCAAGCGTCCCCCAGCCTGGCCAACAGCACAGGCTGACCAGCCTGGTTTCGATCTCTGCCAGCTTTAGTGGGGGTGAATTTGGCTCCAGGGTGCTGACGGCAGGTTTGGGTACAATTTAGGTGTCTAAGTCCCTCTGCAGCTCTGGTTGAGGTCTCCTTGTGAGCATGGTGAGCAGGTTCTCTATGAAAGGACCACCTCCAATCCAGACAGCCTGCCTGGGAGCTGCCCCATGACCAGCTCCTGCCGGTTTGGGTAAAAAGAAGAGCCTTTGCAGACACAAACACAACCTTCCTCTGTTTCTTTGGGAGGCAAGCTCTTCCCAATAGTCTTCATCATTTTTTCCTCAGGAAGCTGAGCTTCACAATTGATTATCTATCCTGTTATCAGATTTCAGCAATAAAAATGAATCCATTACCTTTTTATTGATAGAGCCAGCCAGGGTGAATTAGAAGAGCTCATTGACTTCAGCAACACTGTTCAACTTATTTATTCCAGCTGACAAACGTCCTGTAATAACTAAGCGTAGCTTCTGTCATCTTTCATCCCTTAAAGCTGGAGAAGTAAGAGCAGAGGTAGGCAGGCTCAGGAGCAGGGCTGTGATTCAGCTGCAGCCTTTTCATGAGCTAAAATTTGTTTTCCATCTCTCACTTTGGGAGCTGCCCGAGCTGCCTGAATTTGTCATGACATTACCGGGGTGGGGTTTCCAGGCCTGGCGGTCCTGCCCAGGTCCTGCCCGCCCTGGCTTAATAGAGCCAGGATCCGGCCTTGGTCAGGCAGGGACGGGCAGTCTTCAAACAGGACGTGCCTCCACGTCCTCCCTTCTGGGGTGCCCGAGGGAGGGGTAGCTGATAACCCCACATGGAAACTGCAGGTCCCCACGCCCCACCTTTGTAGGTAGGGCTGAATCAGGAAAAGGGTGAATTACACTTTCCGAGCCCAGAAAAAACAGGTAGTGATAAGATATTTGCCTACCGGAACAACAGCAGCAAATATGGGCAAACGGGAACCTTTCAAAACAGCTCCTAGTATTTTTAGCTCAGGTTGAGCAAACACTGCTCAACCCTAATATAAACCGTTCTTCCACGGTGGGGAGTCTCAAGCTGTTAAAATGATGTCTTTTGTGCTAACAGGAGTCTATTTATGTGTTAGAAGTAAAAAAAGCCTTTTGGAAAAACTAGTCTGATGCAAGACCAAAACCGGACCCAAAGGTTAGCGTGAAACCTGCCTCACTGAATTTTCCAAGCATAGTCACAGGGAAAGAGGATACGGAGGTTCGTTGTCACTGATTGGCAATTGTGTATTTGAGAGGGCAATAAAATGTATTTCTTAGGATTAGAGCTATTTTTGCTGTTTTTTGGGGGCAAGCAGCTGTTTCTTCCATTTCTGGGTAGTCACTGACGGAGCAGGGTCCTGGTTGATGACTGGGTGGAAGAATAGCAGCAATCGACCATTTTAATAAAAGCTAAAGAAAATACTGGAGTCCGGGTTACTTCAGATGAAAGTGACCACTGATAATGAGCATCTCTTTCAGAAAGTGAGGTTTTCCCTGGGTTAACCACGGCAACAAGAACCCTGCACAGCACCATTTGGAAATTACCTTTGGATAAATGAAGCCTTGCTTTTCCTATGTCAGGACTGCTAGCTTGGCATGGCTCCAGGAGAGCCAAGAGCTCTACTCTTGTAAAATGATTAAATACGTATACTTTTCACTTAAACAGCAGGCAGGAAGCTTCTGCAGTCACAGTTGAGGATAGTCGTCTTTTTATTTTTTTTTTCCTTTTAAAGAATCTCATCCGAAGACTATCCATTAACAAGTAAATTAAGGTTTTAAAGTTGACATATCCAAGAGTTAATTTTGCATGAAGTCAGCTCTTAAACATTTCCTTTATCAGGTGAAAATGTTGCCCCTTCTCTGTCTGGCACTGCAAATTTTTCCTCTTTGGCGGATCTGCTCAGCCTCATGGAAAAAATGATTGTTTCTTTGTCTTTGTAACTCTCCATTTCTCTCTTAAAATAAATGGACTGGTTCCAGTGCGGTTCAGAGGTTCATCTTCGTGCCTACCAGGGCTCCCCTGTGTGTTGTCTTGTGCGTGTAGATGGTGGAACAAAAAGGCTCCTGCTTCAAAGGCATACTGTTTCTCCACTTGAGATGAAAGGAGCATCTCCTTTAGTGGCCAGTCTTACATGGGTGAAGTGGTTGTGGCTAGCGTTTTCAAGGGTGAGGAATGATTTTAGGCATTTCAAGGTCTGTGGGAGCCAAATAAGGGTCTGTGGGAGTCACATAAGGCTGATTTCCAGGAGGTGCTCTGCACCCGCTGCTGGAGAACTGGAATGTATCGGGCTTCTCCAACCCAATAGGTGGGTGGGAAGCAAAACTATATACAAAGCAAAACTATAGATGCCACCACTCCCGGGTCACATTTTTGGTGTTGGCATCTGTGTGCCTTCAGTAGGGGGCAGTGGGACACATGCACATTACCTTCTTCATCATGGTTTGATTTCCAGATTTTTCTGCACGTCCTTGTGCTTTCTTTCCCACCTTGCTGTGAAAATAACTGCGTGCTGTTCTCCAAACGCGGTTGTCACCCGTGCCAGACCTCGCCAGCGCAGTAAAGTCACTGTTTCACAAAGGGGAGAATGAGCGGGCTGACCCTGAGAGATTTTTTCAGTTTCATGATTTTAAGGCACGGGGTGAGCAGAGGGCAAACCCCAAGCCCGCTGTGCTCCGACCTGCACTTGGGTGCGTGCAAAGCCCACACACTCAATTAAATCTCTTTTTCCTTTCCCCCCACCTCCAGGCGAGCTCGTCAGTGATGTCTGGCCCAGGAGAGAGCACCAGTCCCGAAAGCAGCAACCTTAAGTATTCAGGTCAAGATGGGCTGTACACAGGAGTCAGCCTGACCTCTACAGCCGAAGTGACGGCATCCGTGAGACAGGATCCCTGGTGTGCCCTGGCTCTGGCGTGACCTGGCATGAGGGAAGCTGGATCCCGGCGCTGCGCAGCAGCCCTAAGACGTTCGCGCACGGTTTCTTCTGCGGAGCAGTCATGGTGGCAGTGAGAGTGCTGGCAAAGACCACTCCTCTGAAATTGTTTCTGTGCCTTGTTGGCAGAGGTGATTTTCAGCCTCCGAAAGAGGCTCTGCCGAAGCATCCAGTTCCTCATCTATGCAAGAAAAATATAGAGAAAGCAAATATCCACTGGGGATATAGCTAATGCAGCCTTACACTCTCAAAAAAAAAAAAAAGAAAAAAAAAAAAGAAGAGATAAACCTAGACCTATTGATAGATTCCAGAAATACATCCTTGACTTACCCAGCAGCACTGCCTTTCTGATTGTATAGTTATTTTCACTCTCTCATTGCCTCCTCCCCCAAGAAATTGGTGGAACTCGTCAGTGTTGGGGAGGGAGTACCAAAGGCTTTAATTACTAGAGGTAGCGAGATACTTTGTAACGAGCATCAGAAGTGCATACTGCTTGAGTCGACGCCAATCTCTCACACCGAACATTTGATGTCTTCGCCCCATCAGTTGTCTCCTCCTGCGCCCTCTGTCTCCAGTGTGCCTTGCTCTGCTCTTCAGAGCCCAGCTATGCCCCTGGAAGAAATCACAACATTTGGTACAAGTCTCACAAGGTCCAGCTTGTTAAGGAGATTTTGGGTTGGTGGTTTTTTTTTGGGTTTAAAATATTTACTCACTTTGCAAGACTGCGATATAACTTTTAAAGTACACTGTGACTGAGGTTTATGAAAGTTCGTATTTTCTGGCTGAACTGTATAGAGTCAGTCAAAATTTGTAAACAGGGTAGCAATCAGATATTTTTCTTCCATATATACAATAATTTTTTTAAAGAAGTGCAATTTGCGTTGCAGCAATCAGTGTTAAATCATTTGCATAAGATTTAACAATGGTTTTTATACGAATGAATGAATGTAAACATTTTAACTTAATGGTACGTAAATAATTTAAAAGAAAAACTTAACTAGGCATCCTTAGGCTTTTTAGCGCAACAAAACCCCATCCACTTTCTGTATTTCTAGTTGTTAAAGCAAGAGTTTCAAAGAACAAGCCTTCTCTCAGGAAAATTGCCCTAGCCGTTCGCTTGGAAGTGTTGTACAAAAATACAAATGCATCCCCAGGCTTTTTTGGCCATTGAATAAGTATGTGCTGGAAAGAAACAAATCGCAATGAAACTTTACTACCTAACTGATACATATGTAAATACTCCATAAGATATTCAGGCATCTTGAAAATGTAGGATGCAATCTGTATAGTGTGACTGACGCATAGTTAGGTTGGTTTCCATTGGTTTTTAAGTGGGATGTCATTTGGAAAGTTGTTTCATCAGAGCTTTACAAATAAAAGGGTATCATTTTGGGATATTTTTTTTTCCTGTACACTGTGCCTTCTCCTTTGTCTCCAACGCAATTGTTAAGCTACATTAAAAGCTATAGAAATGTACCTGATACGGGCGGCGTGTCTGATGGCTGCAAGGAAGGTCTCCAGCTGAAGTGCCTGCTGTGGCTAAGCTGCTAAGTCTGCATTGTGTGTGGCTTTTCTGCAGCTCCCCTCACTATGCCTTCTGATGATACGTTAAACTAGGGCCTCCACCTACCAACACAAGCCCCTCACGGGCACATGGGAGGTTTTTCTGATGAAAGTCTGGGGAACAGATCCCGTGCCTTGTGAGGACTGTCGTGGTTTTGCTTGGCCTTCACACCATGGCTAAAGGGTCTCACCCTGGTCCCCTGTGTGTGCAAATATCTGCCTGTCACGCACTGCAGATGTAACTGCATAAGACCAACTGGGTGGCAGAGCCATTGCGTGGCTGCTGACATCCTCCGGTGGCCAAAGGTGAAGGGCAGCAAAAACTGAAGGTTCTGCAACAGAAAAGAGAAGACGTCGAATTTTAGCTACTCAGGGGAATGAAAAACCTTTCTCTGGCTCTAAGGAGTGGTCCTCTGCATTGCTTGGCTGACCGGAGCAAGACAACGCCGCACGTGATTTCCAGCTATGTCGGTATTACTACTGGACCGGGAAGCTGGGATGCCCAATCTCCATACCCAGAGATCAGAGGAGTGGCTGCGAGACATGTCTTCACCTTTTTCACCCAGAATTTCATTTGGGGTGAATTGGGATAGCTCCTTGGCCTCCAGTGAGGCTGTGCTGATTTGCACCAGCTGAGAACCTGGTTTTCCAACCCAGGCAGTCAAGGTCACCTTCTTGCCCTGGGGTTGTCATGAGGACCACGCGATGAATGCTGCAGCACAGCCCTCAGAGGGGAACGGCTTCTAGCAAAAAGGGGTCAGGTCAAGCATCACCTGGGGTTTGGGCTTCTCAGGAGTGGGGACGTGCTCACCTTTCCTGGTGGGGCCATGACGCCAGCCTTGGTGCTGGGCCACAACACGTCCTTGCTCCCCAGGGTTTGATGCAGCGGGGTACCCCAGCCCTTCTAGCCTTGGGGCCAAGTGGGCTTGGGTCTCATGATTTACAAAAATAAATCACTGTCTAAGTGGAGTGAGTCATGCAGAGAAGCACTGTGTTTAAAAAGCAAAAGGTGTGCAGAAGAGTGTGAATATCTTTCCTTTTGAAGCATTAGTTGGCTAACATGCCCTTTTCAGTGATATTCCAGTATTGACACTTAGATGGCTAAAAAAGCTGTTGCTAACTGGTGTTGAAGAGTCTTTAGCCTTAGCTGGGGTCAGCATTCTTTTTTTTTCCTTTTTTTTGGCCAGGGGCGAAATTTAGTGTGTTACTTCTGAAAAGCCTAGTGCAAAACTCACTGCCAGGTATGTCAGAGCCGCGTTGCTCAGAGCTGTCACAAAATAGGAGGTTTAGACCAGTGTGTCCCAGTTTGGGGCTGCTGACCCAGCAGAAAAAGTCAGACAGCTGCTGATGCTCTTGCCAGCAGCTTGGGGAAGGCACAATATAAGAGAGCTCCCAGGAGGCCCTGGTCCCTTCTCAGCACCAACCTAACCCAGGGTCTGGCTTAGGGTGGTTCCTGCAGATAAGAAGTCTAGCAGGGGACATAAAAGGATGCCCTATGTGAAAAGACTCCTCTTGGATCTGAGGCTGAAAATGCTTTTTTAGGTGATATCAGGAAAAAAAAAAAGGAAAAAAAGAAAAAAACAATATTTCATAGGGAAGCTGTTTCCCGTTATTTCTTATCAGCAAAAACATCAAGAATGAAATACTTTGCCCCCTTGGACCAGAAGCAGGGCTAAATCAGGTTTTTATCCCTCTGCAAGAGGCAGAGGGGATGCAATACCATGTTGCCTTAGTATATAGATGCTGAGGAGCTCAAAGCCAGGTTCTGTGTTATGATTTTACATAGAAAAAGATAGTAAGAACAGTATCTCCCTACTCACCAAAACTGCTTTCCAAGTGTACCGATTGCTGGAGTGGCTACTGCCTGACAAAATAAAGATACCCCTTTTTTAAATTTTTTTTTAATTTTGCCTTTTAGTCCTGATGAGCCGGCACAGCTCTAGGTGTATGAGCTGGACTTTGCTCTGGTTCATACATCATCAGTAGCACTGATACTGATGGACGGCCTGGCCAGATGCTTTCCTCACTTATCCCTGTTTCTTTTCAGTGACAGCCCCTGGGATGGGCTGAGAAAGAACAAAGACAGAGTTACACCATGGAACTCAGTTACTACTGAGGCTGAATGAGCCAGACTGATCCCAGTGAGGCTCTCTAGTTCCAGAATGAAGCTTTAGAACTGACATTTGGGGGAAAAAAACCCCATATGGTTACTTGTCACTTTAACACCTTTTATTTGGAAACAGCCAAAATTAAATAGCCAATCATAGAATCATAGAACCATAGGGTTGGAAGGGACCTCTGGAGATCGTCTAGTCCAACCCCCCTGCCAGAGCAGGGTCACCTCGAGCAGGTTGCACAGGAACGTGTCCAGGTGGGTTTTGAATGTCCCCAGAGATGGAGACTCCACCACCTCTCTGGGCAGCCTGTTCCAGTGCTCTGCCACCCTCAAAGTAAAGAAGTTCCTTCTCACGTTTAGGTGGAACTTCCCATGCTCAAGTTTGTGCCCGTTACCTCTTGTCCTGTCACTGGGCACCACTGAAAAGAGCCTGGCCCCATCCTCCTGACACCCACCCTTTAAGTATTTATAAGTGTTGATAAGGTCCCCCCTCAGCCATCTTTTTCAGGCTCCCCCACCAAGCAATAATTTTCATATTCAAAAGTTCATATTTGTTTGGGTGGCCCGTCAAGAGCAGACTGCTCCTGTCCATGCGTGTCACCCTGTGCTCCAGTCTTCCCTAGGTCCCAGTTTTATTTTTAGTAGTGTTCTCATCACTCTCACCCATAATCATATTTTTTCTCTTCACGGTGCTTGAAATAAGTTGAGATCCCTACTGTGGTCCAGAGTGGTATTTTTCAGCATTGGCATTGAGGGCATATACTGGTGTGGGACAAGTGCTGTGGAGGTACATGAGGGTGCCACAGCTGCTAGACTTGGGTTCTTCATCTGGGTAAAAGCGAGAGAACCAACCTTGGACAGGTTGCCCAAAGGGAGTAAGAGGCATCTGCCTGTTTCCAGAACTGCAGGTGGGCTTCATTACATGTGGATGATCAGAGGGCAAGGACCTGGGCGTGAAATGAGGAGACAAAGTAGCTGATTTGTTTTGATTTTCTTGCTGCAAAGCTAGAAGAGTCATGCGCCAGCCCTGTAACATTTGCCACATAGAACTTGGGTAATTTACTGTCTGTTCCTGCATAAAAATAATATCACTTCTGCTTCTTTCCAAGAGAAGAAGGGATTTAGAAGTTACACCGTGTCCCTGTTACCACGAGCTCTAGCTGAGCGCAGGCTGCAGAAACCCAAAATGGACTTCAGCTCTTCCTGTGTGTTCACAGCTCCAGATCTTCCTTATCCAGCTGTCCTGAACTTCATTCCTTACAGATCCTCCAGTTCCTAAATCTGTATACACTGGACATTCCATAGTTGTGTCAAACACACTAAATTCAGTATTAAAATATAGGGCAAGGGTTGTTGCAGTGGGCTGGGGAAGAAAACTGAGGGCTTGAGGAGCAGTTTCAAGTGGCCTCTGCTCCATATGTTGCAAAAGGCTTGAGGTCTTCGTTACATGTTTGCAACGTGTTTTGGAATCACTTAAAGATATTTCATGAAAGTTGGTATAAAATATAGGACAGGGGAGTAGGATTTAGGTGCCCAGGTGGACATACAGTCAAAAAAGAATTGTCAGAGCTACATAGTAATCAAATGTATTTCTTGGAACAAATAATCAGGAAAATACTGAATAGGAGTGAAGAGGTAATTTTACTTTAGGATGCTGCGTCCAGACCTGGCATCCACATTTGAAAAGGATGTTGAAAAATTGGCAAGGGTAGGGAGAAGAACCGCAGAAATGACTTAAGGACTGGGGAAAACATCTGGCCTTGACAAATTTAAAGACCACAGTGCGCTTAGAGTATCCAAAGGAAGAGTAAAAGGTGACTAGTATAGCGAGTCCCCTCATGGGGAGAAAACTGTAGGTGTTAACGGGCCTTTAATCTTGCAGAGAAAGACATAACAAGATTAGTGGCCAGAAGGTGAAGCTGGATTCATTCAAATGAGAAATTAGCCTCAGCCAAAACAATGAACATAACTAGCAATGGGAGCAACGGCAAGGGAAGAAGACGAGTGCTCAATCTCTTGATGCCTTCGCAACAAAGCTGGCTGGAAGACCAGCTTTAGCCGACCAAAAGTGACTGGGCACAGGACTGAGCGGGTTACATCTGCTGCATCGTGATTTATAGGCCGGATTAGTTTCCATTTGGCCTGAAACTGTATTACTTTTTGGGATGGGACCCAATGCTGAGGTCTTGAATTTTTGTCGTTATTAAAAACCCCATGGCACTCTTCCTGAGAGCCGTGGTAAACACTGTGGTGTCTTGACCCACTTTCAGCATAAGTAATTATTTTTTGCCTACCTAAAATGTCCTACTTCCTCTCCAAAACTGTCCGGCATCTTTATTGTTTCCTGTTGAATACATCCTGAGTTCCACAGAAGAAAAGGCCGTGTTTCAAAGTTGAACAAACAAAACTTGAAAATCTGTCACCTCTTACGGCATAGCACACAGGCAGGGGCTGCTAAGCAGCTTCTTGGAGAAGCAGGAAGGAAACCTTCTCTGAAGACCACAGTCTGTTAGCCTTCAGTCTGTGACCTTTTGATGCTGTAAAGACCACAGCCTGAAGAATGAAAAGAGGCGTGCGGACCATCTTGCAAATGTGGCAATTTTAAAAAAGTGAAGGCAATAGTAGGTTTCTGTAGTGCACCGAAGCCCAACTGTGATCCAAATCCTACTTGCTTTGCTCATGAGAACAAACGACATTTAAAAAAAAAATAGTGCTGCTTTTTGTGCCTTGCTTACAGAGAACCCGGTCTTGTGGCATGAGAGGCAGAGGGAGGGGATGTGCCTTGTCTATTTGGCTGGTCAGTTCTCTGATCCCTTTGCACTACAGTGGACCCCAAAGGCAGGTCCTGGTGAGCGTTCACTCTCTGGAGGGGTTCTACATAAGCTTGGCAGATGTGACTCCCTGCCTGCTGCACCAGGGGCAGCAGTGGTTTTGCTGTCAGGAGAGGGCGTGCATATTTGGGCAGGGGCCTGGGGAGAGGAGAGGGAAGGAGGCCTTGCGGAGGGGAGATCTGTTGTGCTTCAGCTTCAGCGATAGGGCCACAGCAGCATCATGAGGAGCTGCTTGTGGGCAGCCCCTGCTCGCTGTCACTCAAGGTCCCTGAGGATTAAGAAGTTGAAACGGGCTTTTGCCAAGCCTGCAAGGACCTCTGGCAGGCTGGGGGTCCCCATCTTCTATGTGTGTGTGCGTGCACGTACATGCCATCATTTTCTTAAAATTAGATCTTCTACTCTTCTGTCCTTCTACCATAACCCACATTTGCCTATAGTTGTTCTGTTTTGCCTAAATTGAAGTTTGTTCAGAAAAGAAGCTCTGAGATGATGGGACATCTCCAGATCAGGGACAGAGGTGAGGAGCATCGCCTGTGAGGTCTGTGCAGACCCACCTGCCCTGGCACTGCGTACATTGGAATAGGGGCACCTCTTGGAATTTCCATGGCTTGGACGACAAATGAGACATACCCTTTGTTCTTCACAGGATAAATTAAATATGTCACAAGTTTCATTTAATTTTATTTTGTTTTAAGCTATTAGGAACATTTCATCCTGGAACAGGCTCCCAAAGACAGCAATACTCCCTGTCTTATAACATGATGATGTCCTGTAGTTTTCAGTAACTTTAACTTGACTTCTTTTTTTCAGATCAAGGTAAGGACCTGGAGACTGGAAAATACTATTACTATTTTATCTAATGGATAAAAAAAAAAAAGTTGCTTAAAAGTTTGACCGACAAAATGTGTATTCTTCATTGCAAGCACCAAGTGATTCCTTCAAGGCCTTTAAAAGCACCATGGCCACACTTAGAACAGACGTGGAGAAATTGTACTCTGTACAATTTCGTGTCTCTCAGGAAATTAAAAAAGGCAGCTTCTCCAAGTGTATTGTTAGGATTAACTGTGCATTAGGCAGAAGGAAGCCAGTGGTGTCTTTAAAGTTAGAGGTCCCACTTTATTATCCAGTCTTATGCTTTGCTCAGACTGGTGATAAAATTCCTGGGACTAAATGAAAGCTTTGTATAAGCAGGAAATTCAGGAAAAACAGCTTGTCTTTCTAATTCTCCATGATCAGTTTTCAGCAAAAGTAAGAAACTTCAAGCACAGATCCCAGCAGATTTGGGCTTTGTAAACAAGTCACCGATATCTTAACATTTCCCTGTGTCTGAGTTCATCAGGGAAGGCAAGGACAGCCGTGTGCTGTACCCCTTCTCCACTGTAAACCAGTCCTGATCCCGCTGCCTTTAATGGTGCGTACAGTTTTCCTTTGTGCAAGTAGCTAGGGGTGTGAGCTGGACCCCTTGCTTCAGGATTGTGCAACAGGGTCAAACCTGTCACACTGCAAAACCCTTTCTTATCTAAAGCGAAGGATTAGCACTTCTGAAATGAGACACATATCAAAAACTCAGAGAAAAGCTGAAAGAAACTTATATTTCGCACCTCTTATGAACCGAGGCACTATGATATTGATGTACACTCTGCCTTCCCTGTTCCAGGCAACCTAAAAGGTGGTCAGGATGCTTCGCTCGTGATTCAACGTACTCCATGGATGGGGAAAACCTATGGGAGTGAAATGTTAACTCTGAGGTTTCAGCCATACATGGTTCCGAGAAATCTTAACCTGGCATCTCTGCCACTGCAGATTTACACTGAGATCTTCCACATCTCTCCCAGCCCCAGGCCTACTCTTGCTTCCCTTGCAGTCGGGAGCGAAACTCCTCGCAGCTCAGTGGCAGAGGTGAACTCTGATTTATAAGGACCTTTTAAAGAGATGAGCCCAGCCCTAAATTATGTCCGGCTAAAGCGGGCAAGCACACAGGAAGCAGCAAGCTGTCTGGTTTGGTGTAAAAGCTATGTTAGTTACAAAGGCAAGGAGTATGTGTTTGACACCTTTGTAATTTAATGAGATTACCTAAGGCAGCCACCTAGATCAAGCTGCAGCCATTGGGAGGAGCCTTGTAAAAGGCAGAGGAATTCAGGACAGGCTTCAGCTAGCATTCCCAAACAGTTTAAGCGGGGCAGTCTGTGGTTCAGGGGCTTGCCAGGTGCCAGAGCTATCGTCAAAAGCCCAGGCTAGCACCTGTACCTGGGGGAGGGCACGTCAACCCCTTGCCGTTGGGGCATCAGGCATCAGCTCCCACCTCCACCAGCTGATTGAGATGCTGCTGAGATGAGCCACCTGAGATGCTGCTGAGAGAACTGGCATTCTGGGGCCAGAAATTCTGTCTTGAGCAAAAATGGCCTGTTTAAAGGAGAATAAATATTCCCAGTGGTTAAAAAACCGAGTGTGTGCTACGTACTCAGTGTGGGCGGGAGGGAAGCAAGGTAGTAACTGTCAGATGGAGCTCTGCTAATAAAAGGCAGTGCAACAGAAGGTGGTGGGAATATACCTTTTTAGGGAGAAAATTTAAGATTAAGGACAGTTGCAGCACAGCAGAAAAGCAGGATGAACCAGAAGCTGTGTGATCAGAAGATCAAGTCTTTTCAGCAAAGGTTTTTGAAGAGCTTCCATTTGTTATTCTCATTTAATGAGTTGGAAGTATCTGTTTTTCCAAAAAAAATTAATTTTCATCACAACCAGGCTCCTTTAATAGGAATACAAACAATTTGCAGAACCTCTTTGGTTGAAAAAGTGCTCTAGAATTTTTGGTTATATCTTGCATTGCACATTTTCCAGTGTCAAACTTCTTAGTGGAGCTAAGGGAAACTTATAATTCGCCCAACTTCTTTTTGCAGTAATTTTGGCATGGTCTGCACTTGCCCTGCTTACATCAAGGAATACTTGTAGGCACTCACAGACAGTGTGGTTGCATGTTGTCCTGAAGACAGATGCCCCCAGAAGAGAGTCCCCCAGAAGGGCAGAACCTGGCCCATAAAGTCTATATGAGTTTAGAGATGTGTAGAGAAAAAAGATCCCAGATTAAATGGATCTTTTAGGTAAAATCACTCTGAGCAGGGAGGGGACTTTGCTATGGAAGCAGACAAGGTAAAAGCATTGGTGAGAGAGAGTAGTGACTACCTGACCTCTCTTAATCACCTGACCTCAGTAGCCACGCTGTCTTCAGCCTCATCAGCAGGTGAGTGGGGGAAAGGGGAAGCTGCCGACGCTGTGTTTCTGGAGGATGCAGGATGGCATCAGCTGCAGGATGGCACCCCATATGTAAACGCCAAGGCTGTGTCTCAGCCAGCAGGGTTGGACAGAGCGGGTGCCGAGAAGGCCTCCCTGGCCCTACAGAGAAGGGAGCTTTATTTTCCAACTACAGATATGATTAGATTCACCCCTCTGTTCTGTGTGTGCTATTGTGCTTCTATGAACTAAATATGTAGCCAGGAGACAGGATGGCATCCTTCTATTAATAAATACAGAACAGGTAATTGAAAGAATGAATGTGAGAGTTGCATTGTTTCAAAAGTTGAGCAGTGGCCCTGAGGCACGCAGTATGCTTTTAATAAGCATTATTATTTAAAGCAAGTAATAGTGAAAAGGCTCCTTGAGTTCCCTGATAGCACATTCATTAGCTAATCAACAGAGCTATTATTTTCTTTGAAGTATGCCCTACTCTGCGGTACTAAAGTGCACATGCTGATTTACTGGTAAGGGTAATTAAAGGGCATGTCATAAACACCACTGACGTCATGGAATATTGTTCTTTAACCGTCTTTCCAGTTAACTCTTCCACGTGGAAAAACAGATATTTTGCAGCTGACCCTCACCTGGTGTCAAGTGTTCTCCATCTCCCAGCAGTTTTGTGAATGCACAGCCATGGAAGATGTACTCTTGCATTTATGGCTTCCCACGGCCGCAAAGTATATGTGTTTCAAAGTCTTTCAAGGCTTTGCAAAAGCCTCCCTGCAGCACAGAAGCTTTGTCACAGAATGGTCTCGTGCACATGAGTTTCAAAGGAGAGCCTACACCTATGTAACATACGTTACCCGGAGCTAAAGCCCTGCTTGGGGTGGTGGACTCTTCAGGAAATAACAGCTTTCCACCATGCTTCCCTTGCGCTTACACCTTCCCTGAAGGTGGAAATACAGCCCCTGGCTGGGCAACATAGATGGTATATACCTTTCAGGTTTTAAATGGAGATCTACTGTATGTATAAGAGGAAGGCCAGGTAGATTGGAAGAACTGTAGCTAAACTATGCATTTCAAGCATACTATCTCTATGTAGCTCTACATATGGGCTGCAAAATTTGGAGAAACTTCAGCACTGAAGTCTGAAAATTGGGGGGTGCTTTGCATCCAGCAGAACTGCAGACTTGGAAATGCCGCAGTGGAATGTGGGTGCATAAGCGAGCAAGGGAACATAACCCCAGGTGGTTCCTTCTCCTTGCTTGCTTTCCCTCCTTCCTTCTTCCTCTCCTTCCCTCTTTTTCTCCTTCTCTCTCTCTGTTTCATCCTGTGCATTTTGTTTTGTTTCTTCCCAGCTACAGGGCTGCCTCCCATATATTTCTGGACAATTGAGGCATTGGAAAAAATCTTTAAATCCACAGCACTGAATAAAACCACTTCCTGATTTTTTTTCCCACCCCATTTATTAGGTTCCTCAATATAAGGAAGTAGTAGCCTCTCTCTACTGAAGTTCAGGTAGTGGTATCATTCCAGATAACAGCAATAAGTAGGTCATAAAAATAGAATGAATAATCATCTTTCACTCACACAAATGAAAGAATAAAAAAGATACATACCAGTAGGAAGTAAAATGCAAAACACTTCATTTCAGAATATGGCAAAATATTTTTAACTATGTATTTTGAAGGTATAGACTCCTGTTTATCTCAAATATGCCTGTTTCTGATGCAGATGACTGGCTTCATTTGTAATTTAAATGCTTTTCCATTTCTATCCAAGCTGGAAAGTGTTCTGTCCTCCCTTCACTGCTGAGATATACGGTGGGACTTATTATCCCCATTTTATGGATCAACAGGGATGAGAAAGCCTCTATAGTTTTCCTGAAATCTCACATAAGAGATTCTTCTCCATAGAGAATACATTTACTGAGTATCTTCCAGGTCCCAGGCAATGTCCCAGCTGGTGGCCTCTGGTGGTATCTCACCAGCACCAGTACATGGGCAATGGTGTGTGACAGCTCATGCTGGTGACTTCTTGGCATGGTTTTGGTTGGGATCACGTAGCACTTTCCCAGCTGCTGCCCATGGTTAGGGAATAGCAGCTGGGCCAGGGACTGCTCCTGGTTTGGATTGCTGCCCCTCTGCTTTGTAGAGAGAGAGCGCAGCTGGAGGGACACTACTCCTCCTTTGACTGTTTTATTTCCCAGCGTAGATACAACCACTTGGTATGTATTCATGGTGTGTGTCCGTCTGTTTGCATGGAAGTGACATATTTCAAGATTGGTTGGTGAAGAAAGATGAGGAAACATGGTATGAAAAGTGGATGAGTCTTATGTGACCCTGAGCCAAGTCCTGCCTTAAGACTGGGGATATTTTTTCATGAAGGCACGTGATTCTCTGCCCATGCAGTGTCAGCACAAAGCAGAGATAGGCCCCAACACGTGACTCTTTAGTGACTAGTTTGAATGGAAATGTGTGATTTCTGAACAGATTTATTGTGCAAGCAAAAATGTATTTGCTAAAGATCACAGCAGCATGTTTGCTCTGAATGCTGAGCCTGGGGAATAAAGACTGCCCTGTGTGACTTTTCATAACACGGTGAAATAAGGTTTGTGGTGTCAAATACCTGTTTTAACTTTGTTATCCCTGACCCATGGTCTGCAGCACAGGGACTAGGCAATGGAAGCAGAGCAGAGCCAGGGATGCAGAGACCTCTCTATGGCTCAGACTCCAGCTCCTGTATCCCTTGTGGATGTGGACAATAGACCTACATACCACTCATACGGCCTCAAGGCCTGTGTCAGGTGTGGACAAACAACCTACATGCCCACTGCTCCCCGACCTTGCCAAAATGCTTCTCTGCACCATGTGTAGGGGGACACCAAGGAGCTCCGTGGCCCACTGGAGGCCTGGAGTCCTTCTCCAGGGTGTCCTCAAGGCTCCTTTCTGCCACCTCCCTCTCAGGGTAGCAGAGACCTATGAGCCTCTGCTAATGAGAACCAGGACTCAGCCTTGGACCTCAAATTAGTCATTATCGCTTCAGATAGCCGATATTATTACCTTTTATGCTAGAGGTATCTTATGCTGTATAATTACTTAGATGGAGACTTTTGCAGAAGTTTGGACTAGGATTCTGCTACTGTGAGGGTTATCCCTGAAATGCAGCAGTTGAGGAGCTGGGTCCCTTTCCCTTCAGAGCTGTATTGCAAAGGGGGTTCATGAACATTTCCACTGAGGATAACTTGTAGGCCGCATAGTCTAGTGGGCAACCAACCATCTTGGTCTGGGAGCACACATGTTCTGGGAGTGTGAACCATGTGAGCGGGTGGGCGGGCGTCTCAGGCTATTTGATGAGGGAAAGTGAATGCAGAATGTCATTTGGGGAATTTTCACAAGCCAAAATCCACCCTGTTTCTTTTGTCTGTTTTTCATTTTTAAAGCACTCAAGTGACTCATCTGCAATGTGTACACTTCAACTTGGTTTGGAACTGTGGTTCAGATGCACTTGCAGACAAAAATTAAAAAATATGATCTTATAGGTGTGCTCAGGGTTGGTTGATAAAAATAATTCTTTTGCTGGTGTGTTGAACCCAGTTACAGGTCCCATCGCCCAATTTCCCTGGCAGAAACACTCCCGAAACTTTCTTGTGCTGATACTCCGCCGCACTGTTTGGAAAGAGAAACTCAGCCAACTGCTAAGTTATCTTGGAGTTGTCCTTGTACAAGGGAAAATGGGTCTTGATTTGGTCTGGCAGTCTGCTAATATCTGCTGCCATGGCATTTTTTGCCAGTCTTCATGACGCCAGCGAATGGAGGAATGCTGCAGCACACGTATTTAAGGGGGTTTGTTTAGTGTAAGGGTGTCTGTAGGAGGAGTAGTTTCCTGAAAGGAACAACCAGAGCGGCTGACCTTGCACTGATTCTGCTGACAGTTCCTGCTTGAAATAAGGTTGCCCTGGTCTGGTGCAACATCACTCACCTCCAGCAAGGGAGTTTCAAACTGTTAGAAGACACGTAAGAGCTATATAAGGAGTAACACGTCCACAGGGATCCCTCTGTACCCAACATGGGATCTGAGCACATGCAAGCTCTGAAGGAACTCAGATCCAGACTGAAGGTTGCACTGGGTTTATAAAAGAAGTCTCTCAACTCTGCATATCTTCAGGCATTAGATTTCAAATCTAGTTCCAGATCCCAGGTCAAATTAAAAGCAAACAAAGGGGAAATATCCTGAAATAGGAATCAAAATTACCTTCTGCAAGGCTAGCAGGAACAGCATCTCCATAGCTGCTACTTAAAAGCATGAAAATGGAAAAGCATTGCTGAAAACTGATTTAAGGGGCCGGGCTGATTCAGGTGCAAGGCAGGAGATTGAATGATTTGCCTCTTTGCCCTCCTCATGCTTTATGCCTTGGAAACCTACCTACGTCTCTGCCTGTTAATGAACATCTGCTTTTGATTGTCACAAACCCATATATTTCAGTAAAATAAACATACCTGATCTCCACTTGGGAAACAGCCTATTGTTTCTGCTGTGCCAGGTTCAAGCATTGCTTTTAAATCAGAGATGGATATTTTTTTTCTCACTTGCCTACTGGTTACCTTTAAGTGCTAAATGACCCCAGCAGGAATTATGCTTCTGTGTTTGGACTAGCTGCAGGACATGGGCTGAAATGTTGCCTTTTCTTTCATGTCTGATGTGTCCTGTGTTGAAGGACTATCTCCTGGTTATATCGGCTGTTGGTGTTAGAGAATAAATACATCTTTCCTGTCTCTAGCTAATTCTCTGTTGGTCCAGCTGGACGCTGGACTAAACACAGATGACAATGCTAGAGCTAAAAAGCATGGCCTTACCAAGTCCTGCTCTTCTCACCTAGTAACACTAAACTACTGTTTATACTAGCTATAAGGTGTTACCATTGTGGCTGTCTATCTGTCTGTGAGACTTCATGCCTGACAAAGGCTCCAGAAACCTGCACAATAACCAAATAAGAAAAAAAAATAAATGCGCAGAGTCACCATGAAAGCTGTACAGAGCAGGAGCTCCTGGTTTCCCAGAGCAGAAAGACCTTCACATATCATGATATGGTGTTTACTGCTTGATGACCTATTGATCTTGTCATACAGTAGGAAAATAACTGTTTCTACATGACTATTGGACTGTATGATCGCAACCATTTCTGGCATGATTATGGTCTTGCTTTATAACACTGCTGAGAGAGCAGCTGAGATTCCTCACCTTCACCTTTTCAGTCTCAGTTTCAGCTAGTCTTCATAACTAGTTGTTGTGAAATAATGGAGGTGGGAGTGACTTTCTGCTCAAGAGAGCACAAGGTTCAAGAGTTAACCCCCCCTTTTTTTTTCTTTTTAATTTTTTTTTATTATGCCCTACCTGGATGGCAAAAAAAACCATTCAGCAGTCTAATTGTCTGTAGGGAACACATTTGTGCAAATGTACTGGTTCAGACCAAGGATCCTTCTAGCCCATTACTCTGTCTGTAAAACTGGCTATGAAAAACTGGCTACATGCTTGGGGAGCGTGAGAACATGAGAACAGAGCAAGTATGTGTAATATTTTCCTTAAATTCCCTCCCACTCTCTGACCATTTTCAGCTCAGAACCTTTTGGACTTTCCTAGCCACTGCAGTTTATTTACATAGTAGCTTGCAGTGGATTTCTTGTCCAAGGCTTGTCCTGTTCCCCCTTGAGTCCATGTAAACCGTGTACATCCACAGGGTCTTTTGACAAGGAATTGCACAGGTCTAGCACTTGCTGCAAGAAGAACCGCCTCCTTTGGCTTGTCATAAACCTATGACTCCTATAAACCTATGACTCCTATTACCTTCATTTGATGGTCCCTAGGTCATCTTTTGAAGATACTGTGGACAGCAGATCCCTATCAAGCCATTTCTGATGTACTACTGCCTCTAATATATCAAAAACCAGGTGCCCCAACAGCATACTGTCCACATCATTTTGACGCTACTTATAGGTATTTGAGAGTAGTACAGTTGCCTTTATGCAGTGTTATTTAATCCTCCAGAGGGGTACACACAAAGACCATCTTGAGATCAGGAGAGTTAGTTGATAGAAAATGGAGAGAAGTGGTTTTCTCCAGAAGGAAGCCTGTGCTGCAGAACTGGTATGTTCATGCATGTCAGGTCTCTCAGGGACATCCAGAAGCATCAGGCCAAGAGCACATGCAAAATCACTGTCCCACACACTGAGCTTGCCTGAAGGCACTGGACTTGCTGCCGAGGAGAGCAGTTGACCAAGGGCACGCCATACCTGGTGTGGGAGAAGTTCAAACTCTGCCTGGACAAAATGCCAGCTGAGAGAAATCCTGGTAGCTCTGGTTAGGTAGAATTTTGTGTGTGGAGGCGGTCTCCACCCTCTCTGTTGTGTCCCATGCTTGTAGGTCTCCTTCTTGGCTTACCAGTCACCAGTCAGTCCTTTAGGACATTTCCTGCTTTACTAAAATTAATGCCAAGGCTGCCTCCAGACAAACACCTCTGATTTCCCAGATATTGAAGAGTTTTTCACCAACATCCCAAATCTAGGCCAATCTAAAACCAAATCTGTGCTCAGACCAGTGTTCTTCCACCCCTGCCCCCTGGTTTCCTCTAGAAGGTGTTCCAGGCTCTTGGATAAAGGGTAGGCATGCCTCAGGCATCTGCCTCAGGCACCTGCCTCACCAGCTGCCTGACCCAGAGGACTAGCACAAATACAAATATAGTCAGCATATAGAAATGTTGTAACTGTTTGACTGCAGGTATCACTATGGATCAGCCAGGGACTTGCTGGAAAGGTGGCTGCTGGCCAAACCTTTCTCCCTGGTGGGAATGCCACTAGCACATGGCTGATGGTGAGGAAGGCTGGAAGGTCTGTGGGGACTTGGTGCATGCACTGCAGACCAGGGTTGAGTTTGTTTAGGGTCCTGATGACATATGGAGACACATATGGTCTGGGGTAGGGTCAAAACACCTTGACACAAGAAAGCAAGTGGCAAGAAAGGAAAAAATGAACAGACAGTACTTTTATTCAGGCTTGATCTGGGATCAGGATGAAAATGTGCATCATTCCTTTTCTTTTCCCCTTCTCAAGCATCCATCACTTTGCATCACTTATGATTCATGTGGCATGTGGAGTCGGCAGTGGGGGGACACTCTGCTGTTACTTGCTATCACAGCAACTGAGAATAATTCATGGGATGATTCAATGAACTAATATTCCCTCACGGTTGTCATTTGAGCAGCATAAGGTAAAGGCTAGAACAGCAGCGCTTACCTTCCCCTACCCCCAAAGGCAAACGAACCATTAACGCTGCAGTAAAGCAGCAGAGCAAAGGTGTGTTTGCTGCACAAGGTTGGTCTCATAAAACTGAACTTTGCCCAAGACTGAACAAAATGGTAAGAAAGACACAGTCGACAATTAAAGGCATGCTTTTTATAAGGACAAGTTATTTATGACCTTCGTCTGACATTTTATAAAGTTTTAATTTTGTTACACAACATCCATTCCTTTCATGCTTTGGCAGGAGAGATGTCAGGGCATTAGGACAGATACAATAACCACATTTTTTATACTTACTTGTTACTGAGCTACCTTCTCCCCTTTAAAATGTTTTATGGTTAAGTTGCTCTATTTGCATAATTACTGCCACATCACCAGTCAATCAATTTTATGTGTTTCTCTCCCAAATCAATCTAAAATACGATACGTATATAAAAACATCACCCATGATCATACATACTTCACATTTGTTATTGCTTCAGGTCAAAGAGATATGATAAAATTACCCACTGTTATTTACCACCCCCCCCAGCTTCTTTCATTCACAATTCCAAATACTTTATATCACACAGTAGTATTGTTTATCAGCAATTTTATTTTTCTCTGACTGGGAGACAAAAGAAAATAAGTAATAGAGCAAGTCAAACCGAAGTAACTACCACAGGCAACTATGAGAATTGCTCATTTTTACAAGTGCGTGGAATCACAAACAACTGCCTAGATTGATAGGCTTGTCTCACAGACATCTGCAGGAAAGACAAAAATGCTCCTGCTTTCTGGGTAAATTCCAGACTTGGAAGTATGTGGTTTCAATGGAACCTGGATTCCAATGACAGGAGAGACTTGGTGATTCTATTTCACATCTTGGTGAAATAGTAAAAAAACCCCAAACTCAAGTTAGATGACATGACTGACACAAGTGTCATCATAAGCCAAGATGAACAAAGTCTTTTCTAGAATTTGCATATCAGTAAAGAAGCATGACACTAGTCGTCACTGTTACAAGTTACACTGGCTGGATCTTGCTGCCAGTCCATGTGATAGGGAGAAAAATCAGAGATACTACAATCATTGATAATAAGAGGTACATCTTGATGGCAGGAGTTAGCTCCCAGGTACAAATTATCATAGAATTAAAAATCTGATGACGTTCTTCAAAATTTTTTGCTGATCCATCCAAAGCACACCACAATGGACTCAGCTTTTCATCCCTTCTTAATGCAGGCTTACTGAGTGTAAAGATCACTTTTGAATATCTGAAGGAGAAATGAAAAACTAGCTTGCTTCCTGCATAAAGTAAAATATGAGTAAGTATCTTCTCACCTTGAAAAGATCCCAAACAGAGCCAAAAAAGACATAATATCTCATTTCTGCTGACAAATGAATTTATCTTGTTCTCCTCGGTGTCCAAACTGTCAGTGCTATATTTTTTGTGTTTAGATTCAAACTCCTATGGATCAGATTGTAGCAGTTTGAAGTGAATGCCAAAATTCCCACTGATTTTCACCAGCCAGGAATTTATGTCTGCTTTAA
Source organism: Larus michahellis (assembly GCF_964199755.1). Classification (NCBI taxonomy): domain Eukaryota; kingdom Metazoa; phylum Chordata; class Aves; order Charadriiformes; family Laridae; genus Larus; species Larus michahellis. The sequence goes on from NC_133897.1 coordinate 118,099,527, forward strand.
TAAAGGGCTTTCTTGCTGCCCTTGTCTGGGTGGTGCAGCCCTCTGTTTCCTTGTGCTCTTCTTTAACTCGTTGCTGATTTCAAGCTCTGTCATTTGCATCCTGCTAGAAAATAATCCAGTATCCTTTAAATTGGAAAACTCATGAAGGAACTGGAAGGTGAGCTGGTTGCTCTCTGTGGTTTGAAAGTAGGTTCTTTATCACCGATGAAATTATTATAGGCAAATAGCTATTTCTTTCAAACAGCTTTCACGGCAACTGTTGACAGTTTCCACCAGAAAAGCCAAGCCTCACCATTTTACAAATAATGGGTTCAGTCTTATCCTGACGTGGACAATACTATCAACAAGATTCTGTCTTCAGTTCAATAAAAAAGGCTTAATAAAACAGTCTTTGTAAAAAAACATATAATGACAAAAGCAGCATGCATGCTAACACAAGGTAGATCATTTGACGAACTTGTATTTGGCTGGAGATTTGGGGTAGATGAGGAATGTTGCTGTAGCATGCATTTGTTTTCCCTCCTGTATGAGATGAAGATGTGGTGGGAATGCTGATTCTCAAACATCATTGTTCTGAAGCTTGAGGTGACAGGAGCATGTCTATTAATGAAAGCCAGATAAAGCTCCATTCCAGTTGCTTCTTTCTTTCCACTTGGAGAAAATATGGATTACTAATTTTTCAGTTGTGGGGTTTGTGCTGTGTTCTGAATGCATATAACCTGCATGTTCCTCTGAATGTGAAGCTGAAAAGGGAAGCAATGGGTCAATATGCCCCATGGAGGCATCAGCACCTTGCTGACCCTCCAGGTGACCAACCTGCTATCCTACACAGGCAGGGCAACAGCTCAGTTCTCTTGCCAGGCTGAAACGGGGGGGCTGAAATGACAGTCCTGTGACCAAAAGACGGAGAGATGCCGGGCTGTGATGTTCTACCAGGGCAGTACTAGCACAGGTTGCACAGAGACATTACAGGGTCTCCCACCTTGGAGGTATCAAAAGGTGTCTGGGCATGGTCCTGGGCAGACTGCTCTACAGGTGTCCCTGATTGAGCAGAGACCTTGGACCAGGTGACCTCCAAAGATCTCTTCCAACCTCAGCCACTCTGTGATTCTACAAGTACTTAGTCCAAGCGACCACTACCTTCACAACCACACGTGTTTTTCCTCTTCTCCAAGTGGCATTTTCCTACCATGTACCAATTTTGCAAACATTACTGGTGGTTTTACAGGCCTTCCTGGGTTGTGGCAGTGTGCTCACTTGGTTGTTCCTGAAGGGCTGGGCTATCATACGCATAGCTATACACATATAACAATGGTCAAACGTAGCAAATGTGTAATGCAAAGATTAATCTCTCTTGCAGCTCATTTCCAAGCGTAACGCAAGTGACTCTTCTCTGTTGAGCCAGATTCTCGTAGGCTCCAGGGTGCTTTCTTGGACTTCTCCTTCTGGAGGGCTAAGCAAGAAATCGCACTAACAGGCTGTAACTCTGTACTTCCCAGGGTTGTGGGCAGGGTCTCCTCAGGAGAGAAGCCTTGATTCAGGAATTCACTTCCCGCTTCGTGTGAGAGAGCCCGAGTTTGTTGACTTTCCCAACACGTTGCCCAGGCTATCTATTTACTCAGGCTTTTTCTAAGTGGGTGGGTTTTACGTGGAGGATCTTCGACATTTCCTTGTGCTTTCATTTCTTTGAGAGATACCCATTTAAATGCTTACCACTTTCCAGACTTAACTACTTGTCCCTTATGCCTCCTAAAGAAACGTGGTAGATGTACAAAGCTGCAATAATAATAATAATAATAATAATAATAATAATAATAATAATAATAATAATAATAATAATAATAATAGTAATTACCCTGCTTCCCACGCAAGCCTCTCTACCATTTCTTTGGTAATCAAGGGAGGAAACCAGACTTCCTCCTTCCTGGTAATGCCAGACGTTGCTGGCCCGGTCCTTGGCAGTGCCGGTGCAGGAAGCATCCCTCATCCTCAAACACTCACATCCTTATGGTCTGAGGAGAGGCTGGCAGATGAGTGCAGCAGGGCCAGCCTTACCAACAGGAACAATCTATCTGTCTCCTGTGGAGCGCTTTGGAGATCAAAAAGGATGTGCTGTTATTAGCTGTGCTCCCCACCGGCTGCAGCAGGCCAATGTGGGCCAAGGCAGGACTGATCCTCCTGCCTTGGGAGGCAGAGGAGGGAGGAAGGATGAAGGGAGAGGGAGATTTTTGGGCTGGGTTGATAGCAGAATAAAATATTTTTCAAGCTGTAAATCTGTTAGATAAACTAATCTCAGATATTATGAGATTCCAGATGAAATGCTGTAATATGCCAAGCTTCTCATTTTTATTTCCAAATGTTGAGTTAATTTGGATCCAAAGTGAGCCAAATTTCGCCTTAGTGTAAGCAGGTGCAACTCCACTGGCTTGAACAGAGTTACACCCACTTGCAACAGGGCTGGATTTGTCCTGAAGTGATTTAAATAGGGCAGAGCAGAGCACAGATGTTTCCAGTGTTTCATCTTTGAACCATGAGCTACATGAATAACAAAAAAAAAGTATTCTCAGTCTCTCTCACACCGAACTGCGGCCTGGTGGAAGGCTCTGTTTAAGCACAAGACCTTACCATCTGTCCCTTTTTTGTTCATTTGCTGCCACTTTTATCCACTTTATTTTCTTCTTCCTCTTTTTAATCCTTTAACTAGTCTGGTATATTTTTTGGGAAAGACATGCCGCAAGAGTGAATGTGAGTTTTATTGATGAACTCACCTGAGCTAGATGTTATCTCATTTCCTTCAGATTTTAGTGTAATTAGATACTGAAATAACACTTAGGTTGTCATTTTCACTGCAATTTTTGTGGGCACTGTGTTTTACCTATTCTCTGTATTATTTAAAATATAAGACAAACTTATATATACGCTTCCCATCAAAACCAGTGATTGTTGCTTCCCTCCTCATTTAATAGTAAGGCTGAACACAGAAGCAAGGTTACGTGTAGAGGATAATAAATGATACATTGGCCTGGCAACACTACTTGCTTTTAAGACAGATGACAGGTATATAACCGTAGATAAAGTGACTGTATGGATACAACTATTGTCTTGGGTGGTGTTTTTGGGAGGAGAGCATCTTTTTGGATAATTAAGTTAATTTTGAAGGTTCTCCCTCTGTCTCCTGCTTGGGTTTTTCCTGTCACAACACCAAATGAAGCAACCACCCCACTGCCTCCAGAGGTCTGCTGAAGCCTCGGCTGAACTTGTCATGCCATTTTCCCCAGCCTGAACAGTTTGTCCCCGTGGCTCAAGTCAGAGGCAGGATGGCAGGACAGGAGGATGGCAGGACAGCAGGACGGCAGGACAGCAGACACTGCTTGAGAGGTGCAGGAGGGTCTCAGCTCCTGAGCTGTTCTCACAGACCTGGCAGCGGCGCTGGGAGAGCTCGGGTCACATCTGGAGATTGGTATCACCTGGCTTTTATTCTCCAACCCGGATATTCACAGCTCACAACCACTGACTCTTCCTCCACAGCCCCCTTGGTGTGTGCAGGACGGCCATGTGTTATCCGCTTCCTTCCTTCATCACCCCCTGCCACGGCACGGCCGAGGGAGCCCCACAGCCCAGCAAGGAAGGAAGCCACTAACCCACCGCCCTCTGCCTTCGTGGGAAACACTCTCTGAGCCTTAAATCTCTTCTTCGGTGCATGGTGGGGGAGTAGAAAAAAAAAGTGCATGTATTAGGTTGCCTACTCATGCCTGGTAACCACGGTGCTTTACTGACCGGAGGGCCAGCTATGATTTGCATGAGTCACTGTTTTTCCCATTTCAGCAGGTCTGTGAGCAGCCCCAGGAATGCTCAGCATCGCAGCCAGGGTGTCAGCGGGTCCCTGCCTGCCCTCCATGGACGGACCCCGGGACAAATGCCTGTGCGGTCCGACACCAGGGCAATTACCCAGGGCAGGTCTTCGGCCAGTCGCTGGCCTGGGACTTGGTCTGACACTGATGAAACTGTATCTGGGCCTGAGCAAAGGCTCTGAGTTTACCCATGGGAAATGGAAGGATGCACTTGTCCCATGGGAATGAAGGAGTGTGCAAGCCGAGACACTTTCTTTGCTCTGCAGTCTCCTGAGGTCCAGCTGATCCAGGCACCGCATCCCAATGAGGCTGGCTGCTCCGCTCCTTCCCACTCCTCCAGACAGCGCGGCTGTCTAATGGCCTGACTGGGTGAACTTCAGACACTTTCAGGGCTTTCAAAGGATACTCACTGTTAAGGAGTGAATCCTTAACATCTAGGAAAATATGAACTTTCATAAAGATGCATACAAGACTATCTTCTGGGTCTTCCCAAATGACAAGACACTCTTTTCACACTGTGACTCCAGTAATTTACTCTCCTTGAATTTCAAGCCATTTAGGCAGGCTTGCTCCTGTGTCCCTGAACTGACAACAGGCTCTTTAGCAACAATAGCAGCTTTGGCTGCAGAAAGTACTTTAGGTTCAGGCCTGGAGGATGTTAAGCCTCATCTTGCACTTCCCCTTCAGCCATCCCTTTTGTTACTCGGGTTAATATTCTTGGCTAGAGCAGCTTGTGCTGAAGGAAGAGGAACAAAACATTCTGTCTTTTACGCGATCAGCCTTACAGTTGTTTTTTTTTCTTGAACTGCAAAATTTTTACCTAGTCTGCATTCAGCATAGGACCTTGCAGGATTCGTATCCTGGGCACAAACGAATTGATGCCGGCTTGGACTTCAGTAATACAAATCTGTGCATATGCCATAACAAATCAGTGGTCAAAATGAAGCAAGGTGGGAAACAAAAAGGATATTTGTACAATTTCTAGCTTTTCTTCCTATAAGTTCAATACATTTGAATTAATAAAAATTTACAAGGGGATGAACAATACAGCATATGATATTGATTCGCTGCCAGGCTCCCTGGGACAAGTTTCCTTTAGAGGCATTCAGATTTTTTGCTGAGCTCTACCTGGAGTCCTCAACCTCTGTCTTTGAAGGAAAATGAAGGTGATAGCAACTCCTTCCCCTTTGGAATACTAAAATGGATTTGACTGGGGATGGTCCAGACTCCATTACAGGCACCTCACTTTCTTCTGTGGCACTCTTTCAAATAATTCACAGTCTTGAACACTAAAGAAGCTCGATGATACTATGACTGACTTAACTTTAGATGAGACAGCCAGTTCATCTGAAAGCAATTGCTCCAACTAGCTGTGATGCAGGCTGCTGCATGACACTGCAGACTGGGCGTTCCCTTGGGTGTTTTCATTTTTCATGTTTTTTTTCAGAGGCAGTGGAAACTCAGACCTGGACAGGATGCTGGTGTGGAGAAGCATATGATAGCTGCAACCCTGCTGCACAGCATCCCTGTTCAAGCAACAGCAAGGCTTACTGCTCCATTTATTTTTCAGCCTAATAAAGCCCAGTAATTCCCAACTTTCATTGATTTAGAATAATTTAAATGTTTATAATAAATAATATAATTTATTATCATGGTATAGTTGCCTTTTATATTAATTCTTCTAGGACCCTCAGTGAAATAAACTATTGTTCTGTCAAATCTTCATTCCTACCTACAGCTCCATGCTTCAGTGGCTGTGCTTTGGGCAGGAGGCTGAGCCAGGCAGCCTCCTGGGCTCCCTTCCAGCCTGGATGGCTCTGTGAGTCTAAGACGTGACTCTCTTGCAATGTACGTAGGCATTAGACACTATGCAGGGCTTTCCTGACACCTGAGTGGGATTACAAAATACGTCCTTGTCTCTGTGGCACAGCTATCAATATTTTTGAAGTCTGTCAAGCTAGGCATCCCCTTCAAAATGCAATCCCATCACCTGACTTGGCTCATGTGGAGAAATACTGCCATTAACATATTATAAATGTTTCATGCTTTTACTGCAGTGACTTCTGTCTCTGTAACATTCAGGCAAAACCCTGCCAGCCCTGACGTTAACACACATTTGTTCTTGTTTCCATTTCTCATGTCAGTAATGCTTTATTCCTTGGGAGACATGCAGGCTTTGGGGTCCCTGCAGTTCTTATTCAGTAGATAGTGCCTAGTCACTGGGAAGGGGCTCCTGGCATGGGCAGGCAGGGTAAGGACGCAGAGTATCTCCAGAATACCCAACAGTCAGTTTTAATACCCACCCCAACGCACACATGTTGCCTTCTCCTTCACCCAGAGCATGCTTTAAAGGCAGAGCAATGCTGTCCATCTCCTGTGAACACGTGTGAAGCCTGTGGTTGGATTTGCTTCCCCTTAAACTTAGCCAAAAAGAGCAACTTTCACTTTGCAACTGCTCTTCAGGTGATGGGCACAGGTAGAGTGAGGAACACCTCCCTAGCAAGTGCTTGGTGATGCCTCTGGGACGTGTGCTAACAAAGCAAAGAATTCCCATTTCCTGCAAGAATAAGGCAAATTCTGCTTTTAAAAATAACAAAGTCTATTATATAAATGCACAGATACTTGATTTATTGGTAAATTCAAATATATGTAAATCAGTAGTACACAGACAACCAATTCTGATACTCAAATAAGGTTGCTACAAGTGAAAGCGGGATTCAATTTCATATTTTCATAGATCTAATCTGTCCCGTTCATCTTGTTCCTTCAAAATACCCAATTACATCTGACTTAATACAATTGGAAGGTGTTTATTACCATCTTTAGTGGCTTGGGTTGAAATTGGCCGTGAAATCGTGTGCACGTTAACTTGCAGAGAACTGAGCAGGCCAGAAACCCTGGGAATAGATTTTCTAAATGGCTGATGAGCTCTCATACTGGGTACAGAGCCACTGTCACACGTGGCTGGCGTGTGCTCTGGAAAGGAAAGACGCAAGAGAAACAGTCAGTCCTCTTTCCCAAGCCCTTCCTTGTGGCTCTGACCTGGGCTGGACCATCTCCCACCTTCTGCCGAGCATGGGGAGACTGAAGGTGTTGAAGAGGGATGAATTTTTGTTGCGTAAGGCTGGGCTATTAATTCTGCAAGTGAGAAGGTAAATACAAAAGACAGGCTAAATGGAATCGCTATTTCCATTTAAAGTATAGATTTATCAAAGAAAACTATAAGGAACAGGAGAACATGAAAAGATCTCATTTTCTCATGTGTTTCAAGACAGCTAACGAGGCTGAGCCATCTGGGAGATCTTGAAAAGAGCATTATTCCACAGTCTCACTCAGCTGTAAGGTACTGTATATATTCTTTATCAATTGCTAAAGTTCCCAAGTGTAGTTTTATTGTTGGCTGTGCCTTCTTCCTTCATAATTTATCCATAAGCAGCATTTGGTTCTTCCGGCAAAGCTCCAGCAAGTGCTTGCAACAGGGAAGTTTCCCATCATGATGCCGCAAACAGCAAATTGTGAGAGGACTAAAGATGTGCTCAGATAGACCCAGGTATAGACAGCTGCAGGGGTAGATATAGATGCATTTTTCAAATAATCACCACAACAGGGAAAGCAAGCCACTTAGCAATGAGTAATTACCAAGAGTTCCTTCAAATGTTGCCTATGGGGAGAAAAACTGGGCGTTTTGCTGCAAGAGCTGTTTTCTAGAACATTTTCCTGCTTATCTATACTAATTCTGCCTGCAGCATCTCAAGACTCAGTCCATACCCATGCCATGTCCATTCCTATTTATCCCATCTCTCAGCTAACCATCTTTTGGAAGAAAGAGAGTCCTTTCGCATACTCACAAGATGCTGTGAGGACAAATATATTAAAGATCAGGAGGCGGTGTGGATACTGCAGTTACTGGATCGTACAAATCCCTGAGGAATAGAACTAGGACATTTTTATACTTTCACGGATTTTTTAAAAAAATGCTTTTCTTTTTTAAAAAAAAAAGAAAAGCTCAGTGAGCAGGAGGTAGAGTTTTCTAGTGTCACATTTCTGTTTCACATTATTGGTAGTTTGGAAGTGTCATTAAATAATGTTGTAGAAAGTTAATTATTTTTAGTCAAGCAATGTAACATGGCAATAAAATTTTCAACAAGAGACCTGTTTGAAAGGTCGATGACCTCATATAAATTGCTAAGCGTCAATAAATATCTTTCAACACAGGTGGAACAATATTTGCATGGTTATGGACAGAGCTGTACGGACAGAGTTTCACTTGCTCAAGACCATTAACGATCTCATGCTTATAGCTGAACAATAAATGTGATCAATGCAACCCATAAAACTATGCCCTCTCGCACTGGATTTTTTCAGAAACAGCATTGCCAGTTTTGAAAATTGAAGGTCACCGTGAAAGCAGAAAGGTTTTCTTGTAAAGAAAAAACTGGCAAATTTCTTAGTAAAGTTTGATTTTCTTTTGATTTCACTGAAACATAATTCCTGATTCATTGAGCTTTGCACTTTCCCAATTAGAAACAACGCTGTAACAAGCATCTTCTTCAGCATCTTGGACACCTGGAAGTAAGTTATTACATGATTACTTATTAAACTTGGAACACAGAGGAAATTTCTGATTTCAGTTTTCTCGTGTACCTATATAATCTCTGGGATAGAATTTACTTTTCTGTAAGACGCATCTATACCTGCTACTTACTGTGCCACTAACAGAAATGTGAGATTAAAGATATCAAGTGCTCTTTCGCAAGGACTTTTCAGCTTCATACAATGTTTGGATGCACACGTGCTAGGTGATCAACGTGCCGGGTCTGTATGAATGGAGGAGAGTATATGCTGAATTATCTCACTGGTATTCTGCGTGCAATTTCAAAGCTAAACAATGCGTGTCTTTTATATATGATTCATCTCCTAGGAATTCATGCCTTCATAGCACCTTTTCTAAAACAGGAAATAAATACATGTTGCTAAGCTACTTTCATGCTTTGAAAAATCCCACTGCCATTTCCATTGTTCAGTTTGTGTTCTGAGGGCTGTGCTCCATCACAGGGACTTTTTTTCCTCCCACAATGAATACCTGCTCTTTTTACCTCTGGCTTACTTTCTGGTGAAGGTAAAGAGTCACACGGATTCCCTGCATGTTTTGCCTCTTACACCTGTGCCAAAAGTGTTCTGGCCTCACATTGTGCCACCTGGCTGGGAAGCGCACAGAAGATGCAGATGAAAATTCTCCAAGCACAGACGGAAATCCTCCAGGCTGCAAGGCACCAAGCCAGCGCTGGTGACCTTATACTCCTTGCTGGAGCACTCCCTCAAGATCATGTCGCTGTCTGGGCTGGGACACTTGATGCTCCAGCCAGCGCCAGCGCTTTTTCCTAGCAGCTGAAGTAATCTGCATCTCAAGGATCCACTCCCCCATCTTTCCGTCTTCAACTTGGCTGCACATAAACTTAGTAGCTGTATTTAGGTTAACTAGGTTAGGAGTCATAAACAGGAATGGCTAATGTGATCGTACAAGCTTCCCTCCAAGATCCTGGTCAATATTGTAATTCTGACCTTTAATGCACTCTCCCAGCAATTCCAGTACTGGGCGTCTCTTAAGCAAATATTGCTAATCACTTCAACAGGTTGCTGACTTTTATGAATTGAATTGCATAGCAAATAGCTGTGACAGTGTGTACAACATTGCCAGACAAGAAAACAACATCATTATGTAGGGAAGAATGTGCCCCATCCCAAGAAAAGAGCAAAAAAGTTTTACGCTACTTCTTTTACAAGAAGGGTGTTAACTTGGTGCTGATGGGCTTGGGTTTTTTTGTTGGGTTCTTGTTGGATTTTTTTGCACATAGCTGGTGCTGAAATGATGGGTCAGACACCTGGAGAGCTGGATTCTGGCTCTCCATTCTCCAAGATAGGCGCTCAATGCTGAATAATGTGTGATAGTGCAGTTGAGCAAAGGCAGATAAGAGGCAAATCCTGTAAGATACTCAGCTACCTCAGCAGCGGCAGAGAGATGAAACTCTACACTGAACAAATCAAATGTACACTGAGACAGTGGCTTTCTCCCAGTACCTACCGGGGTTTCAGATATCTCTATGCTCCTGACAGCTCCCTTCACTTCTGCCCTTGCCTCACAGGCACAGAGATGCCCGGGAAAAGGCCAGAAGCTGCCGGCGTGCCATGCCGGGCACCCAAAAGGCTCCTGCCCACACCACCGAGCCTCCATGCCCTAGTCAGGCTTCAACAGCTAGGCTAATCCCCCCATTAAAGAAAACATCTTATTTCATCAATTCTGCCATTGTCAATCTTCTCCCATTTCCATTTTTCACCTCTTGTCCCAATTAATTTCTATGACTTCAATCTTGTCACACATGAAATACATTTGGTCACATCTTTCTTGCAATAAGGAGACTGGATTTTCCTTATAGTAATTTCTTTTTCTGAAAGCTTTGACATAACTCGCCAGTCAGGCCAGCTAAGCTGTAGAGTGCTTTCTACTGTATGTTAAAAGAGCATCCAGAGCAGTTGGAATACTCTGGAAATCATTTCCCTGCAATTTTCAGCAATCTAATACAAATTCTTGGTAAAATGATACATTAGTCACATATTACACAACATGTCTTTCTCTAATAACTTACAGCTCGTTTTAGCTGTACTAAAAATAGTGGTTATGGCCCTCATTAATTATAAGGATGTTGGATAGTAAATTGCTACAGAAAGCTTTCATGCCAGGAACTGCAGCTCCCTTGTTTGTATTTGATGTCTGTATTATGAGACAAATAATGTTTCCTCTTCCAAAACCACAGGCCCTGGCCCAGAAGATCTGGCAAAACTTTCCTGAAAAAAACAGGGGACTGACTACAGAGACACACAGGCTTTGGGGGGGATCTCTGATACCTGGAGTTCATGAAGTTCTTCTCCATCCAGCTGCCCTGAGCTGGCACAAAAGTACTGCAGAGAAAGACTGGGAGATCTGGAAGATCACCCTGTCTGTTTGAAAAGGGGTTACCTCCACAGCAGATTTTCTCTTTTCATAATTTAAATGATGGAGGGGAGGATAGGAAAGTTGTAGCAGGCTCAAAATGAAACTGAGAACCATCTGGGCTTTTTCTACCTCCTACAACTGGAAACGGAGAGTCTGCTGCCCAAAGGCTTCTTGAGCATATGTGTGCCACCCCATGGTCTTCCAATTTTCCCTGGAGCAGCAGCGATGCAGCCTTGCAGCGCGACACCAGTGATGGCAGAAAAGGCTGCAGCAAGCTCCAGGGCCTGCCCCGGGTTTGTGTCACCAGCTCCAGCGAGGTCGCGCAGCTGGACGTCTGGGGTTGCTTGTGGCACTTGCAAGCAAGATCTTGATTAACACTGGAGAGAGCGCGACTCTGCAGGGAATCCCATTGATTTCAGGAGGCTATTTTCAGCGTGTGGGACCAAAGGTCATTAAAATTGGCAGCACTGCACTGAGGTTAAACGAGCAATGTCCCTTCAGAAGAATTTTGCTTGGAAATCTATTTGCATCCAGTGGGAACAGAGGCAAGTGGGAAAGAGATGGTATTAGTCTACAGAAAAATGACCTGTGTGAAAAAAGTGAATAGGGAACGACTATCACATTTCTAAAATGAAAGTTACGTTTCCACAGCAGCCTAAGCTGACCTAAGACAGGCCTTGGCCATCCTCTCTTCTCCCACTAGGTTGGAAATCAGATCAAGTAAATAGTATCCTGATGGTCTAGCTCCACGAAGCAGCTTAACGTGGAGCTGGATGAACACCTCCTGGGCTTGTGTGCGGCCAAGGCCAGGGCCAGGCAGAAGGGCAGGATGCCCCAGCCCTGGTGCCTCCCCCTTTAACTCTGGTGGGACCTGCCCACCCTTCCACAGCAGGCAGAAAAACTCTTGTCAGCCAGCAGTGCAAACCCCTGGTCAAACAAATCTGGTGCAAAGCCCAGCATCAAACAAACAAAAGAGATCCTTTTCTCCTGCAGAAATGCATAATGAAATGCTGGCACTGTTCCCCCCAGTACATAATGGAGGGATGAGGCCTACACAGGTCTAGGGAGGGGTTAGAGATATTAAGGGAGGACACATCCACCAGCCAACTTCTGAAACCTGAGAAGTTGTGCTGGGGAAGGAGAGTTTCATACAAGGTCCAGTCTTCTCTGCATACCACCTCGCAGTCCCTTTGGTGACAGGCCGGGGGACTGCTGGTAGGACAGCACAGGCGCTGCTGTGCCCCTCTGTGTGCTGTGCTCATTGGCACCTTCTCCTTTGTCACTCTGATGGCTCAGGCCAGGAAAGCACGCACGGAAATTCACTGTAGCAGAAGGATGACTCCCTTTTCTGTAGTTTTCTCCTCTGTAATTCAGCTTCATCCTGTATCTTATGACATAGGGGTCTTTGGGTAAGTGTAGATTTTCACTGCGGGAATCATATAGTATAAAAAAAATCATCTTACCTAACACCATTACAGTACAATTTCCTTGCTAAAATACAATGGTGTAAGCTGGTGTAATATGGCACTCGGTGATTTATTGTGATTGAGGGCCAGGTCCAGAAAACTCTCAGTCACTGCATTCTTCTTTCTCTCACATTTGATGGATTTTTCTGAATATTTTCAGGTTTCACTTGTGTTTGATTTTGTCACCTAAGTATAGTGGTGATGATTGTTACAAAAGGCAGAATTTATTTCCTTTGAGATGGCCAGTAAAATCCAGATTGTTCCCGGGAAACCTCTTTTTGTCTTCAAAACCCAGAGGCTCCAATTATGTTAGTATAATATGTTAAAATGGGCTAATCACTTGAAAAACAGGATCTCAGACACTTGCTTTATTAGAAGTAGTCAGAGGGCACAGGTCTATCACAACATGTAGTTCAACAATGGCAATAACACTCCACAGCCCACATCACCTAAACCAGTTAGTTAATGTGAGCTTGCCAATGTCTGTTAGTGCATTGGAGGAACGGGATCCATCCATGGGACATCCAGAGTAGCCACATTAGTTTTGAACAGTCCCATCCCTAACCTCTTTTAAATGCCAGGAGTCAGCTAAAAGTTGAGTGTTGTGAAGTTTTCTGTCAGCAAGCGCAAAGCTGAGCGCCTCCTGCTCCTTGCCCGGGCGTGGGGAACATTCCCAGACTCACTCCAGTGGCAATGACTGCGAGTAGAGCAGCACTGAGGAGAACTCCTCAAAAACACCCACTCAAGGGCCACGTCAGCTCCTTGGTCTCCTGCTGCTCCTGCGCTCCCACTACGGCAGCGACCAGAGAGCATTGCGAAACCGTTGCTGCATGTAGGCAAGGGATCTGCCAGAAGCTGTCAGGTTTGGAGGTCACGCTCCAGACAGGCAGGGAACAGTAGCCTAGAAGGATTGCTAGGTCATGTCTTCCTGCACGCCCTTCAGCGTCACGCTCTGTTAGGTGGATGCTACCTGGGTTAAAAGCAGGGAGTATGTGATTAAGGAGCTTTCAGGCTTCTTGAAGAACACCTCCCAGAGGAAACTAAGTGCTTCTGAGGGCTAGCAGACAGGTGTTTGCTTTCTCTTTTCTGCAGCCTGGTACCAGGGTGCTGGCTAGCACACGAGAAGCTATTTTTCTTATTTGTTCTTCCAAGCTTGACCAGATTAGTCTTCCCATCCAACATGCTGAAAGAAAGTAATTTGTTCTTGGGGTCAGCCTTTTATTCATCCCTAAACTGTTAACCCAGACCATACTGCGTTTGTATCCTGACCTGTCTGAGAGCCCTGTCTGGGCTGGTAACAAGCACACAAGGAAGAGGCCTAGACATTGCAAATGATGTCGCCAGAACTTCTCCATGATTAGAGCTATTTTCATGCTTTTTATGCTTTCTGGCACTGGACCTGTCACAGGACCAACTGGCCCCCTTCCTGGTTCAGCCTTGGACACAAGTTGCCTACAATTTCTAAACACAGGAAACAAATAAGCTATAATCTGGGAAAGGAATATAAGGGTTCCCTCTTCCACCAAGGAAAGATGTCTGTAGACCTCCTTGGTGAAAATGCCCCTTTTGGTATGGCCCTACCCACTTTTTTGTGTAGGAACAAGCCCATTTTCTCTCCAGATGAGCAGAGCAGGGAGGGTACCAAAGAGGCAAGCCACCAGAAGAATGCAGAGTGGTCCCTGAAGAGCTGTGGCCTGGAAAGTAGGCAGAAAATCTCTTGTAGCATTGTTTGTTTTGTATGGCTTCTGGATTTCCTTTTGCTTGTGGAGGCTTTCCATTTAGCACAACTGGCAAGGAGCAGCAGGGGCCATACCAGTTAGCCGACCCTGAAATAAAAAGCTCCATACAACCTATTTATGTTGACTGCTTTAGCTGACAGAAATAATGAACTGCGTTTTATTTATACCCTTGTCATAAGATGACCACTGCCTCTTCCCAGGCGGCAAGTTATAAAAGAGTCATTCACTAATTTGTTGGCATTGAGGGTAGCAAAGTAAGTCAGTTCTAAGTTGATGATGCTAAACTATCATGGAAATAAGATAAAACTGTATTATGGCCAAGACACTGCCAAGTCATGTTATTATGCCTAAGTGACAGCTCCAAAATGAACATAGAATCATAAAATCATAGAATCATAGAATCATTTTGGTTGCAAGAGACCTTTAAGATCACCAAGTCCAACTGTTAACCTAGGACTGCCAAGTTACCACGAAACCATGTCCCTCAGCACTACATCTACACGTTTTAAATACCTCCAGGGATGGCGACTCAAACACTTCCCTGGGCAGCCTGTTCCAACACTTGACAACCCTTTCAGTGAAGAAATTTTTCCTAATATCCAATATAAACCTCCCCTGGTGCAACTTGAGGCCATAACATAATGGGACCTCAACCTTTTAAGACCCAAATTGTGAGGTGGAAAACACATATCCTAGAGACCCATAAGTGAAAATCTGCAGGCACCCAGGCTCAGCAGGTCCCTGCGAGGGTTGCGGAACTGTATCACCGACCTTAATTGAGATATCTAAAGGCCCTGGGTGGAGGGGAGGTGGTGAATTAGGGTTTAGACCCACTTTGTGCGAGTGCTTTTTGCTCACAGGCAGTTTCCAGCTCATCAGGGAGATATTTTTTGCCTGTCCTTTGGAAGTACCTATCCCTCTTCCCTTGTGACGTTTAGCCTTCATCCTTAAAGCTCCATTCTGGGTTCTACCACTACTACCCATTACGTGTACTTAACTTGTGGGCGCCTAGTCTTTCCTGGATGTATCCTAGGGTTTATTAATTACATTGAGTGAACAGTATCCCACAAAAACATGTTTTTAAATAACTTGGCCCGTTTTGTATCTCTCCTTTACTGAGTTTTTGCAAATGATCCCCTGGCAGGCAAAATGACACATTGTAAGCATATATTGCAGATTATTCACACCACAATTCAGACGCTATTCCAATGGGCCCTAGAGGGGAAAAAAAATCCACTAGAGTGGGATGCTGGGAAACTGTCCTTTATTCACTGTTAATTTCAGTGAGGGTGAGGTAGTCCAAGAGGCTGGAGAAAAGTCTTGTGACATGTCCATAACATTCCCTGCTGCTCGCTGGAAAAAAATCTGCATTTAGAAGGAGTAAGGGATTCCTGACTGATGGAAGAACATGACTCTGCTCTCTGCTGAACTCTTAGCATTGTGACTGGTCTGCGTTTGAGAGTCAAAAATAACTCTGTTTCAGAAGTGCTCCAAGACATGACATTTCTTACTGCCACCTTATGCTACATCAGAAACCATAGATTGCCTTTCTCCCTCTCTTCGTTCTCTCCAATCCTGATTTCCCTGAGAAACCAAGGCATATATACTATTTCCATTTACCCCATCTGTCAGACTATTATCAGTTAAAACCATTTAAAGCCATTAATGCTTCTGCTTTTACCATAACAAACAGCTTACTTTGTGAGCCCATTCATGAAAACGAAATTAATTTTAGGGGCTAATAGTGACAGACACAGTGCATGTTATTTTTACTGAAGGAAAGATGTCTAATTCTAGGCTTACTGGTGGTGCTTACGTCCAAGCCATGCCTGGGCCACAGCCACTGGATGCTGGTGAGGTTCCCCTGATGCCATGCCAGTTTTTCCCCAAGGGAAATTTGTCCCTCTCTTTAGGTACGAGCATCTGCCTAACGTGCTATTTATAACATATTTATTTCACAGAATCTCATTTAGAGCTGTAATTGCATTCAGAAATGCAATGAATGGAATTAATATATTTCTGAAAATACTTTAAATGCTTTGGGAGTGATAAAAATGCAAATAAAGAGATCCTTGAATACATTAATGAAATTAGGTCAGCATAAACAAGATCAGATAGAAATTCACTGGTTTCGGTGGCATTATTTCTAACTTTGATAGTGATACTGATGTAAGCAAGAACAGAATCAGGTCCTCGGTGTTTTCCAAAGTTTGGAAGGACATCACGCATAAAACTTAATGCTTTTCAGACTTTGTAGTTGCGTACACTCGTCTGAGTTCTTCTTTTATAATGGCCAAGCCATTAAAAGGAGACCTTTTCTACCCCTCTAGCATGTAGCAGCATTAATAAATCAAGTGATTTCTTGCGGGCCAAAGTAAGTTCGCCTGAAAAAAAGTTTGTATAATATGCAGGTTATGTAGTTGTGATCTTCTTTACCCTAATAATATGCATCTTTATACTGCATATGTAATAGTTGTTTAAAGAAAACATCAAATCAATATTCTTTTAGAAGGCAACTTTTTGGTTTAAAAGATGTAGCAATAGCCATGCATGTAATATAGTTTAACAATCTTAAATATTCCAGACAGGAAAAGTTTTTTGTCAAAGTCTCTGACAGTTTAAACTTTAAAGCTTCAGCAAAACTTTTAAACTTTTAAACTTTGAACCTGTTTGAACTTCATTTGATTTATGAATTATTAAATGTACCACTGAAATTCACCGTCTTTATTTTCATCTAGTAAAGATTTTTTGTTTAAAAGCTACAGATGAAGAGTGGGAACTAAGGAAATGCAGCCTGAGGAGATTATAGCCCTGTTTTATCAGAACAGCATTCCTCTCAGCTGTATAAAACAAAACCCCAGTAAAATATTTAGAAGTGGGAGAGATAAAGGACTAAAACTGGTATATACAAAGGGTGGGGAAAATGAATGCTAAACTGGAAAGCCGGATTAGGCAAGATTCTGAAATTTAGATACCTCTAAATTAATTATTTAACTCTTCCTTCGTGTCGTGCTCTGTTTTTCTATGTCAGGATTAAGAGAAGGGCAGCACCAGGTTAACAGTGTCTTTAACATGAAGTCGAGGGCAGCGGGAAGGAGGAAGGCATTACTTTAGCAAGTCGCTCTAGAGGAAACAAATCTCTGGAAAGGGAAATGCCCTGAATGGCTCCCAGAGTCCCGCGCCAGAGTGCCGGCTGTAATTTATGTCCTGGTTGACGGGGAACCTACTTAAATCACGGCACTGAAACCATATAGGTATAAAACGGAGAAGGTGAGTGGTCGGTGCCTCTGCCGCAGCAGCATTCACACGCTGCTTATCACAGATCTCGCGTCTTGTCCTAGCGCAGTCTGGGCACCGCACAAGGATCTTTCCAAAAGCCTTTTGGAAAGTCTCCCCTGGAAGAGGCACCCAGGGAGCGTGGCGGCAGTCTGTGCACAGGCGGCGGGTATTTATAGCCTGTGTCTGAATGAGCCTGTACAGATGCAGTTTATCTGGGAGTGTTAGATACTGTCTGCATATTGATGATCCCTTGCTAGCAGGATAAAAGGAGAAATAAATAGAAGACAAACCCGCCTGTTTTGGTATTTAGTGAACCACAAAAGTCTGCTTTGCTGGGCTGCTTGGGGGTATCCTTGGCAGAGCTAGCTGACTTCCCCAAGGAAGACACCCATCTCCCTGCCAGGAGGAGAGCGGGGCTGGATAACTGCAGAGGGAGAGGGCAGGACGACAGCATGGGCTCTCCCGCTCTCTCCTGCCGGGCTACGGAGCAGCCACTGGGAGACACGGGTTGCTCCAGCCCTCCTGTACGTCTTCCAGCAACTGTTGTCACAGGGCAATCGCCTTAATAAGGCCAAAGATAAAAGGGATAAAGCACATAGGGAAACTGAATGAAACTGAATGAAACTGAAGCTGCGTGAACGCTGAAATACCAAAACTTGGCAAACGTGTAATGTCAACAACCTAAGTTACAACCGAGCTTCTGAACGCGCAGCAAAAGGAATAGAAGACAAAGGTAACAATGAGGAAAAATTGGGGAAGAGGGAGGGCAGAAACAAGGTATTCCTCAACCTGCGAGCGCAGCCTTTACTATAATCCACGCAGCATCCAGCATCAGGTTACCCACAGAGAACAAGGTCTCACATGGCAGAGAAACTAGATATGTGAGTATTTTACTCTAATAAGGAGCTTTTTGTCTGCCTGTTTCCTTATATCTTGTTCAGGATGATGTTGTCTTACATGAGAAAAGACGTAGTGATTTCACCTGCTTCCAGGTGGAGCAGAAAATCAAGACTATTCACCAGTGAGGTGAACAACACCATGCAGGACACCACAGATGAGTAGATGCCCTGCAGCGTGCCTAAGGACAGGAGAATCAGGAGCCTTGGGAACTGATTTAAATCACAGCACTTCAATTTATCTGATGTTGAGTGGGTTTTACCGAGGGGCTGCCTTCAAAATAGGGCTACTCGACATTTTTTTACGCTGGAGTGTATTTGCTTAGAAATCTGAAAAACTGGAAGGCTTATGGATAAGGGGGACTGTAGAGAGGTGCACAGCCCAGCTACGGGATACTGAATCACAGGCAGAAGTCTGGACACCAGCCACTGCGTTAGTTCTGCGAGAGCATTCATGAGCATAATGGTTACAATTGCAGAACTGGGTATTCGGCACAAATTTGCCTACATTTCCTGAGCAGAAAAGTAATAGCACCGTTCTTTTGCAGCGCAAGATGAGTTTGCTCTTTTGTCGCAAGCTGCAGTCTAGAGGGTTTTCCTTAGCAAATGTGTGGAGGAGCACTAGCTCGAGTAAATTAGGGAAAGCAGCAGACAGCCTACTGGGTAAAGCTACCACGATCACATCCCCTACACGGTTGAAACGCAGCACCCGTGACTCGGCGGTGTTTCAGAACTGTGTTTCAGACCCTGTGCGGTACCAGCCTTCAGCAACCCTGCTCTAAACACATAGCAGCTGGAGACAGCTTCTTGATTCAGGAGAAAATAAAATCATTCAACCTTATCCTGAAAACTAGGTGAATTGGGCAGTACTTATTTCCTTCAATAGCTATTTTCACAGCCACGTGCATGTGGCCGCGCAAGAGGACTGACTGGATAGGCCATGGCAAGTCTCCGCAGCTGTTTGTTCCATGGCATTTCACTTGTGCTGTCTCTAGGGATGCACTGACACAATAGTAACTCAAGACAGAGAGTGGGTTTAAAATCTGTGTTTTCTATAGAAGCTGAGAGAGAAAAAACACATTTAAATAAGGCCTGGCCCCAAAGCTCAGGAGACTGGCAACCATCTCAGCTCTCCGTGTGGAAAAGCAGCTACCTCCCACCCACACAGCCAATGCTCTTACAAAGCATCCTGCGAGCAGGCTCAGATAAAAGGGGCTTTCTGGATGAAATCGTCCCAGGTTTGTGTATAAACACATTCCCCTCTGATCCCCAACTGCTCTGGGATCAATTTCTCCACCAGCAGTGCCATTCAGAAGGTGGGCCGGTGAATGGCGATGGGAGACTGAGCTGCTTGGAACAGCCATGCCACCTTCGTCGTGTGAGGGTTCAGCAGCTCTGCAGCAGAGGAACTACTACACACAGTTTTACCCATAGTGTTATTTTAAAAATAAACCAATTGTCGCTTTGGCTTCCCTGCAGCCTTTCTGTTTTGTGCACAGTCTGAAATTTCCATTGGTGCCCTGACCCAGCCAGGGCCTTTGAATCAGCTCCGTAGGAAATAGGTCAGTCCAGAGCAACCTGGTCTGTTGCTAAAAGCAAGCCTGTACTTCAGGAAACAACCGGACTGGAAAAAAAAAAGAAAGAAAGGAAAAAAAAAAAAAAAGGCTTCGCTCTAGGCTTTTCTGTGAAATCTGTGGCGAAACTCAAGGAAATTGTGTACATCGCAGGCATTTTAAAAGAAATATTTAACAGTGGAATTTGTGACTCATGGAAATGCATTTTAATAGTTCCTCCCCAGCACAAAGACGGAGGAAAACAGGCAGTCAGGGCAGGTAGAGTGTGAACTCGGCCACTTCAGCTTCTAACACCCTTGAGCAGCAGCAGAAACACGGCTAGCAGGGATTAGACAACACCGCAACAACTCGTAACTAGCAAGGCCAAAAGACTCTGAAAATTTGACTCATAAAAGACTTTTTTTTTTTTTTTTTTTTAAAGCGCTGAGACCTTTCACCTTCTGTTTCCTTTGCCTTTTATAAACGTGTATCGGTTCTTCTAGGGACCCCTTCCAGCGCTCCTCGCCCCCCCGGGAGGCCCGCCAGGCTGTGCCTCCAGCGGAGGTGCTCTGGAGTGAAGGGATGGGAAAGCAAAGGGAGACCGGTGGCACCCAGCGCTCCCGCTCCCCAGGGTGCGCCGGCAGTGCCCCCCACCCAAATGTGGCCCTCAAAAGGGGGTCGGGGGGGGGGGGGGGGGCGCACGCCGGGAGGGGCTGCGGGGGCTCGGCGCCGGAGGCGGGAGGGAGGAGGCGAGGGGGGAAGGGGGCAGTCTCTCCTCCCGCAAATTTTGGCCGGGCGGCCTTCCCCCCCACCCCCTCAGCTCTCATCCCGCGAAGCATTTGAAATATTTCCACCCTGAAGTGGACCAGTTTCTCCCGCCACTTGTAGTGCTTGGCAAACAGCGGCGGCAGCGCCGGGTCGGCACATCCCGTCCCGTTCCGTCCCGGGCGGGCGGGTGGGGGGGGGTGGTGGAGAAGGTGGGTGCCGGCCCCCAACCACCCCCCCCGGCCCCGGCGTGTCTCCCCCCCGCTCCCCTCTATCCCGAAGTGCGGCGTGGGCGTGCGCCTCCCCCAAGTGTGTGTTTTGGATGAGGCAGCGCATCAGCTGCCTGGTATCAGCGCTGCGGCTCCGGCGGGGCGGGATGGAGCCTGAGCAGAGCCAGGCTCGGGAGGGTCAAGTACAGGTTGCTGCGCAGGAAAGAGCCGGGGGAGGGGAGCCTGGGTCACTCCTCTCTCCCCTGTCTCTCCCTTTCTCTTTTTTCTTTTTTTTTCTCCACCCCTTTTTTTTTTTCCTCGCCCCCCCCCCCCCCTCTTCTCCCAGAGAAGGGGATGTTGGGACTATTCCATCAGTGTGGTATGTCTGTGTAAACATCATTAGCTCCTATGAGCTGACACGCTGGAGATTTTCATTTCTTCTTACAAATCGCTCCCTTCCACAATAAAAATACCACGCATATTAGGCTGGATATGTTCGGAGGGAAGATGGAGATGTTTATTCTCGCTGCCTTTGATCTCTCGCAAAGCAAAAAAACAGCCTTGGCGGAAGAATACCACCGAAGACAGGAGAGGGCGAGGGTCTCCCCGAGGGCGGCTGGGCACGCCTGCTGGCCGCGGCGCGAGTGGTGGCCTCGCCGTGGGCACCGTGCGATGAGCCAGAGGTGCGAGGTGGCATCTGCCCCGGGGCACCATCCCACAGTCCTGCCAGGCCAGCCGAGAGGCCCTGGCCATCAGCAGCGCCCTTCAGAGGAGCCCAGATGATGCAAGTGAGGAAAGGCTGTTTGTTAAAAATCTCGTTTCCAGAGCACATTTGGGAAAAATAGCTATAATTTTATTTTTTTATTTTTTTTTTAATTTCCAGTCTCTGGGGTGTCTGGCTGCCAGTGGGGTTACTCCACGCAGGGAGCTGTGCACGTGCTTGGCTTGGCCGGGCTCCGCGGAGCAGAGCAGAGCAGAGCCGAGCCCCGCAGAGCCCAGCAGAGCCCGGCAGAGTCGAGCCAAGTGTGCTATCTCCCTTGATCCGCTCCTTATCTCCGGGAGCAGTCGTGACAAGCAGGGAGCTCCGGCACAGAAACTTCCCTCATCCACTTCCCCCTTCTGTCTGTTTGGCCTGGCAGCAAGACAGCACTTTAGTAACCAATAGATGTCTTCACCCTTCTCCCAAAGCCCTCTTCGTTTTGGTTACACTGATGCCTTAGTAGGTATAACTTGATTCCCTCTCTTCAGTCATTTTTGGGTGGGGGGAGGAAGCTTGGTGGGGTATTCTCAGTGTAGTGACAATAAAACCCGTGAAGTCTCTGCAACTGGTTTCAGCATTACAGGTTTGGAGGTACTCCTTTTTTTACACAAAACATAAAAAATTGATAAGGGCAAAGGAGTCGGAGAGAGGCAGGTCTTTCAAAACAAGACTCTCCCTTGTGCTGTGCTTTCTCCAGCTCGTGCTGTGCCCCGCTCACCAGGAGAAGGCAGCAATCTCCGCATGGCTTGCAGGAGCCCTCACAAACCTTTGTGGTGAGACTTCAGCCAATTTTGATAAGCCCTACATCCCAAAGGCAGTTTTGGTCCAGGGACCCACCCAGATCCCAGGCTTTCTCTTTTTGCTTTCAGTAACGTTTGATTTTGTCTCTTTCAAGTGGTGTCTGTGAACCAAGTTACACGAACAACCCGAGCCCGTGTAATTAAGGCCGTTCACAGAAGCCAAGCGTGCGGATGCTGGTCCAGAACCTTTTGTTTCCAGCTGTCCCTGCTTGCGTGAGCAGGCAGCCCGGCCGCAGGGCCGCTGTGCTGAGAGGTGCCGGTTCAGCTGCTAACACAAAGCTGGCAAACACCAAGTGTCAGCCTCTTCCCCTCCGCAAGGCTGATCCCCTTCCAAGTGGACGCATGGCGTCATGCTGCAGTGCAAACCCATTAGTCAGCCTGCATTGGGTAATCTCTCCCTTTTTGTCCTTCGGCGTTTGCTTTTTGTACCTCAAACCTCCTTTCCATAAATCTCCAGGACGAGGGTGTGGGCAGAAACCCCCTCGCTCCCCGGCCAGTTCCCCCAGTTCATCAGCTTAGTAGCCCGGTAGGGTTGTGTCAGAGCATTCAGCTCCTTCCTCCCCCTCGCTCTTACCGCGCTTAATCACCGAGGGCTCAATCAGGGAGCTTTGTTCATCTGCAATACTGTCTTTTCCCAGGCAAACCAAAGTCATTTGTACCAAGAGCAAGTCCAGAGGGTTTTTTAACAGGTCTCCACACATATACGGTTGTGTGAAGTGGAAAATCCATGGCTGCGAGATAGCAGGCTATCACTGCGAAGGAGTTTCGCTTTCAACTCTACCTGTGTATCTGGAGGTATTTCATGGCCTACAAGCTCTCCATTTTAGAGAGACAGCTGGGTAACTAAGGACAGCATTTTGCTTAATAGGTGTCAAAAGTCAGAGGTCAAACGGAGTTATCGTTTTTCTAGTGTCTGAGAATCTAGCCCTCATTCTTTGAATACATTTATATGCCATGTGATTGCAGTCGAAGGAATGATAGGCCTGGAGCCCAAGTCATGACTAAATAGCGAAGGAGTTAGGAATCCACATTTCTCAGCTAGAGGTGGAAAACTGGAGCCTTTAAATCATCATGGAAAAAAAATGAAGAAAAAAATTCATCAATTAGGCAGAAAAATGAAATTATGAATCCAAAGCTCTTTGTTGAAATCACATTATTCCTTTTATCCAAATAAGTGAAAATGGAGATTTCAAAATGTAGTTCTCTAACTGCAGGGGATGACGTGCCCGTTTCCAAGTTTGGAACATCTGTTCTCATGGGGCCAAACTTATGATTCCTGTGGTGTAAGATTTTCCCAAAGGATAAGCGTAGTAATTCCAGCATCGCTAATATATGAATTATGCAGATAATGCTGAAATTACTAGATTGTATGATTTTAAAATATCTGGTTTGTAAGACCGGATGATTTCCTTCCCTACTAGGGCATGCAGAAGTGACTTTACTAACCCGGGTGCTGCACATCCCATGTTGGTGTCAGACCGTTCAGCCCACTGAGTGATCCCGCAGGCTCAACGCTCTTGCAGCAATGATAAAACGTCAGTTTTTCAGTGCTGGGCATCCGTGAATGACATCGTCCAGAAACAATGTGCCCTCCTTTTTATCACCGGAGGTGCCTGAGTACCCAAAAATTATCTTGAGTAAATAAAAAGGGGGGTTACCTGTGTTCACCTTTTTTTTTTTTTGGCTTCTGCATTTATTCCGTGTTAATAGTTTAACAAATAGTTAATTAGTAGAAGTCCATACTGAAACAGTACATTTTTTAAGATCGTATTGATGGAAAGACAATTTTTAATTCACGTATGCTGGTAATCACATAAAAATACGGCAATAATATTTAGTTTTTCGTAACCTGGGCTCAGTGAAATGAGCTGTAAATCTTTATCCAGAACAAATGAGATCTGATCTCGGATCTGCAGTAGAATCACAAATAAGCAACTGTTTGTTAACATTTGTACAGGCCAAAGTTTCTTAAAATCATAGAGAAAATAATTTCAAATAAAAGCTCTTGAAAAAATCTCGTAACTTGTTTGCCGACAGCTCACAAACAGAATAAGCCAGGCCCTCTAGATAAATTATTTGCAGTGAATTTTTTGCTCGGATCTAGTTCTCCTCCTCCTCCTCAAGCAGTATTTTTAAAGTGAACAGTCACGGATTACTTGGATTTTCAGCTCCAGAGATTTGGAAGAAGAAGAGGTCACAAAAACGAGTGCTTTTTCGCTCCCTTCATTTTGTCCATTAATGTGAATTCCAATGTAACATGAACGTGCCTGCTCTAAATTGTGATTGAACAGGGCTCATCAGGCAGATCATCTATCGCTTCTGTCCCTAAATTAGGAACGACTGGCTGTTTCTCCTGAAAGGGTCACCAGCGTGAACTCTTTGAGCAGTAGAAAGTCTTGTGGGCACACTTATTGTGCTGCCCACAAAGCAAGCTGTAAAGAACTAAGGCGGCTTTTCCCAAGGCTAGCTACCGGCACATAGCGTAAGGAATACAAAAATTATGGAACATTCAAAAACTAAAATGGAACATTTTAAATGTGATTTTTCAAAATTACGTGAATATGTCAAATATGAAATACAATAAATTTTTCTATGGATATATGAAAAATTACAAACTCTCATTTAGAGAGTTTGTCTTCCAGTGGCGCATTTCGTTACACCAATGTCAACTGCAGAGGGGCTGTAGTACCATTTTTCATTTGTGTTCTCTGAAAACCTTTGATAATTGCAAAATCACCGGCTCTCTTGAGGCTTGCTGCATGTATATTTTATTTTTGTGTTTCCTGATTATAGTTATATAAACTGTTTAGTTTCAGGATGTTTCTCCATGGCACTAAGTTATTCAAAACAACTCCTGGTGTCGAACTGCTCGTCACAGTGTTGTGAGTATTTTATAGTGACCCAACGAAAAGCCCAGTTTTGCCCAGTCCCACTGGCCTCACTAAGCTTTGGTAAAAGGAACTGCTGAACATCCCCACCGTTGCCAGCTGTGCCTACGCTGAGATCCCACCTCCCTCTTCTTCCTTTGCATTTCTTCAAGTGGGGGCTGTCCGTACGCAGCCCCAGTCCTACAAGCATGTGTGCTGTAGCTTGGAAAGCCAAATCATCCGCTGTTTATCAGCTTGCTTGGCATGGCAAGAGCAGTGAGAGCATTCATTTACAGACAGAAAACCTCTGCCTTTCCCCTGCCCCTGGCTGCTCTAACATCACTACAAGAAAGACTTTGAGGTGCTGGAACGTGTCCAGAGAAGGGTAATGAAGCTGGTGAGGGGTCTGGAGAACAAGTCTTATGAGGAGCGGCTGAGGGAGCTGGGGTTGTTTAGCCTGGAGAAAAGGAGGCTGAGGGGAGACCTTATCGCTCTCTACAACTACCCGAAAAGAGGCTGTAGAGAGGTGGGGGTCGGTCTCTTCTCCCAAGTAACAGGCGATAGGACAACGGGAAATGGCCTCAAGTTGCACCAAGGGAGATTTAGATTGGATATTAGGAAAAATTTTTACACTGAAAGGGTTATTAAGCATTGGAACAGGCTGCCCAGGGAAGGGGTTGAGGCACCATCCCTGCCTAGAGATATGGTTTAGTGATGGTTTTTGTCAGTGTTAGGTCGATGGTTGGACTAGGTGATCTGAAAGGTCCCTTCCAACGTAGGCAATTCTATGATTCTATCACACTCCCTCAGGATGCCCAAAACTTTGTGTCTCCTTGTGTGTTTGCCACAGCCTGACAGACAGATGTGGGTGATCCCACAGCTGTGGAGTCTGCAGAGGGAGCCCAGGACAGCACCGAGCTCAGCCCCACGGCAGCATCACCGATGTATAGGTGCCATGGGAGGTACAGATGCCACTAAGAAAAAAGGACTGAAGACCTTCCTTACTCAGCAGCTGTTCTTGAGGAGCAGTCAGAAGTGGTTAGGAAATGTGTGCTTTGAAGGCTCCAAGATGCAATTCCTTCCTAACAGGGAAGGGGACAAAACAATTCAAACTATGTATAGAATTTAAGGTCAGTAGAAACCACATAGCAAGGCATTGCTAGGCTATGTAATATATAATGTCATCAGCTGCAATCAGCACCTGTGATAATGGCTTTTTATATGACTGAAATAGCATCATTGCATTGTGTTTACCCAGCAGGTATCGAATGCAAACCTTAGGAATATAATGTGACATATTTCATTTATAAGTAAAATACCCCCGAATAATATGGAGAGAAAAATCGCCCTTTTCCGTATCTGCCTACCAACATCTCAGAGCAGCATCTGAGATTAAGTATGTTCTGCTTTAGGCAGGAGGAAATAGTGCAGCATCTGTAATACCACTGTGTGCTTTGGAGATATGGATGAGAGACTTTCTTCGTGTTTACCTGCAGATGCAGAGCCAGCCTGAGTGAGTGCTCAGCTGTAAGAGGGAAAGCTCTCTGTTGCAAGCAGATCCGTTGAAATGACAGCCACGTATTCCATGCTCAGGAGCTTTCTGCAGAGAGCACATCCCACTGATGGAAGTGTTTTCCTCAAAGACAGACCTGCTTACTTGCTCCTACTTTCAAAAGATGCTGAGAAGCATGCTCAGGCATTGGCTTCTGTTGAGTTTTTGGTGAATTGCTGAATTCACCACTTTGGTGCAATTGCTATCTACAGTTTTCTTCCTACCATTTATGCTTCATCTTGTCCCTGAATAACTCTCTGCTCTGGTGTCAGGCTCATCAGGCTCAGAATGGAAACATAAGGTGGTATTGTCATTGTTGGTGCTGGCAAAATTTGGAGGTGGCAAACAGGTTACTTCTATTTTCATTAGCATCAGCTGCCGGAGCAGTCATTATTTGGTGAACTCATTATTTGGTGAACTCATTATTTGAGCTGTCTGAAGTCAGTCCTTTGGGCCCAGGTCTGGGTCTTCTACTTTGAAACACCTGGCAAGACCTAATCAGTGGTGCAGCAGTTGTGAGACACCCCAGATTTCCCCATTATATGGTGATAACTGGTACTTTTTTGGGCAGGCAGCTCTCCAGCACCTGGAAAAAGAGCTGCTGGGTGCTTCCCTCGGCGTGCAGGAGATTCATGTGCCTGCAGCAGCCCCAGACAGCACTGCCCCAGGTGCCACTCCGATCTGAAAGACAGCCCTGTGTGGAGAGGTGTGACTTCAGATTTAGCTGCGCTGCCAGAGGTGGTGAATTACTCACTGAAGCTGCTCCTCCCCTCCCAGGTGTTGTAGCCAGTGAGTGGAGCATCGCTTGGTGGTCACCCTTCCTCTCCCAAACGTGTCACACTCCTTTTTCTTTTCCATGTAAAATTACTTCTCTCAGATCTAAAGCTGGTTTAACATTTTAACTAGCTAAAGGGTTTTCACTCTGTGATGGAAACCAGGTAAATGTCATACGCCAGCCACACTCAGAGGTGATGTCTCCTCCCATCGAACTTCCCTGACACGGCAGGTAGTCCGGGCAGCAGAACAAACCTACAGCCCCGGGAGGAAGGAAAACACCCCAGAATTGTTTCTGGGGCTGTTTCCTACCAAACTGAAAGCTCGTCTCGCTACTTCGCGGCTAGCTCTTAAGTCGCCGACTTCCTCGCACATATGGCAAGCTGGCAAAAAGTGATGCCTGATGGAAGCACGGCACACCGCTGCTTCCCTGCCTGATGTGCCAGAACTGACAGGTTTAGACTTAAACTCAGTTTTCACTCATTTTCAGTGGCTTCTGGTACTTTTAATGACTATTTGTTTGATTTGAACTCATCATTCCCTGGATTTTCTTTCAGAGAAACACGAGAATTACCCTTTTAGGGGGGACAGGATAGGTGGTGTTACAAACTGCACTCGAGGACGGTGCATCTCAGTCACTTTTTCTCCCTCCTGCATCAGCTTCTCAATGTGCTCTCAAAGATGGCAACTTAATGCTTGTTAAAATATTATTTCCTGGATGGTTCCAAACGTTGCTTCCCAGGGGAAGAAATACTAAAATAAATGGAAAACGCTTCTTTAAAAAAACAAACAACCCTTTCAGGCAAACAAACACTAAAACCTGCCACATTCGATCACTAAGACAATGGCAAAGTAAATAAAACAAAAGCATATGCTTAATTTTAAGCAAAGAAGTAGCCCTGTAGAAGGGCTGTAAAGTGTAAAACAACAAGGCATCTCAGACCGCAGTAGTGAAGTCTGGGTCTAAGTGGATTCTTCACAAGGGGTATGACTTGTTTGGTTTACAGCAGAGACCAGGAAATTGTCCTCCATCATTAAGTTTTTCTAAATTCTCCCAAACAATTTTATTGCGAGTACAATACAACCTTGAAAGCAGTCCTGGAAGATATCCGAATGTCCAGTTCTCAAAACAAGATTTCAACATGCGTCACGTCCCTCCTTGGATTATTTTGGCCAAGGGTGACAGGATCAACCAGAATTCCAGGTTACAGTTCATTAGTCCATGACAGCTAGATTATCTCTGTCTGCAAGTGGGGCAGTTCTGACCATACGCATTAGGATCATTTAAACATTTCCTAGGATATTTATCTTGATGCAATTTTTAGTGCCTCTGAGCAAGAATAGAAGCAATTAGACCTGAGCTGTAGGTACAATCAGCTAGCCAAGAAGCTGACAATTTATAAATGATAAATTCTGCCTCAAATGCGAAATTTCAGATGTGCAAGAGAAGATCCTTTCAAGTCAGGATCCTCAGAAATGCGCCTTCAGATAGAGCTGGGCTATTTCATACTATTTGTCTTGGTTTTGTGCTAGGCTGGGGAATCAGAAAAAAAAGTGCTTTAAAATCATCCTGAGTTAGTGAAACAAATTATCAAGAGCACGGGTGATTAGTCACTGTGACGCTTTACTCTGGGAAATGGTGAATGCTCCAAATGCTTGATGTCATCAGATCAAGGCTGGACATCTTTCAGGAAGATTGTGTGTCAGACGAGAGAAGTTATTGAGCTCCGCTTGTGATTATTTGTACATCCGAAGTGGAAATGGCTGACAAGGAACCTGAAAACGTGATGAAAATCTGTGAAAGCAGGTTAGTGGGTTCCTTATTTCGTCTCTCAGTGTAATAGAACGATTCTGGGCTCAGAAATGAATTGAGTGTTGCCTGAAGAGCGGCTGAGTCAGTCCAGCTATCAACTCCCTCTCTCAGTGCTGCATTGGCTCCGTAGTGCTGACAGCAGTAAAAAACTTGTTTATTGATTGTCAATGAAGTGTGGCTTGAATACGCAGCCTTCAAACAGTTAGAAGAGGAAAGATGATTTTACATCACCATCAGTCTGGCTATCGCCACGCGTAGCTGCACTGAGCAGATCCAATTATCTCTTCTGTTGTTGTTAAAGTTTGGGGTTTTTTTAAGGAAAATTACTCCCATCTTAGAAGAATTAAATATCATCCTGGAAATGAAAATGTTGATTCAGATAAGGAAAAGGACTGCTGGAAACATCACAGAAAATAAATTTTGCCTTTTATTTAACTCTTTCCTCCACGTTCCCATGGGAAATATGCAAAAGGTGAGAAGCAAAAATGTGCACAAAATGCAGAAACTGAAAAAAGCAAAAAGAGAAAAAAGAAGTGATGTGTGTCATTGAAAAATACCCTGAAATGTTGGAAGAAACAAATGTTTTACTTCCCAGTCTCCTCAGGCGCTATTCTGCAAAAACAATACAAAAACATTTCAGCCTGTTCTAGTGATGACTTTGTAGGACTGGCCCCCATGCAGAAAGCCAAAGCAACGTCTGTGGCTCAGATAAGACAAAACCAGTCCTATTTTGAAGGCAGCCTTTTGTAAAGGATGAATTCCAGTGTTTAAATAGATGCAGGCAGCCCTATCTAAGATGAGGTGGACATTATAGTGCTGTCTTAGCAGGAATTCTACGGCTGAAGATGCTTTTCCCTGTTTTTATGTGCTTGTCAGGGGTCTGATTTGGGGCCCGTTGCGCTAGGTATAGGGCAAACCAGACCTACTTTGCTTGTAGGCTTTTAGTGGCCCTTACACTTAAGAAGTGGAAAAGTTTTATATATGTGGAAAGTATGGAAGAAGGACATTTGTCTTTTGTGTCCTTTTCTGTAAGAGCCGGGCAGTCAGTATTCAATGACAGAATAAAAAGCCACAGAGTTAGACAATAGGTGACACATGGATTTTGTTTTTGTTGCTGTAACTCCAAAACTGTATTTCAGAAGTTTCTGAATTCTCCCAGACTTGGTGGTTCATGCTGACAAATGTGCCTGGCACACGGTAAGTGATGTGATTTAGAGTCACACCTCTGTTACCAGTTCTCTAAGCACATCAACAACCGAAGACGAACTCATTTCTTCATGTCCCATGTGCAGCCATTTGAACCAGAATGTGCTTTGCACTCCCGCTGGTGTATGGTAGGACTTACACCAACGTTGTACTTGCTTTGTAGTGATGGAAATGGCCAGGCAAAGTGCAGAATGATAAATAACTGGATCCTTGTAGGACAAGTTCAGGTTACATGAGCAGGACAGAACCTAGGGCTCTGCCCCACTGAAAGAAGTGGCACAGGCTTTTGTGGCCCAAAGCAGAGGAGCTGCATGGTCTGTCTGGCTTAGAATCATAGAATCATAGAATTACTGAGGTTGGAAGGGACCTTTAAGATCATCAAGTCCAACCACTAACCTACCCTGACAAAAGCCACTTCTAAACCATGTCCCTAAGTGCCCCATCTACCCTTTTTTTAAACACCTCCAGGGATGGTGAATCCACCACCTCCCTGGGCAGCCTATTCCAATGTTTAATAAACCTTTCAGTGAAAAAATGTTTCCTAATATCCAATCTGAACCTCCCCTGACGTAACTTGAACCCGTTTCCTCTTGTCCTATCACTTGACACCAGGGAGAAGAGGTCAGCCCCCATCTCTCTACAACCTCCTTTCAGGTAGTTGTAGAGGGTGATAAGGTCTCCCCTCAGCCTCCTCTTCTCCAAGCTAAACAACCCCAGCTCCCTCAGTCGTTCTTCATAAGGTTTGTCCTCCAGACCCCTCACCAGCTCTGTAGCTCTTCTCTGGACACGCTCCAACACCTCAATGTCCCTCTTGTAGCGAGGGGCCCAAAACTGAATGCAGTACTCAGAGTACTCAGAACCTCTGCTTCAGGCAGAGGAACTCACCATATGCACTAGAAGCATTCAGAGCAATACACAACTATCACAGCAAGCCAAATTTCCAGCGCTGCATGGCACCTATGTCCACTCCAGGGGAGATTTAATGTATCTGTTGATTTTCAGAAGATCTTAGTCTAGTCCTTTTTTCGCTGCTTTTTAGCACATTGCGAAAGCCCACAGGACTGCCCGTGCTTCTCAAATTGTGTGTTTTCTCCATGGTCTTTGCAAATTCTGCCAGCACCTCTGCCCCGAAGAGCATTACCTGTTAGGTGGGTGTCTGAAGACAGCTGCAGGGTTTGTCTCATCTTCCATTTATTGCCTCAGATGATTCTACATGTTCAAAAAGGCATTTGTGGATGAACTGGACTTTCACAGACCATGTTCATTCATGGGGCTTTTGAGACTTTTTATGCCTGCATGGAGTCAGAAAACACAAAATCTGGGGTCCAATCATCCTTCCATGGATGGAAAATAACATTTTAGATCTCAAGTGGAAGCTAATACTATAACGAAGCTTGCAGAACCAAGCTAACATAAAGCCCATGTGTGTATTCTGCTATGGCAGCATTCTTTGCACAGCATTCATGACTTCAACTGTATTTTAAAGCAAGATGGGAATTAATTAACTACCTCAGGTTCTCATCCCTGTCCTTGGAAATGTGTGTGCAGTTCCCAAGACACTCAGATGATGTTGCACGAGAGCTGCACAACGGAGCCCCTTCTCAGAGGCTTGTACGGAGCAAGGCCAGGGTGTAACTTGCTGTTTGCACTCTCCTAAATCCATTTTTCTCTTTTCATTTTTTTTAGTATTTCTCCTCCCACACCTTTGCCCTCTTTGCTTTCTGAACTCTCACAGATATTTAAACATTGGCTTTGGTACCGTAACTGGGCCCTGATCTTATGTGAAAAAGAAGGGAAACCTTCTGAAGGAATAACCTAAGTGTAACACCAGATAAATTAAAAGTGCTCTCTGCTGTCATTCAGCAAAGCCATGTGCAGACAGAGAACTTTCACAGCTATTAAAAAAAATCTGCTATTCAGTGCAAACTTGCCATCTGGCTCCTAGTGCTGGATTCCACTACAGTGTGCTTCTTGAGATTACACTCATCTGCCAGCCTCCCCCTCTCCTCCCAAGGCACTTAGGAAGACTCTTCTGGGAATAGAAAGTGAATTATTTTATCCCAATCACCATGCAGCTAACTATACATGGTAATTAAACAAAGAGACATTCTCCTTCTGCCGTTGGAGGCAAAGGTTTTCTTGCTGGTCGTAAATAATGAGCGCTCTTCAGGAAGATGAAAAGATATTTACTGAATAAACTGGTATATTTTTATCACGCTGATGGCCAGGCAAAGATAATCAAGTATTAAAATAGAAATCAAGGGGATAATATTCAAAGCTGAGTCTTCTTATGCCATCTTTAATGGATGCAGTTGTTCTGGAAGATCACAGGCATCTTTGAGCACAGAAGAGAGGTGGAACGTTTATCTCTGATTTAAACAGCCGTGAAGCCAGTAGAGTCCACCACGAATGAATGCGGTTTGCTGGGAGACCTCACCTCCTACGGACAAGTGGGTAACTTTATTAATCCCAGTGGCCTCAGTAAATAGTGTCTTTCATATAAATGTTTGCAGGATGAGGCCCTAATAGCTGGCAAGGTGGGGAGCTTTTCTGTGCAGTTCCCATTGTGTGTCTGGGAAATATTAACATTCAGGCAGAGGAAAGCGCTCTTGCTTGTACCAAGCACCACTGACTTCAGCTGTGGGAGACCTGCAAAATGCAAACCTCCCCAAGGGCACCCACTCACTTGGCAGCTGCCCTCTCCTGCCCGCAGTCCCAGATGACTCACGCTCTCCTCACGCCCTCTCTGCTGCTGGCCCCGATACTCCCTCCAGGCTCCCGCCAGTTTGCTGAGCTAGAAATTCCCAACAGCACACCACGGTTCACGCAGCTCTGACCCCAAATCTGAAACTCAAGCTCTTCTTTTCTTCTGACCTAAAAGTTTAGCTCCCCGATGACTCAAATGCACCCAGTCTTTTTTTGGCGTGCATTTCAAAAGCTTTGATAATTTTCATTCACCTGCAACTCCTGGCTCCATGTCAGGACTGCCAGCTCTAAATGACAAAAAATATCATCAGGCATACGCTCCCGACTGTCCCACTCTGCAGTCATGACGCCTACTTGAAGAATATAATGAGCTTTTCATTTAGTGTTTTGGTTTTGGAGCCTTAGAATGGACTGAAGTTATGCTTCCAGGTCCTTAGAAAAACAAACAAACCCCAAACCAAAGAAATCAGAGATTCTGAAAAATTCTCAGGACTCCTGGAGCTTAGCATTCAGTTAACCATTCGCTTAACAGGAAATTTGAAATTCCTCCTTGGTTCAACTGCTTCCCTTTCAAACTTAAAACTACATCATGATTCAGGCTCCCATCTTCACCCTGAAATGTGATGACTTGCTTTGCTGGGGGCCTTCCAAAGTTTTCTGGATGTAACATTTCTTATGCATCACTCCTAATACAGTTATTCCCTACTGAGTCCTGAACTCATTCTTGGGTTCCCAATTGGCCCTGCTTCTTGCTCCTGAGACCGAATTTATCTTATCTCACATATAGAGGTCTCTACTGGCTCCTGCTCATTGGATTTTTTTCCTCAAGAGCTGACACTCCCCCATGGTTTTGTACTCTGCTTCTCAGTCTGCCAAGTAATATATAGCATGTTATTCATAACT
This sequence comes from Larus michahellis, assembly GCF_964199755.1. Classification (NCBI taxonomy): domain Eukaryota; kingdom Metazoa; phylum Chordata; class Aves; order Charadriiformes; family Laridae; genus Larus; species Larus michahellis. The sequence goes on from NC_133897.1 coordinate 118,133,657, forward strand.
GCATAAATGTGTTTTGATAGACCAGTTCATTCAATATCCTTGGTCGTACTGATGTTACAGACCTGGTAGTTTGTCAGGCAAACCATCTTCCATTTGCCAAGACTTTAATGGCTAATGTTTAAAAATGCATTAGGAGAACTAAATATCCTCATATCTTATTGAAACTCCTCCCTATCTGGAGGATACAGAGTTGTATGGCTTCACGGCAGCAATAATTTTTTTCCTGACAAAATAAACTGCCAGAACATGTCCATTGTGTTAGCTTGGTGTGTTTCTAAGCTCATTCTCAACAGCAGATTCAACCACACTCAGCACTCTGTGTCTTCAGATTATGCTAAGAAACCACCAACTTCCAAAGTCTGCAACAGAGAGAGCCCAGGTCTGCTTGATGTGTTAGGGCTGGACTTACCCCTTTCTCAAACAGCCTAGCTCCACCAGGCTTTGCAGCCTAATCCTCCAGCCCATGGCTGACCCCGACGGCTGCGAAGCCTCACAAAAATGCAGTGACGTGGAGTAGACCCCGGCTACAGACAGCAAACAAGAATGAAAAGCAAGTGGGTATCATAAGCTCTGGCTCCTGCTGAAGTCTACCTTCACCACTTCTACAGCTGGCACCTTTCAGCGTCCCTTAGCTGGCTGTCAGCATTGCTCTTTTGGTGATACCCGTGCCTACATGACTATGTTGGGGTAGAGCAGAAACTTAGAGCAGAAACTAGTGTGCTGATAGACCAAACTTGGCTCTAGTCTGGTGCCCTATGATTCACTCCCACCCTATTGTTGCCTATTAATAATATGCTTTTTCCAAGACACAGAAAATGAATTACTCATAGATAAGACACTGAAAATAAAATCTTGTCAACACTGTATATTTAGAAAGTGACTAAAGTGAAATCCAGGTCAATCCTCCATTCAGTATAGAGTTAACACCTGAAAGGATTTGCTTGCTGCAGGGGACAGTACCCAGAAGTACTCACCACCTTTTCCTCTTGCCATACACTGCCTAACTGGACGCACAGCTGCAACTTCATATGTAATTCCACAATGTGGAGAACAAAGCGGACAGGTGAGATAATGGAGAAGTCATTTGCAACATCTTTGATGTTTTCATTGTGCCCATTAGCAGTGAGCTTCCTGCAGTAAGATGGGAGTTTCAGAAGTTTACTGACGCCTTCCTGGTCCTCTGCTCACCTCGCTTCCTTCATCCAATGATTTCATGCTCCTCCTCTCCTCTGAGAGGACAGAAAGGGAAGCAGGACTTCTGCATCTTCAGCACCAGATGCCCACTAAACTAATGATTTTCCCCAAAGTGCGTATAAGAGTTGCCTTTTAAACGCAGCACATAAGGGACTGTTTTAGTGATGTCTCATGAGTTTTACTTCAGAGTTTTCAAGACTGAAAATGGTGGGTTAAAAATTAATGGATGTGAGAAAACAAAGTATGCATATGCCCCAGAAATCAGCTCCTGGCACTTACTCTCGCAGAAATCAGAAATGACCAGTCTCCATCTTCCATCATTCTCACTGCATCATCTCTGGTTCTCCAGTCTATGAAAGGTCCTGCTTTATGCATTCAGAAGTTCAGTAGCGTGATGCTTCTAAGTCCCACAGAGTCTTTTGGACATCAGATTATGGACCCTCAGTGTGGTTTCAGCTGCCAGCAACTTGCAATTTTCCACTAGGTAGTCAACACTTACGAGGTTTTGCTTAACAGAACTTAAATCGGTTTAAGATGTTCTTTCACATCTTTCCTCACCTTGCAGTACTAGTGGGTGCTGAAGCCCTGAGTCATCTTCAGTTAATCCGTACATGGCATCTCCACCATTTGCCCCTACAAACCCCACAGTAAATGGGTGCATCCTGACATGGAATCCACCTCACCAGCTTTTCCAGGATGATGCACCAATGCTTTGATTACTGGATGTTAAAATTTGCTGTTTGAAGGATCTGGTGGCATGGTCAGGTACTTCTGTGAGGGAAAGAAACGCTACTCACAGAATTATTGACAAAGACAGCTTTTCAGAGGGGTCTGGAATTCATATCAGGATCTTTGCCAGGCATCACGACTCTATTTTCATCTCCCCCAAGGTAGAAAATGATCCAAATTTACCTGTCCTCTACTAACTTTTGAAACATGCTGAGCTGCATCCAGGATAAAACTGAATTCCTGAAAAGGCTCGGATCTGCATAAAGTTTATGCATCAGGACAAAGGACATGTGAGCAGCAGTAGTGGTCATACTGGTAGATTTTTCTGGGCTGACTGTGCATTCAGATTGTGGTGGAGATGTGAAAATATCAACTGCCCCTCTAGATTGCAGCTGGGCACATATCTCAAGTCAAGATAGTAAAACATTAATGCCATTGAACAAGACATTTGTAGGACTTCAATGAAAATTCCTTTCCATGTTTTTTGCCTCTCCTGGGCCAGAAAGATGAACTCGGAGTAAGGAAGGCAAGGAAAGGCAAGGAGGGTGATTAGGGAATAGAGAACACTTTTGTGGGAAGACTTAAAGAGCTTACTTAGCCCAGCAGCAGAAAGTCTGAGGGGAGAGATGTTTATATATAAATGCATGAGGTAAGCACCATGAAAGGGGAAAATCTTTTTAGAATAAAGGGAAACACTGGCACAAAAACATATGGGTTTCAAGTAAGCAGGAATAACTTCAAGCTGGAAAGTAAAGGACTTGTAGCACTCAAGGGACTGAGGTTCTGAAGAAGATATTAAGGCATTTGAGCACTTTGAAGATGGAGTGTGAACAGGTCGTGACATACCCGCTTACCTTGCCCCAGAGGACTTCACTTCCCCACCCTAGAAGTCAATTTGCATGTGTACTGCTAAGATGTCCCTCCAACTGCAGCATCCTTGCAGCAGTCTTAACAATGCTCAGTTTTACAAACACAGACCTCTAATACGCATAAGATTGTTTATGAGACAGGTAGCCTAAACCCTTGGTGCTCTCCAATGGATCTGTTTCCTGTCCCTTGTGAACAAAGTGACAGCTGCACCTTGTCCAAGGCCTTTTTCAGTGTTATTTCTTCTTTTGCAAATGATGCCTCAGTGCAGTTTATTTAGTCTTATCTCTGTTGTCTCTGCCTTCATCTCTCTTTGCGCTGCAAGCCTTTGCAAAGCCATCTCTGCCTACTGACTCACTGCGCAGCCATCATCTAGCATTGCCTCTCATCACAAGGTGCTTTAGGCACAAAAGGCATAGAAGACCAATAACTAGAGTCCCTCCTGAATGGTGGGGGTTATTTTTCCCTTCCTTACTTCAGTTTCATCTGTCAGACCATTTATGGGAGTTTCCAGACTGATGCTGTCAAATGTTGGAATAGAAAGTACGTGCAGACAGGGCTCTTGTCTCAGCACCACGTCCAGTTGAGGAAGGCCTTGCCTCTCCTTTCCTTTCTCTTCACAGGATTATGTAGTAAATTTTGGGTTGTCGAGTAGCTGGAGGTAATGTAATTCCAACTTCTTGCTCAGATCTTGAGTATCTCAGACTAGGCCAACATGATAGGGTTGACTTCAGAGTCATTGTTAAGGTGTCAGATGTGCCGCACAACTGCTCGAATCTCAGCTGAACCTCCAGGTATGAACTTAGTCCTGCCTCTCCTCACTTCCCAGCCTGCCCATCCCTCTTGGTGTATGGTAAACTTTGCACGCAGAAAGCCCACCAGCAGCAACCAACAGCTCTCTGCTCCTGACTTCTGGCCCTTCAGCATCCCATTTCTTCCCTTCAGCATGTGTGATGGTGACTGATCACGACCTCACTAAACCTTAATATCCTGAATGGCTTGCAGATTAACCAATACAGCCTGCTGTCACCTGGAACTGTTCCCTAAATCTTGTTCTAAATGCAGCACTGATCACTCTGTTGGTTCAGCCCTAGGTATAAGTCCTCCTGGCACATCCCACATCATTAAAACCCAATGTTAATAGGCATTTTTCAAGCATCTCTTCAGGAACTATCAAGGTAGGTGGTGATCTACTCAGCAAACAGCATTGCATCAATACCATTGCAGAGCTTCCCTATTTACATGATGAGAGATTGACGGTGTTTTGACATTACGGATTGTCATCATGACAGCAACTAAAAATGACAGCTTGGTTTATCTCCCAAACAATTTACAAACATTAATTTCAGAATCATACAAGAATGATGTGCTGTGTTTACCAGAAAATGTGAAGAATCCTTCTAAGATCAACATGCTGAGAGTAATAGATTTCTTAGGAAACAACTGCAGAGTGTAATAAGAAGAGTGTTTCTGACAGAAATGCAACCCCTGGCAGTTGTGTCCGTAGAAAGCAATGGAGCAAGGCTGGGAATCTATTTATTTACAAGTGAAGCTTCTTTCCAGTAACAGTGGGAACACTGCAGCTTAAAAATAAAAAATACACACAGAGACACCTTACTGGAATGTATTTTAATTTAACTGGAACTAGACTGGGAATTCATTCCTGCCGTCTCTTTGATGTGGCAATAGGCAAGTGAAAGAATGTTCACAGTTTATGCATTCATCTCTGGGAGAGGCAACCCTGAATTCCTTGTGAAAAAATCTATTTTTGCAGTGGGAAATCCTTTTTCTCCAAACTATTATTAAATTTTCTTTGCCTGGATTTTCTGCCCATTTTATGCACCCAAAGGTCTAACACACACAGAGATAGAGGGACTTGCACCTACCCATGGCCATTTATATGCATGTGCAATATCAGCTCCAGCCGCCAGTCCGGGTGCTTTGGGAGGAAGGGAGATGCAAACCTAGTGCTTGTGAACTGACAGGGAATGGACAGCCAGGACAATCACAAGCAGCAAGTCATGCTAGGCACACTCACTTTTTTGTAAATGGATATAAGCTGCTCCTGTGACAGTATTATTATTGGAGTCCTTGCTTGGGAAGTTAAGACCTAGAGCTGCAAAGGTACTGAGACACCTACCTGCCTTTTCTGTACCTATGGGCAATACCTTGGTGCCCCGACAGACTCTCTGTTGCATCCCAGCTGCTGCCAAACCCTGCAGATGTCCGGATCCTTTAGATGCATTGATGTCCCTTGCCTTGCTCCATTTCAAGTGCCACAAAGGCACCTTCATGCAAAAGCCATCCTACAAAAAATTCTAGGAAATTGCTGGTGATTTCTGTGCATCCATTCACACCAGCCATCCTCACCCCGCCAGTTCTGGTTCACAGGGTGAAAAACAGGGATGTCCTATGCAAGCAGCTGACCAGGCTTAGTCTGCAGGAGGATTTCTGCCTTGGGAGTTCAACACGGAGCAGCTGGCCATCTCTGACCAAATAAACCACATCACACACTCAAGTTGCTTCTTGCTTCATTTCACTCTTTGTTTAGGTCCACACTCAAGTCTGTTCTGAAAACTCTTTGTTGCATGCATGTGTGCTCCCTTTTATTCCACAGGGACACTGGGCACTGATTCATGACTCAAGGCTAAACAGGAGAGACACTGTAGTGCCCATGAATCTGCACCAGTTCCCTTTGTTTTCATGTCATCTAACACACCTTGGTTTTCACACCCAATGTGACGCTTTAAATTGGTGGTGATCAACTTTTCCATATCCAGTGGTGGGGGAGAGCTGAGATCCTCCATGGTTACCTGCCGAGACCTCCATCCCATGAACAGTACACTAGCCTGACCACGTGCTATAGACCCAACATATTGTGGAAGCATTGACCTTATCCTGCACACTTAGTAGGGCACAGGCATCTCCTTCTTGCCTGCAGCCCAAGTTGCTGCCTGGATCTGAGGAGCACCCAAGGAAAGAAAGGTGGCAAGAACAAGCTGGTCCTGTCTTTCCCAAAATCTCCTGGGGGCTGAGTGAGGAGCAGGTGTGTGTTAACAGTCCATGTTCACATAGGAAGCCTTTATTATCATGCCCAGGTATGACTGATACTTACCTGGAGGGATGTCTGGTAAGATGGTGTTGTGGTCCCTTCACAGCAATGACCCAAATACCCTGCCTTACAGTAGCCCACCTGAACACCTCGGGCAGCATGCACAAGAACCATTTTTAACACTGCCTTTGCCCTCAGCTGTCAGTGCTACTTCAAATTACCCAGAGAACCTAGAATCACAGAATCATAGAATTGTTAGAGTTGGAAGGGACCTTAAAGATCAACTAGTTCCAACCCCCCTGCCGTGGGCAGGGACACCTCCCACTAGATCAGGTTGCTCAGAGCCCCATCCAGCCTGGCCTTAAAATCTTCCAGGGATGGGGCTTCCACCACCTCTCTGGGCAACCTGTTCCAGTGTCTCACCACCCTCATGGTGAAGAATGAACCTGACTTAGGCAGATCTTGTACAAGGGACAGAAAATAGGGTAATTTCAAATCTTACGACACAGAACCAATTTGAACCTAACTGTGTCTTCTGGTAGAGGCAAGGAGACACTTTGATCAATGTCTTTTCCATGCAACCCTCTCCCTCCATCCCAGGCTGTTAGTTTCTTTGTTTGAAAAGGTTCGAATAGAGTGAGGGATTTTCAGGTTTCTGCTCAGTGGACTCTCAGTGACCTCCAGCTGCTCTCTGCTGTTTTGGTGAGAGGTCAGTGGTTATAAGGTACTAATTGATCCTTCTGAACCACAGTCCAACACCTTACTTCCACAGGGGAGCACTCAGGCTTGTGATACTGCCCAGGGGAGAGAGCGAGAGGGGAGGGCTGTTAAAAACCTGCAATTTCATCAAAGGTAGAACAGAAAAAAAGGAGTAACAGAACTGCTCTAGTGTTCCTTCTTCAAGTTCTCGCTGACACCAATAAATTATTAACCTCAATGATTGCAGTAATATTTAAAAGAGTGCACTAAAGCAGTAAAGATGGGCTAGTTGATGAAGTCCCGTTTCCTCATTGCACACCCCCTCCTTTCTCCCCCGTGCCAGCCCTGCTTCGCCGAGGGCTCAGCTCCTTGGTGGAACCCTTTGGTGTGCACACGCGGGAAGGGAGGTCAGGCTTGTTTTGGCAGTTCCAGCGGCATTTATCCCAGATAGCAGCTGAATTTTATCAGTTGGTTTAGCCTTTGGTCTGCGAGAGACAAACTATTATTTCACTCCTCTTTAAAAAAAACCCAACGCAATACTCGAGTCGCCGTTAAGGAAAAACGGGCGGCGGGTGGGGAGGGAGGGACAGAGGGATGGGTGGAGGGAGGGATGGATGCAGGGAGGAGGAGGAGGAGGCCGGGCAGGAGCGGTGCCGGGCGATGCCGCCGCAGCCGGCGCTGAGCCCTGCGGCGAGCGCCCCCGTGTGCCGGCCGCACCGCGCCGCACCGCGGGACCCCGCCACGCGTGGGCGCCCACCCCACGCCCCTCGGCTCTTTTGGGTGGCCCGGGTCCACCCCCCTTCCCCCCGGCCGTCCCCCCGCGAAGGGGCAAGCCCGAGCCAGGAGCCGCTGGACAGGTGTTGCCACGGGAGGAGCAGGGTATCGGCGGCTCCCTGCCTCCATCGATCTGTGTCTGGGCAGAGAAAATAAAATTAAGTAACGGAGAAATGCAAAATAAAGCATTAATAAAGATGGCCCTCTCTTTAGGGCTAAGGAATAAACCAAAAGAGTATCTCGCTCGGCTTACGAACTCCTAACTAACTAACTAGGAGAGGTGGGGAGGGACTCTTTATGAGGGAGTGTAGCGATAGGATGGGGGTAGTGGTTTTAAACTGGAAAAGGATAGCTTTAGATTAGATATTAGGAAGAAATTCTTTACCGTAAGGGTGGTGAGACACTTGAAGAGGTTGCCCAGGGAAGTTGTGGATGCCCCATCCCTGGAAGTGTTCAAGGCCAGGCTGGATGGGACTTTGAGCAGCCTGGTCTAGTGGGAGATGTCCCTGCCCGTGGCAGGGGGGTTGGAACTAGATGATCTTTAAGGTCCCTTCCAACCCAAACGATTCTATGATTCCTCTCCTGGTGCTGTGAAAGGTAGCTACTCGATAATGGTGGGCTTAATAGTTTAATCTAGTTAGAGTAAAATTCGATTTCATTCACCCCTCAGCCCCAGTCTTCTCAGTGCAGGTGGCTTTGTTTGCAGAATAAGAATACAGGTCGTGGTTATTTTCCTAGGTTCGTTTGAATTTGTTCACCTTGAACAAGGTTTCTTCCATCTGAGTGTAGACGCCCCAGCAGATCCGTCCAGCAGAAAAAGGTATGAATTTTTGTTCTTATTAGCAACTTTCTAACTAAAATCACAGCAAGGCAAACACAAACCCAATGTATGAAATATAAATAACAAACAATGCCCAGATTAGAAACTTTCTGGAGATTACATTAGACCCTGGAACAGGGCCCCTGACTCTTGTCAAAGAAGTGTTATCTTGAGATTGTCAATGCATGCTTCAGGGTAAGAGCAACTTTGTCCCCAGAGACCCACGGGAACATAACAAGTGACATCAGTCATATTTTGGAGACTGCAGAGCCTAGTGTCACTAAATGTCAACTAAATCTCTGTACATGGCTCTCTTCAAAGAGTCATTCCTGAAGTGCTGAAAGGTGAGGGGGGCTAACTAAGCCAATTAAAGAAACATTTACTAAGTAGGGGAAGGACACAATGATCTACAGACCAGGTATATACCAATCTATTTTCTTTGCCTTTAGTCTCCATCAAGGCCGAAGTGGGTGGGAAAAAATGCCTCTCTACCAGAGGTAGGACATTAGCTGACGAAAGGCAGGAGGCTTATGCTGCAGCAATGGACGTTTCTTTTTCCCCTAGAGCTGATGTTCTGTCTGTTCCACCTCGGCATTCCTCACAAAGCCAGAGACAACACGCCAGTCTGCCCAAACACAAAAATAAAACGCCAGACAGGCTTCTTTGGGAAAAGCGAAGTTACATGTGAGAGAGGAATTGCATCTGAATTTACAGGAATGCTAGCAGTCATGCCATCAGGTCCATTCCTGATCCTACTCACTTTATTGTAAATAAAGAGCAGTCCCAGGGACACGCCAAGCTACAGCAGCTCCTTATTAGGCCCTTTATTCATAAGTCTGAGTTCTTCAGAAATAATTAAGTGGAGAGACATTTTATGGTATTGAAAACAAACCTTTGTATTTTCTTGGTGAAACCAGTGTTTTTCCTTTCACAGAAGCTGACTCATGTAAAAAGTATCCACAAAGGAATCATGCAAATATACTTAGGGATAGAAATAGACTGGGCTTTGTCAATCGGTCCCCTGTCAGTTACAGACAGGACAAAATTCGGCTTTGGTGTAAGTCGATGGCATAGTTTTGAGTACCATGGAGGGATGGAGGCAGAGGTGTTCTTGAAGGTCCAGCTGAAGCAGTTGAAGAAACAAGCCATTAGCTGCTGCCCCCGCACTGTAGGTTACAGCAAGGTCCCATCACGCAAATGGAAACCACAACCGGGCAAAGCCACCAGCTTGGCGGCGCCTTCTGCAGCAGCTCAAAGTGACTTCGCTGACTTTGCGCTGGAGCTGATTAGCTCACCAAGTCCGTTCACTTGGCTCAGCTGAGGACACGGTAACCTCCCACCCAAAGGCACCCGCAAAGAGGAGATAGGCAGTAACATCTAAAATTAGGAAAGCCCCTCTCTGAAAAGATCATGAGTCTGAGCTTTAAGGGAAGAATTTGCACACGACATCCTTATCTGGGACCTGAGTTCAAGGCTGCTCGTATCTTGGGTGTTGGTTCAGTTCATTATGGAGATAAGTCCAAGCTGTGAAGTTTGAATCTGGACCAAATTTCTCCATGGTTTGAAAGTGTTTGGCTCTGTCATTTTGGAAAGGGTCCGTCGCTGCTACTAGGTCTGTTAACCTGAACAGCAGATATCGATATAATAAAAAGATAAATGAACATTATGAAGTCACCGTAACTGCATCAGGCTGAACCCCCAATACTTTCCAGAGTCCCTAATTTATAAAGAAAGAAGAAACAGTAAAGCATAAACAATAACTGAAACATATCCAACATTTCAATCATCACAGTATACGTATTACGTAGCCGCTATAAATACGTTCTGCTAATGCAGGAAGTTTGGAGCAAGTACAAGAGCAAAGGCAATTAGCTATACTTCTTGCAATTACAAGACATTTGACAAAATATTATTTGATATTTGGAAGTATATAATTGCAAACAGAAGATATCTATCAAAACTGTTTGTTTAGTGTAATGAATGTGGCAGCAAAAGCATGTTCTGTATATAGATATATATATCTCTATATATCTGTGGCAACACCACTCCACATCGTTGAGGTATCAAGTACAGATTATACAACTTCAGGTGACCCAAGATAGGAAAACGGTAAGAGACAGCAGAAGGGGTGAGACAGAAAGCAGGAAATATGGAGAGAGGTGGAAGCCAGTGGCAGCCCTTTTTAGTCAGCACCCGCTGTGAAAATAAAAGATGGGTCTGACGCTTGGAGTCATCATTTCAAAGGGCCCTTCATGCTCAGGTCTGTCCACAGCAATGTGGATATTCTCTGGGGGCATTAATAGAAAATTTGGCTTCTTGTGATAAACACCTGAGAAGTTTGGCCTCAAGCCTAAAAATGTTAAGCAAGGGGGAAAAAAATTATAAATGCAGAGCATGTTCCTGAGCCTACTGAATTCCATGAAAGACTTCATCAGCATCATCTGGCTTTTGTTCAGGCTTAGAGTCATTATTACAATTACTGACAAGAATGTAATACCACAAAGCAAGGTTTTGCAGGGGAACAAGTGCAGCTAATCTTTTCGCTGCATCTCAGCCCCGATTCTTCTTCTAGGGATAACTTTGTTATACATTCATCTTGTTTCCCTTGGTTGACAAAAAGAAATCAGCTATTGGGTATACTCCATAATACACCCTTTATCATGTTCATTTTACACATACACTGACATCATCCAAACTAGGTAGGCAAGTGTTTGGCTTCATTTTAAGAAATGCTAAAGTGTTAAAACGCAGCTGAAACTGAAAGTATCCAGACTGGCTATTTTTTGACAGTTTAACAGCGGGTAAAAACATGAACATGAATTGTAGTGAAATCGTTAGCAAAATGGAAATCTTAGAGTCTGGAGAGGAATAAGGTAGCAAACCCAACTAATCTCCATTACTACATGCTTCCCAGGACATTTGAGCATCTCACGGGCTTTAAACTATTTATCCTCTCAACATGCCGAGGAGGTAGGTGAATAGAAGGCGTGCATTTTCCAGGTGGCAGGCTCTGACTAGGATGTTTGTGGTTAGGAAGTAGTTGAACCCTGGCCTCCAAAGCTCCCAAGCAAGGCTCTTGTCCCAGACTGGGCTGCCCTTTGGGAAGAGGCGGCACATGGGCTCTGCAGTGTGGGTCCTGGAAGAAGCGATGGCTGCATCTCACTGCTTGTTTTTACTTTATGTTAAAGCCAAGGGAGAAGGAGCTTACAGGGTAGGACACAACCGAGGCCAGGAGGGCAAGAATTATGGAAAAAGGGCTATTGAAAACCTTAGAGAAAAATGAGCACAAGTATATAACATTTTCCTTTCTGTTTTCCCCACCTGCATTTGAAGCAGGGCTGGGTGTTTCAGTCCTCTACGTGCAGAGCTCTCCCCGCGCTGCGCTTTCCTCTGCAGTGATTTACAGGCTGCTCCCCTCTACTTCATTCTCCTGCTCGGAGAGATTGCCGGTCCTGTCAGCATTATCCTCTCTGACACTTTGCTCTGGAAATATTTCAGGATCAGACATGCTTTCCTTGCTTTCGCTGCCTATATTTCTGGAAGGGCCATCAACCAGACAATGTTTTGCACCCGAGTCTGATGGCAGTGCCAGAACAGGGATGAGTTAGCAGCCACTTAGTCTGCAGAGTCTAGTACCAGCCTCACTTTACAAACAGTAGCAAACCTGAAAATCCAGGGAAACAGGAAGCCTCTTGAAGTGCAAACCTTTCCCTTATTCAGACCTTCTGGCTGTAGTTGCTGATGGAAAGGAATTTGCAGTGGGAATTGCAGATCAACCTAAATCTCCAACTAAATATAGTCCTGCAGTGGTGGGGGGAAGGAGGGGAAATATAGCAGGGATGCGGAGAGCCAGGACTACTCTTTTGACACACAAAACCTATGTTGAGAGTAGTTAGGCATAATTAATTAATGATTGGGTTTTCAATAGCAAGGTTTATATCTTTAAACTCCATCTAAGTAGAGCAAAGTTGAAACAAGGGAGATTCTGTGTTCAAAAGACGTGTTACAAAGCTGCGCGTGTTACAAAAAGAAAACACGTGTAAGTACCAAATATTACTCACTGGACAAAAATAAAGCGAATGAGTCATGATATTAAACAACTCTATAAACAAAAGTTGCAAAATGCCTGTGAAGACTTAACTAATTCAATTGCTAGTCATTATGTTCCAGTCAATGTGGTCTTCCTCTAGCAGGCTTGAAAAACTAATGGGATGCCAATGGGAGGCTAGTGTGGACTGCAGAGGAAGAGCACGTAATATAAGGGCTAAATGTGTGCAATAATGTCATCTCTTCCCCACAGAACATGAAACATCTGAATGGTGTATTTTCAGTTCTCTCATTCCCTGCCAGCAAACTTGCTTTGCAAGGAGACGTAGACGAAATCATGGGTTTCCTGCAGATCTCAGGCAGGAACAGGCTCCAGGAAAGACTGAAGGAGATGGGATTTTCATCTTAGCTTGTGTCAAAAGGATCACGAACGTAAATACAGTTTCATTTCAGAAAGATAACAGAGTACCACCTGAAATTATTTTGCAAAAGTGTGATTTATGGCTGATGTCCATCTGGACAGGGCCCAGTTCTGTCTTAACCTCTACATCATTTGTACCTACTTCCACTCTCAGTGCAGGGTTTGGAGAGTTCTATGAGGGTAGTGAAGGCCCTGATCAAGCCTGAGCCTGGGATTGGCACAGTTTCATGTTCAGAAGACCTCCAGACTGTCTCTCATAGGATATCTTCATATTCTCCACTCTGGTGTGATCTCACTGCCCCTCCAAAACCCCATCTCACTGCCCCTCCAAAACCCCAGTGTCCTCTTGGGTTGTGGTAGATTCATTCTGGGAGATGTTTTAGGGGAGCTGCTGGGAAGAGGTCCAAGGTTCAAAGGGTTTCTGAAGGCAGACTGTGCTAAAAGCTACTTTCATCTCTACCATTTCTGTGCCCATTTAGAAAAAGCAAAGCTTCCTCAGGGGCCATATTGGGTCCAGGGGACTTGGAAGGTGAATTTTAAAGGTTTGAGCTAGTAGGCGTTTGTCAAACCTAGAACGAGCCCAAATTATGCATTGCTTCACCCTTCTAGCTTGCCATCTGCACATCATGCAAATGTAAACCATAACACCGGTAAGATATGTGGTGGGAATTGCACTGGAATTGAGACCGACAAAATTTCAAGTGCCAGAAACTACAGGTCTGAAGTTCCACCTAATGTAAGTAATTTTGCTGGCAATGTGATGCACAGCATCTACTACTGTAGACTGGTTAATGTGAGGCCCAGCTTGACACAGTGGTATGAAATATAGCAAAGGTGACAAAGTTATCTCTGCTCTTGTTTATTGCCTGAATTCAGTTCCAGTGTTTATAAGACAAAGAACAGTATTCCAATAGCAGAAAAAAAAAAAAAGAGATTTAATTCGGTAGTGAATATGAATAATACTTGAAAAGACAAATAGTGTTTGGTTTAGTTAATATATTGCTCATTAGTGAACCACAATACAGACATTTTTTAAAAGTCTGCAATCACCATGACAACCTGATAACATTTAGTCACATCATTTCCGAATATGATTATCCTCCTGAAAAACTTTTCTTTTTTATGAAAACAGACGGCAGATTTCAAGTCTGTGGTCTGTTCTTAAGATAACCTGTTTGTTCTCTCTTTGAAAAGCACTGCAATACAGTGGGAAAATGCAAAGAGAAGTGAAAGAAAGATATAAGCAGAAGAGGGGGACATATTAAAATTGTAATCCCAAGTTCAAGGAAAATCTTGCTGTCCTATACTGTAAAACCCATACAGAGGGGGTGATTTGCTCATATAATTTAGACTGTAGGTTTTACTTCTAATAGGATCTTCATCGCGGTGCTGTGATCCCAGGGTGGGGGTAGGGGTTCAGCAACAATCAGATGGATGTCACTGCAGGACCAGAAGGAGATGGAGATCAAGACCTTTGAGGACACTCATCCTTGCAGTCCTTCAGCAGCACAGCAGAGAAACCAGCCGCTAGTGTGAACCTGCGGGAGGCTCCTGGGCCAGCCTGCTGGCAAGGCTGTCTGACCTCGGTACTGGCTTGTCCCTGAAGCTCTGAAAGGCTCGGAATGCCTTGGGACAGTGGGCAACAGATCACGTCAGGGGGATGGAAAATGTGTTGTTGTGCTAGCAAGAGTGTGGAGGATGCCTGCTTTTTCTCCCATGTGCTGTAGCTGGTCCAGGCGATGGTCACACTGGTACACACGGCACAGTGGCTGTGGTTGCTAACGTAACAGAGGCAGGTCAGCCCCCAGTAATTCCCTCCTGGGATGGAGAGAGGTCACGTTTCCCTGTTTTCCTGAGGACATTACCTTCTTCATTTTCTGAAGCAAACTACTTTAAGAGTACAGTAGCCTACGTCCGCTCGCAGCTAACATAGCTAAGTGACGTGGCTTGATAAATAGGTTGAATTTATCGGTAACCTCTGCTGTCTTACACTGATTTACTATCATCATCTCAGGCACTGCCAAATTATTATTTTATTGGGAAGGAAAATAGAGGTACCACAAAGTGACACTTATTCCTAAGAAGAATTTGGCAGGCAGCCGTGATAAGAAGGACTCAGTGGCCCGAGTCTGATCCTCCCAGTGGGACCGCTGCAGTGTGAGGATTCCCTTACTAGGATACAGCGGGAGCGGAGCCTGCAGCCCCCCTTGGCTGGCGTCTGTGGCATCTCATTAGGTTAACACATTTTGGATGAAATGTTTGCAAACTCCAAATGTGTGCAAACTTGCAATCGCCTGCGTAATTAATTGTGATTTCCTGACAGAAATTGTTGCAATTAGATGGTTAAGCACTTGTGCTTCTGGTCCAGGCAAAATGAGTGCCGGCAAAGTCACTAGTCAGGAATTTGCAGAAAGCCAAGGAGAGAGTGTGCAAGGGCTGTCAAAATAAATTTGGTCTAGGAGCCTGAATTGATTGAATTAATATTCAGGGGGGAAATAATGCATTTTTATTGTCCAGATGAATATAGATAAAGGACCCAAACCCACGGCTTGAATTCAGAATGCTTTGGATTTAGGGATTTGACTTGATTTATGAGGACATGGGGCTAGTCACCTTGAATATATTTGGTGCTGAAGTTTTGCACCATTGTTTCTGACTTCTCCTGGGCTGCACAGGGCAAAAATCACCCCCAGACCTTGTTTTCATGGGAACCCAGGGTGTGATTTCCCCCCCCAAAGGCAATTGGTACCAGAGCAGGACTGAGCAGCCACTCCAAACAGCTACCCTGTGTCATGCCTGCCCTGGTTCCTGGTTTGGAACAAGAATGTGTGGGACGGGGAGACTTCATAAGGACTATTAATAACGGAGGTGATATGTAAGACTTTCCCCATTATTATCCTGACTGCAAAACAGTCAAGAGCTGGAACATGAAAAGGAAAACAGGCAAACGGTCTTGAGCAAGACAGCGTTGCCAGGGGTCAGACTGAGGGGGCCTCTGGGAAGCCCAGCCTGAAAAGCACAGCCATCTAACAGGCTTGGTGGGTGCTCTGCAGGTGCGTCATGGGTGCTGGCAATTGCCCCTGGACCGATCATTGCTGGCATAGCAAAGCACAGCACACCATGCCTCAGAGCCATTTAGCAGGCTGCCAGGGCACCAGCTTTCTATGTCAGGAAGAAAACACCTGCAAATAACCTCTTACTGCTGTCTCTGCTCCGGGGAGAGAGCATGGCTCTGCTCAGATGGCTGTTGTCCAAACATGGGAGCACTTGCGACACAGCATCGGGTCACGGGGAGCATTTGCAGAGCCCTGGCCTTGGCATGACCAGGGGAGATACCGTGAAAGGCTGTAGGCATCCAGGTGTTGGGGACTTTGCTGTGACCCCAGTCATTCTCAGTGGGATTGTGCTGCAATACGAGCACAATTTAACCCAAATAGTTTTTGGTGTTTGCTAGAGAAGATGGCGGAGGGCAAGCAGCAAACAATGTGGTGTTTCCACGTTGGCTTCCATCGGGGGCTCTGGCAGGCTGCTGAAGTGATTTTCGTCCCCAGCACTGCACCGGGATGGTATTTGGGAGCGTGTGATCTGAGGCAATGCAGCTTTGCGCCAGGCACCAGCCTCTGACCTCTCAAAGAGATGCTCAGCTCCACTTGGCCCTCTGCACGGTGGGAGTGGGAAAAAGGGCCGAGGTTTCTTATCTCTTATTTCATCATTTTATTGCAATATTGTGGCTGATTAAGTACTTGAGAATGACTCTTCATGCAATTTTGGTTTTGCAAGGTCCTTAGAGACCGGTCCTTGTAGCCTGTGTTGCTCCATTTCAGAATGAGTAAAGGAGGCTATGTTCAACTACCCTCCAGGAATTACAATTATGAAAACCCCGTCAAATTATTCAAAACGCCCCTTCATATGCTCTTAATGCCACCATGCTAACCTGCTTTTGTTTTTACATGATAAAAATCTTTGCTCCTGAACTAAGGACAAAAATCTAGCCCAAAACTACACTTTTCATAGGAGTTATAAACTCAAGACAAGTGGCTCTAATGGAAACAAAAACAAATCTGTAATGGTAGCAGGTGCAAAATGAAGCAGTACATTAAAAATAGCCTGGCTGCATTCTCCAGTGGCATGAGTTCTACGTGCATATCACTCCAAAATAATCCATTTATCCTTTCTCCCCATGGTTACGAGGAGCCAGCTCCATGCTGTGTATCAAGGGGCTCTGCAGGCTGGGCTGTGAGAACTGAAGCAAAACCGCAGCCCGCCAGCCGGGCGCTCCCCCTCTGCCTTCCCTTTAACATCAAAACCTTTCCCCTGGCTTCTCCCTGCTGCAGGTGGGGGAAGGACTTCGAGAAGCCGATGCGTCTCTTCAGCCCCTGATGAGTGCTGACTTTATTTCCAAGAGTACAAGGTGAAGTTAATTTGCGTTTTGCTGAGGATGAATTTGGCTGCGGAACTCTTTCAGTTGCAGGTTTTAGTGATCATGAGCCACCCTGGAGTTTTGAGAGCTGAGCAGCTTCCTATGAAAAAAGTGTATTTCTCCTTTAAATTGCCAGCATTTTGCGAGGAGAACCCAGCTTTCACAGACTCTACCCAGCCTTTCTGCAACTTCTGTCTGCCATTTCTTCTCCAGGCCCAAACCTTCACTTCATCCTAGGCTTTCTTTCTTTCTTTTCCTTAGAACTCCTTTTTGGTGTCATCTGGTGACCTCACAGGATATTTTTTCAGAATTCCTTTCCATGTTTGCATTTGCCAGTCCCATACTCAGGCCAGATGACTCAAAAGCGATGATGGACATAAATGCTGCCAAGCTGCTAAAATCATGGAGCGCAGTCCTGGAGCCTCTGGATCCATCCTGTGGGCAGTCACCCAGCCTCATCCAAGTGAGGCTTTCATTTGCCCTGTTCTTCACTGAGGGCTCCTCTGAGTCTTGGTTGACTGCAAAGGTATTAATTTTGCCAACAAGTGGAAACATCCGAATAAAAAATCTTCAGACAAACTGCAAACTTGTAAATAATTCATTCTCGTGCTAGTCATTAGGTGATGGGAAAGAGCTAAAAGACACCATTTTAATATTGTTAATATGAACAGCCTTTGTAGGTTGAGTTGTTGATCACCTATATTTATGCCATTTCCCCTTGGGTCAGTTCTCATCCCAACCTGTTGATCTCAGCAGACAAGGGTGTTAGACCAAAGAGAAGACCTGGAGTAGACCAACGGAACCAAAGTCCCAGTCATTTCCATGGGGGCAGGGTTTGTCTGTAGACTTCAGCCTTTTAAGAAGCCAACTTGTGTCTCTGCTGCTCAGTACAAGGTCTGTCAAGCCATGGATCCAGAGGATGTCAATGAAGTTTGTCTGCTGACGGTTGGACATTATTTTATCTAGATAAAAGTTTCACAGGGTGTTTCCCAGCAGCTTCTGAGCTGCAGTTGGTGAGCCCGGAGATAGGAGGCCCTTACTGCAGTTGGTTTATATCACCCATCATAAATCAACTCTTCTAGCGTAAATCAGCTTGTCGCAGCTTAGTGCCGTCTTATAGGCAGACCTGGGTGACTTGCTGTCACAAAGACTTGCCTGTGAAAATGCGGATGCCCTGGCTGTGGGGCTGGGGGGGACAACCTGCTCCTGGCCCTGCCCCAGTCCCAGGGGTGCACTCAGCAGAGCTCAGCTCTGGCAACCCCCGGTGGGCTCCCTCTCTCTTCCGGGGACTAGCCGTCCCAGGCTGGCTGATGTCCAGGCCAGTGTGAGCAAGTCACTTGTGGAGCTGCACACTTTCACATGCTGTGGTTTACCCACAAGCAGCAAACATAGCTAATTTGCCTAAAATAACAACTGCCTTTCAAAGCATGGGCTTCACAAGCTGTTTGGAAGAGGAGGTTTGACTCCATGACTGAACATTGGATTTTTACCCCTGTTTTAAGCTGGAAGATGAGTCGGTGAGGGGAGTAATTTTTATTTTTTTTTTTTTTTTGCTTCTAGGAGGGCACATGCCAAGCCCCACGGGACAGCCAGTTTGACTCTCCAGCAATTGACTCTCTCCTACGTGGGGCTGTTCTCCTCTGACGGCTGGACTTTTTCTGGTGAGCCCAGTATTTATAATGCCCTACTACGGTGAGGAGAAAAGGCTTTGCCTGCCCACCCGCTCAGGTCAGCTGGCCTCACCTGCAACGCGTCCACTTCAAGTGTTCAGAGACTCCACTGAACCTAAATCAAGAATTTAATTCGTAGCACCAATCTCAGCCATCAGCATTTGCAGCCTTCTGGATGCACCAGCAAAGCAGCTGGAGATACTGGCTGGCACTTGGTTAGCCAGGCTTTATTGACAGACGCTTAACATAATGTAGCCCTTCCCCATGGCTGAAGATTTCTGTAAGCTTGGAGGCCTTGCTCATATTCCAAATCCATGCTCTGTTTATATTTTCTTTGTCCTGAGCAAAAATTGGCCCCATTGTGTGGGAGCAACACTGGAAAAGAAAAACAAGAAACATCCACTGAGAGAAAATGGATATTGTGGGAGCTGAGGAAATGCACATACTTTGCTGATTCCATTTTCTGATGATGTCAGAGTCAAAGAATATCTCTTAAAAAAAAAACCCTCAGCAACTTGGAATCAAAAGCTCTGTTCATCACAGTCTCTTGTTAAAAGAAGAAATGTAAACAATCTCCCTTGCCACCCACCCCACCCCCAACCTCCAAGAAATTAAATCTGGCTCCATTTGGATGGACCCTCAGATGGAATCGAGGGTACGTCTCCAGGGAGGGAGGCGTTAATGTACCGGGGGAGGGATGGAGGGGGTTGGGGGGGACAGAAAAATTTGATTGTGCTATGTGAAATGCAGGGATTCAAGCTGCTGCTTTTCATGGAGGCTGAAGAAGGGCGGCCTGACACTTTACAGATTGGGTGTAATATACAGGAAATTTGTCCTTTCTGCCAGAGCAGTCTAGGGATAGGGCTACCCCCCGCCCCCCCCCCCAGCCACTTTGCTTGGCTGGTAAAAGCTCAGGAGAAAAGGGTTAAATAAATGTTTGTGATATGATAAGGTGCTTGTTTATTCAAGGGATGACAGATTATTGGCTCCCAAGGCAGGGTTGAAAAATAGTACAAAGGAGCTGGCGTTCCCTTCACTGATGTGATTTCCTCCTAAGGTTTTGCTCTTTGGTAGGAACAATATGCGCTGGGAATTAAGAGGGATGACTTTATTTCAGACTGGAACAGACAGACTAAGAGCTGCTTTCTGGAGTCGCTGACTCTGTTTTTGTTTTTGTGGGTTGTTTCTTTTTTTTTTTTTCCTTTTTTCCAGCTTTTTTTTCCTTTCTGCTGAGCTTCATCTCCCAAACTCTTTGGAAATGGGGTTATCTCCTGCCTGGGAGGAACACCCAGCATGGCAAGCTGACTAGAACACTTCAGATTAGGGCTTTGACCCTTTTACTTTGTACATAATTTTCTATTTTATCACCACGTCTTTAAAGCTAGCTCCTGCTTCCCTGCCCTTGGATAAAAGCTCAGGTCCTAGCTGAGCATTGCACATAAGTCAATAAAAGCCGGGCATTATAGCAGAGCTGATGGCTGCCAGAGGACTACACGCACTTCTTGCAGACCAAATACTCCTCTTGCAAAAATGCCAGTGAAATCCAGAGCAGCTCTCTTTGATTTGAGTGCAGCAGGCAGACACTGAGCCGCAGTGACCGTTCCCCAGGGAGCGATGCTGCTGCAGGACCATGGGGCCACGGCATGATGCCTCCAACGTGGCCAACCCTGAGGAGCTGAGCTTTGAGCTGATCCTGGCCACAGCTTGTAAGTAAAGATAGAAAAAGTGCCACTTCATGCCAGTTTCAGATGTCCTAAAATTGCCTTTCATTGCCCCTCCAGCGTAAGCTGGAGCGAGCTCCCCCCTCCACCATGAAATCCATCATGCTGAGGGGCTGGGGAGGACCTTGGGGAGGAGGGGACTGCACAGGGTTGGGGTGCCCCTCTCTAACTGGGGAGCCGCTCGTGGCCGACGGTGACAGCAGAAATGCCCAGACCCACTGTGAAAGCATCCGTGCACCACAGGGAGGTGGGGATTCAGGTGATGGCGAGTGTTTCCCATCACTTATGTCACCCTAAAAATGACTTGCTGGCCAGATGCCTGCAGCCCCAGGATGACGCTCCATCAGTGCCGCCAGCCAGGGGAGCTCTGCACATTGAAACTTCACATTATTAGGACAAATACACATTGTCCGGTGACAACACAGCAAAAGGCGAGGGGAGGATTTCTCGGCGGCAGCAGGAAGATGTGGGTGACAGCTCAGCGGAGGGGACGGCAGTGGAGGTGTGGCTCTGCCGACATCAGCGCCCAGGCTGTCACCCGGAGGCGCAGCCGCGATGTCCAAGCTGCACCAAGCTGGTCAAGTCAGTGCGCTTTGTATACCACGGGAGAGCATGCTAGCGGTCGCTCATTGGGAAAATCAGGCAGCAGTTCCCATGATCCTGGAGTAATTGACAGTTAAGCCACACATTTGTTTTCAATGCTTGGATCTGGCACTGGATTCCTTTTTAAATGAAAACTATGCCAAACATCTTTTATAATTTTTTTTTTTTTTCCTCAAACAAATATGCGAGCAATCCAGCAGTGGAATGCCAGAAAGGGGTAAATAAAAAGAAAAAAAAAAAAAACCAAACCAAAAAACCACCACCACACACATATATACACACAACAAATTTTATTTAAAGGCTCAAAAGAGGCCAAGTGGTTTTAAACACTGGTAGGTCTGGGTTTTTGAACTCTGCTCCAGTGTGTGTGTGTGTGCGTGTGCAGGGGAAGGCAGAGTAAATACGTACGTGTCAGGGGTACACACAGAAAGACTTTCACGCTATTCCTTTCAGGTACTGCAGTGCCTTACAAATAAATACACATACATAAAAAGGAAAGGAAAAAAAAAAAAAAAAGAAAAAAGAGTCTGAATCAAAACTTAAGACCAGAATTTGGCTCTTGGAAGGAAAACTCTGACTCATTTTGTGGGTAAACCCAGGAGCAAGCTATGGGAACTAGCAGATCCACGTGTCTCTTCAGCGCTGCAGTGGCGTGGGCCCAAGCGGCAAAGACACTGCTCCTAAAATCCTTGGAGCTGTATGCATTCATGGCAAACAAAGATCAAGCAGAAACGGGGTGCAGGCTGTGCTAGAAGGTGGATTAATGTTCAAAGGCTGAGTCAAAGGAGAGAGGAGATAAGGCGAACGGCGTCATACCAAAGACAGCTATTAAATGCAGTGGTAATCTGCTGAGCCACAGCCAAACAGAGCCTTTTCACATGGTTGGACGTGAAGAACTCAGGGACAGATGGGGGGGTCGGCGGGTGGGGGATGGATGGGTGAAGGTCCGTCTGAAGGCTTGCTCCTCAGCATTTCCAGGCACACGAAGTTCCCTTCCCCTCTATTCCAGCTGGTCCTTCTAGACCCACCGCTGCAGTACCTGAGCCTTCTGCCTTGCAGGAGACTTAGCTGAACGCTGGCGTTGGTAAGCGTGTGCCAGTCCCTGGCCCCTCACGTATGGAGTGGGGGCCCCTCCCCAGCCCAAAACCCCAGAGAAAAGGGGTCTGTAAGCCTTTTCTCCCTTACAGATCCTCACTGCAACCTCTGATAACTTAACTTTCCTGTTCGTAACAGCATTTCACTGTGAATGCTTAAATAATATGTACTGGCTTACTTTGAATATTAAGATATTTCTTCCTAATTAATATTCAGGTATTAATATCATAAGAGAAACACCTTGTCAAGTTTCTGCTACAATATTGAATTAGCCTCTGTTTGGAACTTGTTTCTTCGTGCATCCTTGCTAGTTTTTATGATCCCGTTACATCTGCCTGACTGGAATTTTAACACACTTTCAGCCTCTCATTGTCTCTATGCCTTCTGTACTGCCACAACATTTATTAGGACTGGGAGGCCAGATCATCCTAAAGCCACGTCCTGTGCTTACTCCCACATCAACAAAAAGGCATCAGTGTCATTTTAGCTCTACAGGAGTTGTGCAGCTATTAACAAAAGCCCTTTGAGATGCCCCTTGCCCCCCGCTCCCAATGCCCGTGATGTTTCATGGGTGGTTTACTCTCCGGCGGGCTGTGGGTCAGGTGCTTAGGAAGGAACAGTGCCTACGTATCCCAGAGAGTTGTGTTTGGTGGTTTAGAGCAGTTGTTTCTATGTTCTTTTTGAGAGTTGTCCCTGGTGCTCTGAACTTGAGTGGAGGTAACGCTTCCCCAGCTGGGGTGCAGCCCTGTCCCAGTCAGTGGAGTGAAGTCAGTTCACACGAGGGGCTGAACTGGATTGAACAAACATTGTAAAATATCCAGCTCTGCAATGTGTCAGTAATCTCTGCCAACAGAAATACTCTTACACATGTCCTTCAGTCCTTCAGCTGCCATTTACGCTGATCCACAAAAAAAGAAAGGGGGGGCAAATTTTATTGCATGCACACATGCCTGCCTGTACCTATATGAACAAACTATCCCAACCACAGCTCAAGATGCAAACAATTTCTCCTGTACAGGGAGAAAAATAGAGCATCAATGGGATTGCTTATTTTTAGTTCCAGCTTTTGTTTTCAGGATGCTCTTTCAATTTGTGGGTCAGGTTAAGTCAAATATTTCCATGCTGTGTTTCGCAGAGGAGGAGAACAGACACCCCTCTGGCTGCTGAGCTATTTCTCTTCCTGGACATGAAGTTGGTCTTCAACCAAGCCTGGGTAACAGGTTAACGGAAAGTCAAGGGAAGGTCTTGTAGGATGCAATATTTCTTCTCTAAGAGACTATGTGGAACCAGAGGAGAAGGAGGTTACGTCCTGAGGCTGCGTCTTTGCACAGGCCTCAACATCCATCAGGGAGACCATTGACCGAGGCTGAACATCAGCCTTCTCAGCATTGCTATCCAGCATTTGGGTGGGATCTGAAACCAAAGGCTGTCTTGCCAGGTTTGCACAGGTTACAAAAAGAGACAGACTGCAAACACTGACACCCAGACATGTCCAGGGCCACCGTGCTATTATGTGACATGGGACCAGGAATTAAAGGAGGTCTTGTCCCAGCCTGTCACCACAACTCATCTCCATCCCTCATCCCCACAGGCCAATTATTCCAGACCCAAACACATTTTCACCACCATCCTGCACCAAAACCATGCCACTGAGTGTGGCATGTGTTCTGTCTGCCCCTGCCCACTGTGGCACACAGCAAGTGCTTTCACTGTGATGACCGCGATCACTGTGATGGCCAACAGGACTTCTTCCTTCCCCCTACCCCCACCGCAAGGAATCACATTCTGAAAGCAATGATAATTTGTTTGCCGATGCAGTTCCGCAATGATAGGGACCACAACAAGCAAGACTTTGATTAAGGCCTTTTGAAGATGAGACAAAGGCTGCTGTTCACCACATCTCCCTGTCACCTCCAGCCGTACGACTGCCTGGTGCTCTGGGGTGATGCACACCCTCCGCTTCCCCGGCACAGCTCCATCCCATCAGAGGTGTCATTTTGCCCAGCACAGGGGTAATTCCTTCACTTGCATGGAAGCAATCGATCACGTACGCAGCCTACTTCTCACACAGTGGCACTAGGCTGGCCAGGAGCCCCCCCAGGCCCCCTCCCTGCTGGTATCCGGCACCATACTGCAGGAGAACTGATGATGCCGTAGCAGCCCCAACTTCTGGAATTTCCTGGCTTTTCTTAATCTTAACATCTCATTAGCGTTTATTTGCAGATGCATATCCTTGTTCTCTTCTCACACAGGCTGCTGTAAATCACCGCTGCCTCTGCTGCAATCAGTGCAGTCGCCTCAGAAAGGAAAGCCAGTTCCCAGAGGCAGGGGGACTGCTGCCAACCTCTACCAGAAGCAGTGTCTTCTTCACCACGGACTGAGTGTCCCAAGCTAATTGCGCCATCTCTGGAGTCCAAAGCAAAACCCGACTCCTCATCCAAACTTTCCTTTCATCATCTTCACCAAACCAAACTCACAGACCTTTGGGGACTTGCCCATTGCTAGGTCCTACCTGGAAGAAGGGCCATCTTGTTACCTTTTTTTGGAGCAATGGATCCAGCCAGCTTCTTGATAAACGGAAGAGGTTTTTGGCAAACAGGCTTTGAATAAGCAAATGCTTTATCTGAACGCATAAAGCATTCATTAATATCATATGCACTAGAAAGGCATCTAGCTTTATTTTTAGCTCAGTAGGAAATACTGAGGTTAGTGTTGTTATTCAGAGGTTGAAGATCAAGTAGCAAAATGGTTAAAGTGTAAACAAGACTGGAGAGAGATGAAAGAGGGAGCATCTGTCTTCTCCTCATTTGTTCTTGGTGATCACTTATAGTCTATATTTTTGTGATGGTGATAAAGCTGCATTTTAAATAGAAATGAATGGTGAATTTGTCTCCAGTTATTGTTAGAGTACAATGTTGTTCACACATAGCATACAGTGTCAATCATCGCACCAAAAGTAGATTATCCAAATGATGGGAAAATCTCTTCCTTTGGAAAAAAAGTACTGTTTTTATAGGATTTAATCTCCTCTTCAGCAGGAGGCTCAAATACCCAACAGTGGAGCAGAGACACAGAGGCAGAGGAGATCTGATAGATCACTGCCTTGAACTGCAGGTGGTCTGCATTGCCCGGCTCTGCATTCAAACTTTCCAAAAGATCAAGTTTTCCAACAGATCCAAAAGACCAAAGCATGAGCCTGTTGGCCTACCTGCCTCCTGTTCCCGACTCTGCTGCTCAGGCTTCGCAGGACTTTGCCAACCCATCCCCTCAAATCACTCTTAGAGAGTGGCCTGGGCACCTGGTGACCAACTCACCACCTCCCCGCTGTCCCTC
This sequence comes from Larus michahellis, assembly GCF_964199755.1. Lineage (NCBI taxonomy): Eukaryota > Metazoa > Chordata > Aves > Charadriiformes > Laridae > Larus > Larus michahellis. Next base: position 118,159,102 of record NC_133897.1, read on the forward strand.
CCTGCGGTGGGGCCAGAGCTGTCCCCCAACACACAGAGATGTGTCAGACGTCACCATCTCCAGCATTTGCTCTGGGATGCATACTCTCACACTGCAGCCAAAGCCTCGCTGCTGAAAAATTAAGCTCCAGAAGAGACATTTCTCCTCCGCAGAGCTCTGCCCTCCCACCTCTCCTCTCCTTGGCCTTCCTCAATGCATTGCAGTCCCACCCCGAGGCAGAAAACCCTCCGACACCACTTCACTTTTGTGGTGGGTGACCGAAGCACTCCCACAGAGAGGAGTGACCATAGTGAAGTGGTCGCTCGCCCTCTCTGTCCCTGCACTCCTGAGAGAAGGATGGACGGGATGTTTCACCGCAGGGCACCACGGAGCCGTGGGAACCCGGCCCAAACCTGCAGCCACCATGAAATAACACACCGGGGAGAAAAAGTCCAGCTTGGGACAGCCTGGCACCCAAGCATCCCCAGCGGCCGTCCCGTCTGTCCCCAAAGCCAGTGTGCACCACATGGCCGCCCGGCGCGGCTGTCCCCGGCCGCTGCGCCCAGCCCGGCTGGGCAGAAGAGGATATTTGACTCTCATGCTCCTTGGAGAACATTCCTCAGATAAAACTGGGTTCATAACTCATCAAAATATACTAAATTACAGAAAAGCTGTAAAAAAATGAAACCTATAAACAGTATGCAGATACAAGATACACTGAAAGACATAATCGTAAATCAATATACACCTCATAAGAAATCTTGCTATACTTAATGTGTACAAAATATGAAGCAAATAATTACATATCAGTGTATATTTCTACAGGCTGTTTTGGTTTGGGTTTTTTTTCTCTCAGGCTGAGATGAAAGCTAGCATTACAGATTTATTCTAGTGGAAATGCTGATGTTTGTGTGAAGTGAACTCTTTCTTTGTTTATGTAACCCCGGGTTTTCAGCTACTTTATCAAATAACTACCTCTTCGTATTTGCTGGCTGGCAGAGAACCTTAGCTTTGTTCCACAGCTCTAGTTACAGTCAGGATGATATGACAGGCACGTGGTTAAGGGGATTTTAAAGCAGTTAAAATGCCCTGGGAGGGTTTCTGTCCCTAAAGATGGCAAATTTTGTGGTGTTGTTCTGTGGGATAAATGTCCCCGCAAAGGAGGAAGGGGGAAGGTGGTGGTTAAAGACTCTCATTTGTACAATGCTTTCTCTGTGGAAAGACAATACCCTTAATAATATGCTTTAATTTTTGGTCAGCCCTGAAGTGGTCAGGCAGTTGGGCTAGATGGTGGTTGTAGGTCCCTTCCAACTGAACTATTCTATTTTATTCGCCTTCTTATCCCTGCCTTGTGGTGTAGTGCGACATGACCTCCTGAAGCAGAAGAGCTTTTGCTTTCGTACCTTTAGAGTGGCTGAGGAGGAGGCTCTGCTTTTCATTGCTACCATATCTCTTAGGCACTAGAAAGGAGGACCCATGAGCACAAGCAAACCACCTGCGTTGCTGAAGGTGACCTGAAACTCTGTCCATCCTCCTGAGCTTACCCCCAGCACAGGTTGTCCTGTCACACTGTTCACAACCCTACTGGATTCAGCCCAATGTGGACCCAGAATTAATGACGGGGGGATGAGTGCAGTGGGCCAAACCAACAGAAGAGGTCTTCTGAGCGCAGTAGGCATTTCGGGTTCATGCTGCCTACCTACCTAACACACTTGTCCTTTCAAGTCTTACAGAATTAGAGCCTAATTCTCCCATGCAACAAGTACAATTCCTGCAGAACTGTGCAGCCCATTTTAAACAAGGGATTAGCAAGCACTATCAGGGCAATCTTACACCATTTTTATCAACGTTTATGTAAAACCACCTTTCATGTGTATATATATCTAATTGCTACTTTTCTCATTACCCCACTCATTAAAAAGTACTTCTTTCTGTCTCTGGTTGGCATAATTTTCCCATTTTCTTTTCCCCCTCTAAAACAAGAGGCTGCCTTTCTAATGGGTTACTTACTGAAGAAAATATGAAATATTTTTTCCACACCTTGACAAAAGTTGTCCAAAATGAAACAGTGGCAGGGTCATGTACACCCAGATATGTCATGGCTGTAAGGGTAGTGGGGAGAGAAGGCCTGTCTGTAAGCAGGGGGTATGATTCATTTGGATAACAATAGAGTCCACTGCCCTTTTCTACCAAATGTTTTTAGTTTGCCTCAAATAAGTCATTGTCTAACTTGTATAAATCTTTCCTTCGCTTCTTGAATTATTGTTGGATATTTGGGAAAAATATTTTTTGGGGTTTATATAAGGGGGGAAAAAAAATGCTGATTGCGATCACTTCCAAATAACACTTAACTCCTTGACACAAGGTCAGCAGGAGGGTTTGTGCGTGCGTGCGTGTGTGTGTGTGTGTGTGCGTGTGTTTTCTTTCTAATCTGCGAGCTGTTCCCTGAGAGACACATTGAGAACTGGGGCTTGTCTGCTGACATGTTTTACACAGCTGATCCATTAGGATCCTGCTCTTCCTAGCCTCCCTGGCACCGCTTTGATCAGCGACATGTTTAAAAAAAAAAAAAAAAAGAAAAAAGAAAAAAAAAGTAAAAGGCACTTCTCTGATCAGGAATCCCTCCCCTCCACTAAATCATCCCGGGCACTTTAAAGCTATAGGAACCACTGAGGGACCCCTCAGCTCTGCGAGGCTTCACGACAGCTCTACGCTAAAACATCCAGACGTGAGACAGGAACGTCTTTTGCCCAGTGGCCTCTTCTGCCCAGCTCTGGGGTTAACCTCTTCCCTGCCCGGCGGGGAGCCCCCGCCAGCCTCCTCTGCCATGTCAGCCTTCCTGATGGGACGTGTCCGGAGGGGCTCGGAGCGCATCACGTACCCCGGGCACAAAGGGCAAATGCCAGCACAGCCTCACCTCACCTCCCTGCCTCCTTGCAAAAATTTGCCTTGCCTGGAAAATTCAGCTGCTGCAGGATCCTGACTCTGCCTTCCTCTTGAGGAGGGAGGTTTAACTTTATTTTTGCAGAGCGCCTTTCCAAAGGTCAGTCAGAAAAGCATATGGCGTGTCTCTGTGGGAGGGCACAGAGAGCGAAAAAGGAGATGAGGTGACATCATGAACAGGGATGGGTGCAGATGTGTGTGCTTTGACTGCCGTCAGCGCCCAGGCCAGATATGTATGAAAATGAGATTGTAGAGACAAGCTCACAGTGTATCTCAGCCAGCCTAAGAGGTGACAGGAGGCAGCAGGGGCACAGAGGTTTTGAATCGGATGTGGATGGTACAAAGGTGGTGAGGGATGCTCTGTCTGTGGGGGAGCATCCTCTGACAATGCACAGGGTAGACACAGCCAGGCTGTGGCTTGTCCATACCATAACTCCTTACAGCATATGCACACACAACCAGACGAGGCCTCACCAAGGTGTGAATGAACCCCTATGGGTTCATCCCAGCAGCCAACGCTGGGACTTCCCAGGTCCAGCTGAGCATGGCTGCTTGCACTGGGACGGCTGCTCCCATCACACTGGTGGTCAGGGACTGCTGACAGACGTCACTGCTTTACGTTTTGGCAAATCCTGTATGATAGAGCACATTTCTTTAGCTGTTTGAGACCACTTCGGTATATTAAAAACCCGACATCTTTAGTGCTTGCTGAAGGCACACATACAGGAGCCTAGCGTAAAAGCAAGCCCAAGAGGAAAGGGGGGACAGTTGCACAGAGGCCCAGGGGTCCCCAGCAGTGAGCAAGGAGGTGAGGGGAGCCGGGTACGCTGCAGCTGCTGTGACAATCCAGAGCAGCTTCCCCATCCCTTCTCTTTTAATGTCCCTGAGCCTGGTGGTGTCTTCATCTTGGTCACTTGCTGGGCAGTTACCACCAATGACCCAGAACAGCCCATCTCCTGGCAGGGAGGAAGAAACAATGAACAAAGTGGTCATCAGTGCCTTCCAAGCCAAAAAGGAAAGTCTTTGTTGCACTTGTTTCTTGCCACATTGACACCTCACTGGGAGGAAGAGCCAAGGAACCCGGGATAATATGGTGGTTTGAACACCACTCTGTGGTGTTCATTAGCAGCAGGTATAGTGTCATGGTGGTACTAGCGCATGGTGGTACTGATTGCTCGCCTGGGTTCAGGTCTTCAAATTCACTGCAGTTTGCAGTAGATGGAGTACATACCAGACATTGCAGAGATCCGGATGAGTTGTCCACTGCTCAAGGAAATCCCCTAAACCACAGCTCTAGCAGCTTCCCTTCTCCTCACCCATCTCACCCCCCACACATTAATTCCTTGCCTTTTTTGAGCATTTTTCACTGACTTGAGTGATGAGAGGGACTTTTTGCCCTGAATGTCCAGAGTGCCCTTTTTATTTGGTTTACAGAACAAATAGGGATAACATGATGGAGGATCTGCTCGACAGCTTTCTTGAGACTGATATTTTGGCTGTGCAGAAGTTGAGGAATCACTGAAACGCACTTTCTTTTCCCATACCCCTGGTGCTGGCTCACATGTAGCTCTGTGATTGCCACATGCACCAACTCTGCAAAACTTCCCAGTCCAGCAGCTTCTCTTTAAGGCACATTTGAGAGCACACACAATTCCACCTTTGGCACGAGGCATTTGCAAGAATTTAAAGGTACTGTCATCTAGCTTGGTTCAAGGAGGCTTTTTCATGTCAGATTGTGGTAGTAAGATGCCCTCAGTTGTTCACATTTCACCTCAAAGTCCCTGCAGCTTGGAGGGCACCACTAATCTGGGTCCCCACCACCCCAGTGTTCGTCCTGCAGATCCTCTCTGACATTCCACCACGTGCTTTGTTAGGCAGGCCAGGCTTAGAGGGGAATTAAAAAAAAGCTCAAATACCCAGAGTCTCAGTTCATTTCTGCTTCAGTTCAGATGGCGGCTGGAGGAGGATCTCTTCAGCTCTAGGTTTTCCTCACAGTATAAATCCCCATGACTGGATCCCATAAAACAGTCTCATAAGCTCCCTAAGAATTTGTCGGGATGCCAGGTCCAGCTTGCCTAGCCCTCGCAAAACCGGGTAGCTGAAAGCAGCAGGGTGAAAAGAAGACAAACACCTTAGTAAAAGCAAACATTAAAAAAAAAAAGGCCACATTAAAACAACATCTATTTTTTTCAGGCTGTTTGCAGATAAATGACCTCTGTTCTTCTAATTAAAGAAAATGTGCAATTAGCTTAATCAGATCTGTGGGAAGAAAAGCAGTCACTGAGTCTCAAAAGGCAGGTTCTGAGAAACTGCAGCCAACTTTTCCTGGGGCCGACTGGAGACACTACATCAGAAACAGCATGAGCCCTGCCAAAGCCTTCTTCCTGTGAAAAATGATGTTTCAATTTAGGCTCCTGTATATTGTATTCGTTAATCTCCCTCTCACTTGCTTACTCACTTGTTCTCTCTTGCTCTTTGGCACCGTAAGTAGAGGCATGAAGAAGTATTGCCCCGTACTGATACGGGCATTGCACCCTAATTTCTGAATGAAATAAAGTCAAGTTTATAATTTCAGTTCCCCGTCAGCCTCCATGTTCTTTGTACCTTGTGAACAAAATATGGGCTATTTCACGATGCCACCCAAGCGTTCGGAGACTAGAAAATAGGACTTTCCTTCAGGAAAAGAAAGTGCAACGGGAAAAGGTCTCAAAACCTTTAGCAACTGGGAGGGTGAAGGTCCTGAGAGGCTATTGGAAATCCTGGGGAGGAAGCCGAGCACAGAGATCAGTCCCTCCTTTCTATAGACAAAGTGGGAAATTGTGCAAACTACAGGACCAGTTCCCTTAACCCGTTACTGGGGTGTGTTTGTTAGTAACCTCCTCTCGCTTATTCCACGGGCACTCGAAGAGTAGAAATCAGGGAAGGAAGAAACACACGCCACGTTAAAAAAAGTAGCTGTTTTGAAGTATTAGCTATTCAAATAGTTTTAAAATCCAAGTCTTCTTCCTAAAAGCAGGGAAAATCCTTTTTAGTCAGGCAGAGTAAAGAGCCAGCCCTACGACGATCTTGCAAACCCACAAATTGGGCTGCAACTGAGCAAATGGAGACAGAACCAATTATCAGAACAAATAACCCTTATTCTGTCCATTCCCTACCCTGCATTTCCTAAGGGCATTTTCAAGCACGTTGTGAGCCATCTCTGCAGCCAAGCGGGGGTTTGGCTTTTCTCTGGATATTGCTCCTGAGAAGCGAGAGAGGGATACAAAGTCCTTCCTCGTTTGCCCCTCTTTGGGATCAGGGTTTGCACTCCCAGTGCAAGAGATAAGGACCATGTCACAAGTGACTATGGCTTGATGCTCTTCTTCTACCAGGACAGTCATTCCTTGATGCCTGGCCAGTAACCACCACTTACTCAGCAAGCACCTGCTCCTGTTCGTCCCCACCTGCATGTTAGCTTGTTGCTAATATGTCTCGTAAGACTTGGGCGGATATTTCATAGAATCATAGAATCATTTAGGTTGGAAAAGACCCTTGGGATCATCAAGTCCAACCAACCATCAACCCCACTCTACAAAGTTCTCCCCTACACCATATCCTCCAACACCACATCTAAACGAGTCTTAAGCACATTCAGGGATGGTGATTCCACCACCTCCCTGGGCAGCCTATTCCAGTGTCTGACCACTCTTTCTGTGAAGAATTTTTTCCTAATGTCCAGTCTAAACCTACCCTGCTGCAGCTTGAAGCCATTCCCTCTTGTTCTATCGCTAATTACCTCAGAGAAGAGACCGGCACCAACCTCTCTACAATGTCCTTTCAAGTAGTTGTAGAGAGTGATGAGGTCTCCCCTCAGCCTCCTCTTCCTCAAACTAAACAGTCCCAGCTGACCTTTTCTGTCGCCATAGGTGACAACGGCTTGGTTTGCCCATTTTGAACATCCCTCTTCTATCCCATGGGAATGACCTCAATTCTTCGGTGAGTGACTGGGTTTTGTGGAGAGCACAGCTCCACCTCTACACCTGTATCTGCAGGTACAAGTACAAATTGGAGATGTTGTGCTAGTTCATCTAGTTGAGGAAGAGTCTCCACGCCTCCATGCGCTGGCAAAAATCTGGTTGCTCACACGCAGGCAGGAAGTACCTACAAAACCAGGCTTTTTTTTCTGATTATGGGGGCATCTTTTTTTTCTAAACCTTTTTGCCCCCACGATTTTCAGTCTTTCATATTGACATTTACTAGAAAGCACTTTGATTTCGAAAAGTCCATGTGATCTTTTTTCTTTACTTGTTACAGATTATTATTTTTTAACAAGTAAATGGTTGGTTTTTCAGCTTTGGCCTGGTTTTTTTTGTTTGTTTATTTGTTTTTTTAAAATTCTACACGTAGAGAAAAGTTAGATATGTAGTTCCAAAAAGTAGAGGTTTCCATACTGTTGCCTGTGCTTTCTTGTTGACTCCTAATTTTTTTCTACCACTGGATAAGGGGAAAAAGTCAGGGTTAAAAATAAAGATGGGGCCCTAAAATATCTCCAAACCAACAATAGGAAACGGATGTGTTTATTTTTTGGTTGGTTTCCAAAAATCCGAAGGAGGTAATACTTTATGTTAAAAATATTTATTAGCTCGAGTAATGAGCACATTCAGATAAAGAGCCCGTTGCCCAAAGTGTGAGGAAACAAATAAGCTAAACCTTGTCAAATTTTACGTCATGTAATGAATGTTTGGGTGCAAAACCAAAACCTCTTGACCAGTCAGGAGGGAATAATGTGCAAGTCGGTGCCACACAGCCCCATGTGTGCTGTTTTTTGGGAAAAGCATTGCCATGCCTCAGGATGGATTCACCTTTGCTGTCACCCCTGGGCTCCTTTGAGGGAGTTATGGGCTACAAACTGGGGGCCTCAGACGACCCTCACTGCTGATTTCTATCAGCCCCCAGCCTGCGGGGTGGGTCAAGAGAGCAGGGTTTGCGCCTGCGTCCGTGGGTCCCGGCGGACCCCCGGGGATTTGCCTGGTGCGGCAGGGGCCGGCGGGCTCCCTGCCAGCAGCTCCGGAATGGCGAGAGCTGGAGGCTGGCCTGAGTCTCTGAAAAACCCCATCAGTAACATTTCTGACAAGATAAATTGCATTTTAAATGTGGAGATGACCTTGGTGATCAGAAATAAATCAGCGGGATAATCAAAATTGATGGGTAAGTCAAATCTAGAAAATTTATATACTGGAGCCCTATAGAATAGCTTGGAAATCCCCATAAGTCGGGTCCTGGCTGAAATTTTGGTCCCTTTGCTGTAGTAATTTAAACTTTTCTATTTACTTTGGCACTCCTCTGTTCAGTGACTTGGCCTGATCGAAATGCTTTGATATGTCCAGCAAGAATAAAAAATATAAAAGTTGAAGGGTAGTATCTTGGTTTAGGACAACTGTGAACATGAAATTTAATCCTGGGCTTTGCAAAAGGGACTCTCTAGAACATATTGGGGGGGGGTGGGGGAAGCAATTAATACTGCATTTAAAAAAAAAGAACAGTCCTTCCTTTTCGCTTTGCTTCGCAACGTCCCATAATTTGGGCCAAACCAAACAGTGCTTACGCCACTACTGATGTTACAAGTTCATGTACCGCTGCTGATGTTACGTACATTAACACAGCAGTCACTGGAAAGGAAAGGCAAGTGTAATTTATCCAGAACACGGACAAAAGGAGAGTACAGAATGAAGCCAGTCCTCCCATCGCTTTATTTTATTCCCTGCTGTTAATTGCTTTCTTGATACACCCTTGCTTTTGTCCTTTTGACACGTAGGCTACCATCATGCTCCACAGCTACCAGAGACGAAATTGCTCCAAGGCCCATTATCCCTTAAACAATCTTGAATCTACAGGCGCTGCTCTGACACTCTTCTAAAACCTATTTACTGGCTTCAGCGTAGCTATTCCTGCTTCATATCAGTGCAAGGAAAGTAGAGTCAGGCCAACTCTCTGATCTACTAGAGCCTGACATGTGGCTTACACTACTTTTATATCGATCAAGAATTTGGCCTGGACATCTCCACATTCTCAGTTTGACCCAATGTTTTAAAAAAATACTTCCAAATCTGCGCCTCTCTTTTCTGCCTTTCCTCATCCTTTCCAAACTCTACTGCATACACTTCATGTCTGCAAACTCAACCTGGACCTCTTACAGGACATTTATTGCTTTCTATTATACTTCATACTTGAGTTTACACATATCTGCTTTCTTAAAAACAATTTGGAGAGAAGCATCACTTTTTTTTGTAGGGCTGGTAAAGATTTTTCCACTGCTCTGAAGTCAAGCTGATTTTTAGCTAACAGGAAAAGATGTTTGTCATGAAGTGTGTCAGGGAACAGTTTCTGTTTTCCACTGGCAAGACACAAATGCCCGAGAACTGCGTATTGAGACTTCAGTCCCTGCGGTTGTCACTTCAGTGCCTAATGTTCCTCTTTTCTTCCAGGGGTCTGTTCAATGCTTGAGTGGTATCTTCAATGATATAACCCAGAGATCTTCTCTCTTCAAAAGCACTGGCTGTCCCTTTACTACCCAAGAATCTGAGCAAGGAGTTTGACATGGCATGACATGACAACTCCTTCAGAAGTCCTCTGATGGAGTTTCCATCTCAGTCTTCTTGACTGGGGCAATACATTTAAGCATTTCATAATCATCATGGGACACAGTAGTTATTTTCTGACCGGTCTACTTGCAAATTTTTAAAGCCCTTAAATATATAAAGGTTACAGTGCTTAACTTGGGCAGCTAACTAACAAACAATACCACCAGTACTAACCAGCTTATAGAGAAGATAAACAGCCAGGCAAAGAGGTGAAGGACTAGGAGAAGGATATAAAAAGAATTACAAATTATATTTTTGGTATGTGTATTGAAGATTATTGACGATCAAATCCAAGGATTCATGTAGGTGCTAGATATGGTGCATGAAAGGAAAGTAACTAAGTTCACTGACAAGTGTTGAAGATGAAAGACGCTTAACAAAGGAGCTGGGAGACAGCTCAGAATGAGTAAGAGAGGTGTCACATCAGGCACATCTTTGCTTCCACACCATTAATTGCTTCGATTCCCTGGTTTTCTAATATGGAAGACCCCATGCAACAAGTCGTGCTGGTGGGGAAGGACACCACTAGGCCATATAAGCATGCCACATCCAGGTCTGAGCCATCTAACCGTCCCTCTCTGAGCATGGGGAAAGACCCTTTGGATGGCACTTTAGGCAGGACATATCAGGCACAACCTCAGCAGAAGATCTCTCTCAGGGATCATGGAACAGGAAAAAGGCCATGCCACATATGCTGCTGCTGAAGGAGGTACAGGCTTTTGGGGAGTGCGATGGGAAAGCCAGATGTACAAGACTTCAGTCACCCACTGTGGAGGACTTGCTTATTATGAGCAAAGGGATCTTCTCACAATGAGACCAGATATTGGTTCAGCCATTGGACATGCAAGGATTTGGAATCATTTCAGTCTGCTGTTTCCAGAAGCAACTGCTGCCTCCAAAAAACTCACGAAAGGACTCTCTGCTTAGGATTTATCCATTTGTGGTCTAATCTTTTAAAATCATCAAGTGTAACATTTCACCATCTTCTTACTGCTTTCTTTCTCTCTTATTACCCTTCACCATAATGTGAACTACATTCTGATCTCATGTCATAGTTTTCTGCACTGAAAAAATATGAAAGCATTTTTGGGTTGCTGTTTTTTTCTTCCAGATACTTATGACTGTTTTAGGAGGGGGGGAAAAAAAAAAAGTAATTTGATGGCTCAGGACTTCAAGCAACCCCCTTCCCCACAGCAATACCCACAACTATAAATGCAGCTTATTTGGAAATAGAGTATACAGCAATGCACACATACTAAGCAGTTCAAATTCTGGTCATGCTCAGACAGCAGTTACTGCCATAATTTTCTGGCTTTGCATTAACTCATTGAGCAGGAGCCTTGGCTTGGTCACAGCATTTTTTCTTGTCTGAGAGATGACCTGGTTAATAAAGGGCAAACACTGGAGCTCCTCTGTTCTTTCCTCTTCCCTATCACACACGCGCATACACATATTAACATGCTTATATGTATGTGTTATATATAGATACATAGATATATCTCTATAACAAACATATATCTAGAACACTCACAGGTATATAGGCACACAAATGCATCCTCCTACTCTTTTCCAGCGCCAATGTGTGTGAAGACTTGAAGGGGCAGTCTGCTTCTCTGCTATAGTCTTACATGCTTTCATTTCCAATAATCCAGCAGATGCCCCTAGATCATATGGAGGGGAAATAGTTACGCCAGCTGCTTCTGGACAGACAAAATAGACTCTTGTGGCTATAATGTAATGTTTTCCTTGGAATATATGTTGTGCCATAGGAATAGGTGGCATTCCAGGCTCTTGAAATAACATACTTTTTCTTGGAGCCGAGGTGAAGTATTATCTATCAAAAACCTAAAAATGACCATCAGCAAGGAAATTAGGCACACACAAATGAAAACAGTCAGAAACCTGGCTCTTATCCAGGTGACAACTGATTTCTGCTTCTTTTAGGAGTTACGCACAGACAGTGGCACTGTCAGTTCACACGTGATAAAACAACCCCCGGCCTAAGTGGCTTTCCAAACTATGGTGGGTCTTCAGGGTTCAGCTGTTGGGTTGGAAGGATATTGGTCCGGCACTGGTGCAAGAGGCTGCACTGGTAGCAAACCTCCTGTCCCCGTGTGGGAAACACCAGGGGTCCCAGAGAGGGGGTGAGGTACCGGCCCTACCTGCTCCCACAGAACAATAGAGTTGACCAGGCTATTAGGGCCAGGCCATGACAGCAGTGCTGTGTATATGGCTGGTGCCTCCCGGGGACACTCAGGCAGAATCTTCGCTGTTGCGTTACACTAGTTCAAAGAAAAAAGGCGAATGATTTAAGCACTGTTCCAGGTGCGCCATGCAAGAGTGCCTCCTACACAAAATTTGGTCTGAAAATAGATGAACCTGGGGACATGATTATCCGAGGCTTGAGTAATAAAGTTAAGGAACAGTCTAAAACTGTTCATGCCATCACTGAAAATCACGGAAATCAGAGCCTGCTCATCGCCTCATGTAGTAGTTTATATATTGCTGCAAAAAGGGGGAAAACGGATGTAAAACACCTGAGTCTTGTAAAATGATTGCACAAGCTGTGAGGCAACTGAGGGGTGGTATCTGTTGGTGCTGCTGAAGGTGGAGCTGTAAAAGCAGTTTGAGGATGCAGAGACATGATTTAAAATACAAAAAATCAGAGGAGCTCTGACTGTCCCAGCTTTCGAGGGGTGGCAAGAGGGCCTCCCGGTTCCTGCCCACTGCTGCTCTGGGAGTCCGTGTTCGGTAGGACACAGATTGTCATCCTAAAAGGAAGAAAGCAAATCCATCCAGAGGACTGGAGCGTCCCTGCATAAGAAGGCGAGGAAAGCTTGGAACAGGAAAGACTTGTTTGCTAATGACAGTTCTGAGAATTTTAAAAAAATGAAGTGGAAAAAAAAACCCACCCTCCATGAAACATTGATTACATGCCAGTTCACATAGCTCTCCTTGGCTACTATGTATAATTATTATTTCTTTTAAAGACTAATAGATTCTATTCTTGACAAGCACAAAGCCAGGAGGTGGGATCTTATCCAGTATTTTCATTTTTTAGCCCACAAGAGGCAATGATTGTATCAGACTATTATTTGTCTGCCCAAATCACATTCACTGTGTGAACCTCTGTAGAGGACTTCCATTCTCGGGAAAAACTGTTCTGTCAGACAGAGTGCAGAAGAAACACTCCCTCTTATCCTGGTTAAGTCAGTTCAGTTAGGACAGAATCTCTTTTCCTAGCCTAAGTTTCCAGTGCCAACTTTCAACTTTGCATTTACAGTTTTCACCTGAAAACCTCTACACACAGAGCAGATTGGATCTGGGATATGTGAAAAAGCTGAATGCTCGAACAGCTGAGTCACATGTATGAAGTGGTGAAAATGGTAAGGTCAACCTCAAAAGAAGAACTGATGGAGCGTAAATGTGGTTGAGCCCATCTGATTTCCTGTCACCACACGGGAAACGTGGCTTTCACTGAATGGCTTTTTGAGCAACCAAAAGTCAATTCATATGCAAAGAGCTTTGAAACTCTTAATATGGAGGTGTTTTAAGAAATATGTGGGAGATCTGCTGGACAGATTGGGTTCAAAGCTTCCGTCCCAGTCATCCTGTAAAGCCCTAGGGACTTCCAGCCCAGTAAAAGAAGCCCACAGAGATCTTCATGTTCTCAACTTGTCTTTTGGATGACATTAAAGCAGAGGCAGTCCCAGAAGGCCAGGCACTATCCTTAGCCTTGCGCTTATCTGTCTGTGCACATTTTCTCCAGCACTTAGCGTTACCAGATCCTGACTCATAAGACTGGCGTTGCTTTTTTATGAAGCTACCAAAGGGCCCTGGTGCTAGCATGTGTTTGAGTGACCTGATAAGGGTATGACAGCGTGTGGGAGGCCAGAGGCGGGTAATGCCACTGGTATGTTGAGTGGGGAATTAGTTGTGTGTGTGGAATGACCTCTTCTTCCGTAAAACATCACCAAGACAGAGACCAAGGAGAAAAAGCAGGAGCGACAGTGCAAGCCCACCCTACCAAAACTTTCCATCCTCATGAATGGAGCCATTCACTGGATTCTGCTTCCCGTTTTGTTTCTGTATCCTTTTAATCTTAACACAGAGAACTTCCTCTCAGGGAATAACTTCTGCCGTAGCGTAGCCCCGGTGATGTCAGTGGAGTTACACCAAGACTGAGGTTGATCCCCATTTCTCATTGCCAGCAGGTTTTTCTACCTTGGGTAGCACAACTCTGAGAGGCGTTTGCACTGTTTTGGTCTCAGCCTGTTTCCTCGGAGAGCACTGCCTTGCAGAAAAGATTAAAAAATAAGGGAAAGAAACCATGAAAATGGTGCAGTTGTTTCTGCACAGAAGAGTTTAAAATGGAACCACATTTTATGGAATTTTTCACACACATCCTCCCCCTCCCTCAAATTTCAATGTTCCCTTTTCTTCTCTTCTCCTTGTTTTTGACATATTGCCATTGAGTGAAATGAAATGAGAAATAGCCAGGGGCTTTCTCTGACATTTTCTTCCCCACCCCATCCAACTGTCCACCCAGACTCTTCTCAGTTTTAATTTTTAATTTTTTTAATAGTATGGAACGGCAAAAGGGAACAGTCGGCTGTGTGTACTCATTTGCTGTAACCCACCCATTCTGCTGTTCCTTGCCACCTTTATCATTCCTTCAGCATTTTTTTGGACCATCTGAATCTGAAAAAAAAAAATCCTTGCCTGCAGATTCACTCCAGATTGACAGGGAGGGAAAAATCTGGCCCAAACATCTGAGATCAAGAGCTTTATGGCCTAGTCCTGCCTAATTTTAAGGGATTTTATATAGCAGAATTGGAAAGAACCAAGAGACACTTAGAGCACATGTTCTGAAATACCAAGAATAACAAAGCAAAGGCTTAATGAGTTCCAATGTGTATGTCTGCTGTGAGTAATGATGCTTAATCCTGCTACAAAATAATTCCTTTATATGTTCTTCTGTTTTTTAAAAAATGCATCATTGCTGCACTGGGGTCATAAAAATTACGAATATGTTTTCCCATGGCATGAAGCCATAGCATACTGTAAAGCATTGTGCTGGGCCATTATACACAGCCTGTAATCAGAAACAAATGTATTAAGTGAGATGATGTGATGCTACATGAGAAAAGTGAAAATAGAGCAGGGAAGTGTGATAGACAGTGACTTGGACCACAGCATCATCTCTGAACACCCCCTTTCTCTTCAGAAATCAGAGATTATGCCAGAAGAAGTTGTGTTTCTAGATCCTGGTCTAGAGTCAAACTTCTTGGAGGAGGGAGGAAATAAAACTTGTCTGAGAGACGGGGTAGGCAAAAAGAAAATACTGAATTTCCTATTCAGAAAGGGAAATACTACTATGCTGGTGAGGATGGTTGTCTGTGGTGGGTATTAGCACAGGCTTGGTAGTCATCTCCGAAATGCAAAGGAGCCCATCCCTCCACCGCTCCAACTTACAAGCTTGTTTCAGGGATGTAAATGTTGTCCATGACATGGTGAGAACTCTCGTTGAAGAAAGGGCTCTTGTTTCTTTGGATTTGTTTCTAAGACTTTACACCAGTACTGCTATTATCAGCTTAAAAACTAAACTTGACTCAGATTAGGAGAAATGGAGCAACTCATTTGTCTATTTGCCAGTGTTTATTTCCTAAAAAAAGATGCTGTTTGTGACAGCTGCTTTCATTTCCAGGAGTACACCATGACTCTTCAACATCAAAGCTGGATTTTAATTAATTAACTTAACTTTGCAGCACACAGAGCAAAAGGTCAAGTAAAATGAGACTCCTTTAGAAAAATGATAATCGCTATTAAGAAGCACATGGGCCTTTTGAATGCCCTGACACTTTATTTCCAAGCCCCTTAGAAAGGACTTTAGAAACTCTTAAAGCTCAGCCACCTTTGCCCTTTGAGAGATGTGCAGACTGGGCCATAACTGCAGCGTGCAGGTGAGAGCAGCCTTCACCCCAGCAGCAAAGCAAGTTACCCTCCTATTTCCCAGCTGTTACGGCAGTAGGCCCTAAAATCAAAGCAATGCCCAGAACGACCCACCTTCCAGCCACTGACATTTTCCTCTGATGGCTGCTCACGAGCAAACACACAAGTTTTTTTTGTCCGATTCATGCAAAAGCTGTATCAGCCATCAAACTCCTGCAAGCCACCATAAGTAGTTGTGAGTTAGTGGTGGAGGCACCATCCTGGAGGTTTTTAAAAGACGGGTAGACATAGTGCTTAGAGATGTAGTTTAGTTTTTGTCAGAGTTAGGTGGATGGTTGGACTAGATGATCTGAAAGGTCCCTTCCAACCTAGGAAATTCTATGATTCTAAGTAAAAAGCAGAGAGTGGGACCATCAAAACTTAATCACGAGGGATGTAGTTCATAAGTTATCTAGAAAGCAGATTGCTTGGACAATAGTGCTTTCTGCTCTCCTTTTTCCTTAAAACTGCCTGGATTTACCATCTGAGTAGGGCACAATAAAGAGTACCAAAGGACCTGGATAAATAAATCCTACCTAATTATTGACAATTATCTTAAGAATTGCCTCAGCAGTAATCTTAGAAATGGTTAGGATCCACCTAAATCTGCAAGACAAGCAGTCATTGCTTCTGTGCCCTCTACAGAAAACAACTGTCTGCTCAGCAATAGAGGAATCGCTTAATTTTTTGCCCCTGGAATTTAGAAATAAGTGATACAAACAGGAGAATTACATTTTAGGCATTATAAAGCCAGTCATTTTCTTCCTAGTGTCTTGGGTCTTGGAAGAAAAATTAGTTATCTTTGCAATGAAAGAAAAGTTACTTAATATTTGATATTTTTGGACTGTGCAATACAAACGTGTGTTTATGAACCACATCAATGAGCCAGGTGTCTTTCTTGTAAATCCTTGTGTAGCAGCATTTGCTTTTCTATCCCTGTTTCTCCCTTATGAAACAGTTTGGCTACTTAAAATCATAAAAGAAAATCTGAATGACACTCTTTGCTGAGTCCAGTTAACTTCCCCTTTGCATGAACAAATCCACTTAGAGGATGAACCCCCATGCATCTAAAGCTGTTGAGACGCCCAAACACAGAAGGTAAACCACATGCATTGCATTTGTTTGCTTTAGTAAAATGATTGATTTATTGGTCACAAATTCCTCAAAAGCATTTGTTTTTTATCCCCTGGGTTCTTATCAGAGAGCTCCCAACATCAGTCAAAATCACAGCTGTCATTCACTACAGCGCAGTGCAACTCCAAGGCTTTCCCAGTGCCCCCAGTTAACAGGGAGCCTTCCCCTACCCCCCCAAGCATGTCCCCTACCAGTGCACAGATATCCCCTCGTCCTGCAGTTGTTTGCTTCCTAGAATAGCTAGGTTTGAGGACGAGAGCCTTCCTAATGGAGCTCGAGTGCATTTGTGGCACAATAGGTCATTTCTGGCTCACTTGCTTTCTTTTCAGCTCATGGGACAAAAAGGGACATGCTTACACCATTTGCTTACATTGGTAGGTAAAGAAAACCTTAAATGTCGCATGAGTCACTTGCACTCAATTAATTTCTGCTTGTGTTATTTATTCACATTTAAGATATGACTTTTATTCTATATGTGACCTTCAGCAATGGAGCTGATAACAAGAACATTACTTTGGAAAAGTCAAAGGTTGAACATTAACCAGAAAAATAGTTCTAAGACAAACATTTTGAATGTTTTTTTCCTTCATATTTGGAAGTAACTTGTCACTTCCCCTCTCACCACCCTCTCTCCCTCCCTCCCTCCATATTGCTGTTGTGCTGCTGTTCCTGACACTTGGTAGACGCAGTAAGCACTTGTACCACCACATGATGGAGTCTTCTCCAGCTACTAGAATCAGATGGATCTTTGAGCTGGGTGCAAGCTTTTGCCTGATTAGCTTTTTGTTAACAATTTCTGGGCTTTCTCACCTCCCAGGAAGGCCACCTGAGAGAAGAGCCCCCATCGCCATGCTCTGAGACAAGGGCTCAGCTCTATGCTCCCTCTTTTACTCCTTGTTGCATATGATGAGTGGAGAAAGAGAAGAAAATATGTGAACTGGGGAAGAGGGTGAAGGATCGCCTGAGCTTCAAAATCACTGTATGAGTTTGAAGCGCTGATTTTGGCAGATGTCTTTTTCCATCATGACCCAGAATCTTCACTCAGGTATAATCACTGTCCCCAAGAATTGGAAATTTATTCTACAGTGTGAGTCAACTAGGGCCAGCAGTAGGGTGTTGTGCAGCTTTGGTCGTTAAAAAGTCTTCATATCAGTTAGGAAAGGATTGAGAAATGAAAAATAGCCTCTGCCTTCAAAGGTGAGTGCCTATTTTACCTGCGTATCAATTTGTCTTTTTTATGTGCAGACATGCTTGTTGAGCTCCAACTCTGCTCTGAAATCACTTCAGCTTTTGTTTTAAGGCAGTCTCCAATCCCAGTCACAACAACATCAATCCTTAAAAAAAATTTGTAAAACAATGATGTTACTTCTGCTTCCACCCATTTTTGGAAGCCCAGAACATGGGATGTATATATTTTATTCAGTAAAACAGCCTAATTGCCTGTTGTTTGGTTAATTTGAGCAGCAAAAATAAACCACCAAAAGTAAAGATGAATGAAACAGCTAAGATAAAACCAAAGCCAAACAAACATCGACAACAACAAACTAAGTGGCTGGAAAAGAGTAACTCCTGCTCTGGGAGTCATTCTGGGTGGTCGAGGCTCCGTCTCAGCCCACAGCAGGACGGGGGTCCCAGGGCGCAGGGCTGCTGGACTGGAGAAGGGCGGAGGCGACCACCTTTCCTGCTGCCTCCCCTCTGCCCTTCCTGCACGACTTGGCGTCGTTCAATCTGCCCTTCCCAGCGCAAACATTGCTCTACTGGCAATATTTTGATCTGCCCAGAAAAAAACAAAACAAAACAAAACAAAACAACAAACCAAACAAGCAGCAAAAACTGTAAGAAACCCACAGACAATCCCAGCATCTTTACTGAGCTTTAATACCACTGATTGAAAAAATCCTGCTACTTCTCCGTATATCTCGCTCTCTGTTCAGTCTCTCAAGACTTGTAGACTAAGTGATGTCTCGTACCAAAGAATGACACCAGGTTAGCCTATGCTGTGTGAATAGGGATTTCCTTTCATCAGTTCTTATTTTGCCATATTTCAGTATTTTATTAAATGTCCTCTTGCCCTTTGCCATGGAACGAGGTGAATAGAAACCTCCTGGTCTTCTTGTTTGGGACAATTTATTCTCTCATACGATTTCCTCGTGTCTCCCCTTATTTTTGTCTCCCACAAGGTAATCTGTGCTTGGATAACAGACTGCTCCACTGGTGTTGCTGATGCAGCCAGTGCCAGACAGTACCAGAAGCCTTCCATCATAATTTCCTTGCAGAAAATTTGCAGCCAGGGTCACAGACCCATAAAGCAGGCTTGGCTTAAGGCAACTGGGGCCTGACCCTACCACAGTGTGCCTTCTCCTAGCCCTCCCAGCCCGGCCCGCACTTTCCCCCTCTCTCATCCCCCTCACTCAGCTCCCCATAGAGCCCTCCTTCCCCAGACAGATGATCCCATCCTTTCACCTCCCTGGGATGGACTTCTTCATTTTTCCTTAGCCAGCTCCCCTGGACAGACTCTTGGTTTCTCACTGACTTGTTGTGCTGTTGAGGTTTCTTGGCCTGGGTCCCAGGGTTCCTGCCTTAATCCATCCCTTCAAAGAGATTTGGATAAATCTGGATAAGCTTCCAAGCCTTTGGATGCTTATTCAAAGCACGAGGCTGAGGGAAAGGGGGAGCATCCTTGAAGGAAGCCAGAGGCCATCTATGTACAGTCAAAAAAACTTTTTTTTTTCCCTTCTAAATCAGAGATGCCTCCCCAAATCCCTCAGCACCTGTGTGTCAAAATCTGCATTTACACTAGTAAAAAGGCAAACCCTGGCCTGTGCATCCTGAAGCAACATGCCTGACATTTAGATGTACAGATGGGCCAGCATCTCATCAGGTTGTGTGTTGCAGAATTAAAAACTGGGATTCCTTCTTTCAGGAGAGCTCGGGTATGTTTACATACCACTGGCTATTTTCAGGGTGACTCACTACAGAAGTCCCATTTGAAACCAAGAAAGATCATAGTTTTGAAATGAAACTCCCTGAAGAGGTGTGAACACAGCAACAGATCACAAAAAAATGTGAGGCTGGATTCTCCAGCCCGTGGGAGTCCTGCTGGGCGGCAGCCGGGGTGGGGGGGTCTTCTGCTGCGGCCAGTTGCTGACTCTGGGAACATGGGCAGGGTGAAGCAGCTGTAGGAGCTGGGACCAGAAGGAAACCTCTTCTGTACCATCCGCCTTCCTCCTCGCTTCTGACGTTACAGATGGACTGAGAAAGTGCCATCTGGAGCTATTTCTGCACGTGTTTTGGGTGGTTCTGGTCCTGGCTTGAAGTCGCTGGCACCTGCCATGAAACTAGGCATTATCACAGCATTTCAGCTGCACCCAAATTAGGAGCAGACTTCAGCCCCTCTGGAACACAAACCAGCATTTGCTTGAATCACAGTTACTCCAGTCCTTCCCATTAGCCCCTCAGCATTCAAGATACATTCATTCATAGTTTAGTTTCCTGCTACAAACATGTTTGCTTTGGGAAAACTGATCTTTATTTTCCATACAAATGAAGCCCAGTTGTGTCCTGTCCACCAAAAGAACAATTTGGCTTTAAGCAGCTTTAAGAAAACCACTATCTGATGTCAGTAAATCTCTGTCTATGCTATAACTGCTTTAAGTCAGGAAGCAGTGGGTGTGCTCAAAACAACACATAAAGATAAAGATTTCCAGTGCCAGGAACGTGAATGTATTTTGGAAGAAAACACGGGGGGCATTCTGTGCGGGAAGAGATGAAAACATGCGTCAGCCTGCGGAGCCTGCCAGTGCCACAACACACACGTGCCGGCTGTCTTGGGTAGCCACATCTTCAGATAGAGAGATGGAAGCACTGGAGGGTCCTGTCCTTGGCACAGGCGCAGGGCAAAGGGCTGCTGGGCTGCTGCTATTATTCATTTCTTTGTCTTGCAGCAGAGCGAGATGCATTCCTCTGTCCTGTAGGAGCTGAAGGAACGCACCAGAAGACATGCCAGCCCCATCTCTTTTGCAGCCATGGATGCTGAACAGTTTCTTGGGGCAGGAGAGGATTTGGCCATTGGGCCATGTTGCACTCCTGGACTCCCATGGGGACCTACCCTCGTCCTTTCCTGAGCAGAACGGGTGTTGCCACAACCAAACCCTTACACGTTGGTCACTCTTTGACCCTACAACAACCAGAAAGCCCTCAAGGAAAAGGGCATCTATCAGTCCTGTGGGCTAACTGTGTGTCCCTAGAAAAGCCATTATAACATGTGATGCTGGAATAATTCCACCAAGGCCAAGGATATTTCTATCCCTTCCCCAGCATGTGTAAGTTACATGGGAAGAGAAGTCACTACTCTCTGTTAAATGTGTACCTGCTTACCAACCTAATTCTTTGTCTTGTTGCTGGTTTTCGTCTTTCTTACAATGCAGAACAAAAAAAAATAATTGGAAGTATATATCCACTTTGTTACTGGAGTGCTTCTTCTCCAAGACATACCATCTTTTGGGTCCCAGGGCATTGCACTTACACGACAGGGAATCAGTTCGCTGACCAGTTTCCTACTTAAAAGGCAGAACTTTTTTTAAGCCATGAAGACACACAGTAAGTTACCAGTTGGTATTTTGACCCAAAATGGTAGGCGCATCACCTACATCTTTTACTACTTCTTTCATCCCAGAGTGTCCCAAAGCTAGTCATACAGTAAAGTGCTAGCAATCGGAGTTCCACTGTCCATATATTTTGTCTGCCATTAGCCTTCCTCAGACAACTTTTATTCTCTAACTCTCTTCACAGTTTTTTTTGGGAGGGAAGAAGGCGGCATAGAGAGGGCTGAGGCTCTCCTATCACCCCTTGCCAGAAGGGAAAAGGCAATGGCAGAGGGCCACAACGAAGGGTATTGCCTTAGCTTGGGGAGTCTGTGTCCCACACTGTGTCATTGGGAGGTTGCGCGGTGTTAGCAGGGCTGGGGTGCCAGAGTGGGAGAGGCAGCACCTTCTCCTGCGCTGGGGAAATGGATGTCCCACCAATGTTCCTGGGTTGCCCCTTAGGACGCAGCCTTACAGACAGGAAAGCCATGATCATGCGCAGTCTCTGCCTTCTATTTTTTAATAAAATCTAATTTTCAGAATAACCAATATTTGTGTGACCTTTGTACATACTTTTTGCCTCTAACATAAGTTATAAAGGCTTTGGGCAAGAGCCCTCTGTGCTTGCCCTCTCCTACTCCATATCCAGAC
This sequence comes from Larus michahellis, assembly GCF_964199755.1. Classification (NCBI taxonomy): domain Eukaryota; kingdom Metazoa; phylum Chordata; class Aves; order Charadriiformes; family Laridae; genus Larus; species Larus michahellis. Next base: position 118,181,003 of record NC_133897.1, read on the forward strand.
ACATCTGTGAAGGCAACTGCATAAAACCATCATGGATTCAGACAGGTCTAGTCCCAGACCACCACGCTGTGCCCAGCATCTCCAGGGGAAAACTGGCAATCCAAAAGGCCCTTCTGGGCACAGCACCTGCTCTCTGGCCTCCATAAAGTTACCCATTCCTTGCTGAACTGCAATCGCCTTTCCAAAGCCAGAGAAAATAACCTATGCATTTAGGGACACTTACGCAACCTAAACAACCCAGCATAATTCCAGCGAGCACAGCCACGGTAATGGTCTGCTGCCAGGTATTCAGACAGAGTATATAACAAAGGCAAGAGAGCAGAGCTCACGAAAGTAAGGGCAAGCAGTATGTTAAGACACAGAAGTTAGCCTGAGTAAGTCTGGCTTTTCCCTAAGAGGGAGAGAAAAGTGCTGTCCCCCGGAGCCTTCTAACACTGAAGCTTACAATAATAATGAAATCTCCATGGGCCCAAATGTGCCTCCCACACACATCTCGGGTAGGAGCTTACCACACAAGGAGTCCTGCTGAAATTAATGGGCTGTGTGTGGATTACAAGACGCTATTTGGAATAACTGAGGATGACCTCGCAGACATTTTCCCATTGTTGTTCCCACTGCCCGTTCAGTATACCTGGCTTTAAGCTTAACTGCGCCTCTCCATGAAGGAAATGAAACATGGGGAGGGAGACAGAGAGAGGGAAAAGTATTTATGTCGGGAAGCATGGTGTCATGGCTGAAGTATAAGCCTGGAAGACTTGGTCTCCAGCCTTGGCTCTCCCACTGACTCCTTCTGTTATCTGGATGCAGTTTCCCATCTCAGCTCCATCCATCTGCCAACCGGAGCCTGTGCGTCAGGCGTCCCATGCAACTTCATGTCACAACATGCACAGCTCCGGCGATGCGGGGCTGGAGAGGATCCCCCAGGATCCCACCGCCCACCCATCGCTCTGTGCGGGTACAGTCCCGAAGGGGGGTGATGTGGCTGTAGCCACAAAGGAGGCAATGGCGGTGCCTGCGTCATGGGCCTTTTCCTGTTTGCTTTATTCCCGGGGGTTATTTCTGGGCTGGAGGGAGGCTGCAGCGTGATGTCAGTGTGTAAACAGGGAGGTGAGTGTCGTCAGGGCTCAGGGGGTGGAGGTGAAGGCATGTCTGGCTCCCCGGAGTGGGGAGCAGGAAAAAAAATCAGTGCAGATAAAGCAACATAAGGGAAATGGCAGTGGAGCCATGGAGGAGGCGGCGGGGGGAGAGGGGGGAAAAAGGCTGCCGTCCCCATGCAAATCGTTTGGGAAAACAGTACACCGCCCTCCGTTAATTCCCCTGATTAAAACCGCATTAGTTTGTAGGTGTCGGGGACAGGCAGCTGTTTTCAAGGAAGCCCTGGCTCCACCAGGTCCTTCCTCGCCGGGCAGCGGCGGCTCTATCTGGAGGTGCATGTCAGCGAGGCGCGGAGCCTGCCGACGCTTGTCCTCCTCCTGACAGGCCCTGGCCAATGTCCTGCTGCTGAGGGTCGTGGTAATTTACGTCCCTTCTGTGTACATTAACTTATCTGCAGCGGAGCTGGCAGGGCTCTTTCAGCCAGGCTGTCTCCTCCGCAGGCTGGGAGACTTTTCCTGCCTGTGGGACCCGGAGCGGGGACCAGCTTCACGTCCCTGCCAAGTTCCTGCGCCTGACCAACAACAACAAGCAGCGCCGCGGAGCCGGTGGCCGCTCGCCCAGCCCCGCCGGCATCGCCATCGCCCCCGCGGACCCCATGGACCCCACGTCCCTGTGGCACCGCGTGCCCTGGGGAGGGGGGAGCCAGGCGGCCGCTGGAAACCAGGCGCTTGATTGTAAGCCCCCCACCCCAACTCTCCTCCCCGGTTTTATTCTGCTGTTTCGGCAACAGCTCAAATGGTTATTTATTATTTGCAGCTCCCCCGGGGCTCTTTTCCCATCCCTCCTCCCCTGCCTCCCGTGGAAGGAAGCGGCCTTCTCAGGCAGGAGGCAGATACTTCCCTCTGGGCTGCAAATTTTGGTGGCCTGGCTGGGGTGACTATCCTTACGTGTTAACTTGCAGGGATGTTAACATACAGATATGCTGTTATCAACAGCAAATTCACTCTTTGCCTGAAGAGACAAGTATCCACCAGTGGTGACAGGCAGGTGTGCAGGCACCACCTGAGTCTTTCTCGGAGCAACACTTTTTCCCATAACTCAGGGTATTCCCCTCTCATCCACATGATGAATTTCTCTATCATCCCAACACGCACAACTGAATATATTTAATCATCCAGTAGCTCTAAGGAGGTTTCCCTGATTTTGAAATTTTGGGGGGCCGTTGCATTCAGGCTCACTGTTTCTGTGATAATCCCCTTGTGAATCACTGAGTCCTTATTGGAAATCAGAAAGGATGAAGCAAACTCTGTCCACTATAATCCTTTTTAAATTTACTATCACACTCTACTTGTCTTCGACTAGGTTAGGCAAGGTTGCCCATTACCATTATGAAGCCCACAAAAATATTGAAAGCAGAAAGCAGCAGTGGCAAAGACCATGTGGTCCAGCAGCCTGAACCCACGCCAGTTCACCCAGACAGAGTTGATCTGCCAACCTAATTGCTATTAGAAAAGAGGGGAAAAAAGAGTTGATACTTGTAACAATATCAGAAAATGTGCCTCCTTACACAGTCTTTCAAGATTTCCTGGATGACACCCATCAGATGTCTTGCTTTGGCACCTGCAGAGAGCCGCTGTTATACCAGGTTGTATCAGAAAACCGCCTACAAACTCTGAAACTGTCACAAGAATGCAAACAACCACAAATTACCTTTCATCTTCACAAGGATTGAAAACTGTGTCTTCTTAGTAGCTATTGGCTTGATATCCCCCGGATACTTTACACCTACATCTCAGCCTACTAATGCCTGGTGTAGCTAGTAGGTACGACACTAACTGTGAGGCTAATTATGGGTAATTTTGTTATGCTCACAGACCTCTTAGTGAGAATTAAGATACTCAAAATTTAAAAGAAAAAGGATCTGGGTTTTGGTTATAGGCTGTATATACCTGCTCTTGTTCTCCCCAGAAGCTGCAGGTCACCCTTTACCAACTTGAAGCTGTGACAAGATGAACAACCCCAAATCAAGGGACAGGACCCACAGCGGTAACTGTGAAATACAAGACCTGTATTTCCTGCTGAACAGTCAAATTCCATGGAGTGAAGACTGGGGAGAGAGGCCAGCAGGCACCTGCTCCCAGCATGGTGCAGGAGCTTGCAAGTTCGCATCGGACTCTGTGTTTCCACCTTTGCCACATTAATGGGTCTTTCATTGAAGACTCCATGCCTTCCACTGGGCTTGACAAAAGATGCAGATAGGAGTAGGGTACCTGGGAAATTTATGTCCCTTGGCAAGACAGAAGAGCAGCAGCAAAGCCGTCTGCTCTAGTGGCAGCCAGCTGCCTGCAGCAGCAGTTCTGGGACACCTCGAGTGCCCCTCTCCACAGAGAGCTCGCACAGGCTGTTTCTGTAGCCAGCATGAGCAGATTGAGCAATGCGGTGCCGTCATGTTGCGTGGTACCTTGCAGATAAGATGAGTGACTGCATCTATTTGCACGTGGGAAAGGAAAATGTCTTCCTGGTCTATTCTTGCAAGTTTAGTTCTTGGTGGTCTAAGCTGCCTGCCAATGGAGCTTATGGGCTGTGTAGCAAGGGATATTGCAGCATCTCTGGTTGTTAATAGAAAATTTAGAAGATGCGTCCACACATCTTTCCCTGGTGCTCAGGGCCAATCTGTTGGCCTCAGGACATCCCACCGGTGAGCTCTCATCCTTACAGCCACACCTGCATTACTGCTCAGCTTTGGTAATAAATACCATAAGTACAGATGAATAAATTAGAATGGAATCCATCCATCTCTGATATTCCTAGGTATAAGCGTGAAGAAATCTGAATTAGAAAACTATGTGACTTGCATAGCCCTGCATCCCTAATTGACGGTTCTTCCTCACAAAGGTGTGCCTTTAAGTGCTGTATTTTCATTTGCAGTGTATGGTAGCACCTGTCCCAAGCACTCAGCTTTCAGACAGGTACCTGCACAGGAGAACAAGCACTCTTCAAGGACATCCCTCATCATTTTATTCTGTAACTTCACGGAATTCCCATAGGAAAAAAAAAAGGCTGGATTGTAACAGGAAGACTTCCATTGTCCAGAACTACTTCATGTTTAATGAAGATCCTAAGGCTTGATGCAATATTTGTGAAGTTCGCTCTGCCGCAGACGGCACTGTTTGCCCCATTTTGACTTAAAACTAACTAACCTCTTACAAATTCAGGCTTTGATTATAGGGTCTCATTTTTAAATACAGCTCAGTCAACACACGGAGGTGAAACCTCCCCAGGCTTTTCTGAATTTTGTTCTAAAGGTGATAACACAAGAGACTGGGATTTTCTGTGGAAAAGCTGACAGCTTTTTTCCATGTGAAGGACTCTCATTGTCCTCATTGTCTCATTGTCAGTGTTTTCTGCTGAGGACAACACAAACACTTGAGTCATGAAGCACATCCCTTCCTTCAAGCACTTCCAAGTCATCATTTGCTTGTGTATGTTACTGTGTTTAAATCCAGCTTTATGAGTTTTACAGATGGGAAGGAACAGGGGGTGGAGGGCGATGGACACCCAGAGCCAGAACAGAAATAGAAGGAAATGATCAGCTTGGAGCCCAAGCAGACACGGATACATGTTTTTCTCTGGAAACCACTTGAATGCATCGAAGAACACATTTAATCGCATGCAACTGATTTTGAGCAGGCATCACTTGGGTGCTCCTCTCCTGAAACTCCATAAAAGATTTCAAAATAGCTTTTTGTTTTCTCACTGAACGTCACTCAGTCCTTCTGCCAATCTTTCTTAAGCCAAAAATCACTGCCAAGTCATAGGCACAATGTTATGCATCGGACATAACTTTACAAACACTTGATGCAAATAACTGTAATTAAGAAAGAGCAGCAGCAAAGAGCTAACCACCTTGCCTGTTTTACACGGCTGTTTCCATGTATTTAAGTTTTACAATGAGCTTTAGAAGAATAGCAAGTAGGGTCAGTGGCATTGTTAAAATATAGAAATGTATGTGTCTGTATATCTGTACGTTCAAGACAGAGCAAGTCTAAACGTTACTGAAAATTTACAGTGACACTATCTGTTCTTCCAGTTAAAGGAAAACTCCGGTTAGACCCTGTTTTTAGTTCTTACAGCCGTGCCTCCCAGAATCATGTATTTATATGACAATCTCAATTTTTCCATCCTGTGTTTGCAATGGGAATCTTGAAAATCATGTGCTTGTGGGCCACTACGTCAGGATGCAGGGGAGCAGACCCATTCTAACGATACTTAAAAATCTCCTGGTGTTTAAAAGAATGTCACAATTTGAGGTTAGAAATATCACCATGAAAGTTCGTCTCCTTATGAAGGCAGCTGCAAGGGAATACACTGAGCAACCCACACATTCCCTTCCCATCCTGTCTATGATGCTGGGAGTCATGAATATCCCTTGATCAAGTCACACACAGGATGAGATACTACAAGACTGATTCTCACCCTTTGATTCCTTGTTTTCTTTTTGTTATAAAAGAGCCTTATCTTTGTCAACCAAGAGCAGCAGTTCTTCCACTGGCACACACGCAGCAGAGATCTCCGGCTCTGACAGGGGCTCGTCAGCTTTCCCCACCTGTCAATCTTACCCAGATGTATTTGCATAGACCTGTTGATTTTGCGCACAGTACCAGCTGAAATTCGAAACTTTCCAAAAATCATACAAAGAAAAGAACATTTCTGTCTGAAGTACTTTTATGGCAAGTTTCACAAACCCTTCCAATCGCATTTGTAGTCGAAACACTGGCAGCTGGCTTTTTGTTGTTTTCTTTTCTCTCTCTCTTTCTTCTGGTGACATTGCCAAGCTGTGTTCTAATCTGGTGGGCATTGGGGAAACGAAATAAAAAAATAATTGCAGGGCTTCTGGTAAACTTGAATTTCTCTGAGGCAAGGACTTGTGCTGTGAAGCAGTCAGAAATCCAAGAGCTCTCTCCCAGTGCGTGCACTTTGCCATCGAGGGGGCTATGTCATTTCTTTGAAGCAGGCTCTATTTTGATGGGCAAAACACCAGAGGATGACGTAAACCTCTAAGGATGATTACTTGGGTCCTGTGTCCGGCTTATTCTCAAAAAAAAAAAATGCCTTGAAAATCTTTAGAGCTGCTGCTCTTTTGTCTGTCAGCAATGAAAACAAGGGAGATGTTACTGGTCGCAGAGCAACTGAATCAAAGGACAGGCATTGTGCCACATGATGTTTTCTGGTCCTCTCTTTTTTTTTCTGGAGAAGTCTGGATAGAAGTGCCAGCTTGGTGGACACTACGCAAGTCCTACACCACGTAGTGTGCAGTTTGTCTTGGTCTGACACTGAGAGTTCAGTGCAGTTCCCAAGGTATCGGTGGTCCTCATGGCTGTCACCCACATGGAGCTGGCTCGCCAGGCTTCTGGCTCAGCTTGGTGGCTGCTAACGCACATTCAGGAATGTCAGTGATGCTACATGCTTTCTCCCAGCATCACGGGCAGCTGTATCCATGCAGGCACAGAAGCTGGTAAGGATCCACAGTAACCCTCTGCACAAGCCCTGTTGCAGGGCTCTGAGGATTTTGACAGTAACATAATGAAGCTGTTGGTGTTCTTGGCATTTACATAGTGACAAAAAGAAGAAAGAGAAATTAAAAATGTGTCTGAGAATCATCATGTGTCATAAACCTCTAATCTTAATCTCTGTCTTTTCACCCAGTAAATCCTCAATTCTTCATAATACCCTCCTACACCCGCCCACCATTCCCGTTCCCAGAACAAATCCCCCAGATTCCCAGCAGTCTTGTGGCAAAGTACCAAAATCAAACTAATAATATGAGAATTTTTCCACTTTCCTCAAATTATTCACAATGTGACAATTGCCGTATAAGACAAAACAAAGTCATACTTGTGCTAAAATTCTTGGGTTATGGTTTATTTATCCTATTTGATTCTGTGCGCACTCCAAAATTACATTTGTCACAGGAGCATCTGAGCTTCTTGCAGTGATGCATTAAGAAATGTCTCTCTCTTCCAGCAGCAGAAATTGTGCAGGGCAAGGTAATCTAGAATTAGACACAACCTCAGATGCAATACAGAAAGTCTCACCGGTACCCGCTGTGGAGAGCAGCGAGATCAGCTATTGGAGACATCATTTCATTTCCTGACACTGGTCAAGGCCTGAAAAGTCACTGCTTTATGTGCAGACAGTTTTCCCTTTCTTACCAAGGTTCCTGTTAGAGGACCTTTGACCACAGCTTTCATCCCAGATCTTAAATGGAAGCTTTTTAGATTCCCCACACAGGCCAGAAGAACATGGAGATAATTAACAAGACCATAGACTTGATTCAAATCCTGATGGGAGGCCATTCAAAGGAGTAGAGGACAAATAAGACAAATCGGGAATAGCCTCAGCCATTGAGAGAACACAGGACCGCTTTCTGCACACGTTGATTCTCTGAAGGCTTTCTACATACTGCACTGCTGTAGCCTGGCCAGGAAATGGCACAGGAATGAATAACTGGAGCCAGACCACTGGCTGTCGGAGTGGGAGAAAATATCTTGACCAGCTCTGGATAGAAGTGGGCATTATTCTTGCTACACCTCTTCAATAACCCTAAATCCAAGATTAAAAAAGAAAGTGAAAAATATGGCACATGACTGAGGATAACTATAAGGAACATCACACGCTTAGAGAGAAAATGAGAAATGTTAAGGCGTAGCACAGCTTCCAAGGGACATAAAATAATAATGAGACATTCTTCTGCAAGTATATTGATCCAATCTGGTTTGGTTTTTTTATTTCAGTCTTCACTAGAAGAATCAACTGTGACCAAATGTCGAATGCGGTTATAACTGCTGGCAAAAAACTCATTGGTCAAAAGTCTTTAGTACACCATTAATCAGGGGTAAAGTAGAAAATGGCAGATTGTTACCTACTATGCAGTTAAATATTGTCAAATGGGTTTCACCTGATGAAATTCAACAAATTTGGAGTCAATCTCAGTGATCTGAAAACTCCTGATAGATGGAAGAAGTTACAGAGTACCAGAAAAGAGCAAATATAGCACTTTTTTTATAAGGAGAAGTCCATGAACCATAGCCTGCCATCTTGATTTTATTATTCCAACAAAATACTGTAGCCAGACCATCAGATGACAATCAAACTACTTGGGAGATAACAGCTGCAGAGGAAAATGGCTTTGTCAAACAAACACTAGCTCTGTTAAACCCAACTTAATTTTCCTCTCTAGCAGGATTTGTGGGTTGATGTCACATATCTGGATGCGAGCAAGGCTTTTGACACTCTCTTGTGTGACGGTTTCCTAAAAGGAAATTATAAGAAAGCACGAGCTAGTCAAAACTATTGGAAGGCAGGTGCTCAGCCACTTGGAAAACTCTACTCAGAAAGTAGCTGGAAATAGGTCATTGCCAGACTAGAAAGTTTCTTTGACTGGAGTTCCACAGGGGTCCGTCTTGGATCAACATTTTTATTAAAAACTTGAAAAATGTCAGAAGGGATTTCTCACTTCTTGGAAGAGGGTGGAAACATTTTGGGAGGCTAGATTAGAATTCAAAAGATCTTTACACATTGAAGAACTAGTATTAAAAATAATATTATCAGTAAGGACTAGAGTAAAGCACTGTAGCTAGAAAGACATTCTCAGCTGTCAAAATGCAAGTGGGGGGAAGAACTGAATGGGCAACTGTTCTTCCAAAAAGTGAACTAGAGAATGTGGGAGACCACACATTGAGGGTGAGTCAATTTTATGATACTAATGCAAAAAAAAAAAAAATCAATTTTCTAAATTATGAGGATTTTTAAAAGGGAACATTTTATCTAAGACTCAAAGAAATCTTTCCATTCTGCTCAGCACCTAGAAGGCATCTGTCAAAGAACTGTGTCCATATTGAACAGACATTTCAGAAAAGACTTGGACTAACTGAGGAAAGTCAAGAATAACCAGAGGTTTAGACAACATGACTTATAGTCAAAGAATGAAAAAAACAAGGTTGTTTGGTCCAGAGGGGAGATGTGATACTACTTTTCAAATACATAAAATGCAGCTGCAAGGAAAAGAGTAAAAAAGAAAGCTCTTTTTGTCTATTGCAGATAGAACAAGAAAATGTGAGCTGAAATTGCAGTGTGGGATATTTCTTTCAAATATAAAATGAAAATTTTCTAATGGCAAGTGCAGTTAAATGCTGGCACAGATTGCTAAAACTACTGTGGACTTCTGATGGTCAAGAATAATTTGGGTGTTCCTCTCTTGCAGGCAAATTACAAAATTGATACCTTTTAGTTCAGTGGTCCCTACCGTTCTGCAAACAGCGAGGAACACAAGAGCACCCTTAATCCATGGGCACGACCGACCAACTCTAGTGCATGCCTCCCACCAAGGGGAGCACATCTGATGCCAACTCTTAAAAAATCCTTTCTTTTGTCAGTGTCTTCTGGGTTATCACCAGCTTTACCTTTCAGCAGCTAGTCTTAATCTATGCATTGCTCTCATCCAGATAAAGTCATCTCGGTCACATTAGCCAAGCAGCAGGACTGTACAGCAAGACAGTTGATCAGAACTATCTGCCAAGAGTGCACATCATCAGACTGGCAAGATGATGTTGAACAGCAGAGGAGAGAGAATTGATCCTTGAGGGACTTGATAAATGCAAGGTCCAACAGCAGAAACATAGCTTTCTGCCTCTAGTAGTCGCTGGCATCCCTCCAAGAGGGACCTGGCCATTTAGTACATTACCCTGGCCCCCTGTTAACACTCTCAAGTGAAATAGGAGTATCTTCAAGTCAAGAGTGTAAAATGTTGAAGAAAGATCCAGAAGGATGAAAACAGATGGCTGTTTTCTATCTATTGACAAGGAGAGATCGTCCATCAATGCCACTAAAGTGGCTTCAGTTCTGTGTCCTGGCCTCAATCCAAATTGCGCCGTCTCTCATGATAATTAATATCCCTGCTACATATAAATGCACAGGCCGTACTCCATCTTCCCATCAGATACTGGCCTGAGCAAAAGGACATCTGTTCTGATCTACAGTATGGCTACAGTCAATATATATGCTATACTTCTTTCTCCCCATCGGATGGCACATGCGGCAAGATGTGCTAACACAGCTTAATTCAGAAGCAACGTTTCTCACAGTTCTAGAATGAAACTGAAATACCCTGTTGGAAATAGAGATGAATAAAATTATCCAATAAGTGAATGCCAAGGCTGAAATCTTTGTAAGCACTCTTAGGTAATTCCTTAAAAAAAGAGAGATCCATTATGGCCTAACCTGCACTTTGTCACCAGTGTTGTTCCACTGTCAAGGTAAAGAACTGAGGAATGTCCGCAGACTTGTTATGACATTAATCATATTAAACAAGGCATGTGAACAACAACGGCAATTAAACTGTAGCAATCAAAGACATAGGAAGCATTTACATTTTGGAAGACCATAAAGTGGTATGTTTTACTTAGAAATCACAAAGGTTGTGTCAATCTGTAAGACAGGAACTATATACACATCCTTCCTAAAAAGTAGCCCTATCTCAGGCAGAATTTGCCTGCATCGCCAACAAAGAGTCAGAGAGTTCACAAGGTACTAAAAACTTGACCCTGGTACACAGTGGTATACCCTCTCCAGACTAACAAAGTATAAACAGTTCAAAAATATCTCCTAGCATCCACTTCTCCTATGGCTACCAGAAAAATCCCCACCAAATAGCCAAGCTAAATAATTTTTAGAATTGCTGTACAGAACTATAATGCCTCCCAAACTGCTATTTCACCACTGGGAATACTGATGGGTTGACATGAATCACTGACTGTAAACACATCTGCTCTGAGGAAATAGGCTTTTTTTCCCCTCAAAGGGTTTCATATTTCTACATGAGGAGTCTGAACGGTGAAGTCAAGATTCCTGCCCTAATCTGAGGTTGCTTAGGAGCTCCAGAGAGCTCAGGTTTGTACTTAGGGCAAATCAGAAAATGATACTATGCCACCCCACCTAGATCCCGATCACAACCAAATGCTCCCAGACTTCTCAAGTATTCAGTCCTTGGCTCCAACATAAGAACATTTTGAATATAAACCTTCACTGACTGTATACAGCAAAATCATTGTCAAAATACTGGACCTCTAGCTTCCGGTCATAAAGGTGATCACCAAGTATGACTGAAAAATGCTTTGCATATTCTACTTTGCAACACGGTTTCCAGGGATAACACTATGAGAACCAGCTTGTTCATGTACTGCTTTGGGCAACAAGTGAGATCCTTACAAACAGGGCATGGGCAGTGAATCATCTGCATGCCACGGCATGCATCTGTGCAAGCCACTACTCAAACAGGAAGATTCATTAACTGGCATTTGTCTGATCTAGGAAGATGCTGCCCGTTGGTGGGGGATTTGGAAAATTCAGGAGCCGGGTGTGCTACAAGTTCATCTGCAGTGACCTCCTGTCACCACAGCTGTGTTCTTTTCTTTAATATTCTAAATAATTCTGAATGCACAGAGCAATTATTAGCAATATTCCAAAGACGATATCTTCCTTGGCTTTCCAATGCTTAAAAAGCATACAAAGCTGTAGGTACTGGAGTGGTAACTACAGCTGCTTTTGAGCTGCAGGTCAGACAGACCTGCTCAGCGGAGTCACTGCTCTCTGGCTCCCCAGCTTCAAGGACACTACTAACAATCTTTCTTCTCTGAGGTTAAGCTGGCCTACTGCCACTGTAAACACAAAATCTCACTTACATGGTTGAAAGATTAAATATCTGATTAAAATTTCTGGCCGCTAATTTGTTGAACTTGGCCATAGGGGTAAATTTGGACGGCATGATATTCAATTCTACGTGCTCAGGAGTAGGGGGAGAAAAGGAGAAGGGGGATGTCGTATTTCATGAAAGAGCAAGGAAGTCACATTTCAGCTGAAAATCAAGATGGAGGATATGATTCAGCCGTTACCGAAACAAGAGGCTAACTGAGTTTGGGCAGGCTGTTCTCCTTGGAGCAGCCTCTGCAGGAGTGGGGCTCCATGCAACCAAACAGGGTGTGAAGTCGCGGCAGCCACCTAATGTGACCTTTTGAGATGCAGCACCCGCTTCCAGCAACATGGCTGTAAAACCTTGCCAGAGGTAGAGTTTAAGGACAGTCTGCAGCTGAGGCTGAATTCAGCAAGGGATGTCAGTGGCTTGGATCAGGATCTTCTCAGTCACCATTAATAACTTAAACTGCCGCCTGGGCCCGGGTTCATCACACTTAGGAAATCTCACAGGGGTTTCTGGGGACAGACATATCAGCCTCCCTACCCCATTTCTCCAGGATTTGTCCTTAGTAAAGAGACCTGAGCAGCCCCTTCCCTTGGGCACAGTCCTTGAAGGGGCTGGGGTGTGCTCAGCCGGCACCGCGTGCTCATAAACTTCAGACAAGTTCTACAGGTTATAATAAAATGCAAAGGGTGGGTTTGATTTTTTTACTTTACAGGGTCCAAGCAACTCTGAACAATTTTACTTTTTTTTTCAGAGACGGCAAGCAGCTCCTTCCTAACTGCACATCTGCCCTTTGCCAAATTTCATAATTTGCTTGCTGCAAGCTATGTTAAAGCTCTGCAAAAGAAAAATGATTGGAATTTTTTTATAATGGGAAACGTTAGGCAACTTTAATATAGGAACTTTGGGGTCTCCTATATTAACTCTTTATTGTTGTGCCTTAATTTGACACTATGGTTTCAGCCTTGAGCCTCATACTATTTCCTTGGAGCTGTTGTTATAGGACTGGAGTCTCAAGCAAGCATATTTCCCAACAGATGTTACAATTCACATAGTAAGTACCAGAAAAAATCACAATCTCCTTATAGCAAGGACTGCAAGGCCCCCATCACTTCTGCAGACAAAATTCCCTGAAGTGGGTATGTTTAGAATACTACAGATTATATAAAAGCCATGGGTTTGTCCTGACGGTACTGGTCTGTTTTACCTACACACCTGTGAAGACCTAGTAGGGGATATGACCCCCCAAGTGTGACTTTTCAGCATTATTTTTAGCCTGTTTTCAACAGTCATGTTCTTTTTGGACTCTTTTTTCCCTGCAGCCTTTGTAGAGACTTAATGCTGCAACAATTACTCGTACCAACCACATCGCCTCTTTCTTTTTCTGCACAGCCATGATAGAGCTATGTTTCCCCAAATGTCTGCAAATCCCCGGCATATGTTTTATCTCTTCAAATTCAGTACAGTGAGGATAGATCCTGAACAATCTAAACTCAGGCTGGGCAATGACCAATTTGTCTTAATTGGTCAGTGAAAGCTCATGGCATTGCTTCTGTTCCCAGCATCAGGTTTCATTCAACAAAGTCAATGAGACACATCCACGTACTTAAAGTTTTTGAATTGGGGTCTGGTTGTTCTTCAGCGCAAATATTGACGTTTCTCCCCAAACTGGCTTTCCATAGCACATTTGTGCCAATAAATGTCACTGCTCAAATGAGTAGTAAATACACAAAGGTGCAAATACAGCCAAAGCAAATTAATTCAAGAAGATACCCCCGGGCAGCGTTTTCCTCTGCCACCAAATGGCTGCAGGCAGTGGCTGGGAGGGAGCCCACTATGCAAGTTAAATGGCAAGAAAATTTTGAAGAGCTGAGGAGCCCTGGGGAGCCCTTCACAGCCTCCCTGCCGCTGGCAAGACATGAGACTTGGCCTTCAGAGGTTCTAGCACCCAGAAAAACTCAAATAACAGGGAGGCTATGGGGTACACCTGCAGAGGCAACTAGTATGCCCTTGACATTTGCCACCCACAGATAAATTGCTCCTGCAAACAGGAGGGTCTTGCTTATGGGTGCACGGTAGGTAGGTAGAGGCCACCTAGACATCCTCATTTATGCAGTTGGGCCACCAACAGAAAACCAGGGGCAAATCCCAACAGACAACTACGGGGAGCTGAGCTTCTATTGCTACTGCTGCAAAAAACTGATTAGCAAAGTATGGCCCATGAACCCCTTGTAGTCTGTAAATGCTTTTGCAGTGGTACCAACCGGTAGTTTCCATTGTGGACATCCTACTAAACTAAAGGTAGTTTCCAATGTGGACATCCTACTAAACTAAAAGGCACAGTTTTCCTATGGAGGCCCCAGTTGAGCATCCGACTACTTAGGTGAATATTCATCAGCAAATCTTGGAGGCTGCCATTCAGAAAAGGCTTTATTTTAATTTTTCATTGGCCCGCATTCTTTCGTAATAGTGTCATGTCCTGTTATATTTATCCCAGCAGTTGCCATACCCCAGCATGGCTGGACAAGCCTGGTCTTCTTTCTGTCCCAGAGATGAAAAAGACGTCGGACTTTGCCGCTCGGAGCTCTCTGCGCAGGCAGGGGGAAACCTGCAGTGCAGAGGGAAAGCAGAGAAGCAGACTCAGCACCACACTTCTGAGCAAAATATGCAACTTGATAGTCTGGAAATGTCATTGGCTGGAAGGCGTCCGTTTACCTTTAAGAGTATTTAAAGTATGTTAACTACAGACCAAAAGAATACATTGTAAACACAACATAATAACTCTCTAATAGAGGAGAGAGGTTTTTTATTTACCTACCAGAGACATTTGATTATCAAGCAAAATTGCCTTGTGAAAAGAAAAGCACTCCATCACCTCGCAGCCTCGAGTGCCAGCATACCACATATAACTTTAATGTGGTCGGTATCTGTTTAGAGGTCACTTAAAAGGTAACTATTTCAAAAAATGCATTCATATAAACATAAGTTTTAGTGCCTTTTGTGTGAAATGCAAAAGTCGAGTCTTGAATGCCTGCACTCGCGAAAGATCATGTAGTATTTTTAGCAAGATTAAAGGGGTTAATCCTGGTCAAATTCCACTTTGAATACTTACACTCTGCCTACTTTAATTCTCGTGAAATTTCAGCTGTACATTGCGTTCTCCTTGGCTTTTGCCCTAACGTGTCAGTGTTACCTAGATATGACCGCATTTCAGTAGCACGTTCGATGGCGGGGCTCTCCACCCCAGCCCTCCCCGCGCCACATGGCTCTGCAACGCTCCTTTTCCCTCTTCTGACACAACTACTGGGTCCTTGTGGACCATTTAACGGGGACCTGTGACAAGTCCTTGAAAAAAATGGGCTTAGCCAGGCCTGACACACACCGAGGGAGGACATTTTCTGCCTTTATTTTGTTCGTCATTAAGATACCCAGGAAAGAAATGTGCTACATAAGTAGGAAGGACCATTGCTATTAATATCAACAAGTAATAGTTATATCTAATGCCTTCCTCTTCACTTAACATTTTTGGTGATAAAAGGATTCTAATTAAAAATATAAACAGGTCTTTCACTTTTTGTTTTATACTTATCTTCCACATGTGCTTGTAATAATCTGCCTTCTTGCCAACACCATCTTGTAAATGAGATCCATATCTCAAGGGTTTATCCTGGTTAAATAAACTGAATTCAATAAAACCCATCTTCAGATATTCCACATGTGAGAGTTATTACTACACTAACATGCTACTGTTGCTTCTGTTACCTAGTGTTACAGATGCATTAACTTCTCCCCTTTGCTTGAGTTATGCTCCACTGTATATCTAAGATAAGAAAATGGAGTGCCTGGAGTCTGTTCAGTGTTATCGTATAACAAACAGTGACTTTTTTATTGAAGGAGCTCCACGAGCGATGCACGTTTTATTGAAACTAATTCAGAGGGAAAAAAAAATATTTAAAGATAAATGTTGAACTAAAACCCAAGCAAGCCACGATGTTATTTGCCCCCTTTCCCTTCCCTTCTCTTTGCCCCCAGCTGGTGAGCCTTGTGATAGTGTTGCACAGGGCTGGAAAACATTTCTTTGCAGTCAGAGCTCAAAGGTTACGGTGGAGTCTCATAGCTGCACCCAGGAAAGTTGGCATCAGCATTTCCTGCCCCCTGAAATTCATTCATTTATCAGCCTCCTTGCTTTGAGTACCTCTGCAGTGCCTGCAAGCTGGATTGTGCTCAGCCCAAACCTCAGAGCAAAACAAACAATTGTATTTGAGCTCCATGGGGTTTCTTTTTTTTTTTTCTTTTTTTTTTTCTGGATGACTCTTTCCAGCCGTCTAGCTTGAACTTCCTGCCTTGTTACTGCAAAACGATCTGATCCACTGTGAGACACTGAGCCCTCGGTGTGTTTTCCTGACAGCATTTCGTTCTCAAAAGCACCCTCAGGCCATCCACTTATCCAAGCAAAGCTAGATACCCAGTAAAAATTCACTGCATTTCCTCCAGAATCCTCCCGTTGTTGTTCAGAAAAGAGTGCAGTGGACATCTGAGTCCTCTTCCAAAATTAGGGTGCAGATCCCTCTTAGAGCGGGATCCCAGAAGAAGAGCACAAGGGAAAGATCAGTTGTGACCACTTTTCCTGGGTTGCTATGGCCAAGACTCCCTTCATCTCCATTTCGCTTTTCTTTTGTCTCTTTTTCCTGTTGCCTTCCCAGCAAGGAATCTGCTGCGTTGCATCACAACCGTCAGATGGAAATCTTCAGTTCAGTTTGCAGGGACACGGACAGACTAAAGGCCCGACCCTGAGATACACAGTTGTTTTGATTGGCAGCGAGAGTTTGATGTCCAGAACAACTCCGGATGATGAATTAGAAATACAGAACCAGGACTCTCTCGAGATGGCCACAAGGCAACTCTTGGCCCGTCAAAAAAATAATTAGAACGGCATTGCAAATAGCAAGGCTTCTTTTGCAACATTTATAGCAAGTGGAGGCCTCTCAGGGAAGATTTCCAGGAGCAGAGCCAAATTCAGAACTAAAAGCCAACGAAAGGAAGATTTACACCTCCCTTGAGAAGATAGCCAATAAGATTTCAAGGTGGATTTTGAGACTTTGGCTGCTGAACTACATTTCTCAGATTTTTCTCTTTGATTTTAATGAGGTGAACTAATGCTTTTGTTTACTTAAATGAAGAATAATAATAACAGAAACAAATACCAAAGAAGCATCTTTTCGGAGCATCAAGGCCTGATTTCAGGGTTTCATCTCCAACCACCCTCTCCCATTGGTTTTTATTTGCAAAAGCACATCCTGGTGATCGGGTCAGGGACAGTCTGTGCTAGGCACTGTTTAAACCACATAGCAGAAAGTCTTTGCCCCAGGGAGTTTGCAATGTCTGGTTTGGGTAGGGGAATAAAAACCAAAAAAAAAAAAAAAGAAAGGAGAGAAACTAGAACTAGCGCAATATTAAAGTCCAGTGTGCCGCTATAAACCATACCTGAGACCCAGATAGACATATTGTGTAGAAACACAACTGCTGCCATGCTCTCCTGCTTTAGTTCCCTTAGAGGGTTTTTCATCCCATGAGCTGCTTCTTGCCTTTTTCTCCAGGAGTACTGTCTCCTCCTTGTCCTTTCTGCGCCCCCAGCCACCTTTTCTTTGCTCGTTGGCTTGGGGTGCCCCAACTGCACCTTATTTCATTCACTGGTCACATGAGGAAGTGGAAGACTCAGTGAAGGAGTGAATAAGTCTGTTAATCAGGCAATCACCTTTTTTTCCTTATAGGATTCATCCTTAAGTAAATACTAAATCCGATGTCAGGAAGAAAAGGTTTCACACATCCGAAATTAAAAAAAAAAGACATGGCAATGTCTTTGTGCTTGAGACTTTATCTATTAAACATGAAATTACCTCAGGCCTGTGTTTTTTGCATTTGTAACCCTGGTAAATAAATATGAAACGATCGGAAAATGTTAACTAGTGGTTGTGTAAACAGCAAAGGCTTCCTACATATAGGCCATAATATGTTTTTGGAAGAGGTTCAGTAGGCGCTTTGTGAGCAATACTGCTTTGAAGCATTGTATCAAGCCATATCTTTCTGGCAAAGCTTAGAAGTTTGTAAGTGGAAATCTCACGCTGGGAATTTTCATCCAGGCTCAACAGCCTGTTGCTAGAGGAGGAGCTGAGACTTGGGAGACATCCCTAAACCGTGCCACTGCTGTCCTCTGAGATGCTACCCCCGCTTTCATGACGACAGGGTTTCAGACCAGTGGCTGGCTCTGGGAAACAAAATTATCTGAAGACAGTGTACTAAAAACCACCAATTTTCTTTGAAGCAATTACTTGCTGGATTGGTTGGGCGCTAGGTCTCAGGCTGGGAGGGGCAATGATCAGTCTGCCTCTGTTCCCCCTTGCCCTGTCACCCAGGACTGCCTAGACTCTGGCTCCAGCCCTCCCTTGGTGGTTTTCTTTCCAAGCTGAAAAACCTTGCTCACACACTCACTGCACACGTGGGAGCCTCTTCCATCCCTTTAGTCACCTTCGCTGCCCCTCCTGGGACCTGCGCCTCTTCTGCTACAGAGATGGAGACCTGCACACTATTCCAGGCACAAGGAAACCATGGGTCTGTACAGTGGTGGCACTGTGATAGTCACTGTTTCATTCTGTAGGTTTTTCTTAACATTCCCTAACATCTGATTTGCTTTTTTTGATTGCTACTGGGCACAGGACTGACTTTTTCATGCAACTGTTATAGCCCCAAGATCTTATTCACAAGTGATAGCAACCTGGTCCTTAGCATTTTGCATTTAATTTCCAGATAATTTTCTCCCATGTGCATCGCCTTATGTTTATTTACATGGAATTTCATCTGCCGTTTTACCATCTGGTCACTCAGTCTTGCAAAACCCTCTGCAATTATTCACAGCCAGCCATCATCTTACTATCCTGAATAATCTAATAACCTCCCCAATGTTATCTCACGATTAAGCCCCTTTCCAGATCCCATATAAATATTTTGATCAAGGGTTTTAGCACAGACCCTCTGGAACTCCACTGATGACAATCCACTGTGAAAATAGACCGTGTTTTCTACTTTCTGCTTCCCATCTTCTAAGCAATTATTTATGCATACAAGGATCTTCTATCCCATGTTTTTTCAGTTTCTCGAGGAGTGGCTTTTGTGGTCTTGTGGAAAGGCTTCTAAGAATTGAATAGCCAGAATCAATGGAATATCCCTGTGTATTGGTTGACTCCTTCAGAGAAATAGGAATTAATAAATAAGATTTTAATAGAATTTTAATGCTAAACCTCCCTTTACAAACATCATGTTGACTTTTCCACAGTACAGCATATTTATTGATGTTTATTAATTATGTTCCTCATTATTGCTTCTACTGCTTTGTCCCAGCGTAGACATCAGGATTACTGGCCTGTAGTTTCCCCGAAATTCCCTTGAACAAAGGTCTTTTTTGATTAACACAATAAAAAATTGGTGTTAGTTTGCCAACTACCGGTCTTCAGTTACTGCGCTAGTTTCAAGTGTGAGTTTAAATATCACAGTTCAGTTATTTTATCCTTGGATTACTCTACAGCCATTGGGTAAATACCATCTGGTCTTGTTGACTTGGCATTGTTCATTGTGCATATGGAGCCCATAACCTCTTCCACCAACATGCCACTTAGGGACACGTCCTCTCATGAGTCCCGCATAAACTAAGATCCCATTGTGGGAACCTCCCCAGACATTTTCACACCTTCTTTTTCAGATGAAGTCCTGCATTCCTGATCTTAAACAATAATTACACTTGTGCAACACTTTTCGCAACAAAAGGTCCTAAGTTTTGTTTAAAAATTTGCACAGTAATAAATTCCATTGTGGATGAAAAGCAAGAAAGTGTGTGAAAATAATTTCCAAATTCATCCACCTACCGAAAGAGCTGCTGCTACAGTGAATCTAGATAGAAAAAAATTTGGTACGTGTAGGGATTTTATCTCGTATATATGTCATGGACCAAATACTGTCTGTACTATGTGCAGACTGTGGGATCAGTCAGCCTAGTGCACAAGGTTTTCAAAGCTGACAAAATCATCATGATTTAAAGGCTAGTTTATGTTTTACTTACATACTTTTATTTGCTCAAGTTACACCCCTCCATGGATCAGGACTGTGACAACAACTAACCTGATACCATTCCATTAAAATGTCAAGAAAACCCCTCCCTCAAAGGGAAAAAAAAAAAAGGGGGAAAAAAGAAAAAGAAAAAAGAAGTGGTTGTCAGCTTTCCCAAATAAGTGTAGAAATGATCTGGTTTGGAGCAGTAAAGAAGGCAGTGTCAGAGAGCTTGTGGTCACTTATGCAGGAGTTTCTGAATTGCTCATGATAAGACAGCGTGCTAAGAGCGTGAATCATGAAAAAGATCTAACACAGTTTCTAAGAACAAAGCTCTTGAAATGTTCTTCATTGTTAAAACACAAGAAATCACAGAAAACAACAAGATGGCTGCTAAGGAAGCAACAAATTTGTACCAAAATGCTACCTGTGCTCAATTAAGGAGGCAAATTGATTGTGAACAGTTTATTTTTTTGAGGAATATTTTGTACTGAGAGATTCATGAGTATTTGTGTACATATTCTAAGACTTGTGCACAAAGAAATGGTGAAAATTAAATGATGTGATTTCCCAAGATTTACTCAGAGCTAAAATCACATATCTTGGTAGGACAAAAGCTTCTCTGTGTTGCCAACACCAAATGCTGCCAATCGTATCACTTTTTTCAAATAATATAGAAGTTAAAGCTTTGATAAAAAGAACAGATTTTACTTTGTGACAAACGACTCCTCTGCCACTGTAATATCAAAATTTTCAACTAGCTGTTACTCGCTAAACAGATGAGAGGGGGATAATCGGTCGTCTGCTGCACTGTTTTCTGTGGGGCACCGAGACTGCATTAAAATATTCCATACAAACAAAAAACGTGCAATAATCACACAGGTCCTTGGCTCCATATCGCTGTTTGCACTGATAATGCTTATGATAACTCTGCGAGATACCTCTCTGACTGTAAGGTAATGAAGAAAGAAAGCAATTATCAACTTCTAGGGAACTGGTTGAGCTTAGGTACTGCAAAATACAGTAATGTATCGTTCAGATAAGTCAGCATTTGGTCTGGAAAATTGTGAAACACAATATTTCAACACTTTTCCTCTCCTGCCAAGGGGGCTTCAGAATCACAGAACACAGTTTATTTTGAACATATGGAAAAGATGAGGAATGTCCTCCCAGAGATAACCATCTCTATAACCTGCAGTTGAAAGGATCTTCAGACCTTCTCCAGCTATTAGACATTACTTCTATATATTAGGTGAGCATTTCCCACTTGTGCTTTTTTATGTTTGGCGGGAATGGAGAGACATTTAAGTGACTGAATACTTCTTCACCGTCTCCTGCAAAACACACTTAATGTTTTTGTGACAAGCTTGGAACTGGAACAATTTTATTGTGGACAAGCTAAAGTTTATGACATAAAACTAAAGGGTAAGTTACCACAATCGATGGCAAATTACTTCTTCATAAATATAACTCTTACCTGGTATCATAGCAAAGGAGGAAGAATGGGAAAGAATTTCATTCATGGTAGTGCTTCAGCTCTAAAATGCCTGACTTTACACTCCAGCTTCACTAAAATTCCTCTAAAGTGGTTTAGACTTGATTCAGACTTGATTCTTTGGAATAATGCTGATTTTTCAGGAAACTGCAGGCATTAATAAAGGGGCAACACTTAACAAGAGTCTGGATACAGATTATTTTTAGGAGAAATACTTTGTATTGAGGCATTCACGAGTACATGTGTACATAATCTAAGAGTTGTGCATAAAGAAATGGTGCAATGTTCTATTTTCATTTACTACTTCTCTCAGTTTCTTAAAGCTTACACAATTTATTATGCTCATTCCCACCTCAAATGCAGCAGTGGCAAGATTTTTTTTTCTCTGTTAACAGACTAGGAGAGAGCGCAGAAGCCTGTTCGTGTGCTTTTAGCCTGAACTTCAAGTTAAAACTAATTACAGTTGTATACATAAAGAATTTTTAAAATGTATCTAATTTTTAACTAATAACTAAGATAGATGTAGATGTTTAAAAATATGTAACAGTATTTTAAATAACATATTGCAGCTTTATGATAATCACCTTGAATCATTGGTGCGGTGAACTACCTGGTGCTATTTGCCTCAGCTTCAGATACAGGTAGAGCTACCTGGTATTCTGTGGGTATTGTAAAAAACAGCCTGCAAAGGTGAATAAAGGCAGATTTTCCACCCGGAGGTCAATGACGCTGTAACCTGAATGCTAGCAACACCCAAATGAGGTGTCACAAAACTTGGCTGGTGACATTTGTGTGACCGGGTGCCAGAAACATACCTGGCACCAAGGTGCTCTGCAAAGTGTCCCCAGGGGCAATGCCCAAGCAGCACAACAGTGCTGATGTCTTCCCAGGGAAAGGTCCTGGTTAGACGGATCAGGTATGAGGAGCAGAGCATACAGCCACAAAGCACTCATGGAATCGCAGAATCACAGACTCGCAGAATCACAGACTCGCAGAATCACAGACTCACAGACTCACAGAATGGTAGGGATTGGAAGGGACCTCTGTAGATCATCTAGTCCAACCCCCCTGCCAGAGCAGGGTCACCTAGAGCAGGTTTCACAGGAACACATCCAGGCGGGTTTTGAATGTCTCCAGGGTTGGAGACTCTCCACCACCTCTCTGGGCAGCCTGTTCCAGTGCTCTGCCACCCTCAAAGAAGTTCCTCCTCATGTTTCGGTGGAACTTCCCGTGCTCAAGTTTGTGCCCATTACCTCTTGTCCTGTCGCTGGGCACCACTGAAAAGAGCCAGACCCCATCCTCCTGACACCCACCCTTTAAGTATTTATAAGTATTGATAAGATCCCCCCTCAGTTGTCTTTTTTCCAGACTAAAAAGACCCGAGACCCTCAGCCTTTCTTCAGTCAGTGAAGCTGAGCAAGATGTGGCTCTCTGTGCTCCATCGTGCCCACTCTTATTGTCTGTAAGATATGGTCCTTGGCAGTGCATTGCCCCATGCCACGGTATTTCAGTTTCTTTTTGTTCACAAAGAGCTACAGACCCCTACAGTGCTGTATAAATAATATGCATTTTAACTTGCCAAGGACAAATCAAGTGTTTTAATTTCACACTCTAACTTAAGATAAGAAAATAAACATGAGCTGCTGGGGAGTTCAGTAAACTTGCTCATGAACTGGAGGGGTGGAGTGGAGGAGGGGCAACAGCACGTGAAAAACTTCCATTCAGTGGGAACTGGACAGAAAAGCAAATAAAAAGTTGAAATGCGTATGAAAAAGTCTAGGAAACAATACTGAAAATATCCGGGTATCCCTGTACAAACCAGGAATACATCCTGACATTTAAAATTTTATTTCCTATTCCTAATCCAGAAAGTTTATAGACTCCAACTATCAAAATGCAATAATACTGATTCAAAAGAAAGAAGAACATTTCCCTGCATTTCACTCCATCTTCAGGTTCCCCTATTAATTGTTTATGTGAAGCCTGGTGCCGAGGAGAAATCTGGTTGATGACGCTGTGGCAGCGGTAGGTTTTTAGGAGGAACTGTAGATTTATATGCTCTGACAGGGACTGTGATGCAAGAGCTCTGGCTGGGTCACAACATATTAGAAAGACATTTATTGCATTGGCAACATTTTCTTTTTGGCAATTCACAAGCACTTTAGAACTCTTCAAGAGAAACAACTTTTTCTTTTCAATCTTGATTCTTCTCAATATTTCAAGGACACAGGGACTCATCTGGGGAGCTCTTCAGCAACCGTACCTTTAACACCCACTTCTCTGGCCCATAGCGCCACAGATTGCATCTCCACACGTGAGCAAGCCAGATCTGAGGAAGCAGGATACTTAGAATCACAGAATCACAAAATGATGTTGGTAGGGACCTTCAGAGATCATCTAGTCCAACTCCTCTGCCATGGGCAGGGACATCTTTCACTAGATCAGGTTACTCAAAGGCCTGTCCAGTCTGACTTTGAACACATCCAGTGATGAGGCATCCAGAACTTCTCTGGACAACCTCTTCCAGTGTCTCACCAGCCTCATTGAAAAAAATGTCTTCCTTATCTCCAATCTAAACCGACCATCTTTCAGTTTTAAAATCGCCCATTGTCCTGTCACTACAGGCCCTGGTAAAAAGTGTTTCTCTAGCTTTCTTATAAGCCTCTTTAAGTACTGAATGGTCGCAATAAGGTCTCCCTGGAGCCTTCTCCAGGCTGGACAACACCAACTCTCTCAGCCTGTCCTCACAGGAGAGGTGCTCCATCCCTCTGATTATTTTTGTGTCCCTCCTCTGGACCTGCTCCAACAGGTCCATGTCTTTCCTGTGCTGAGGACTCCACAGCTGGATGCAGCACTCCAGGTGGGGTCTCACCAGAGCAGAGTAGAGAGGCAGAATCACCTCCCTTGACCTGCTGGCCACGCTTCTTTTGATGCAGCCCAGGTTGCGGTTGGCCTTCTGGGCTGCAAGCGCACATTGCCAGTTCATGTACAGTTTTTTATCCACCGGTACCCCCAAGTCCTTCACTACAGGGCTGCTCTCAAATCGATATTTTAATCAATCGATCAATCAATCAATCAATCTTTTAATCAATGAATGATTCAAAGCTGATACCTAAATCTGTGTTTCTCAGAACTAAGTGTGAGATACCCAATTGTGGCACTATTGCTAACGTTAGTGTCATTCCAGTTTTGCTTAACTAACAGCCTCAAAGCAAAGACGCATCCCTCGTTTTTCATTCATACAGATCAGAAGTAACTCCATGTAATTCAGTGGACCCTGGGGACCAGGACGTCAGTGGAGCAGGAGGATCAGCCCTGTTGACTTCCATCATGTCACTTCTGAGATACATTGCTGAGAGGTAGCTCTGAGGGCTTTCAGAGGTAGATCTGGTGTCCTGACATCTAGTACAGATAACATTTGATTGAACAACAAGCCTGTTTCACTGTGAGCAGGCCAAAAATGACGGATGGTTTGCATTGCATCACTTCAGGACCGTTGTGCTCATCAAATTGAGCAGGCATGCAGAGCCTCCATTTTCTTGCGCAGTTCAGGAACATGATGGCATGACCAAAAGACCGAGACTTCTAGCAGTGACATCAGAAAGTGATGATCTGTTAACTAATAAATTCTAGGGGAAGCTAAAAGCATGAGTATGTAAATTCCTCTGGAAGTGCCTTTTCATGACACTGCAGTATTGTCTGATCCCATCTGTGGGTCCCTGCAGTAGTAGTGCTGCTCAGGAAGCAGGAACGATCTTTAAAAGCATCTTCTGAACATTCCTGTTATATAGGCTCCAGAAGAATACTGGGGCATGAACTTTTAGGCTTTGTTTTCTTGAAGTATCCATTCTGAGAAAAGCAGCGGTTTTATTCATCGGGGCTATATTTGATCGCATTATTGTGTCAAGTTTCATTAGCTCTGATTCCAGGGGATGATGCATAACACAGTAAGTTTTTACAACTGGAGTAGATTGGCTTGCAATTTGGGAAACAGATGCTCTAAAATATTTTCTCTAACCACACAAAAAAGGGCAAAAGTGGAAAGGAGTTCATCGCCTGTCTTGCTTTTCAGATTTTCTATGTATTTGTTAGCAATCTCCAGACAAATGAAAGTGTCTAAATGAAGCATAAATGTCTCATTACAAAAAGAAGCAATTGCAGGGCTACCTGCCTTGGCCATTAAGTATAAATCACATCTAATAAATGGAGAAAGCGTTTTTCTCCCCCTCTATGAAGTGACAGAATAGAAATTGTTCCCCAGTTTTTTGTAGAACGTCACACACCCATTCTCCCTAACACTAATCCTAGTTTTCACATTGCATTTGTCTGGTACAAGCCCTCACCTGAGAGTCTCGCAGAAGCTGACTGATTTAAATAATCTTGAAGACAGCCATAAGAGGCAACCATAGACTACGTAGCACAGGGGCACCCTTGTCCTAAATGAACTTTGTCCCCCCATTTAAAATCCTTGGTGACACCACAGGGCAGCTAAAGACAAGAACCTATGGCTAACATAACGAAGCAAAGCTGTGGGAGATAAACATACATGGCACAATTTGCTGCTTGGCAAGTTTCTCAGGACCAGACTGGTTTTGCCTGAGGTCAGGACCTCTGATTTCAGGCTCATACAAAAGGTAGCACCAGAGTACCACAGTCCCTCCTAACGACGTTCCTATCCAGTTATTTATCCATCACTGACTCAGAAGAAAGTAAAAACCACCTCCTAAGTAATCAACCCCACATCCTGAAGGACGTAAGTGTATAAATCCTCTGAGGTTTCCCAGGAGCCTTTTTTGTTCACTTTTCAGATGGGAGAAGGAGATGTCCCTACCTGAGGAATGGTGTGTCTGGTCTTGGTGGCGGGTGACCTGCAGGCAAGGGGATGAAGACCAGCAGGAGCATGAGGACTTGGATCCATCCTGTGACCGCATCTGCAGGGTATGACAGGTTCTGCCATGCGTCCAGCCTGGGCAGCAAACCCCATTGCCTCAGTGGGAGCCCAGCAGTGGTCAGGAGAGGCAGGTGGAGCGGCTGAAACCTCCTGGCCTATAGATGGGACTGCAGATGCTCGAAGGAGAATGCAAAGTTTCTCTACAGTTTAGTAAGTCCTGAGGTATCAGAGCTGAAGGCAGCTGGCATGCTCCTAAGTTGAGGTATTTAACCATGGAAGGGGTGAGACCCCAGCATGACCCTGAAAGGAGGTTCGAGGAGAGACAGTTTGCTACTGTGATGGCATCTTCTTCTCGGGTGGATTGCCTTCCTTGTCCTTCCTCCCCACTTCCTGCCTCTCCAGTCATCTCATCACTATTAGGATATCTGGTGGCCAGAAAACACCAAACACCTTTCCAACCACCTTGAAAAATAGATGTCTTTTTTTTTTTTTTGTAGATGAAAAGGTGAGGTGTCACTGTCACATTCATGTCAAACCACTTCTCCCACTAAGTGAAACCATGGTAAATGGGAGTTTCATATAATTAACATGTCTTCATTTTTATCTTTCTGAATATAGCTGCTTTTTTTTAGGTTTATAACTTATTATCTAATGGAAAAAAAGTTAATTGACTAAAGAAACATGCTCTGAACAATTTCGAGCCCATACAGCAGTAAGAATTAAAGACTTTACATAAATGAAAACAAGTTCAGTTTTGTAGGGAAGAGAAGAAAACTTGAAATTATCTCTCTTAAAACTTGAGCTACACATTAGACAAAGACCACTTGTTGTATGGTCCGTAAATTGTTTTTGGAGGATCTTTTATCTCCCAAGAGTCTCTACAGTTTCTGTAGTCAGAATCAAGTGCTATTTTAAGAAATAACTGACTATGAGGCAACTGTAGAATTGATGTAGTTCCCTGTTCAGTACACAAATACAGTTTATTAAATTCTCAAAATATAAGGTTAATTTATTTTCCTGTGGGCCTTTTAGATGGTACCATAATGATTACTATATTTTTTTATTTTATTTATTTAGAGAGGACTACTTCCTAACACCAAAACCCCCTCCTACCATTACTGCTGCTGTACTAATTCTCTGTGTGCTTTACAGATGAGAGGAAGAACCAGTTATGGGATAAACACTCAGGCGGCATGAAGGGGACAGGAGGATACCCAAGATATGTTGCTGTTTTGGTATTGTCTGTACATTTTGTCACAGTTTCTCCCACTGCAGAGCAATACCTACCCTCACTGGCCAGCAGAGACATTACTTGGGAGGGTTAGAGATGGGTTAGAAGGTTAGAGACTACATAAGCAGTTCCCTCTCTCTTGGGGATGCTACTCTGACAGCTCTCCCTCCTGTTTCACTCTCACTGCCAGCGGCATTTCCATGAGAAAACGCTAGTTCAGCCGACTGCATTGGCCGACTGCATCAATTCCACCAAAACCACGGATGGAACCCGCGGTGGGCGGCCGGCCCCACCGGCACACAGCCCGCCTGCCTCCCTGCGGTCCCAGCGCCAGGCCAGCTCCTTGGCCGCACGGTGTTTTTGAACTTCAGTTTCTCTGAAAACCTTTGAAGATTTTCTGAGCTAAAATTGAAAAAGTTCTGCACCATGTGGAAATAGGAAATTTTCAACAGGACAAAGGATTCTCTTTCCCTTCCACTTCTCTTTTTAGCTGCTGCATTTGGGGTATTTAATTATTTAGAAGACCAAGAGCTGAACTGGACAACAAGTATCAGGATGCCTACCTACTTGGCAAACAACAGGAATTTCAACGTTGTCACAGCAATAAAACCAGTGATAATTCTCTAAATCACCAATCGACTGTTCTGTGAAAACCACTGTACCATAGATACACGACAAGATGCACAACAAGCTGTGTAGTAAAAAAGGCACGATGATAATTCTAAGAGAAATTAATCTATTCAGGTTTATTGTTTTGAGAATGTTTCATCCATCCTCTGGTTTGTAGATGATTCCTCTGTGAATCTGTTTCCAAATTAGACTCACTAAATTGAAAATTGAGTTCCTTCCCCACTTACACTCTGTGGATTGTTTTATTTCTCTTAATCCCTTTGGCTGTTACGTTGCAGTCTGAAACAGCATCTCCCAACTGCCTCACTGAGACTAACTGAATTTATTATATAATCTCATCTCCCGTTCCAAAAAATTCAAGATCAATCTCAAAGAGCAGTCCTCTGAACTTGGCAGACACTCGTGTGGGAAAGTCTTTAAACAAAAACAAATTTGTTTATGTACTGGGAGAAGGAGCTCTGAAAGAAGATAACATGCGCCGTGAGCCAACAGTGCCCTCAGCAGCAGAGCTGGGGTGGCTCTCACAGCCCTGGTGTTGGTGTAGAGCTGCAGCCCCTCCAGCAGCTCCCCCCCCAGAGCCCTCCGTCCCCCCCAGCTCCCGTTGGCCAAAACCACCAGTGGGGTGGTTCTTGCATTGGGGAAGATGCTGTCTGAGCACGAAGCAGGCAGCTGAGAACACCCGGACCGTGAAATGCTTTCACACGAAGCCACTTCGAATTTGTGGACTTTGGGGACATTTATTTCGGACCTTTTTTTTTTCCTCTTTTTTTTTTTCCAAATTGATTTAAGTACGTAGCACCACTGACTTCCCATGAGAGTTAACCACAAACCTCGGGAAATTTTTTCACTTGTAATCTGGTCCCAGTTCTGACAGGCTACACAGTCAATTTTTTTGGATGGAAAAAAAGCCTACACCTACTCAGGGGGCCGGCACAAGACCAATCCCTCAGTCGATTCCCACGTAAGCAGTGTTCAAGGACATTCAAAGTGTCTCTGGATGATCCACTATACTCAATTAGTTACTCCTAGGGATTTAGATTACAGGTATTTTCCCAAATATACGCATTGTTACCTATTTTGGAGAGAAGATTAAAGAAGTATGCCCTTGCTCTAAGAGCGGAGTCAGCAAGCTTTGCTTCAGAGGCTGAGCTGAAGTTGTGTGGGAAGTTAGCAACGGGCGTGAAGGACAGGGACAATGCGTTTGTGCATCAGTGGCATGGCTGAGAAAAGATGACCGTGTCCTGTGCTTGCAGGTCAACCTTTCATACAGAGACCACCATCACTGGGTACCCGCTGCTGAGTTGCAGCACAGACCACCAATACACGAACCATGCACACACCTCGTCAGGGAGGTAAAGAGTAGGGTTGCTCCAGGTGGTTTTGCTTGCTTGGATCCGGGGAGCAGTGTAAGTAGGCAGCAAGGCATTTGCTAGCCACTAGCCACGTAAGGGTTACTTTTGCTTCTTGCCTGCAGGTGTCAAAAAGCACTGCACTTCCAGGGTTGCGTAGCTATCTTAGGTACACACATGCCACAGCAGTCATTGCTGTGATTGCATGGCAGAGATGTCCTCTGTCCGACTGGTTGTGTTTCCTAGCTGACCATTAGAGGCATAATTTCTGAATTATGCGATGATGAGAGCTTAGCATGAGTAAAAATTCTAAGAATCTAAACCAAAATGGTTAAATCAGTCAAAATTTTTATCTCAGGGGACCATAGCTGAACATTTTCCAAGACATCTTCTTTGATTAAATTTTTCTCTAATCTTGGTCTTCAGTTGTGAGAAATGCTGATCTCCTTGAAGTGCTGTGCCACCTTGAAGCACAGGTTTGCCTGACTAAAGACCTCCATGTGGCTGGCCCTTTGAGACTGTGTCACTTGATGAGCCCATGTACATTTTGGTGAGAAAACATACAACTTTAATGTGAGCAAAATACAGGTGCCCCCTAAATCTAGCTATCCATTAGCACAGAGGTCCCCAAGCTTTGGAAGGAATCTAATCCAACTGCAAAGACAGTTCCCTAAATCTGAATCCATCAGAGACAAAAGTGGAGCTGATGAGCAGAGGAAGGTACGAATGAAGGGGAAGCTCCACTACTATCTCCTTGCTTGGAAGAAAGCAGTGTCCAAGAAACTTTTTTTATCTGTTCTCCAGACAACCTTAACTAAGATCAGGCGCTCTGAACATGACACAGAGGAATGACGCAGTGAGGTTGCCTTGACAGAAGCTTTCAAAATATCCATGAGTTTTCCAAGTCTCTCACCATCACTAGTCACACAGATACTCTCCAGATTGCCCTTGCATGAATGCTCCAGAGCCATAATCTCACAAGAAGCCAACAGATGCATGTGCTAGGGTCTGTTGGACAGCATCACCTGAGGTTGGTGCTTCTGCAAGGAAGGAGATAGCTTAATTAATGAATGAATAAGGCTGCTGCGTGAGACTGCTAGAGAAGAAAAGCCCAGTGACACGTTGTGTAGTCAGTTGACCAACATTCAGAACTTGGACTGTCACACGGAAACTAAGGGAGTGGGTGGAAATCACAGCGCACCTTGAAGTCATTGCTCAGGCTATGTGTTCTGTGGGGAGCTGAGCCAGGGGATGTGGCAGGATGGAGCCCTTACCCCAACGTGCTGCCTTCCACCACGAAGCATGTTTGGTTTGTGCTCCAAGAACAATAAAGTAGGGCCTAGTTCCTGCTAAATACCAGTGCTTACCTTCCCTTGGGTACTAAACCCCC
The DNA here is from genome assembly GCF_964199755.1 of Larus michahellis. NCBI lineage: Eukaryota > Metazoa > Chordata > Aves > Charadriiformes > Laridae > Larus > Larus michahellis. Next base: position 118,211,934 of record NC_133897.1, read on the forward strand.
TGACCTGTGGGTTTTGGTGCGGTCGCCCTCTTGGTACACTTTATGGCTATGGGTCCAGCATGGCTGGGGCCATGTGCAGCACCAAGTATAGAAGGGAAAAAAAAAGAGATCCTTTCCTGCGGAGTGAGGGGAAACCCAGCAGAGGGATTACGAGAGCATGAGTCACCGTGTGCCTTCTGCATGACTCTGGGGACAGGGCGGCCTCTTGTTCCGGGGCTGGGGCAAAGTCACAGCTTTGCCTGTTATTATTGTTAGTCACAACCCTAGCTATACAAAGTCCAGCTGAAACCACACTTACAAATGCCTCAACCTGAAATGTAAAATAAACACTGGGAAAATAGCTGCTACTTACTTTCTCTAAATATACCCTGGGGCCAGATCTGCTTCCACTGAAGTCCAGTTTTGCAATCAGCGGCAGGAGAAGTGAGATCCAGCCCTTTATTTGGAAAGATGTTAATAATCAAATTGCAGTTTTAATTTGTCACCAAGGCAGGGGTGTGATAAGACATTTTGGTTGCTGCTATAAGTAGCTCTGAGGATTGTCAGGGGTTGTTGTAGGTGCTAAAGACTTTGTGACATCCTGGCACGGTGAGGAAGGGACTCTGCGACTCTGGCATATGTCCTCGCTACGGGTAGGTGAAGAAATCCCTCTGGTCCCCCTCCGAACATCGAGGAGGGGCATAGCTGGGCCTGAGAAGCTGCAAAAGGAGTGGGCACAGAAAAACAGGAAGGCTGGAAGCTATGGATCAGCTCCATATCAGTGATCTTATCAATATTGTCAGTGACTCATCTACGGCTTTTCCGCCTCTGACGGTTTCCCCTTCCTTCATTACCATATAAAGATGGAGAATTTAAGCAGAAAAGGTGGAAAAGTGCTAAGTTAAAGCAGTTAGATAAACATTTTTAGCTTTAGCAAACTTGGGTCAAATCCTCCCGCACTCATGGACTTCCCCAGTGTCGTGGACTTCATGGTGGTATATGCTGGATTGTGCTGGCAGAATGGATGACGCTTGCACTAACTAGATGGTCATTTTGCGAAAACTATGTATGTGTGACAAGCACACTTCAAATGCACCATGTCATCCACTGTGCATCTAGCTTAGTTTTAATTTCTGTCATGCCACAGGTAAAGCAACACTAGCATTTTGAGTTTCTACTGGGCCTTACCTGGGGAGGAGGGCCGTTCTCCTGAACAGAAGAAAAGAGGGAGAAAGGCACTGTTAAATTTCAAGGTTTCAAATCAATAGGTGCTTGAAAAAAACTCTGGGAGGCATCCAGAGCTGGAAACATAGAGTCACTCCCAACAACACAGTTTAGACACAGCCTGTATATCTTTTAGCACGTTGCATATATTGAAAGTGAAGACTGGTCAACTTTGTGATTGACTCCAGATAGAGTCAAGTAAAGTTTAGCCAGACTTATTAGCTCTAATTCAGCCCTGGCTTTGCCAGATACAACCTGCCATTTGCACAATCTCTTAGGTATTTCTGCACTCTGCTCCAAGAGGGTGTATTAGCTAATGTGCAACCCAAGGTATGTTTGCAACACTGCAACCACAGGGATAAATTTTGCTGGAGCCGGGGCACACTTAGATGTTGCCACACAGAGTTCGCCGAAGCTTTGGACTCAATCCTGGAACACTGTGCTTGAGCGCATGAGTACAGATGGACCGCCTGCACGGTGCCAGCAAAGTGTCAGGGCCTCTGCGGCACAGTTAATCCAGAACCTGGATAAACTGCTCGTGGATAATTGAGAGTTTATTGTACACCCATCTAGCACCTCTCTTTTATGGGAGGATAAACACTTCTCCATAAAAGTACTTGCAAACTTGAATCCTACCATTACAAACAGTCACATTTTATATACATTTCCTTGTTGTTTGTTTGGGGTTTTTTTTTACATTGTGACATGAATCATGCCTTTTACTGTATTCTACAGTACAAACTCCAAACACTGCAGGAGCAGAAGCATTTAACCAGAAAAGCTGAGTTTGCAATGCAGGGCTGGTCACACCCAGGCAAGTACACGGAGGGATATAAATCACAGGTCTTCAAAATCTAATCAAGAGAAAGCAACTCCAGTTAATTGGAGGCTTAATTTTCTGCCCTTGGGCACTGTCGTCCCCATCTCACATTTATTTAGCTGTCAGATGCTCCTGTTATGACCTGGACAGTTGTTTGTGATGATTTACAGTACTGTGACTGTCCACTGAGAGACGATGTACCATATATAAAAATGTAACATTAACAGCCTCAGAGGTAAAGGCTCTCCTCCTTTTTTCCATCCAATGTCTTTGAACTAAATTCAGTGTTGGAATTATTCCAGAATATCAGCTTTGAAAAATAAAGCACACAAACAGTTTGAAACCTTCAGTACCCGTCCGTAGAGCCGATGGAGTCCGAGCCTGCAGCCCCTGGGTTTCTGCGGTCCAACCTTTCCAGAGTTGATGACCTTTACTCCTTAGCTTGCACCTACAGCACCTGGGATTTCTAAACACTGTCCATACAAAAGTGGTCTGAAAAGGACCACACCACCTACTTTCCCAGTTTAGAAAATACAAAGGGATTCAGCCTAATATGGCTGGGTGACCAAACCTCTCGCAAGACAAGGCACTAAGTCACAGCAACACAGTCGAAGCCCCTCTTGCCCTCTCTCTTGCAGCTGTGGGACTCCACTAATTTCTGTAAGGACCAAGAATTTCCAGCTGCGATGATGACATCGCACGGGTGACTTCTTTGACGAGCGTTTTATGATATCCTTTTGTAGTCAGTAACAACGTGACTGAGGATTATTTGCCCATAGCTAAAGTACACACCCCTTTATGGCTGAAAAAAGACACTAGGGATCCTGGCTAATGGGTTGAACTGGGAACAAAGCACCAGTTACAGGAACATGTTGTGAAAACAAAGTGAAAGGTAAAGTAAAATTTCAATAAAGTTGTGAAGACATCTGTGGTTTTATCCCTTGATATAGCTGTGAAAGGGGGCTAAAAATGGAAAGGGAGGGATCAAGAGATGGTCTTAAGCCGTCAACAGCATTTAAGTGGTTATCCTCAGACTTAGCAAATTTTCTGCCCTTTTTTTTTTTTTTCTGTAAAGATTTGCTTACATACCCATTTCTTCTTGCAGCGAGGACAAGGCAAGGGGAGAAGACATAAGCCAACTCTCCTGGACTACAAATTGTTACGAAAAGTTGAGAAACAGATCGACAGTGGTGACAGCCGAGGGCATGCCACCACCTGTTCGCAGCAAGATGGTGGTTTTAATTCCTTCTGTTTACTCTCGCCACTGTTCCCATCCCCATAGAAAAAAAAAATAAAACAAAATGAATGCCTTTGTTATTTACAGTCTGCACTGAGGGCAGTCATCAAGGTTGATTGTGGGTTTATGGTTGCCAGCCAGCCTCCCTGCTCCAGCAGGTGCCAGGCACCCTGAATTACTCCCATCACGCCCTGCTCGGTGGGGCAGTGAGTAAGCAGATGAATTCTGCTTATTTCGTCTGGGAGGCAACTGCCTCCCCCTCTCCACAAGGAACATCCCACGTGTAATAAAGGTTTATAGTCAACCAGAGCAAGACTTCAAACTCATTCCTTCCAGATTCATTCATGACGAGGGTGGGGATCCTAGACTGCTCAGCAATGTTTAACTCAACAAATACTAAAATCTCCAGAGCAATGGCCCTTTATCAACCCCTGCTTTCTTTAGATATGGAATCAAAGAGCTAGCAAGCATGTCCTGTCAGCTTATGGTTACCAGAACTGAAACTGGATGATAGGTATTTAGTAAAACTCAAGCTAGGAAATAAATGTTACGTGTTTAAAGGAATTACCCTGGCCACCTAACAAACTTAGGATGCTAAGGGGCAGGCTTATCACAACGAAGTCCAAGTACTGCTTTATGATCTATAAAAAGAGCTGGAGCCTAAAAGACATAGGAAGTGCTTGCCAGGAGTAGTATGTTGAGTTTTGGGTGTTACACTTAAAGAAAAATGTGGAGCAACTCCAGAGAGGGCAGGAACAAGAATGGTCAGAGATCCTGAAAACGTGGATCAGCAAAGGAAAGTTGTGTGAACTGAGAGGGAAAAAGAAGATCTGGGAGGAGAGAAAAAAAGGGCAACAATCTTCAAATATATACATAAAAAAGAAGCTGCAAAGAGGGAGGGAATATTACATTACTTTATTATATACAAGTAATGGGCTTAAACTGTCACCAAGAAGATCAAAACAGACATGAGGTAGCATAGTGACAATGAGAACAGACTGCTGGGAGAGCCTGTAAGGTCTCTCCTTGGCATTGCCAAGTCATTGGCAGTCTCTCAAGTTAGGCAACAAGTAGCAAACTCCACAAGTCTGCAAAAGGGAAGCAGTGTGCCATCAGCCAAGCTTTCAGGTTGACAACCTTGGTTTTCAATGAAAATAAAATAGCACACACTAGAGCTACTGCAAGATCCTGGAGGAAGGAATGGCATAGAGAGCAGCAAAGCAACAGCAGCAGATTCTTTCAACTGGTCCCACCTTAACACAGAAAGCAAGGCAGCCTTTACCCAAAAAGTTGATTGTAATTAGTTGTATACCATATAGTACTTCAGTTATGAGAATAACCTCACACGTCCCACCCCACAATGTGAGGAGTCATGCAGGGACATGTTAAGGAGAGTGGATTTTTAACACAACAAACTCAAGCGTAGGTATCTTGCAGATCTGAAGCATTGAGCCATAGTAGGAGCCATTATTGCCTATAATTGGCTATGGGTAAAAAGAAATATTTTATTTCTTCAAACCAAACAGCAAATAAGACTATCTTTTTGCATCTGAGCAAGATCAAGGACTCCATTGCAGAGGACCATTTCCCACGTCCTCCAAAGAGCACTTGCATCCCTTAATGTCAGTGCAAATAATCAAACAAACCTTTGCAGTATCCTAGATCACACAACTGGCATCTGCATTTAGATTAATTTCTTCAAGTGTGACTTTGGAGCTCACAAGCGGCAGCAGAACAGGTTAGAGAGAAGTGAAATGTCAGAAGGTCTGGATGGAAAAGGGCCATACAGAACTGAAACAAAAGTTTTCATAAACATTTTCAGAATTTCCCACTTCTGACTACTCCCAGAAATACTACAGAGCAAGAAGTGGCATGGGTCCCTCTGGTATGTTCTCTCCAGGATTTTGTAAGCTGGAAAGTCCCACTAGGCAAACAAGAATTCAATTAACCCCCATTAAAGGAAACTGGCGGCTGGGGGTGGATTGTCTTCCACTGTTTTGTATGTTTCTACTGGAAAACTGATTCACAGCTTCTGAAAATAAATTTACAGGGGAATTGTTGACAATCTTGTTTTTGTAGCCCAGAAATAACTGTCCTCAGTGTTTTGTCTTTCCTGAAGTTGACCTTTTTTTTCTCCTAAAAGACTTTCGTATATTTGATATAAAAAAATCATGAATCATGAATCATGAATAACATCATGGTTTGGGCTAGCATACTTCAAGGCCCCAGCACATTTTCCATCTCAATGCTGATTAATGATACACATGAGACATAATTGAAAAACACCGATTTAATTTTGCTAATAATTCTGAAGTTCTGAAATTTGGGCTTCTGTCATGGAATACAAAGAGGGCCATGAAGACGTGCCAAGAGGCAGCCACCCCGAAACTGCCAAGAGTCAAGGGAACTGTACTGGGATGTGAGAGACACACGTTTCAAAAACCTCTAAAAAGCAGGTTTCTTGAGGTCTTGAACCTGCTTCTGTCCACCCCTAGGAGAGAGCTCTGAGGAAGACTTGAGCTGTACTCTTGATGAAAAAGTTCTTGAAACAGGCACATGTCTGCAAAATACTTTGGGCTATCTGAATCAAGGCTTTTTTTTTTTTTCAGTGGGGAAGAGTGTCATTAGAAAAGGAACTTCATTCCAGTGGGAATTTCTTTGCTACAAAAAGACAAGCAAACCAAATTGTCTGGAGAATTCATGAAATGGGAAAATATCACTCTACACCTATTGGAAAACCATCAAAGCGATTCCCTTAACATAAATAGGACTTGCATCCAGCTCTCCTTCGTGTTCGTGAAGGGCCACATAGGAAGGGGTCAGGCAGGAAGGAAAACTTTGCTGACAGATTTGGGGAGCTTTGTACCAGGAGCAGTAGGATGTGATATCAAGTCTCTAAAAGACAAACGTGCCCAATGCCATATGTGCTTACAAGATGAAACACTGTCTTAGGTACTTTCTCATTTATATGCTTTCAATTGCTTTTAACTTTACGGAGTGTTTTAAAATCACAGTTTACAACTAAGGGAAAGAAAAAAAAAGTTAATTCCTTTGGAAATCAGCAGCCATGCAAGAAGGATAAAGTATTGCCTGCCCCACCTTGCATTGCTCCGTACCTGGCTCTGGGAAGAGCCTGGCTCATTCCAAAGGGAAGAGTCAGCAAGCGCAGAGTTACCCAGCGGAGTTATCCAGGCTGAGCCTGGGAGAGCAGCACTGCCCGGCATGGACCTCTAAAGCAAGAACTGCTGCTGTGTTGGTTTTGTTTTTTTCCAAGACAGCCCCAGAGTTTGTTAATTTTCATTTGCAGAGCATCGGGAAACCATTTCTGCCAAACTAATCAGCAGCTATCACCCGACGTTGAGGGATACCTCTAGACTCCTTTGGACTTGGCACCCTCCAGACTGGTTTGTCAGGTCCCATAAATTTAAAAGAAATTTTCAAAAAAAAAAAAAGGGGGGAAATAAAATAATGCCCTGCTGAACTTTTCTGTTTTGCTGTTCTTGTAACATATATGAAACAGATCTGACAGGAGAGTTTCCTTCAGCTCATATCTCAGCAGTAAGTAGGGGCATGAGCTTTTTTCTTTCTTTTTTTTCAATCTTTACTAAAAATAACTCCTTAAGACTGTGGAAGGAGATTTCCAGCCGTGTAAGTTCAGATGTGCCTGCGTTCATTCAGAAGGTTGATCTGGATTTAATATGCACAGCCCTGTCAATACCGTGTTAAGCCCTCTGGCACCAGAGGGTCCAGGCAGTCTCTCTGTATTGTATCCCAACCCCAAGCATCAAGAGGGACGTAATCCATCACATCAGCTCTTGAACCAAAACTGCTGCAATTATATGCTCTCAAAATGAGCCCATTAACCTATCAAAAAGCATTTGAGAAGGGGTGTAATGTTGTCAGTTATTGTTCATGGGGGAGGAATGAAGATAATTCTTATCTTGCAAATAGATTCATGCAAAACCAATCGCCGTTTGTGTTGCTCTAATTGATTTAGCCCATTTTCTATTCTATGAAAATTCCAGGGTAGGGTGTTCACACACACACACACATACACAAAGGGTAATGGCATTTCCCAAGAGTTGATTAGAGGGAGAGCCTGTGCCTGGCCCACCACAGGAGCACAGAATTGAGTCAGCCTCAAAGAGCAGAGCACATTCCCAAGGAGGAGAAGAAACACCAAAAGAGATGGAAGAAGTGGCAAAGGCAGTGACAAAGGCTGTCCATTATAAACAGCAACGGCTATGGTAATATTAGTATTCACATCTCACTTAGGTGCTTCCATGCATCAACAGCTGGTTATAGGTACCTTGAGCTAAACAGCAAATTCGGTTTCCACTAAGCGAGGCTGGAGACTCCAACAGCCTCCAATAACCTAGTCATCCTCTTCACAAAAGGATGACTCCCTGGCATTTAAAGCAGCTCTTGTTTGGGCAATAATTGCTACGAGTAAGACTAGTGGATTGCTAAGTTTCACTGAAACAAAGGGCTCCAGATCAGATAAAGCTGGTTACAAAAAGTTCAGAAACTTTCCTGCGCTGTTTATAAAGTGGGAAGTACGTCCTGTGAGCCCCCGGTTTGGTGGAGATTTGGAAGAAGAGATAACTGCAATGGTGACAGTCTTTATGTTCCCTGAGCACTCAAGACAGGGAGCGTCCATATAACTTAAATCCCCAACGTGATGAGATAGGGAGCCTTACGAGAAAAGCCGTCCTTAATCAGGGACAACAGTCCTCCTAAATTAGCCACCCAAATGAAGTCCCTGCAGTTAAGCAATGTGCATACTTCTCATCTGCGCCTTCCCAGGTAAGCCAGGGCTCTCTCGTGTTTTGCCTGGGTCTGGGATGATCAGAGCACTGATGGGCCTGGGCCACCCTTGCCCAGGAGGCTGAGGAGAAGAGCTGTCCTGCACAAAGTCAAGGGATGGCACAGCCATTTCCATGTTCCCTAGACAGCAGAGAGACCCTAGGAAACCTCTGCCTCTTGCCAACACCATCCTCAGCTGCACCCAGGCCCCCATCAGCTCTGTGTCCCCCAGAAAAGCTGAGTTCCACTGGGTCATTTTGGACAACCCAGAGGAGCACCTTGGAAATACAGATGACACATTCAAGTCTCTCTGGCATTCTCTCCATTGGCACACCATACTGTGTAACCGCTTCCCAGGTGACAACCCAGCCTCTGCCATGACCTGAAGAGAATGCCTACCTGAAGAGAGCCTACAATCTCAAAAATAAAGTCCCGTCCCTTCTTGTGACTCCCCCCAAACCAAATCTCCTGGTGACTCATTTTTTTTTCATTGCTGAAAATGCTCCTCACTGGATTCATTCTGTTCTGATGACTTACACGCTTCAGAGAGGATGCTGCTCCAAAAATAATAGGACACATTCCTCCTCTAATATTTGCAGTCTTGCAAGCCATTCCCTCAGTTTAAACAGTGGAGCAGTGAAAATGTGTTTATCTTGTACTTTCCCCCAAAGCAGCTTGGACTGACCACTGCTGGAGGCTTCCTGGGCTGCTGGAGGGCAGAATAGACCTACTGGGGCAAGGCTTCTTTCCATCCCTCTATCACTACATCCTTCCATGCTGCAGCCATGGAGGACTGCATTTTGCTCTTCTTTTTTTTTTTAATTCTAGCAAAAAAAAATTAATAATTTCCTTCCCTAAGATACTTCCATTTGCTGTGGAAAAGGGCTAGAAATACACACATTTGGAAAACGAAAGCTGGGAATCTCTTTAAATTCATAGTTCCCTCAGATGAGTGGGGCCTGTGGCTGCAGACTGCACGGAGCCTAAAGGCCAGCTCTGTACAAAAGGGCAGAGGCAGTTCCTGTACGCGCTCCATAACAGCGTGACACATCGCAGGGCTTTTGGACAAAGGGACATATTTTTTATGTGAAATTGTTCCTTAGCTGTATATTTCTTTGTCCTCTGCCCATGGGAATAATGATATCAGGCCAAGAATGAAAGACTCCTTTAAATTTCTCCACGCAAATAGGTTTGCTGTTAGTATTTCTTCCTGACTAGAGAGGCTGACAGGTTGAGGCAATACTAAAACCTTCATGGTAATGAAGAAGGGTACCTGAAATCCAAATGTTTTTAAACACACACAAATACACACTGTATTGAGAGCCACCTTTTCCAAAACGGGGGGGAGGGGGAGGGCATTTGCAGGTAAAATATACTTCAGTAATTCCTCCCTGTCCTATAAACTGAATTGATAAGATTTAAGCTAACATTTCATCTTGACATTACTAATACATGTGTGCAAGCATTCAGTTTACACTTTCAATGCAGTCTGTCAGATTAGATCTGTATACCTGCTACCAAATAACAAGGGAACTATTGATTTTTCGTTATTTTCAAGTATTTGTTTTCTTCAGTTGAGCACATTCTATTTATTTTGGCACAGGTGATAGAGAAACCAAGGCAAGAGACTTAACCTCTTTTCAGAAAGATTTAAGACCTGACAGGCATCAGAGCTTTGTCAAACTGTTCGTTCCCATGGTGGTCTGTAACAGAGTATTGTCCTGCTTATTATTTTATTCACTGTTCAGTCCCTTAATTTTTTACCTAAATCTGCAGTGCAGAATACACGCAGAGGTTGAGGTTGTGCGCAGGGTATGCAGAGACAGTTTTCTTCCAGAAAGACTTGCAAAGTACCCAAAATGTGGGTATTTTGTAACCCTGCAGCTCAGTTTTGGGGCACAGTTAGGTACCCACCGGGCATCCTCCATCCCAAATGTCATCCTGCTTTAGACTGCAAATGCACCTACAGTAAAGTGCAGAAGCAACTTATAAAATTGTTTATACTCAGTAGGAGTTTACCTATGCCCGTTGCCAGGTGGATTTAAAAAAAAAAAAAAAAAAGATCCCAAACCTGTTAACCTGTTTGTTGTTTTCTGATAAAAATCGCAATTTGACAATTAAATATTCTCCCAGCAGCAAGTACCGGCAGGCGATGCGGTTGTTTTCCAGCCGGACGGGAGCAGGCAGGCTCTGTCCGTGCCAGGCTGTTTGGGGTTTGCAGTGCCCAGGGACCGTGGGGACCACCCGAAGCACTAGGGTGGCCTGGTGCCCTGTGTCCTGCTGCACCTAACAATTTAATAGCGATATTGCCTATGGGTATGCCTTTAGACACTACTGGTGACCACGTGAGTATTGCGTATTGTATAGACAGAATTAAGTGTAAATTGTGAAGACTATACACACACATACATATATATTTGCAGTCTTAAATGTGCTGGCTGTTTCCTCCCTCCTCGGTGCGTACGTGCAGTGATGTGCTCCTATACTGGCACCTAGTGGGGAGTGCACGGGAGATGGGCAAATGAAGAGGGCAGGCTGCTCGGGGACACACACACGCTCACCCAAAGAAATACCTCGGCCACTTTTATTTAGGTTGTTTTTTTCCCCCCCGATTCTTTGAAAGCCCTTCCGAATTAGTGCAGTTCGAGCAGGCTTCATGCTTGCTGCTGCTCTCGCAGCCGGCCCCCTCTGTCAGGCAGGAGCTCTCACCGCGGCTCACCTCCTTCTTGCTGGAAAGCCTTGGCTGCCCCAAGCCCTCTGCTCCTTGCCCGTGCATCCATCCTCTGGGTCTCACACTCTGTACGAGCTGGCATCCCTACCTGTCATCCCCTCCTCCCACATTTTCCTGTTGGAACCCCCTGCAGCAACCCATCCGCGTTTCCTCCTCCGGGTCCCCCTGCCTTGACCCGGGCCTGACAGGTCTCTCAGGAAAGCAGGCGACCACTGGTGTTGCTTCCTGCCTTGTAGCTCGTGCTCCCGCTTTGGCCTCGGAGGAAAGGGCTGCCTCTTACCCGGCGAAGGACTTCCTCCACCAATTCCCATTGCCCGCAGGAATCTCATGTCCCACAATTGTCCCATTTTAGCTGAAACAGCAAAAGGCTCAACCTACCACTTCTCCCAAGGTCCACTCTGTGTCATTACAGCATTTGAAAGGAAATGCTGAAAAGACGTGACGTTCTTGCCAAAAATCATTTATCTTCTTCTTACCATCTATACAAAAAAAGGACAACTCTCCTGAGGAGCCTCCAAAGTTGGTTTCAAATTCTGCAATCCAAGTTAGACCTCCTGGGCAGCCCAGTGACACCAGTATAATCTTACTGATTACAGTTAGATAAATTACTGCTCCAGTTCTTCTCTCTTCTTGTAGTGCCACAGAGCCCTGGCTTATATCACAGCAGTTAAGGCTACTGCAAGGCAGTATTTTCAGTACCAACCTGAGCAAGCTCAGCTGCTTCCAGCAGGGAACTGGACAATGGGTGGTTGAGGGGAATTGTCAGTCCTACAGAAGAACTTCCATCACCAGACAGCCTGATGATGTGCCTCCTGTGCATGGCGTTGCATACTGCGGTTTTGCTTCTAAATTTGACGAGGGATAGCAGAAACACCTGCCAGACCCCTAGCGTTATTTCTTTTCCCCACCTAAACTTCCTCAACTTCTCTCACTCAAACCACGTTTAGCGAGAGGGTGCGGTCTTTCCTTTGGTTGACCCATTCGTTTTCTGTCGTGGATGAAGGCTTTGCTTCCATCTTGAAGGAAACTTATTGTTGGTGACGTTGTTAAATAGCTCTCCGTACTGTATGGCCTGTAACCATGATTTACAACCCGTTTCTAGCTGTGCCGTGATTCAGATGACTTTTCTATTGAGCAGTTGATGTGAACGCTAAACCTATTCAAGGCTAGCAGCATTTCTGCGATTCATTCAACTTGAGGAAATACTGGAAATTTATTAGGATGTTTTTACAGTCCCGGAAATTGCTATGGGACTCTGTCACTAACAAAAGAACAGAAATGGCTCACAATTTTATTGCACTTTTTCATAGGCATTAGGTAATGTAGGCCTTTGTCATTTACACAGTTTTTAAGACAAATTCTCTCCTTGGCTGAGACTCTGTGAGACTTCCAGGTCTTGCAATTTTATCACAAGCTTCCCTAATATTTGGCACTTTCCTTAAAGCTCCAGCTCTTGGAATCACTTGATTTGGCTACCTGAGGACCTCAGCTTTATAAAGATACCAAAAAATCACTTTGTCCCTTGCGATTGTGAAAAGCAGCAACAAAACATTAGCCATAAAGTTGCTCACAGGCCAGACGTCAAAGGAAAGATAGATCTTTTGTTTAAGTTTCAGGATGTTTTTACACCACTGACTTTGGCTTACAATTTCGGAATCTCTGAGTGCTGTTGGGGACGGTTATCTGGAAGAAAGGGGAGGGGGACAAGAAGCCATTTACAGCTCTTTGTCCCTCTGTTTGCAATAGCCTCGAGCCACCTTAGCTGAAGTCAGGCCATGGTCAGCAAGTCTGGCCTAATTTTTTCCCTTCAGACTCAGTCCTCACCAGCCCATGGAGGGAGATGTCAGCTGTTTCTCTGCCCTCACTGCAACACATAAGGCAGGACTCCTCTCCCCAGATGGTTGCCAGAGAAGCCGTAGCCAAGTGACAACAAGTCTTGGGATTAAGGTAAAATTTTTTTTCATAGTTTGGAAAAGAAGAGACTGAATGATTTACGCAGATGGCTTCACCCAAGCCACAGAGAGTACTGTGTCCCCAGGGCGGTACCTGGAACTCACCACAGGGGCTTTCGCCCTTATCTCTGCTTCTGCCCCAACAGCACTGTACTGGGTGTTAGTCACACTGGCGCCAAAGACCCTCTGGCTTCTCACATCCAAGGACAGATGTAGGGAGCCATGAGCAGTGGCCGTGCTGCAGGAGACAAGACACAGCAGGAGGGCTCATGCTTTGCCCTCACTGAAGCCCCAGGTCTACTCCACTAAATGTCCCAGTGAGGAGAATATCCTTGTATTTAGCTGGCAAAGGAGGAGGGGATCCCTTCACTGCCTTTCCCTTCCTACATCCACCAGGAGCTGGTCCACACCAGAGCGTTCCTGCCAAGGCCACCCACCAGGTAGGCAGGCTGTGCTGTCCCTGCACATGTATAGAACAGAAGAGGCTGCTTCAGTTGGAAGGGACCTACAACAGCCATCGAATACAACTGCCCGACCAATTCAGGGCTGCCCAAGCTAAAACATGTTATTGAGGGCATTGCCTCTTAAACACTGCCAGGCTTATGGCGAGCGCAGCGTCCCACCCCACCTCACCACAACTTTGCTCTCCGTGCAGTGGGGTTCATTTAAGCGCTGCAGGCAGCTAGAGAGGAGAACGCGAAGCAGCCACAGCAAGGAATTGCATCATTTATAACACTGAGTCAACAAAGTGCTCAGGAGAAAGGTGCAAACCACATGTCAGTTCTGGGAAGGGCATCCTTTCTGGTGACTGGTCTCTTTCCAAAATACTAATAGCAGTGTTACAAGTGCCAGTAGTGCTTTTGTTAAAGCAAAAAATTATTCTAGAGCACTGCATAGTAGGACGCAGCCTTGGCCCAAAGCACTTGCTGTAATTTAATGCAAGATATAACAAATTGGTGTTACACGCAAAGGGAGGGAGCAGCAGAGATAAGAGGATCACACTTTGGCTGGTTATGTCTTGAGCTTCGTGTCTGTGAATCCTTCAGGCTGGGATTTTCAAATGGCCTTCGGTAGTTGGACTTACAAAAGGACGGACTAAAAAGAAAAGGTATTACCCTGCTTTTCCCTTAGCATTTGTACAATATCCATAACTTTCTGAACCCTTTACTCACATCCGTGAGTGCTCACTCCAACTGGGAGTCATGTTATGTCCTGCAAAAAGAAGCCTGCTTGTTTTTAAGATGTGTGGTTTAGTTTCAAAATAGCATAAAATCTTCTGAGTTGCTGATAGAGAGAGACCACGGTCAAACAAAAAGACTGATGGATTGGAGCTCAAAGAAAAAACTGGCCTTTAGGGATACCAAACATATTTGTTCACACAGCGTTCAGTTATGAAGACTTTATTATGTACCAATTTAAGTTTATACTTACCAAATGTTCTTGAGTCAGCAACACAAGTGGGACTGCCTTGTTCCAGTAGATCTTTTTTCCGCCCTTATGATGGATTTTTTTAAATAAAGACTCATCAATAACCATGACAGGGTTCCCTCAGTGGACAGACATCCCAGCATGCCATAAAGTTGTCTCTCCCGAGAAGCATTTCCACAGGCTTGAGGGAAATCATAAACTCCTTTGGAGGAATGGGATTCAAAAAGCTCTCCCAGCCAGCTGCATCGCTGCTTGTGAGCAGGTCCTGAAGCACAGCTAACGATGCAAGAACCCATCAAGGAAAGGCAGCAGCAGAGCACCTTGCCCAGTTGTGAACAGGTGAGAGAGGGAGGGAGGAAGGAATCAGAAGATAAAGGGGAAGAGTGGAGAAGTTAAAACTCCTCATGTTCTCCAAACACTGGCTTTGGGAGTACACCCTGTGTACATATATTGCTTACAATATAAACAATACTTGTGTCCAAAGCTTAATGAGGCAGTCACCAAATAATATGAAGGCAATTTCAAAAAAAAAAAAAAAAAGAACCAACCTGCAGCCCTGAAGAGCCTTTGCTGGGGAGCTGCACCAGTTAAGGGCGGTTAACATCTCTTACCAATCAATACTGCCATGCTGCGTTAGTGATTACAGCCCACCATCAGCAGTGGCACGTACCAAAGTTTGGCCAAGGGCTTCACAAGGGGGTACAACACAAGAACTGATGTAGACTGGGGCAACCACAACTTTTAAGACTGACCAGTCTGCTTCTCTGATTTTGGAAGTAGAGAGGGTTTGGTTATATATACATATACGTATATATGTATGTATGTATACATAGATACGTACAAATAGCCCAGAATTGTTTTGTGGCTGGGAAGAGGATTGCGCTCACGCCAATGAGCACTCAGCCAAGAGGAGTCCGGCAGAGACAAGTCTCAAAAGAAGAGAGGAGCCGTGCCTCTGTACAGACTAAAATTACGGTGGAAATGGGCAGCCCTGAACCGCGACGCCTGACTCGTCACGTACAACGGCCTTTTTAGATGGAGAACGATGCTTGTGGCAGTTCAGCTGCAGCTGCCTGTACGCTTTGCACCGTGGGGCTCCCCACTGTTCCCTTTGGGTGAGTGTCCACGCTCCCCTCCCTCCACAGCTGATCGCTCCTCTCACATGAGCAGCATCAGCTCACTGATAAGGTAATCAAACCAAATGGCTTGTATTAGGAGGCATCTTAGCCATCTTTTTTAAAGAAAGCCACTGAGTTAGGCACATTACTAGCATGCAAACAAACAGCCTGCTGTTCAAGACCTACTAAGCCCCACTTGTATGTCCTGTATATATCCAGCATATACGAATATACATGTATACATCCCATGTATATCCTGTTTAATTTCAGGGGAGCTGTAGGTTGCTCCTCACTTTTGCAAATCAGGTCCTTGAGTACCTAAGAATATATTTTGGAAACTAACTTCAGGCTTTTTTGTTGTTTTTTTTTTGTTGTTGTTTTAATCTTGGCCATAAATTCTATCACTTATGAGTCAAAGCCCCATCTGCTCTAAATTTGCACTTGATTTCATGCACAAATAGGGTTCACACATGTAAGTCCTGTCATTTGTGTGCTCCCAGAGGCAGTGCATAAATTACCTATGCACAAAACAAGAGGTCGGTCAGCTTTACCTCCTGCGCTGCCGAGTAAGTGCACATCAAAGGGCATATTGTGTTCCTGGAATGAGAATGAGGAGTCCTGGCATGGGTGACCCCCTCTACTCAGAAATTCTGCTTTTCTTGGGCACAAAAAAACCCTAACAACTTTAAAAAAAAAAAGTCTGACAGAATTAATCAGCCAGTGGAAGGTTCAGAAGGAGTCAGGGTTTGGGTCAGCACTAACAACTAACACAGAAGATTTCACAAAGCTGTTTGAAACCTGGGTTTGATCTTAGAATAGGCAGCGGTGGGTCTTCCTTAGAAATTATGCCCAATTTAGAACACGGCTGTGAGGAATGGCATTAAATATGACATTAAAATACCTTTATATGAGCAGCACAAATGGAGATAAGACACATTCAAAAGAAGTTAGATGGAGAATATCAAACTCTGTGGAAATCACAGGGTTAACTGGATCAGCCAACGTGATGTTAGATACAGAGTGCTCCTGCAAAAGTGCTAACTGCAAAAGTGTGTTCAGCAATGTGGTGTTTCGCATGACTCCTTTGGTCCCTCTTCTAGGTGAATTTTCGGTGGAAAGCAAGTACTTCAAAAAAGTGGGCGTCTCACTTTGACTGCTTTATACTCCAAGTCGTAATCTGTACAAAAAGCAGGATCTTAGTGAGAAGCGAGGGAGGAAAGACACTGGCTCTGAGTGGATCTTTCCCAGATAAATAAATTAAAAACATAGTAACACACAATGACTACCACAGCTTGTAAATTAAGGGAGTAACTAGTGCATAGTGAGGCACTGATGTATAGCCTGGAGGAGGAACAACTTCATCTGAACTACAAACAATTCATTTTAAAAAAAAATACTTTGAAGAAAAAAATTGTCTCCAGACCAGCTTGTGAATAAAGTATACCGAAAGGCAACCCTGATAGTCCATTAGCAGCACAAAAATGGAACTGTCCCCCAGGTTTGGCATAAAAATTAATTCCTTTTTCTTAAAATTATAGCTACTTTGACATCTCAAGTTAACCGCTCTAGTGCTGCTTGGACAAGCATGGCTTGGGACGGCACACTGCTCTGCAGCAAAAAATGCAGTGCCCTGCATAGGTATCCGAAATTGCTGCAAAGGCAGCTCAGGTCGGCGCCTGCTCTCAGCCCTGCGGCACAGGCGGAGGCCCAGCAGCCCACACCACGCTTCTGCTGCTGGAACTGAGCATTCCTGGCCATCAGCTAGCATCTCCATGGGGTAGATCTCCAAACTGAGACATCTCAGGTTTCTCAGAGCCACATTGTAGTCTCTGAGCAGTGATACCCTGTGAGGTGCACGTGCGCCGGGAGGTCCTGTCATCTGGCCACTTGGACCATGGGAAGAGGGAAAGAATTTTCTTTCTCTCAGTTTTGTCTGTCTCTCTGTTCCTGATGCCAAAGCTGAAGCCATCACCATTAAGCCAACCTAGTAGGAACCCTCCAGCAACCCCATGGAAATATAAGTCACGGCTTCAGTGAACAACGGCTCACACTTAGAAAGTGTGCAGGCAACAGAGCTACATCTCCACCAGAATAAAGGGTCCAACATCTCTTCCTCCAAACTGCCCACAGCACTTTGGGTTAAAGCAACAGTGAGATTCCCAGAGTGGTCACGGGAAGCTAGGCACAGCCCTGAAGGCCTCCAAGAAGACCTCAGTTTCTGGATGTCTTTTCTGGAAGTAATTTTTTATCTCCCTACTTCACAGATGTTCCTTTCTTCCAAAATCCTGGGGTTTTCTTTTCTTTTTTTTTTTTCCCTTTCTTCGCAAGGATAACAAGCAGTCCCATTTGCAGTTTCCTGTTACATTTTATATTTGTTACTTCTAAGAGATAGGGATAAACTGTACTTCAAGTCTTACTCAAGATCTGGACAAAGTTTCAACTGCTTTCAAAAAGCAAGTTTTGGCCTAAACCTACTTCACATTAAGAGTCAGACTGGTGATTATTTAACCTTAACTCTCTTGTTTCCTTTTGGATGGGCAAGAATTTGCGAGAGCTACTTTAACATCCAAGCGGGTACGGGCGTGGAAGCCCATAGAGACAAACAGATTTTACAGGAGCAAGCTCTAAGAGTGTGTGTCCAGGCAGGTTTGTGAGATGGCCAAGAGATGCACACATGTACATACAAGCGCAGGATGCAGCTAGGTAGTAGAGCCACAACCTCTCAGTCTCACACTCCGAAATAAAAATCAGACTGTAATAGGCATAACTTGGCCAGACATCTTCTGGGGTTCAATGAAGTTCTTTTGACAAAGAATGCTTCAGTAAAGACATGCCTTAAGACTTTTCTTTTCTCTGCATCTTCAGTTGAAATACTGACAGCAAATTTTTTTTTAATCGCTTCTCTGACTTTATAATATACTGTTAACTTGCACTGTCTCTGTGCTGGGAGCTCCATGTACAAAACTGATTGACTCCTCAATCATTAAGAAAACATGCAGTACCAGCATTAGCTTGTAACTTTTCAAATCTTGGCACAGCTTGCGTTCAACCTCTCAGCTTCCACTCAACTTTCTTGTCTTGTTTTTAAGTTTGTTTCTTTTAAGCACAACTAAAGGAATCCACGCTCCCTCCTCCCCTCCTCAAAACCAGACTTTTGCATCAATCAGTCTCACTGGCACCTTCACCACCAGGCTTCATACATTTCTGTGCTGTGATTGCAGACAAGTTTTTTAAAACAAAAACTTAAAAAAATATAAATTTAACAGCATCTGAAGGTTAAATACTGTGCAAAGCGAGAGAAGACAGTGACAGGAAAGCACTCAATCACTGTATAGTTTCTCATCCCAATGAAAGCATCCTTTGAGAGTCTGCCTAGGTGTTGTCTAGCTTATATGATACAGTGCAGTGCCCATCAGCACTTCTGTTTGGAAGCTCGCTTCTTAGAAATCACCAACAGGCTCATTACTCATAAATCAGAAGGCGACTTTCAACCAGGCCTGGGAATCTGGAGACGCTGCATGAAGAGGGAGTTCTGTCTGCTCTGCGGGTTTCAGACCGAGGAGGGGGGTTGGCTTGGCTTCCTATCCTTGTGCATTCAATCAAGTGAATTGCACAACCATGCTGCTTTACTCTATTTAATGTAATGTTTCCTGAAATGTCATTTGCGAGTAGTACAACTTATGGTTTTTGAGGGTGTCCACCATCTAATAATCTAAAACAAGATATCTAAGGGAGAATGGAAGACAGGGAGGTGTTCTTTCCATTGGACACATTCAAAAGTGCCTATGTATTCAAAATGTACGTTTTGTCCCCACAACACCAGGTGTCAGGTAGCTGCTTGCATCCAGATGGGTCCCCACTGATTTTAGGAGTGTATTCCATGTAAAATATTTTGCAAAACTTGACCTTAGAATTTGCAGCTAGGTGTTATTCTTTATTAATATTTAAATAAGTCTCACCTAAACTGAAACACACCCAAGATAAGAAAACCTGGAGAGAGATGTCTTGTCCTCAGAGGCTCTGGAGATGCCTCATCCTGTCTCCTTTGGCAGGACACAGATTGAACAAAATAGATTGCTGGGGGTCCATCTTTCGATATGATCAGGAATTTCTGCAGATGGAGAAAACATCATTAGTAAATCCCCTCACAGGATCAGCACTTAAGACTCTAAAGTTGTCTTTCCAAAGAAAGACATCTTGGAAATATATGTGCAGAGACAAAAGATAGGGTCTTGAAGCTGATCAGTCCCCAAGTCAATTTAATGTGTGGCCTCTATATTTCAGTCATTCAAGAGGTCCCAAAAACCTGCTGAGGCCAGTGGGTGCACTTTAGAGCAAGGCATTCACCCGAGGACCCAAAGGTAAGAACCTTTCTTGTCCTTCCCTTATCTGCTGTGGAAGACAGGGTCAATTTAATGCTAGTGTAAACAGACGTATGTAGTTGAGGAGCATCAGTCATTTAAAACATCATATAACTGACTCCCACCTGGGAGGATTTTTATATGAAATGCACTAGTGATGTCTCCAACATCTCTTACTATGGAAATGCTGAATAATCAAAAAGTAGTAAATTGGGTAATAGCATATTCCAGAGGGGAAAAAAAAAAGGCAGTATTATTCATCCAAATCCATTAACTGTGTTAAGAAAGGAGAAGGTGATCCATTCCAACTCTTCTCTACTTCAGTACAAAGCAGCTGTTTTTTAATCATCAGGGATGCTTGTGTCATTGAAATAGAGACTGCTAGCTGGATTACCATAAAAACCTGCCAATTAATTAACTGAGCTTCATATAGCCAAAAATAATAGCACTTAAAAGCAGCTTGTCCTATCTCTATTGAGAACGGACATCTGTCTGCTCTGGTAACTATGAAGAACTAGAACCTCAAGGACAAAGAATGTGATATATTGACTGATATCTGTGCATTTTGGAAGGTTCACTGGCTGTTCTTTATATTCTTCACATGTCGAATTTCTCTGCCTTTTAGTCTGCACTTCTATAAGACCCTCACCGAGATTTTGATTCAATAAGCTGCATTATTAGGGCCACCTCCAGCTACAGTTACTGTCAGCAAACAGCAGTTGAGGCAAGAGTAACATAAAAAACACTATAATAAAATCATGGAAATTACTACTAGTCAGTCAAAATGGAAAATAATCAGGTCCATGACATTTTTCTGGGTGTTCAAGTCATCTCCCAGAGATCCAAAATCATCTCTTAGCAAAGTGTGTATCAACAGCCTATTTCATGTTATCTTTAACACAGGAAGTATAGAAGAGGTACCTTCTGGCCAGCTCAGCTCTTTCTAATTATCACCCAGCCGTATAATTGTTCAGTAGATAGTGTGAATGTGCGTACTTCTTCCTACCTTTTGCCATCATCATAGTATCACCACCATAGCTTACAAAACCTGTAAGCATGAACAAGATAATCTGTGTATTGTACACATGATTGATAACACAAAACAGTATTCTCAGAAGAGGACAAAGGTGAAGCTGGGTATTTTACTGCTCAACAGCTGGACCTCTAGAGTCATTTTAAGTTTATGTGGCCAGTAATCTACCATGTTTCAAAGCCGCCTACTGTTCTTCCAGGAAAGCAGGGGTATTAGTAACTATTTATCTGTAAATTCCATGGAACTAGGACTACAGCTTCCTTTATATTTGTTTATTTAAAACTAAATGCTTTGACTCTGACTCAGTTTCTGAGAATTAATAATGATGTTACAGACAAAAGTCAAATATTATTTTAGTTGACAGCATTTCTAGAAGTCTAAAAAGAGGCTGTGCTGGTTTTGGTTGTGATAGAGTTAACTTTCTTCGTAGTAGCTAGCATGTGGATTTGTGCTGAAAACAGTGTTGATAATGCAGAGATGTTTTCGTTATTGCTGAGCGACGCTTACACATCCTTAAGGCCTTTCTGCTTCTCACACCACCCCACCAGCAAGTAGTCTGGGGGTGCACAAGAATTTGGGAGGAGACACAGCTGGGACAGCTGACCCCAACTGACCTGAGGGATATTCCATACCATATGGTGTCATGCTCAGTATATAAAGCTGGGGGAAAAGAAGGCAGGGGAGATGTTCAGAGTTACGGCGCTTGTCTTCCCACATAACACTTACACGTGATGGAGCCCTGCTTTCCTGGAGATGGCTGAACTTCTGCCTGCTCATGGGAAGTAGTGAATGAATTCCTCGTTTTGCTTTGTTTGTGTGCGCAGCTTTTGTTTTACCTATTAAACTGCCTTTATCTCAACCCATGAGTTTTCTCACATTTAGTCTTCCGATTCTCTCCCCCATCCCACCGGGGGAGAGTGAGCGAGCGGCTGCATGATGCTTAGTTGACGGCTGGGGTTAAACCACGACAGAGGCAAAGATTTGTTTTGTTCCTTGGGTACCTTCTCTGTGTATCAGTCTCTCTTGGTAGGCCTTTATTTACTGTCTCATGTGACTTGTTTGCTACTGAAACTGCCTCTGAATCCATACCCAGGGGATTCATGTGTACAAGAGACATTCGAAAAATGAAGTCAAAGATTTTTGCCCCATTACTGTTGCTGAGAGTTCTCAGAGACATTACCTGGATCAAAAAGAGGTTTGCACTGGATTTTTTAATGTTTTAGTGGCAAAAGGTTAAACCGTTTGGATGCCTGATGAAGGGAGTGATTGCTGTCCAGGTTGGCTGGTTTGTCTGAACAAGACCCGTCTTCAATGTGTTAATGAAAGACAATGTCAGAGTAAAACGGAGTAAATTTTGCTTAGTCAGTGCTTTCCTGACCAGGATGTGCTTTATAGCAAACTAGAGTGTACGCTGCCTTCAGCTTGCTTTAAAAGCATAGTCCTGGTCAAGTCTGGGCTGGAGATTTCTTGAATCATAGTGTGTTGTTTGGAGCTAAGTGATGTTTTGCTTCAATTTCAGCCATTTGATTAATAGAGTGTGTTTATACCCCTTTCCTCTTGTTTGTTGGATGAAAACAGATCTGCCGAACAATATGGGAAAATGGTTTCATCAGGGACTGAGTAATACTATAGAAACTAAAATGTGTGTATGAGACAGACCGTGTGAGTGAGAGAAAACGCTCTCTTCTATTTCCTGTCAAGCTGATGGTGAGATTGGAGGAGACTCAGTTCCTCCAGGGAGTTTATTTAAACTGTGGTTCAAAAGTTACTCTGAAAAGACAGAGGGACCTCTGACAGCACTCAGCTGCTTTATTGACTGCTACAACAAATTTGCTTGTGGTTTGAACCCCCAGACCAAAGGGTAGCTTGAATGGAGAAGCTGAGCTTGAGGTGATGCTAGAACTTGGGGAAGGATTTGGGATGAAGGGAGCTGCAGTTGACACGAAGTTCTGTGCTGCCCTGGGGTTAAGCTTGCAGTGTCAGAAAGCATTTTGCAGTATGGACACAGTGGAACTGAGTCTCTCAGTCTGGGGAGAGGTTTGCAGGTATTGTCCTTCACATTGGACTTCACACAGAACTTGAGGAGGGACAGAAGTACAGTTCTACCCCTAGCAGGTGCAAGAGGAAGCTTAGCTGCGAGTTTCTGGATTGTCCTTCTGCTGCAAGTGATGAAGGTTTTTTTATTGGATCTCCAGCACCGTGAGGACAAAAGGCTACATCTTTACTAGCCAGTAAAGCAGGCCCACAGCTGTTGTCTGGCCCAGGCTTTCAGTCAAAGTGTCTTTTCTCCTTACACTCACACCCCATTCAGGGAAAGTGTGGCCTTTCCCACGTGTCCTCCAATGGGAATGGTCTTGGCCCACATCCCTGAATGAGGCCTCCATGTTGTCTGCACAACCATCATGGCCAAAACCGCACAGGGACTATGGTACCAGCTGAACACTGCAGGCAGGGATGTGCCAGTGCCACACTTCTGCCTGGGCTCTGTTAAGTTTACTAAAACATAGGTGTAACCTAACAGACACCGCTCAGGGTGACTGATGTACTAGATGCATGAGGAAAGTGGCCCAAAATAAGCAGTTTAGCCTCATTTCCAAGAGAAGTTCACATGCTCTGTACATAGCCTGTAAACCTTCCATGTAAATCTTGAATAAGTTGACCAGCAAGGTTAGAGATGACTAATACCTTCAGTTCCCAGAAGTTTCATGGCAAGGAGAGCAAGCAGGGGCAATGCAAACAGCCAAATTAGACACTGTGGTCTCTGCCTTGTTAGAAGCCAAAGGATCTGCCCAGTAAAAACACTTTACACCTGTGCTACCGTTTCAGCTCAAACCCAGGCCTTCAACCAACCAGTGCAATCATCCCAGGATGAAACTGAGGACAAACTATGCTTACTTAATCCAAGTTCTTGTGCAAATACGTATTTGTCTTTGATGTGCACTTCTACTCAACCTTCAGTTCACAGCAAGACAACACAAAACCTCTCTGCGGTTGTGGGAGTGGAGACCTCTGAGGTGGTAAGCATCTGAAGGACTGTGATATAGAAGAGCTTGAGGTGCTTTTTTTTCCAGCTACAGGTTTCCCAATGAATTATTATGGTAACAGCCTCACAGATGGGCAGGATTAAGTTTACAGACAGGGGACATGGAAAAGTGTCCCAAAGTGGTATTTGCAGTGGTATTTGCAGATCAATTTCTATTGTGAAATGGATTTTTTCTGAAAACAGTTCGGAGTAAAGAAACCAAGCACAGGAAGGACTATACTGTAGCCATTTCTTTCCTTTGGACTTTAGAAGCTTGTGACTCTGCATGAAGGGCAGCAACAAACTGGATGTTCCCTGCTTTTGGTTTTAGATGGGGTTGTACTAGCTATTGCAGATGGTTGTTAAAGCTTAGGATAGTATTAGGTACGCAATGTATTTAAAGTTGCCATTAAAAATTTCAAGGTACCTACTGCAACTTCTTTTCATGGTGCTTAGGGATGTCCTGTCCTCACAGTCTGAGCACCCCAGTGATTTTGCCCCTGGTCCTTACAAGCACTTTGGAGTTAGCAGTGAGATGAGGAAAATCCATGCATCAGGGATGCTGAGAGGAGTAACAGACAATTGCATTTTGTGCGACATGGATGGGAGAGAGATCCTTTCTGAGTATGGAGTTACGAATGGGTTGGAAGAGAAAACCTTGAAGGTCATGGTCCTGCAGTGTTATGTTTTGGGGGGACCAATTTAGGAGGTGGGAAAGGACCGAAGGACAATGGGCAAGTCCAGCAGGTTACCCAGGATCGTCTGACACAGGAGGTCAGGCTGAGGAGGAGGCAGACACCGCAGCTGAAGAAAGGTTTTAACATGCCCAAATTCAGTGTTTTTTGAAAGCACCAAGGGAAAGAAAGTTTCTAAGGAAAATACTTGAGCTGTGGTACCTGAGGGGGATTTGCGTAAGTCTGAATAAGTTTGTATAAAGCTGAATTCCCCTGTTTGTCCTGAGCAAACGCTGACAGCGGGTGGAAAACTGTGCTAGCAAGGGCTAGTGGGAATCCAGGAAACAGCTTCGTGTCCTTGAGATGGCACTTGGGGATCTCAGAGCAGTGGAAAGTTTATTTTTGTTCACCAGGCCAGACTATTTTCGGGTAGCAAGGTTTGTATACTATACACGTGTGTTATTGGCGTGCAAGGCAGTACAACCTGTATTGCCAATTTCTGTTCTTCTGGTGGGATGGACAAAGAACGGGGGAAAGAGGTTCTTACACGTATAGGTATTTATTAGCATTTGACAACTATTTCATTGAGTTGTGGCAACCAGCAAAGTCAGCTGATGAAGCACTAATGAAAACAGAGTTGAATAATTTGAAGCTATTTCTTCCCTTGTGACGCCAGGGCATTGCGGGACATTTTGTGGCATCATTTTTGAAAGACAGCCACAGCATTAATTATCTAGAAAAATATTTGGCATCTGCTCAGCAGGGACATATGGGAAACTCAATATAATAAGCTGAGAGTGGGTAACAGTCTCCCTGCTCCAGGCACAGTTTAAGTCCAATAAGTAAAGGAGAGCAACTTGTGTTTAGCACTACTGGGAACTGAGGTTATTCCTTGATGAGCAGCAGTACAGTGACATTTCTGGATTCACCCAGGGTGAGTAAAGGGATTTCAAACCCTTCACTAATTCCTCTCTTGTTGTCTTCATCCTTTCTGTGGCGTTTTTATAATCTTTCAGTGATCCCTTACATACAGGCTCATTCGGATCATTATTTCACCAAGTATTTTTAATCAGGGAGAGAGGAGGGTGGGATAAGAGGAACTAGAAGCATGTTGTCCTTCCGAGCACAGACTGCAAAACATTAGCCTCCATTTTCACCAACTGACAAGAGGAAATACCAGGGAAAAGCAGCTAAAGGTCACAGAATGGCACATTTTTCGTGTAGTTTACCAGAAGTATGTGAAAACAGCTGGAGAGAGAATGGATAAATTATGTTTTAACTTTGGATTGAGCTCAGAATTTTGAACAAAAAAATCTACCTACCCTATTTATAGCTAGCTCTGTCACAATATTGTATGCTATTGCAAATTTATTAGCTGGCAATGGTTTTTAATATATCAGTGTGCAAGGCATCCTTGTAATAAAGAAGTTATAATGAGACACAAAAATGAGACTCAGTTTTTTCTCTTGAGTTCCTTGTCCTTTTTTCCTTGGGACTCTTTATCTCCTGTCCTATTAGGAAATGTCTACATTTATACACCCATATGCTGAGAGAACGAAATACCAACGTGCCAATGGAAAGTTTTTGTTCACATGGACAATGTTACAGTGCTGGCAGCCTCTGCAGAAGATAGGGCCATATTTTTTGACATACAATTGCTCAGCCACCACCAGAACATGAAACAATAAAGAATTTTCACATATTATGTACGGCAAAGCAGCTTTTAGCCAGACACGGACTTAATCACAGGAAAATTTAGCTTAGAAGCAGTTTTGCATTCATTCACGTGCCAGTAATACTTGAGAGAAAATGAAAAGTTACTAAAAAGCATTTTAATAGTAAAAGCAATGCATTTGGAATAAAAAGAACTTGGAAATTTACACCCATGCAAATCTGGGTATTCCCTTTTGTGACTATGAATTTCCATTAATATTAAAAGATTTAATAAACATAAACATATGCAGAAAGAAATCACCTTGCTCTTCAATGCAAATATTTGAAGAATGCAAGGCCATGAACAGGCTCATCAGTGAGTTTAACTCCCTTAATTTGAGCTATTTTGTGAAGCCTTAGAGCTGCTATTATGAGAATGGGCTCAAAAAAGTGCTCATATTTGAATCCAAAGTCAAATTTCGTTTCATTTTCACATCTATGTGTTGCAGTTGCACTTCATTTCTAATAATACGGCCTTTCTTTTTCTCCACTTCTGAATACTATGAAAAATGAGTGTTAAATTTGAACATGCTGCTAGCAAACAAGGGGTACAGACTGTCAGCTAAAATTCATGGTTCAAAAGCCATGCTTTCTTTTGTAGTTTTTGTATCCCTTCTACCAACCTAACTTACATACTTAATTGACATTGTATGTAGAGTTTCACTATCGAATATAGACTATTCATTGTTGGCAAACTACTTATTGAGCAGGCAGCTTCATGAAGAAGTTCAACAAATAATTTCAAATGATGGAAAAAAATTACTCCACCTTTTCACGTAGATTTCTTAGTAGGGAGATATCAATCTTAACAAATGAGTTTTCTCAAATTATTTGCTCAGATACATAGGGGAGATTTCAGATTATTAAAACTGAGTACTATACTTCCCACTTCAGGTTTCTTATTGCCTTTTTCTGCTTTGATTATCAAGATGACAGAGCTCTCAACCGCAAAATATAGAGTGGCTGATGGAGCCCAACAGGACACAGTTGTCTTGTACAAGATGTAAAAGACACCAGGCTTCTCACAGCAGGATCTTGACTTCAGTTCCCAGTTGCTTCAGGAAAAAGGAACTGACTCCACTTCATCAAAGAAATATCAGTATGTTTATTTTATTTCATTTTTTACAGGCTGGCAATTCAACAGTATTTCTCCTGTATATAGAATTGGATCCATTTAACTAGAAATTTATTGCATGCATCAAAGAAAGGCAAGTAACTGAAAGTGCATTAAATTTCAAAGTCATGATTACATGCACTAAGCTCAGATCTTCACCAGCGCAGCTCCACTGATGACAATAATTGCTTCAGTTTTACAGCCGCCTGGGATCAGAACCAGACCTGGGCTGGTTTAATTCTGCAGCGTGTCATACTGTCCTTAAGTGAGTAACCCTGGGCAAGGGGCGAGTTAGACAGCTAAGGGGGGCCAGGTCAGCTCCTTGGGAAGGTGGGGACGATGAGTGTCTTCAAACGCAATGGTGAAAGGGTTAATGTTTCCCTGCCCGTGTACCATCAACAATTTTATTAACTTGTTTTCATTCCTTTTTTTTTGGTTTTCATTCCCTTCTAATGCTGTTGTTCATTTTCAGATTCCATTTTTAATATTTTTAATTCAGTTTTAATAACCTCCACAGGAATTTAAAAACAATCTACTCTTTAAAACTTAATTGTAGTGTTTGTTATTCCATAAAAATACATTTTACATTTTCAGATCCAATTTTGTGAAGTAATTGAATAATAAATGAATAATGAGAACAAGACCCTTATTAACTTTTTAGTCATTAAACTGACTTAACATTTTAGAAAGAACAATAACTTTTCCAATAACGTTCCAGAATAGTGATTATAATTATAATGCATGAAAACAAATGTATAAAATGATGCTGTCTTTCTTGGATGGTAGGATGGAAATTTGTAATTATTTACATTTTCTCCAAGCAGCATAAATTGCCAGTGTTTTTCTCCAAGAAGGGACTGTGCCCCCTCCCACTGTAAAGAACACAAACAATCATCTAAGCATTAATAAGGACAATCACTCAGCAGTGCTGCCAGTTGCTCCCCCCAACACTGAACCTCCTTCTCCTGACCAAGCGGATCAGGCATCAGTCAGTACTCTGGGTGCCTACTCTGGGTTCAGCCCGGGACACAGCTGGTAAATCCAAATCTCCCACCCATTTCCATGTCTGGGAGAAGGCCCCGTAAAAGCTCAGGAGATGCCACCAGCTCATCTGTCAGCAGTGCATCAGCAGCATCCCCATACCAAGTGCAAAAGGCAGCCTTTCCCCAGTTTCCCTGGTGCCAGCCCAGGGCAAGAGGACGATGCTGGAAGTGCTGTTGGGAACCTGCCTTCTCCACCACTCTCCTTCTAATGAAGATCACCCGTGCAGGTGCTTGGCCTCAGCTGGGGTGAGAGACGTGGCACGGTGCGGCTCCCGGTGCCCAGGGGAGTCCAGCCAGCTGATACTGTGGGACACCTGCGCTCCGTCCCAAACATAGATGTAAGCAGAATGATTCCACACCCTTATGACCTCCCACACCAATTAATACATCTTATCATGATGGGTCCGGTCCTGGCTGGGGCCAGGAGAGCCGCATCTGGTGCAGACCAGAGCAGCCCTGCTCGGGAGTGGCTGACGCCACTTCATGTTCCCAGAGAATTATCCACAGGTGGGACCTGGGAACGTACCGGTGTGTGATTAATTTTGGCCTTTAATATTGTCCGAAGCACCACTTTGGCACCTCACACCACTTTACAACTTATTCAAGCCTGTCAGTCCATCATCCCGATCACCTCATGCTCTCTCCTTACATTCAAAAAACCCAGGTGAAACCTGGATGGTGAGAGGCTTCAGCAGCGCAGTGGAGCCCCCGAATTATTTGTAATGCTTTACAACAAAACATAAGTGGGCGCTCTGACGAAGTGTTGACTAAACTTTTCCTGTCGCCTAATCAGCTGGAAATCTATCAGCGCAAAATATCTTCTGGCTGAGTAAGAGCTATTTTTCAGCCCCCTCAAGCAGCCCTAGAGGACTGGGCTTCAGCCTGGTTTCTCATCCCAGTTCTCATCCCTCACGCTGCCAACACAGCTCAAGGAGGAGGCTTTAAATGTGTGCTAACCCCTAATCACGCCAGCAGTCACAGAGGCACTTTGACTGTGACTTTGAAGTCACAGAGGACTTCATTTTAAACACTTCTCTCCCACAGTTCTAAAATAGCCACTGATACAATAAACCATGAATGACCACAGGGTTTCTCAAGCAGCACAGCGTACACTGGTTGTGTCTCAGGCAACACAAACTTTGGGGGAGAAGTTTGATTTCAACAGGAGAAAGAGCACAGGACTGACTGCATGGAGCAGGGCTTTGGTTTTTTAACATCAGGAAAATGCAATTTATCTTTTTTTTTTAAAGAAAAAAAAAATCAGTTGCCCACAGGCTTTTCTATTCATGCTTAGGTGTAGTAGGTCGAAAACCAAGAGACAAAAAAGGACAGGTGACAACAATCTCGGCCCAGGACTATTGTGTTCGGCCCAGCTCTGCTGCCCCAGCCACAACACTTGGAGGAAGTGCCACACAAACAGAGGAAGCAGGATTCAGGCTGAGAAGGATTTAGTAACCGCATTACTACGCTCTCGGCGCTGATGCCTGCAAAAGATAAAACCTGGGAAAAGACCTCGGGTTCCTACTCTTTATTGTTGCTGCCTGGGATTTAACTTGTATGTCTGAACTATGTACATATTTCACTGATTTAGGTGGGGCGCCATGAACATATTTATAAGGGCCGAGACAGTGACAGGGCTGCTGATGTTTACAGTAACAGGTTAGAGAGACTTTGCCAAAGCATTCTTCGTTTTTAAAATGATCGGTCCGACCCAGCCCCCTTCCCCCTCTCCATTGTTATTTTGTCTGCTGGATTTACGGAAGAAGGAAATGGTAAATTACAAGAAAAAAATAGCATTTATCTTGCCAGGACGTGTTGCTTTGAACTTGGATGATATTAACATATCAATCAGATTCAGTGATATGTTACACAAGGCTGTCCCTGGTTTATGGTTCACCGAAGCTGGGAGTTGAACGGCTGGCTTTGTCTGCGTGGTGAGCAGGGAGCTTAACTCCACCAGTCTAAATCCTTCGCGTGGACACAGAGCACCGACACTGAGCGCAGGGTGCCGTTTATTTTATCTGAGTTACCTTGACCCAAAATAAAGTCCAGTTTACAATGTAGTTCGGACTGAAAGCTTGCCCAGATGAAGCTATTTCAATACAGTGACGAGGGCTGAAAATCCTTGAAGGAGGAAAGCATAGAACAGGGAATATAAAGACAAACTACAAACACTCTGTTTAGAGTAGTCTTGTAAGAGGAAATATTTTTGGATGACATTTCCAGTTCCCAATCAAAGCTTGGCCAATTAGATGGAAAATTAATTTAGAAAGGAAACATTAATTAGATTTTGATACAGATGCTAATTCCAAACTTCATGAGGCTTCAAAGATTTGCCTGCTCCACTCTGCTATTTCCTGATTATGGAGTATTCATTATTTTACAATAACTCTTCAGGCTGGGGACAGTTTAATTTAACTACATTGCTTCCTTTGGGGACAACTAGGAACTTGTTACTGAAGTGTTAAATGGCAGTACTGAACTGGATAGTGATTTGAACTGGACTGAACTGGATTTACCATACAAGAAGCCCACAATGCACCAACCTACTGGCTATAAGGAAACAAAAAAGAAGAGAGAGAGAGTAAATCGAGTAATTCCCACAGGTAGTAGCTTGGAAAGAAGTCTTACCCTTTTCCTTCTTGACTCTTTTAGGAAATAACACAGAAACCGAAATGAAAAAATGTATAAAAATAATATTTAATCTCACTTGCTTCTGCTTTCAAAATGACGCTTTTCCTCCCACGTGTAAGCCAACAGTGAAAAACCAACTAGCTAAATAACTAATATAATAACCAAATAAATAATTTAATAAACAATAGCAATGCCCCAACAGTAAATTAATCCTCAGGGCTTTAAACAAATATAGACAATTTAACTCAAAAGTGTAATTTTTTTTTTCTCAAGGAATTGTAAACGGACAGCTATAGTGAAATCTTGATGTAATCACAACCATAGCATCTACTATAAATAAGTTGCACGTATTATTGTTTGGAAAATCAAATCAGTCCTTGGAAAAGTACTTTTACTTACTATTTTTAAACATAGTGAAACTCTACAGTTAATCATCAGACAGACCTCACAAACACATTTTTAATACTCAGACTTACTATCCACATTTTACGCAATTACATTTTATACTGGTGGGGTATTACAAACTAATAGAAAGGGAGCTACCGTTAAAAAACAAAGATGCTGTAAGTTCAAAGCCCAGGATCACAGCGCAGTAATAATTCTCTGGAAGTGAAGAGAGAGGAAAACCCCAAACATTCTGATTTAAGAAAACAAGTAGCTACAAAAAATGAAGTCCAGTTTCCTGTGGCTTTGTGTCTTGTGGTTGAACTACCCTGTGTCTAATAAGATGCAAACACTGATTTAAACTTTTCCTGTGGTTGAGGCATCTATCAGCTCCTTTTCTCTCCCATGCGGATTTTCCAATGTCCAGTAATAATGTTTTGCTCATACTGAAGTCTTTCCCTCAGCAGAAAAATAAGTCAGGCCCCTCAGCTCTGCTTGGCTACTAATTTTCACTACACACAGAATAAATTAATTTCAAGTTTCCTTCATCAAATAGACTGAAATTAGTCAGCAAATTCAAAAGTTCAGGCACACAGGCAGCATGAAGTTAATATGCATTTCTGGATGAAAGCAGGTTAAAAGTGCAAGTATCTTGGGTGCACTTGCTTTTGTCTCAGACCAAGTTTTCCCTCCCTAAAGACCAAGTTTTCCCTCATATGCCAATTTGCATATGAGATGTGTGTAGATAAGGTGTGTGTTCTTTTTATAAGAAAAACTGTAGTAATAGTGGAGGAAAGGAATCCAGCACAGGCAGGTCAAGAGAGGACAGTAAAAGATGTGTGAAACTGCTACGTAGTGCAGGTAATTCTGGTAACGAGGTTAAGCAGACATTTTTTATAAGATATGCTGATGCGCTTTACTGGCAGCAGGAATACAATGCTCTGAGAGGAGCAGAGGCATAGTGGGTTGATGGCTTATGCACAATATGAAAAGCTTTTGTTTTCCCTAAATGAACACTGAGGCCTATCTCTGAGCCAGGCATCATTACACCAAGTTTCTAGCCTCCTATCCACTGAATATCCTGGGATAACCAACATCAGCAAACATAAGGGCTCGAACAAATAAATCTTAATTCCACACTCTTCAGGGGCTCTCTCGTGCTTTATGGAAAACAAGGTTTCTAGAGCAATGCCAAAAAGGATAAAGGAGGACAGATCCTCTGCTTCTGCCTTTCCTTATGTCTATATTCTAGTAGACAGTCATCACTTCTGCATATCTGTCATGGAAAAAAATTTCTCCTTGCTCAGCCTTTGCCTGAAATGTAGTAACATCCACTATTGAGAAGAGCATGCAAAGAAGACAAACAAACAGCTGTATTTGCTCCTAAAAGTGCTTTAATAAAACATCTCTACAGCAGGGGTAAAGGCTGTTCAGCCAAACCTTGCCAGCAGCTCCTCTGCTATTGCAGGGCAGCAATGGCACTGCCCCTCCTGCTCTCCTCTGCCAGATCACCCCAAGGGTGAATATGAATTTACTGTTGAGTGTGAATGAGGCCTCAAAGACCTTCCAGACAAGACAAAGCAACATCAGGGTCTTATTTGCCTACTCAAGCAATAATTTAGTGGATACTCTAAAAATTAAAGTCATCTGATGAATTTAAAGATGTACTTCATCTGGTGAGACAAACTTTTACAATGGGGAAGGATTAGCAAACCTGTAAGAATATCTCTTTGCCACAAGAGTTTCCACAATTAAATGAGTGTAACAGATTTTGGCTATGTTCCCCAGAAAAAGCACTAGACATCATGCATATTGCAACTATGGTTTACCTCAGCCAGTAAAACCAATTATCCTTCACATACCTCTCTTAATTTTTTCCTAGGGAGACCATTTCTTCTTGAACTGTTGGCTCATGGTATCTGGCTGGGAGCTAGGGATATATTTGAAAGTCCTTAAGATGAATCCTTAAGTCAGAATTATCTTACACAGGGATGCAGAAGTAGCCCAGCAGAAACAAAAAGCTCCCGTTATCAGTTCAACTCCATGGACAACACTTTTCCATGCAGCTTTCTTTGAGAAGAAGGAATCAAATGAGTTACGGAAAGTCTGCCACGACAAGTTTGAAACACAGGGTCCCAAAGCCAAACTCTTTTCCTGAGTATGAGAAGCATTTGCATTTAGGCATGCAAATCCTCTCCCCAGGGAATCTCAGGTGGCACTTGGGTCTCCATTCAGGAACCTCTAAAGACACCCGTTAGGGCATTTGATCCTGTCTGAGGTAACCACGTCTTCTGGTATCTCCAATAGGGAACACCAAATAGGATCTTTTAAACCTACTTAAACCTACTTGGCCCCACTGGCCCAGAAAGGTCATGAATAAAAATTAAACCTTTCACATAGTTCCCGTTGAGGTTTTGAAACCAGTTGTTGGAAATGAGCACCTGAAGGGCTCTGGTCTTCATGTGCTGTCTGCAAAGAACCAGCAAGTACCAGTGACAACCTCCATAGGCTTTGATGGTTCTCATCTGACTGGAAGCCCCTATCTTTTCTCCCCTGCTTGATCCACCTGGACTACCCAGGCCATGAGAGGAATCAGTCAGCACAAATTTTCCATGTAATTTGCCTGAGATTTTAATTACCAGCCAAATCAAACAGCAGAGGGTTCAGGCAACACACTTGGGAATTCACCACCTGCCTGGCTCAAAAAGCATAAGCAAAACCACATTGTTTTATGCATCTCAAAAAGAGAAGGAAGATGAAAAACAGTAAGCACTTGATTGCTTTTGCTTCTAGCATATATTAAGTTTTCTTGTAGCTGGATTTTAACAGAACTACTATAGCAAACTGCAACCTTTCAGTGGCTCAAACTGTAGCTTTGTGTCCATCCTCTGCATTTTCCCAGGGATGAGACTGACAGAAACTTGATTTGTTCCGAGAATACAGCCCATCCTATACAGTTAAGGACCCTGTGGGAAAAAAATAACGTAAATGTCATGGACACAGAAGGAAGAGACAAATTAATGTAACACAGACAACTTATTTATGATATTTTGTTACTTTGTAGTGCTTGACTTGCAACCTAATAATGTAGTTTTTACATATAATTCCGTTAAAGAAAAAAAATGAGGGAAAGAGTGCTGGAAAACTTCATGAGTAGTCATCAGGTCCCAAAAACTTCGATCCACAGCACAGCCTACAATTGCCTTAATCTGCTTGAGCATTTGGTGACACAGTAGAAGACTATTGTCCATGCCCAGCCACAGGAGAGAGATGAGACAGACCTTTACTGAGTACATTTCAAAGCTATTTGTTAGACAGCAAATGAAAGATGAAAGTTGGGAAAGCACAGTTCAATCACAGAAGAAAAATGTATTTTCTTTTTGGAAAACTCTGCTGTTC
This sequence comes from Larus michahellis, assembly GCF_964199755.1. Taxonomy (NCBI): domain Eukaryota; kingdom Metazoa; phylum Chordata; class Aves; order Charadriiformes; family Laridae; genus Larus; species Larus michahellis. The sequence continues at coordinate 118,246,606 of NC_133897.1, forward strand.
TTGTTCTCCCTGGCTTCTCTCTCCATCCCCACATCTGTTCCCACTTACTCTGCCCCCATTTTCTCACTGGGAAGCATCAGACAATCTTTACTGCAGGCACAAGTATCCGTTCCAAGTGTTTTCGAGGGAACACATTCTTAGTCATGCTAGTGCTCTACTGGGTGTCCTTGCCTTACATGCAAGTCCGGCTCCACATGTGTCCCAGGCCTCGACACAGCAAAATACTTAAGCGGAGACCTCACTGTATAGAAGTTCTTAAACCCCCAAATCTCTCGCATGCATTTAGTTTTGAGAACTCATTCCACTGAAGCTAGCAGAAATGCAATGTTTGACACAGCCTTCTCCTAAACTGGGGCCTGAGACCATCATACGGCACTTACCTTTGACATCAACAGTCAAAAAATGTGTATTAACTATAGCAAAAATAGAACCTTTAAAAAAAAATAAAAAACATAGTGACAAGAAAGACTGTTATTTTCACCATCTTTTTTCAAGGTGAGCTAATTGGGAATTTTTTTCCTCATTTTGCTATACGCTCAAAATTCAGAGCAAGACATTAGTCAAGCTGGCTTGTGAGAATCCAGCTGGGTCTTTGTGTATCCTTTGAACCAGGGAGAACCAGTGAGCTCCTGGGGCACTCATGTTGCACAGAAAAATCTCTTCCTCACTCCTTCACTGACCTTAACCCCCCCGGGAAGACTCCTTGCCCTCAGCCCTCTAGGTGGCTCAGATGTCCTTTATAGCCAAAGCACACCACAACCACTCTGATGGAGGGGGAAAAAAACACCCCAAAACATGACAATGCCTGTATTTGCCTATTGCTTGTGGGTAAATGATTGTGATCCATGGGAGGAAGAGAGAACTGGCATGGATGGGGGAAAAACATCATAAGACCAACAGGTTGCGACGCAAAATAATGACTTAATATGCAATGCCTGTAAGCATTTGTTGTATTAATTGCAATTAACCTGTTTCAACTACTAGGAAGACTTTCATTCTGTTAGCAATGGCAAGTGTTCAGTGTGCAATGAAGCAGCTAAATGTAGAAAATCATCGCTCAGAAAACCATAGCTCTGCAAGAGAATAGCTCGTCTTTTTCAGGAGAAAAGGAGCTGACATAACAGGACAGGACATTTCCCACTCAGAAAACATGCATGCTCAGGCAAGCTGGAGGAGTGTGTTAAGCAAGCAGCTGTGGAGAGATGAGTAAGTCCCATCCACTCAGAGATAAAACTTTTTTATTTTTTTTTAACATAGGATAGCCTAATGTGGAAACTGCCAGTCCTTGTCCTCTCACTACTTCTTTGATGTTCATTTGCTTTAAAATTTTTCCCCTGTGATGAACAACAGAGATTGCCAGTAAGTATTTGCAAGCTCAGCAGCAAAGGTGAAGGAACTGAGCATTTGTTGCTCAAAATGAATGCTTGAAAATGACTGTCTACAGTCATTCCCTTCTATTTGCTTCACTATTATGGGATAAAAGGAAGCAAACAAAGTACAATAGCAATAGCTATAATAATAACTCACTAATGTTTGCAAAACTTCTATTGGAGGTTTGTAAGTGTGCAAAGTATCACTCTGAAATGGATACTGAAGACGACATATTTATTTTCTCCCGGCCCACACCTTTTTCCTTATACTTTTTACTTGAAACCAATTATTTTTCACAGTAAATTTTAACGCTGTCAAAATTACCATGAGAACAGCCAAAAGTGCACCTAAACCAGTCCCCTGTCCGTGAGAGCAGGATGCTTCGAGAGGAGCGCAGGAACAATCAGAATATTACATGACGGTAATATTTCCTCCAGACACACTCCCCATCTCAAGCCAATGCAAATGCTGAGCATGATGAACATAGGCAGCATAACCTGCTCCTTTCAGAAATCAGCCATCCTGGGGGCCCTCCGTGAGTGAGATATTACTTGCCCAAAGTAGGAAGGTGAGTGGCGGCACTAGATGGCACTGGAAGCCCTGCGGTTTAGGCATTTTTATAGTTATTTTGTGCTTTAAGCGCCATCTGGTGGTGTTACCGACTTTTTCTTGAAAAGCCTGGTTACGTGACTGTCACTAGCAACCACATTTTTATCACGTTTTTCAGTAAGTATAGACAACTAGATACCAAAATACAACGCCATCAAGTTTTTCTAAACTAAATAGTATCTACCCTCCTTTCTCATTACACTTTTGTAAAGGAGTTCAATATGCAGTGTATTTACCAATTCAATGTACCAAAACGATTTAATTGGAGAAAGTTTGGCTCAGAGAAAGGCATGCATGTGCTGCCAAATGGAATCCTGCTGCTGGATGTAAGAGCATTTCTCTGTCCTTTCCTCCAGAGCTCTTCAAGCTTCTCCTTCTTCCTGCCTCCTCCTGAAAACTCAATTGAATAGGTAGGACAAACCAGAGAGACTGCCATGGGAGGCAAGAACACAAAGAAGACAAAGTGAACAAAATCAGGCATCCATATAGTCTTCCAATCTCCCTCTCCCCCTCCCTAAAAAGGACTGGTCCTTTGCAATATTCCCCAGAGTCAGGAAAATACATAATCATCCTTCAAGATGCTGCACAAGAACGCCAACCACTATTATTTGTGTATGTAAAATTCTGGATTCAGCTTTGCCATTTCCTGGACAGCATCCATTGCTGGATTGAAGGCAATGTGTAACAGGTATACACTGAGCTCCCCAAAAGCAGGCATCTGTTTCACATTTTGTAAGACTTTTGCACTAGCGTAAAGGCTGGGGGTGTTTCACGTCTGTCTTGCTCGCATTGAGGCTGACAGACAACATTCCCTTTCACTTCTTTAGGAGCATACGATAGATTTTGTCTTTCGCTTCTGACCTTGTAAACCGATGCTGAAACAAGAAATTGCCAAAGTGGTGTGACAAGGAGGAGCAGCTCTGGCCCTGGGAGCTGGTGGGTAACTGGTGCTGGGGTAGCAGACAGATAAACCACTCTGGATCCTGGCTACAGACTGGTCCACCTTGAAAAGCAGAAAGGCTAACTTGTTCTGCCTGGGATTACAGGCAGTGGCACACAAAAAGCCAAAACTCAGACTACCCTTGTGTAACTTGCCAACAAACCCATCACCTGGGGGCAAGGATGGAGGGGGGTGGCAGGTATACACCAGGACACAGGGTGGGCAGTTCTGCAAACTGCCAGACCAAGTAGGTTAGCCAGGGGAATTCAGAAAGGAGTGCGAAACAGTTGACCTACCTAAAAATGAATCCTCTCGCACATATAATGAAGACAGAATTTGCATTAGAAATCCATACAGCTGTTTGGAAAGGGGAACGTTGCCCTCAGGGACAAATCCACTCCCTAACACCCAGCCTTAGCGTCTCCCTCATGCCTGGCCAAGATCCTCCCCCTCATGAGGAAGAATCCTCCCCCCGAGGCGCCTAAGCAACAGTGGAGCAATCCTGAGGAGGCTGCTTTATTAAATTAAATGTCCTCGTGGGAGGATGCAATTCAGGGGTTTTTTCCTTTTTTTTTTTCTTTTTTTTTTTTCCAAATGAAGCTCCCTTCTCAGAGAATAGGAAGGACTGTTGCTTTTGTGTGGCAGAATTCATATTGAACTTCGTCTCTTTGTTCTTTTTTTAAAGTCCAGCATGCATAAAAAGTAACAGATTTCCAAAATCAGGTTGTCTCTTCCTTTCAGATCTGACTACTCACTCCAACTTTTTAGGATACTCATTAGGATAGTGTAACATGGATCCATGTTTTAAGCAGGACTCCCCAGTGAAAACAATGAGTGTCCTGCCTAAATTAATACCACAACATGTCCCTTAGAAAATAAATAAAAGATAAATCAAGCCAAGTCAGTTTCATTTAGGCCAAATGTGGGAGTTTTGCCTTGAAGTAAAAACACAGGAATTTGGTCTTGTTCTGTTCTAAAAGAAATAAATTTAAGAAATATATCCTAAATAATCAAGACAGGCAAATGTTTTTATATAAGTAAGCAGGACTATACCCCTGAAATACAGATGAGGATTCTTCGCAGCTTTAATATCATGTTTTCTATACAAAATCCTCAGCAGAAATTCTCAAATCCGATATTCTTCTTTACTTTTTACAGTCAGCATTTTTTTTACTTTAGTCAGTGTAAGCCCCTTAACAACAGACTCCTTTTGCCTGTACTGTTTTTTGTATGCTGATGATAGCACAACAAATATAAAACATCTTTGTAGAAGCCCCTTAGAAGGTCCGTATTTTTGTAGGCTAAGTGCTTTACTTGGTGGCTCTGCCAATTACTTTAATATTGTTTCTTGGGGGCCTACAAGAAAGCTGGAGAAGGACTTTTTACAAGGGCATAGGATGAGAGGTAATGGCTTCAAACTGTAAGAGGGTAGATTTAGATTACATATCAGGAAGAAATTTTTCACTCTGAGGGTGGCGAGGCAACGGCACAGGTTGCCCAGAGAAGTTGTTGAGGCCCCATCCCTGGAAGCGTTCAAGGTCAGGTCAGATGGGGCCTTTAGCAACCTGGTCTACTGGGAAGTGTCCCTGTCCATGGCAGGAGGTTTGGAACTAGATGATCTTTAAGGTCCCTTCCAACCTAAACCATTCTATGATTCTCTGATTGTTCTGTTTACTGACCAGCTGCAAATGGTATAGTACATTTATGGTCTGAAAAATTACTCTAAAAATAGTAAGATGGGTCTTGGTGTTTATGATCACTTAGTAACTTAATAACAAATATTCTTCATTTAAGCTCCTTTAAAAGCTGTTTTTCTAACCTCATGTAGTACAAATTCAGGATAGGATATAAAAGCCAGGCTATATTATCACAGTATTTTACTGGTGACACCATAAACAAACAAAAGCAGAGCATTACATCATAATGCCTCTATGTGGCTTCAATAATGGGACTTTGCACTATAGTCTGCATGGGTATGGACACCAGCATGGTTATTTCTAGACTGCATTTCAAGTTTGGGTCCCAGCACATGCTTAAGCTCAAATTCCTTTGATGTCCAAATAATTTTAATACTAACACCCAAAATACAGAAGCTTCAAACAAGCAGGTATTTGGAGCCACACTATTCCTCAGCCCAGATTCAAGCATTTGCCAACCCATAGGCTATGTTCTCATGTCAAATTATTTGCTCTTATCCCGACTGCAGCAAAATTACATGGTTAATACAATGCAGCGAAGTCAGGCTAGGAGCCATCCAGAAATGCTGGTGTCTGCAGCAAGACACAGTAGGACCTGTAGGCTGCTGAACTGTACTTTAGGGCCAGAACTGCAGACACAAGATGAGAAAGTACCTTTAGTTTCAGGCAGTTTTCTGGCTTATGCTCCACCAAGTAAGGGAGATGCAGCCTATCTGGCCCAGAGCTTCCTGGTTCTTCTTAGAGCAAATGCAATCTCTGCCTCTGTCTTAGGTTACACCTAGAATAAATATACTTCAGTCAGAAAACTGACGAGGAAATGTTCCTGATTGTGGCACTAGGAGCAGATTCTTTAAATAAGTTCCATTTTTACTCAACGGCTAATTCCACCTCCCCGTTCTGAGATCATACTTTTTACAAGACAGAAAAGATAGTCAGGATCTCAGAAGGGTTTTCCAGCCTGCTTTTGTTCATTATTTCTTTGCAGCTCTTGAAGATGCTAAGCAAAATGACAACACTTGTTCTGAGAGAAAGTACATCTACAACAGATAGTGTAAACTCCTCTTCCTACCAATCAGTACTCCCTACCCGTGTTGTACTATCTTGCACTTATATTGTTCAGACATTTCATTGTTACCAAGGGTTTGCAGTTGTTTTCCTCTAATTATCTTCAAGGCTTTCTGTACAGAACAACTTCATATAGAGCAACTTCACGATCCACCCTGTCGGGAGAGGTGTACCGGTAATATTGGCACTGCATGATAGATGGGAAAAATGAATGGAAAGGTTAGAGGTTAGACCTCACCTACTCATACTCTATAGAGCTCTTATTCATGTAGGTTAGGCCACTGATGCAGACTGGGGTTTAAATGACTTGCTAAGATGAAAATTAATATCAGAAATGTAAAAAGAATTACAAAGTTCTTCACTCCCCAGCTTTGCTGAGACTCACAACCTCTTTCTCATGCCCTCCTCCGAACATAAAGGGCACCATAACTTTCTTTGGCATGCCAAAATTCTCATCTGTATGAGACTCCAGTGACTTGCCTCAGTGGCCTTTTAGGGCATAAATACCTTTTCTTAAAAGAAGAAAAAGGTCAGATTCATTAAAGACTTCACAACTCTACTCATGACTACCAGGCTGTTGCAATGTAATGACTCCAGGAGATAGGTCTACAGTCCTAGTGTTAAGGAATGCAATTTGAGCCTTTGCCGGCACAGACATGTCACTGATGCTACTAAAACAAAACTTGAGCTAAAATTTGTTTCAAGTCTTTACTTGCTTGCAATGGAAAGTTTGCTGGCAGCTGTTGTCATCATTAGCCTTGTGGCAATGTTTTTTTCTGAAGTGTCTTGTGTCTTATTGAAGCTTAAAGCTTGTTAAGTTGGGAGGGGACTTTGGGTGATCTGCCAACAGCAGACAATAAAGTGTTCTTTTCTCCTGTTGTAACAGAGTCGTAAGTTTTGGTTTATGGATAATGGCAGCTACACACAGTAAATTAAAACACACACAAAAAAGAGGAAAACATAAGGGCTTTTCTCTAAGTAGTCCATTTAGCCCATTACAGGCTCCCCTAGGGTTTTAAATGCAATTGTAAAAACACCCTAATTTTTCACCATTAACTATTTGATTTTCCTAGTAGGCTAAGAGTGGGCATTTTTATAGCAACATCCCTTTCCAGGGATACCAGCTGTATAAGCTTTGAGCTGGATTCCTACCACCCCACTTTTCTGTGGCTCCCCAGACTAGCAGGGAAAGCTGTGATGTAGAGAACATCCCCTCCTCCCTGCCTGGCTCTCTTGGAAGGAGCTGAAATTCATCACCTGCTTGCACACTGTATTCCGTTTTTTCCTACTCGCTATGGATTGCTGGGATAGATGGTGGTCTAGCTATTAAATAAGCGTCAGATACATCAACTTTATCCTGTAAACTGACAGACAGCTGTATCTCAAAGCATGCCAAGAAGGTCAGAAATGAACCACTGAAGCAAACTGTGCAGCCCAAAGCAGACTCAAGTACACCGGCCCCATGCAATGAAGCCTGCACATGTGGCTTGGTGAGCTCTGTCAGGGCAACGGGACCCACCACAGGACAACTGGTAATTCATTGGCATAAAACACCAGAACCACTTAAGTCCACCAGCTTCAGTACAGAGGTCCTCTAATGTGTCCTGCAAGCAGATTGGGAGGTACTATATCACCCTACAGAGTCACACAGCAGCCTCAGACTGTTAGGTTTAAGTTTACGTTCATTATCATACAACAGGTCCAATGAAGGTTAATCAGATTAAGATAATTAAAAAGCAACCAGGCACCTTCAGCAGAAAGAAAAAGACGAGAAGTCCAAGCAAGGAGTAGCATGTTTTGCCCTTTGATTGTGGTTTTCCTTGTTTGCTCGAGCTGCCAGAGCCCTTGAAGTTACATGGAGCAAGCACAGCCAGGAACTGGCATTGTTTTAGCAGCACGAGGAAATTAAACTGTAAAAGAAATCTGTAAGTTTTGTGCGATTTAACACAGAGCTCTGTGGGTAGGTCCTGGGATGGAGATGTATATTAAATGGGGGATTCAGTTCCTTACAGTCACTCCAGCTCCTCAGGGCAACCTTGGGCCTGCCACTTCTCTCTGTCTTTTCTCCTCCTCCCTGTAACAGCCATAATGATGATACACCAGTGCCTTACCCTCATCTCCTGGAACGGGAACTCCTCCGGCGGTGAGTTGCTGGCAGCTGCATGTATGTGCACAGCCCAGCACCGCAGGGCTGCCGGCGCAGCTCATCATGGCTCAAACAGCAGCAAGAAGGCGCACGGCACTTCTGTGTCACTGTGCGAGCAAACGCACAGCAAGGTTCACTGCCCCTGCCATGGTGCATGTAGAAAGACAGCAGGCAATAACCACTTTCTGCACGCTTAACAGTTTAAAGGAGATAATTGCCATACATAACTTAAACCTTATGGGTAATTCAGGAAAGTGGAATTAATTAACTATCTTGGCACGTGGCCTTGATTCCACTGCTAGCACGTATTATAAAACATATAAACATCATGGAAGTGTTGTTCTATTTGTCATTCTGTGTAACAGATCAGGGAAAGCACTACAGAATAGGAAGCCAACATCTTCCCTCACGCACGCTCTGCCTTAAGCAATCAGCTCCTCCAGTAGGGATCTGAGGCAATGGCATTTCTGCTTTTAGCTATCTTCCAGTTACAGGGGGACAAGAAGCACAGAAATAAAATTCCACTTGTTGTGCATCTGCCTTTCCTAAGCAGACAGCGCAAGTAACTCGCTCAATTTAACCCTGGAATCTCAGACCCAGCCAGAAGCCAGCTCAGCCTCCCTGAGGTCACCCACCTGGTAGTCTTTTGCCAGGTTCTTGGCACTTGCACCTTTTCTTAGCTTTCTTTCATGATGCTTGTATGTCTTTTGATCTTGCTGCATGATAAAACCAGACGACCTAACAAAAGAAAAATAAGAAAAAAAACAGAAAAGACAATTTAGCATTTGGGACAACAATCTTACTGTAGGCTTGTAGTCTGACCTTGCAGAAGCAAACTCCTCAGGCTACCAAAAGAGTCCTTCCACCTGTTATGACACAAACGTTTACATAAAAATGGGCAGGTTTATGTCCCTTTTTTCTCCTAGCATCAGGATTTTTTGAAAAGTATTTCACATATCAATTTGTACTTAGGTATTTAGATGTCTAACCTCCTTGATGGAAGTGCAGAGGACCCAGCTGAGCTGAGTGATCCCTCAAAATAAAGGTAAGGTAAAGTTGCTCAAAATTAGGCAACTGCCACGTTCTCAGGGGCAAAACTTCATAAAAAGACCAGCTTAAATGGCTGTCCCAAGATAGATATTGTGTCCTTTTGCTTTTGAAGTGTCTCTAAAGCTCAGGTTGCTTTCCTCTGGTGCTAGAGCTCTGCAAGCAGCAGTAGTATATGGATTTCAAACATCAGTCACTGCTGAAAGACAATGAACAAAGGGCCATGCAAAAGAGAGGAAAGAACTCGGAGCCAAATTCTCTCGGGTCACATACCAGGTGAGATGACACTAGTTCAGGCTGTTCACTTGTCCGAACGAGGCCCTACTGCCATCTGCCCACATATTTCTGTCTTTCCGGTGTTGTTGTCACAGCAAGTCCTTCATTCTTTTGACAAAAAGCCACCTGAACTATTGTATGTGTATTGATTTGGTTGATTTGCTGCCTGTGTAACTCAGAGCATCATTAATCTGATACAGAGAGCACTGCTTGAAAGGCTTGACTAAGTACAATATCAAGTGTCACCCTGGGCTTTAAAGTACAAAAAGTACAGATAGCACAAACAAAAGGGCCATATTCACCCTGGTTTAACCCTTCCAACCTCCCTAACAATTGCCATAAGGTGATTATTCTGGAGTTGAATCAGAGGAAAATCGGAACCAGAACAGAAACAAGAAAAGCTGCTTGGATAAAGATGTTTTCCTGATTTCTTAGGCATGCTGCTTGATTGATACTACTGAAAACACTGATGACTGGAAACATTCATGTTACAGTCTTTCAGATGTTGGAATTGTCTGGTTTGAGGATTGCAATATGCTTAGTAAAGGTGCTAATCACTTCCTCCACACAAGCAAGATTAATTTCTCTTCAGAAAATCAATATGTAGGTTGCCTCTGACCAGTACTGGTGAACTGCTTCCTAAGCGGTTGGGTAACAGTATAAATGCCCCGAGAGTGAGTATATTTAGAGTAAGTAGCAGCAGGCATTTACTTTCAGGAGAAGAAAACTTTCAAACTCAAATACAAATTGTCTGTGTTCTTGTCCAAATTCCTTCCCCCTTCCTGCACTCTGATTCATACTGAAGTTGCTGTGTCAGCTGTCATCACTGCTGTTTCCATGCCCTCCTTCCTATTCACACCCTGAATGTCACCACTGGTGTCAGCTGCTGCTTTCTCCAGCCCTGGCCTCAACTCTTGTCAACAACTACAGCACACGGTGCTGCCGTGCAAGCTGCGGCTCATCAGCCAAGTGCTTTGGAGTGTGCTCTGCGATCCTTCGTGGGATTTTCAGCGCTGTCTCTGCGCCCTCTATTCCTACAACGCACACATATGCATCCAGAAGTAGAGGTGGACTATTTCTTTAGACCAGCTACAAAAGAGAGGATGCCAAGCCTCCAAGCAGCAGTGCAATAGGGCTGTCATAAGCCTGAAGCAAAAAAAAAAAAAAAAAAAAAAAAAAAGTAGCACCCTGTCCAGCTTTCCTGCCCTTGATCACTCCTGATATCCCTCATCCCCAGGGGCTGTCTAACCTTTATGTCATGCCTATGGCAGACAGAAACTCCCACAGTTTCACTGAAGCTAAATATTACTTAAATTCTCAGTTATTCCGGTGTCCCTTAACAGAAACTTTGCAAGGCAATTCAATGCGGTAACTTTTGTCTCACCAATAAACTTCTTTTTATGTTAAAAAGGGTATTTTGATCTAAATGACAGAGGCTGGGCCGGATTCTGCCTAGTTTTTAAGCCAACAAGGTGGTGGGGAGCCAGGGCACACTTGAGCTTTCACTTTCTTTCACTGCCCAATAATGGGACAAATATAGTCTAGAAACTTCAAAAAAGGAGAGAGGGGAAAACCAAAGGGACAGTTTTCAGTTTTTAAAACAATTCCAGTACCAGTTGAAATCAACCCCATTGTGCCATGAAATTCACTGAGATCAGAACGTCTTTTTCGCTGTGATTCCTCTGGCCTAGCATTGCAAAATGCAAAAAAGAAAAAAAAAAGATTTTCTGAAGAAAATCCACCTGGTATTGCTGGTTACCCATGTAGAGTACCTATGACAAAAACCCCACTTCCCTCTGTCGCTGAATTATTGTTTCTCACTGATGTTAAGAAAACAACCTGGAGATTAGCCATTGATAAATGGTTTATATTTCCTCAAAGGTAAGTTTCCCATTTTACGCTGCAATTCAGACAATCGAGCCTATGTCAGATTGTCAGTAACGCGTGACAATAGTTTCCTGTAACAAATAGGCCATGTTCCAGTACGCACATTCCACTTGCATTAATCCTTGTACTGCTTTGTGTTTAAAATATAAGAAGCAGGCACGATTGGAAAAACAACAAAGATATCATCTAAGCAGTAAGTATATAAGTGTGCAGAATTCTTAGAAACCAGCATTGCTGATACTGGGCTGTCCCAGGGTCTTCTCGGCATGTAGGAAAGATTGGATCTTGGCACCCTAAAAAAGAGAATAAAGTAACTCACATGTGCTGACAAAACTCGAGAGCTGAGGATTTAACCCCTGCTGCCTGCAGTGAAGAAAATGGAAGTAGCACATTGCTTCTGCAAGGAGATATAACCTCTTCCTCCCCCCTGCTCTCACCCCAAAATAGGCAACATACATCTATTTCGTTGGCCTTTTACTGAGGAGCAGCTCGGTACATGGCTGCACAGGGGAAGCAGCAATTTTCTGCGTGGACAACAAGCACTCCCTGTTCCCTCCAGCACAGACATTTAGGCTGCAGGACCCTTGCCAGCCCAGTTTATAAAACAGGGGAACCTGTTGCATCCCTTGGTTCTCTGTGCCCCCACGGAATAGGCAGTTCTTTGAAGAATCCTAAAACACAGAACCTAAAGAGCAACAAACCGATGAAAGGAGAAAGCACAACTTGACAAATTCTTCTCTCACCTACACTGAGATCATCCATTTCAGGATAGAAAATAATTTTATGCACTTCGTTAGTCCAATATTTTCACCTTAATATATAATGAGGAAGTCTGCTTAAATGGTAGCAGAGCCTAGATCAATACCTCAGATGTGGTTTAACACCTCATGCTTTTGTTTCGGTACCTTTCAAAGCATAACTCAAATATGAGTCCCTGATATTTGTTCTTAGAACTAATCATATTCCTCTATTTGCTTGAATATGAGCCAGGAATGAACTACAGACATGAGTGTCAGAAAAAAATATGCAACCGGAGGTACATATACACTGTTTGTTCACTATTCCATACATATTTTAAATTGCCTGGAGTGGGGGAAGGTGTTCTCTCAGATTTTCATTTAGCTCACACATCTTCACTTACTGAATTCAAAAGGGATTTGTTAGACAGTACTCTTTGCTGTCTTTCAGGTTCTTATTTGCTGCCATTTTAGAGAGCATACTGTCTGGTCCTGACTGTGTATGAGTCAGCCCAGTTATAAGAAGGTAGGTGGAGAGTCTGTATTTGGGCCAGCTAAGGAGAGTGATGGTTACCTGGTTAGTTTTGGCTAGAAATATGTTGTCAGGTGTTTTTTTCCTTATAAATGTGGTTTTGTTAATTCTAGAAGGTGCAGCAGAGTTATTTTTCTCAGTGTTGGGCCAAACAAAGAATGGCTTCACCAACGTGTTCTGATTTTGCATTTATAGGTGCTTATATAAGAAGAAAACCACATTGTTGATTTGCAAATAGAAACACTCAAGGCCTCCACACTGTACAAGTAGATCCATTTGTATAACTCCAGATCAAATTCCAATTATTTTACTTTCCAAAAAGCATCTGTTAAAATATGATTTATTTCCTAAAGAAGAAAATACTGGGAGAACTTCCACAAGGGATAGTAGGACAGTCCCTTTTAGATATCTGAATTACATAGCACCCAATTCATTTACACACTTTATCTGTACAAGCATCAGTTTTAGAGGACATGCTCCAGGTCAGGCTTGCTAACGTGGCCAGCAGGAGTAGGGAAGTGATCGTGCCTCTGTACTTGGCACTGGTGAGGCCTCACCTCGAGAGCTGTGTTCAGTTCTGGGCCCCTCTGTACAAGAGGGACATTGAAGTGCTGGAGCGTGTCCAGCTGGAGAGCTGGAGAGCTACCAGGCTGGTGAGGGGTCTGGAGACCAGGTCATATGAGGAGAGGCTGAGGGAGCTGGGCATGTTTAGCTTGGAGAAGAGGAGGCTGAGGGGAGACCTCATTGCCCTCTACAACTACCTGAAAGGAGGTTGTAGAGAGGTGGGTGTTGGCCTCTTCTCCCAGGTGAATAATGACAGGACCAGAGGAAGTGGTCTGAAGTTGCGGCAGGGGAGGTTTAGATTAGATATTAGGAAGAATTACTTTACTGAAAGAGTGATCAGGCACTGGAACAGCCTGCCCAGGGAGGTGGTTGAGTCACCATCCCTAGAGGTGTTTAAGAAACATCTAGATGTGGCACTTCAGGGCATGCTCTAGTGACAGAGATTGTAGGGGGGTTTTTTGTGTGTGTATGGTTGGACTCGATGATCTCATCCTTTCCAACCATGAAGATTCTATGATTCTATGATTTCTGCCCCCTTTGGGGAGCCATGGAAGAATACAAATGAATCCCACACATGGGATATGAGGAAGTTTCAATAGATTAACTTAGGTCTCATCAATACATGGTAACCACTGCCAAGTGGACTAAGGAATGACATCAGAGCTCACTAGTTAGTCCACTTTGAAAGTATGATATACTTATGCTTATTACAAGCGTTAGTTCAGAAGGGACTAGGGCAAAGTAGCTAGAGCACTGTAATTTCACACCTTAGCTTACTTCTTTCTAACCTTCCTATGTCAGACACACCAATGAAAGGTGAGATTTTAAACTGACTGCACTGAGCAAACCCAAAAAGTTGTCTGGTCACTGAAGTTCACATTCAAACTAGACATCCTGGCTTACTTTAGCTGATTATTGGAAATCAATATAAGTGGTTGCAGATGAATTTGGTCTAGCATAACTGAATGATTTAAAAAGCCCTTCTATGCTGAAATCATAGAATCATAGATTGGTTCAAGTTGGAAGGGACCTTAAAGATCACCTAGTTCCAATCCCCCTGCCATGGGCAGGGACACCTCCCACTAGACCAGGTTACTCAAAGCCCCATGCAACGTGGCTTTGGACACTTCAAGGAATGGGGCATCCACAACTTCCCTGGGCAACCTGTTCCAGTGTCTCAACACCATCACAGTAAAGAATTTCATACTAATATCTAATCTAGATCTACCCTCTTTCAGTTTAAAACCATTAGCCCTCATCCTATCGCTACACTCCCTGATAAAGAGTCCCTCCCCATCTCTCCTGCAGGCCCCCTTTAGGTACTGGAAGGCTGCTATAAGGTCTCCCTGGATCCTTCTCTTCTCCAGGTGGAGCAACCCCAACTCTTTCAGCCTGTCTTCACAGGAGACGTACTCCAGCCCCCTGATCATCTTCCTAGAAATCCTGTAGTATCTCTTTTCTCAGACCGCATGACTCAGAATCCTGATGAGCTATCGGCTGGATTCTGGTCTTGTCTTGGGTGGAGGCTCAGATAAAGGCAGCCTGAGCCATCAGTCATGACACAACTGCCTTCTGTCAGGAGCTTATGGAAGCATCAGAAAAAATACATTTTCCTTAAGGCAAATTCCCACTTCCCTCAGAATTTTCAGAAGCTCATAAGTACTTATGGAAACAACAATACATACATTGTGTCTGTATTGTACTTTCTTTTTTGATCACTAGAGTATTGAAAACACTGTGGTGTTATGCACAGCACAGTAACCACAGTGCAAAAAGAAATTTGACTGGCATCACGTAACAAAAAATCACTTCAAAGTTTAAATCTTTCCTGTGCAGGTGAAGAGTTTATGTTTTAGCTATATAGCTTTCCTGAGGGAGGAAAATAAATCTAACACAAAAGACATTGTTAAATCACAATTATCTTTTCTCTGTTTGTTTTTTCAGTTGATCCCGTCTCTTCAGTGATAAACAGGCTGGGAATGAGGAAAATGTATTGTGTCATTTCGAGAATTAGTCCAGTAATGAGCTTACATTGTAGCTGTAAGTCCATTATACAGTTTCCTTATGAAATTAAGGCCTGAACAGCATTCATTATCACTCTTCAGTGATAAACAAGCTGGGAATGAGGAAAATGTATTGTGTCATTTCGAGAATTAGTCCAGTAATGAGCTTACATTGTAGCTGTAAGTCCATTATACAGTTTCCTTATGAAATTAAGGCCTGAACAGCATTCATATCGTATTAAATAAGGTTTTGGTTACTGTGCATGTGCTAGTTTCATAAAAGTTTCATCCCTTTCATATATTGAAAACGTCAGATATGCTACCACTGATGGGTTTGTTTTAAAATGAAACATAGGTTTTGTTTAAAAAATAATCCTGTGGGCCCATCACTTTTGCCTCCCCTGCCAAGCTTTGCCAGTACTTCAGCTACCCTAATACACTGTTTGTGGAATGTGCTATTATATTAATTTAATAATTTTGGTTTAAAAGTTCCTTTTGATAAAGCACAGAATTTTTTAAGAAGATTATTTCACTGATGCTCTCCACCAAGAAAAACAACAAACACTTTCATTGGCACAACTGTGAGACAACGGCAAACTTGGCTTCTAGATAAATCAAGAAGGGGTGCGACAGCCTCTTCGCCATTCATGAGAGTCAGGGCTCCAGCTGTGTGTCTCAGAGGAGGGTGGTCAGAAGCTCTGCAGAGAGCTGTGCTGGGCACTACCACACCTTCTCGCATCTCCCGCTGCTCTTCCCCTCCCTCTGCCAGAAGCTACCTCCTCCTAGGATGCTCAGAAGGTAGCTGATCTATATTTTACGCAGGATAAAGAAGAAATATTGGATGAGGCATAAAAACAAGCCCCTCTGTTCATCCCATTTCAATAATGCTGCCATAGTAGTGTGAACTTTTTTCTTTTAAAGTCCTGAGAGAGCTGGCAACAGGTTAGGCAATGAAGATTTGACTCTGTTGAAGTTGCTGAATATAAACAACCAACCATAGATGACAGAAGTTGAAGAAATGAGAGAGGAAGAGAAGGAGATCAGACGATACAAGTAGGACCAATTCATCTCCCCGATAGTTACTTGAATTTTAACAGAAATTACTTTAGTTCAGTGTGATTGAGCCAAGACATAAATAACTGCTCAGACATTTAAGTGGGGACAGTGAATACCTGTTAAGGGGTCACGAAATGGAATTTAATATAAGAAACAATGACAAATAAGACCCAAAAAAAAGGCTTTCAAAAGTTAGCAGTCTTTTTCTCTTCATACAAAGAGCAAATAACAGGAATATGAGAAAAGAACCAGTTTCTTTTTTATTATGGAGATCCATAAGAAACACAGAACATTGGTAAGGAATCAGACATAAGAGCTATATAAACAACAGTTTCCATGGGTTTTCTATAGGTTACTCGATTGTTCTGGGAGTGACTGCTTTTGAAACAACAGCAGTTAACTTCAGATTCAGCATCCCTTCTCACAGCACCTTGTAATTTCAATATGTTGTAGCTTGCAAAGTGGATTAAAAAGCTATTTTGGAGATAGACTGATGAAGCAAGACTGGTCTTATTTCTCTGTACTCGAGATACACATTTGTAGCCCTTGACATATTACTGTCATTTAACCTTAGAAGCGCTGTCACTAAGGAAGGGTAAGACCTTAATATGATGAAGTGTGTTTCATTAACAATGTTCTTATGATCCCTCTTTTCTGACATGCAAGACAGTACCTCAGCCCGTTTCAAGACAAAAGGACACATTTGACACATAGTGTTACTTGACAGGCAAGAGGCATGATGGAAAAACCCTACAATGTAGCTGGGGAATCTGCCAGTTAATGGGTTTATCTAAGCACAAGGCATTACTAAACAGTATGCTTTCCTGCTTATTGCAATGGGATGCTGCTAGACCTCTCCCATAGAATCAAATTCACCAGAGGTAGATGGTCACTGGATTACAGCCGGCTAGCAATCTGCTGGATGATGTGCTGAACTGATACGGGTATACTAACAGTTCAAGTCACAAGCTGAAGGTCAAAGCTGGAGGCTTGATGGGTCTGTGTCTTCATTTGCTGCTTTTATCATGCAAGGCCTGGAAGGGTTTCTCAGGTTACAATAAAGCATGGTCCTGCATTCTGTATACTGACCAGCACCCCAGGGGAAACTCAAGTTTATCTTTTCCCCTTGCTTCAAAAAGCAAGTAGCTCCCTCAACAGCACAAGCCAGACACAGATACTGGAACGGTAATTTTTTCAAAATATTGTTTGATTATTTTATCACACAAGAAAGGTAGCATAAGAGGATTAAAAATCTGGCTTCAGTAAAGTCATTAGCAAAGCTCCTTCTAACTTCCAAAGTCCAGAATTTTACCTGAAAGATATTAATTGCAAAAGTCTGCTTTTCTTTTGGTAAGTTGGAACCTACATTTACTTCCATCTAGTATTTTCCCAATACTCTCCTGCTCTTGCTGTTTCTAAATACAAGAATCATGACAAACCAACAAAGCTTTAAGTATTGGAAGAGAAAATGCTGCGACAAAAAACTGCTGAATGAAGTAACAGAATGTAAAAGTGGTTGGGTTTCTCTTGGTGTTCTGAATTCTGAAGAGGCTTAATAACAAAGTGGTACTTTAAGTTTCTAACAAAAGATGTTTTCTCACTAATATTAAGTTTCAAACCAAAAATATATTTTCTTACTAATACTCAAAGCACCAGAAAGCAACAAATACATACTCTTTTTTTTTTAAAAAATAGACCTAGTGAATAATCTTGGGAAATTTTAGTGAGTCCTTCTTCAGTATTGATTTAAACTATCATTACATTTAGCAACATGAAACACAAAGAGAAATCTAATATGCTAAGGACATTTCAGCAAGCCTCCTGCAATAGAAAACTGTAGCTTCTTACTAAAACTATCTGATATATTAGTAAAACAGCAGATAAATGAGTAGCAGATAATTAACTTGGCTTTTCCAAGGTCTTTGACAAAGGACTGCAGAAGAGGCTGTATGTACAAGCTAAATCATCATGAGGTGGGAAAGCAATTCTCATGTTTAAAGAAACTGAAGATGTAGAAGACAAAATGGAGAAATAAAATATCTAATGTCAGCATGGAAAAATATAACTGTGAGGTCCCTGATATCTCATGCTTCCATGTCTTCATATAGGAATCCTGTTGCTTAATACAGTACCATCTGAAAAATAAGACAAATAACAGAAAAATATTTATTATTCAGACACCCAAACAATTACAGCAATGCCACTTCTGGTTCGTGCTTTATAAGTCTCTTTATAGCAAATACACACTCTTCTGTAAAGATTAACGTCCACAAAAAAGGCAAAGTATTCCTAAATGTCAGTAAGAGGATAAGCTGCAATGCTTCATAATAATAATTCAAATCTGGTCAAATATAGACAATAGACAAGAAGAAAACCCAATGACAAGGGATATTGTTAGTTTAGTCTGTGGCAGTCTTTTCTGAAGTAAGTAATAACCAACCACTCTCTATATAAAAAGAGTGCTGGAAAGGACTATTCATAGGGAGGACTTCCTTGAATTAGACAAAAATGGAGGCTCCAGCCATTCCTGCAATATCATTTCAGAGTAACTCTTCCAGTGTAATGGACTGAGGTACTTGTGCAACTTTGTATTTTCTTTCTTTCCGTCCTTCTCTCCAAAAGCAGAAGGGAATGTTGGAATTTCCTAGGAATTAATTCTTCTCCTACATTTCCTTACAACATTCCTGTAGCATTACATCCCAATACAAGACCTCTCTACACCCAAAAGTTCACAAAACTGATTTCCCTTCTTGAATTACTGAACTGGACCAACTGTTAAAGACAGTCTTGAGAATTGTGGAGAAAGAGGTAGACTGAAGAATTCAGCGCTTTTCCCTCTCAGAGAAAAATAGCCAAGCTTTTATATCAGGCTTACTCTTGTAGTGAAAATAGTGATAGTTCTCTTATAATTTTTTTTGATATCTTGCCAGTGCCAAGCCCTGCTGTCTCAGGTGAGGTAAATGAAAAATTGTCGTCATCAGCAAATTAGTTGCAACAAATTATAAACCTGTTCTTGATCAGAAAAACATCAAAAAATGCATTCTTTGGCTCACTTTGAGGCATTTTTCTCTAGCTAGCCTCTAGGTCAGAAACAAACTGTTGCTACCTCTCCAAGGTAGGACTTGGCCTATTTTTCAATATGCCCTTTATGAACCAATAGTCTCCCTGTCCTTACACTGCTACACAACCAGTCAAGAGGAGAGAGATATTACCTAATGCTGATAGGGGTGTGGGGGCATGTGTGTTATCTGAATTTGTTTGTGAAAGTACTGAGCAGCTTTTGATAGCTACGGGGAGGTATGTTGTAAACTCTCTGTAATGAATACTTGTAGACATGAATGTTTGTGCATACCTTCACTATATGAACAAGTTGAAGCCTGCACCATTTAGATTGTCTTACTTTTCAGAATTGCACCTCTCTGAGCCTCTTCTCCTGAAGAAGATTTTATGTGATCATTGTATAAATTGGAAGAGTTCACAGATGAGCATTATGTGACTCTTCTTGAGCTGGAGATGACAACTTATAATTTATTCTCAATTGGAAAAGCATTTAATAATAGGTTTGATTTGAAAGAGCATTCATCTGTAAGATCTCTTTATTGCAAATTCTATTTGAAATAAGAGAGAATTCAGTACTTCAGGTAATTATACTGCCTTCTTTAGGACGAAAAGCAATGTCTCTCACAGAGAACTCCGAGCAAGTCTGATACTACAATATTTATTTCTGTGTATATGTATTTTTAGAACCCCTATGAGTTACAAGGCTGAGAACAACAGTCAAGTGATGCTTATCCAAGGATGTGTTGGTACATACAATGGGTTTTTTGTTCTATACCTTTGCTTTTTAACTTATGAAAAAATTAATTCCTGTAACTTGTGGAAGTGAATATAAAAGCCCAATTTAAGGTCTCAACCCTGACAGCAACCCTATATGAGAAGTCCCTACTGATGAGAAGCCCCTACTGAATCTGTAAGGTGTGTACATGGTTTTGGTTTGGGGGAGCAAGAGGTTGGAGAGGAGAAAAGGTTTTCAAACTCTTCTTTAAGCTACCAAGTCAAAGGAAGAGATAACAGAAATCCATTTTATCCCTATACTCTTCAGACTCCAGTAAACAGTTAAATGGCAAGCCCAATGTCTTTTAAAGGTCCACCATCAGATTCACTACAAGGATCCAGGCTCAATCTGTAGAAAAGGTTATCAAGAAAGCTGGCATTGATTCTATCTATTTAAAAATGGTCAAAATGTTCTTTCCTCAGCCCTGGTGTTTCCATGATGAGCTCAGGATGGAGGACATAAAATTTCAGAATTTTACGAAATTCTGAATTTTTTCAAATTCAGTACTTTTTATGAAACCAGCTGACATAGCTGGAAAGAGTAGACCAGCTCTGAAGAACACCAGCCCTCCTTAAGTCTATTATGCAAGCAGAACCTTTTCCACATTGTATAGTCTAACAGCTATTTTGGGTGGTAATTTACCTGTGTTAATCAGTTACGCAGTTTATCCAATTATGTGACACTCATAAAAACAAATTGTAGGCATTGTTTCCAGCCACAGTACATTCACATTGGACAGGGATTTACAGTTCAAGATGTAGTGCCTGTGGAAAGGGCTTTAGGGTCTTTAAAAACTTCAATTTTATATGGCACCAAGACTGTGGCATATCCAGGACCAAATGTCTCCATCGCATTTGGCACTAATGCTCAATTATTCAGTATAGCCTACTGAATCACCAAAACCACTTCCTGCAGTGGACTTTTTATAAATCTCTTATCCAGGTACTGACCAAGCCCAGCCCTGCTTAACTGTATGAAATCATAGCCTAAGGTGGTGTGACTGCAAGCACAAACAGCGTACATCTGTCATTTCAGCTCAGTTAGTAATCCAGTTGCCTTCTTCAGAATTAAGCCTTCCTTTCAAGGCTGTCATAAGATGTAGTCTTACAAGGGTTACTTTCCTGTAGTAAAATAATCTGAGTAGAGTATATTCAAATATGAGCATTTTTTCTTTTATGTATTCTGGTCAATAATGAGAAAACTGCCCATGTTGCACAACACTGGTTGAATTTAATGGTAACTTCCTGTTCTGGCCACTATTTGTCTAGGAACTATTATTAAAATGGGTAAGTAAGAAAAGAAGATCCAAAAAAGGATAAATGATACCACTGTGGGATCATTTTATGAAAAAACACAGGTTTCTACAGTTACTCAGAGCCTTTGACAACATTCAATAGAAACAATTTTTTCAAGCCTGAGTGTTTAAATTCAGGTGCCTAAATAAAAAATAAAGGAACTTGCCTAAGCATAGGTTTAGCAGACTGATTGTATGTACCCATGATCACAGTTCCAGAAGCGTTAAACTTCTATGACTCCTATTGGTTTTAGTCAACATCTCTGACAATCACAGGAGGAGATCTGAAAATTATGGTCTATATTTGTATTTAAAAAAAAAAATAGTAACTTTACACAGATGCAGGCTTCTGTTGGGGCATATCCTGATCTCTGCCTACAGCTTGAATAATTATGCTATATGCAGGACTGATGTCTAAGTATTCTTGCCCCCCAGCCATGAACAAGAAGCAGCGCAGCTGCTCCTGCAGCCCATGTGCAATTGTAACAGGGCAGCTGCTGTATCCTTTGTGGAAGGAGGGTGCTGCCTCCCAAGTAGTTCCTCATGGTTATGGAAGCAGGCTCCATACACTCCATGTTCTCTGACCTGTTTCACCTTGAAATATCCTGTGCAGTGATTCAGGGTGAGTTTGCACTGACCTCGGGCTCCACCGAAATAATGAGGTGGATATTACATGTGCAAGCTCCCAGTGTCCTGTCTCCCACATGTAACAAAACTATGCTGAATCCTATACATACAGTATGTATTCTTAAACACTTAAAGCAGGACTGGAAATAAATCTGAATTAGAGCATAATTTGGGGCTTTTTTTAGCTGGTCACACTAAAGATTTGGTGTTATTTGATTATAATAAGTCTGTACAGTTAGTGTTATAAAAAAAAGGTATTTTCTTTCCTGTTTCTCTTTGTACTTATGCTGGGCAAGACCTCTAGCCCAGTGCATCTGCATATAAAATGAAAGAAAATTTATAACAATAAGATCTTGCTACACTTAACAAGGATGTATCACACCCCCACCCCTCAGTAAATTATTTTGCTGGAGGCTACATCATTTTCTCTGAGTAGTATGTTGGGAGTTGACAGAGGCGTGAATAATTCACCGTGTATGAAGCCTCCCGGAGCAGAGCTGAGCTGCAGCATGTTGGGCCAGCCTTTGATGCAGACTGGTTGGGCAGGTTCCTGGGCGCCCCGGGAACCGGTCTGACGGGCCTGTTATGCCAACAAATTCTGGTATGATTCCATGCTCTCCAGAATGCAGAAACCTGCCCAGCCAGTTAAATGAAAGGCATATTAGGTTATCCATTGCACATTGTATATATCTTAGGTGCAGCAGATCTCCTCTCGGCATTCTCTAGTGTGGTCCACAGTGGCTTCCTCATCTTTCTTACACTTGAGGTTTATAGCTGGAGGGGAAGTCAATAGTAAATATTTATCACCCCGATCAAGAACAGAACTTTTCACAATTCAAACAGAAGGGTGAGTTTTGAAAGTCTTTCTTTAAAATTAATTTAAGATAACCTTAAGCAAAAATTTCTCTTATGCTTGAAGTGGTATAATGGCTATCTCCTTAATGTGTCTGAGTACTGCCAGTCTCTACGGTGCTTGTTGACAGAATTTTTCTGAGTGCAGCTTTTTGACCCTTCTGTGTGCAGCTCAACATCATCTGCTCTGTCTGCAAGAGTGTTTGCTGGAGAGACAGTTCAATGAACTAAACACGGGAGTGAGAGGTAGAAACTCCACTGCCAATGACTTAGTATTTTGAGCAGGTCACTTAAGTATTGCCTACTGGTCTTCTCTTTTATACAGTGTTTTTATAATTCCTGTCTCGTAACAGCACTGTTGTGACAAGGCATATGCCATTACAGTAAGATGTGTGGTTACTAATTCTTGCCAGACTAACTTTTCTAATTGTTCAATTTTATGGATTGAGTTGATTAAACCTAGATTTACATATTCAGAATTGGCTTCACGGTAAGATAAGAAACATACTTGTCATTCTTACTGCTTTCTTTTTATATACTTATTCGAAATGTACCTGTTTAGAACGAGTAACGGTGGTGGCAATGTTAATAAAAAGCAGTCCTAATCTTAAAGGGTAGGCAGACCTGAAAGTTGTACCTGTATCTGCAACTGAATCCATTCACAGGTTCTGTGTCAAATAAGAAAAATTAAACAGTGTGAAAACAAACCTGTGGAATCTGGTAACTGATTAACTACTGGAGCACAGAAGTACTTGCTGAGCTGAATAGAAAGGAATGAAGACAGGTTTTGTCATGCCTGTTAGGACAAAATAACTCTTTAACTTAAGTAAATGTGAATCTTCTTGCCATCTGTGTAACTACATTTTTGAAAACCCTCACATAGCTACTTCCATCTCCCTGGAAATCTTAATTTAGTCTGTCTTTAAGTGAAACAATTACCGTTCTCTTTCATGATGTAAAAATCAGAGTCCCCAGTGGACATAAACCACTAGATAGAAAAATATCTGTACAGGATTATGTAAGACTATAGGGCAGTCACACAACAGGAAGCTTCAATTATGGAGCTGTTTAATGCCAGCTATTTCCAGGTTGATGCAAAAATTAACATTACTATTCTTTTGTAGAGTGCAAATAAAAAGGCCTCCCGAGCAGCTTAAAAACTCAGGGAATAGCAGACTGAAATGACCTTCTCATTAGAGGCATTGTTATCTGCGTGTAAAAATTTTTCTTCAAAGCGTGGGAAAATGGAAAAGAACATAGGGAAAGTTTTGTACTCTCACAGAAGCTAAAAATATTCATCAGGAAAAAACATTTATAATTTTTATCATCTCTCTTGACTTTGCTATCAAATACAGAAGGAAAACTTGCTAAGGAATAAACCACTTTCAAAAGAAAAAATATAGCTGGCTGAACTGTATGGTTTGCACAGGGACCCTCTGTAGAGCCTATAAAATGCTACATGAGAGCTTTGATTTCTAAAGCCACAGGATTTTAACACAGCACATTTTTTAAATTCAAACCAAATAAATCACTTTTTCAACATACTCCTTGCCATCCTCTCTCTCTCCAGTTTATGTGTGGTTTTATTTGGGTTTTCCTCAGCTGCTTTTTTTTAGCTTTTAGGGGCAGGGGCCATTGTTTGGGGACTTTTTTTCTCGAAAGGTAAGTAAAATATTCTTTCCCATACGTTGTTTCTCTTTTGCTTGTTCTCCTCTCCTGAACTCTTGTCATTCACTACAGGAAAAGGTAGGTAGCATGATTTTGTACACAGACCTGTAAACTTTTACTTCAGCTGCCCGAGCCTGAAACAGCCTTCCAATGCTGAGATAAATATGCAATAAACTACTCAGAATATTCATGTTAACCTAGAAACATCAGTAGGAGCAAAACATTTCCGCAAGCAGTTAACACAAATGGGTGCTGCTGCTTAGAGTCGGAGGACCAGGAACACTGCACTGGGGTCGTGCAACAGCATCCCTAAGGTTGCTTTTTTTTTTCCTCCATCAAAGCTCGCTAAAAGACCTGAGAGTTTCAGTTGAATAAATCCTGTCTGTTTCTGACTACAGATGAGGAGCAGTGAAAGCACTTCAAAGAAGAGGGTTTCTTAAAGTGAACAATGTTACTGGCATCAGGGAATTTGATCTTGGCTCAATCTCAAAAGTGGCTATGCAAGCAGCTTGAGAAGAATCAAATTCAGCTAGTGGGGGTGATGGAGTGGCTCCTCCCTATTTTTCCAGAGAAAGCAACTACCTGTGCCAGACAGTACTGGTGTGCTCTGTGCGCTCTCCCAGCTGTAAGAAATCATACCATTCAGAGGACTGCCAGTTCCTACACTCCCAGTTCAAATCCTGTTTAGGTAGCAGCTGAACTGTGCCACATGTTCTTATTCTCTGCATCTGAAGTTGGGCTCCTTTTATGTCCTTATGGCAACTGCAACATAAAGTTCATTAAATGAACTAGAGTTAAGCAATACATCTATTACACAGATCTGCAAGTCAAGGAGGTTGTGAGCACACTGGCCATGTACGTATATGTGCGATCTATTATATCTCAAGACAATAAATAAGGACTTCACTATGTTATGTATAGATATATATGTGTATATATATATTTATATACACAGGAAAAGATATATTTACCACTGTATTTAAAGCAATTAAAATATTTAAATTGGAGTGTAATTCAAAGTTGGTTTTAATCTTTACATCTAAATTTAAGGTAACAGAAGCAAAAAATGTAAGCTTTCTCCTAACCTCTTTTAACCCTATTCTGTATGCATATGCCAGGTGACCTTCTGCTACCTGAATGGTTAGAAACACTGATGCAGCCTCTGTGCTACCCCCCAAAAAGGGTTGGGGCGGGAATTAAAGGCTATTTTTTATTTTATCTGTGCTGCAACATTGCAGTACTCTTACAAGAGAAATTGAGTCACTAGTTGATTTGCTGGTAAACAGTCCAGTCATCAAGAAGGAAGGCATTACCACTAAAGTGTAATTGAAAATCAACAGCTTCACATACTACTACTAAGATTAAACATTTCAGACCAGCCAGGTCTAAAATGGGCTAGGATTAAATTAGATTCCCTTTTTGCAGAGTTGCTCACGGATAAGTATTCTGTCACCTAGTTTAATGTGCCATATTAAGGGTTATTTTGAAATCTGAACATGAGCCGTGACACCACAGAAAGTTTCGTATCTGTTCCAGCGCAACAATGGTGAAGTATTTTTCCCACAGTTTTATTGTCTAGGTGTGTGTGTTTACTCTTATGGGATGAATGAGATGCAGTTCCTGTTAGACTAGTCAGCTTAACGCATCCAATATAAGTAAATGTGGAACATCAGACTCTTCAGTAGCTTTCTAGTACATTTAATGAGCCAGGGATCTATGCAGTAATTAGTGGCCAAGTATGTGATTATACTGAATACATGAAATCAAATAAATCTGGAAGGGAGATAAAGTTCAACTGTTGGTCTTAATCCGTTATCACTTACTGTTGAGTAGATAACACTGTAGAAGTCAATGGATTTATATTGCTGTAAAGTTCAAAGTGAGAGAACAAGAGAATAAACTGCTCACACAATTTATTGGGAAATAAAATGGATGACAACATCATTATTTTCCAGAGTGCTTCCAATAAATAGAAAGAAAGGTCCAGTTTACAGTAAAATACCTGAACAATCAGCGAGAGGGCTATTTTATTGCTACTTATCAGATCTGTGTATATATTTAAGTCATCTGTTTCTCTTAACTCCAAGGAAATTGTTACTTTCCAACATCAAAAATTTTTAGATTATATAAGTTTCAAAAGTAGAATAAAAAGCTGCCAACAATTACTTAAAAAGATTGGAGTATCTACTCCAACCTATTATAGCCGTTTTCTTCCATAAGACGTAGCTCATTTTAGTTCTACCATATGCGTACTGATATGATAATGGATCAAGCTTATGATGTAAGTAATCTGCTCCTGAGTTACTGAACATTGGATTAATTTTATTTTAGTTGAAACATAAGTGGTTATACAATGGTGAGGAATGTGCAGAAAAGTTACCAAGATTTTTCACAATACTTCAAAATTCAAGGTACACATTTGATGGGAAACCAAGAGTATTTTCAACAAAGCTGAACAACAGATTTAAAGCCTGCTTAGTCATGAGTCATCTTGTACTCCTGTCTGACAGTATTTCAAAATACTTCAGAAATGTTGAAATAGTATTTCAGATTCAGTTTTATTTACGCTGTAGCTCCATATTTATGATACTTTCTGAAGATCTGAGTAACATAACAAGGGTAAGAAGGAGCTGTTACTAACAGTTATTAGAATACCTGAACATCTATCTTTTTTCATACCGCTATTAATAATCTAGAAAGCATGTGGTTTGCAGCACTGGCCCTTGCAAACTTATCACTGTTGTGTCCTCTAATAATGCCACTAAGCTGTCTCTGCAAGTGTTCCTATGCATACCAAAATGGTACAGCGGAATCATGTGAATGCAGAACGCTGAAAAGCTGTGTTTTGTTTCTCTTTCATTACTAAAGAGAACTACAAACTAAAAATCAAGCGGCTTATCTCATGGCAGACAGCAGGGTTGGTCCCAATGAATGAAAGAACATTTATCTGCAATTTGGGCAAAAAATTTCCGTTGGTAAAAATCTCAAAAGTGACACAAAAGTTCAGCTACCTTATGCTGTATTAACTATATGAGCCTAGACGTTTTCATACTCACACAAAACATTAAAATACGCTCTAGGCTGTTCTACCGTACGCTAAAATACAAACCCATGGAATCTGTTAAGATCAAGGCGGGGAGGGGATGGAGGGAAGCACGCAAATACATCTTAACTTCTGTGTGTAAACTCAGCTGTCAGCAGACCACAAATCCTGTGGAAAAGGTAGATTTGGCAGCATAGCCCGAATGCTAGCAAGGCCACAGGAGTTTCAAAGACCCTCTACATCTAAACCAGCAATACTTTCTTTCAGGTAGGCTCCCCCTCTATGGGCAGCATTTACGTTAATGCACCCTCTTGCACACACCTTGGCTCTTCCATAATGCTTTGCGGCTGCCATGCTTAACCGTGTCACCCAAGGCCAGATTCGCCCGTCCCCTCGGCTTTCCTCTGGCTGCTCTCTTTGGAAATCCCAAATGCCAGGCCAGACACACGGCAGACGACAAGGCTAGGACAACGCCTGACGGAGGCGATGAGGGTTTGAAATGGCGTGGCCCTTGTCACCTGAACGCCGGGCGGAGGAAACCGCCTCAACGGCCGGGTCAGGAGGGCAGCCCCTCACCGCCCCGCTCTCGCGAGAGCCGACAGCAAGCCTCGCGAGAACTACCCGGGCCCCACCTCTCTCCGCAGGGACGGCGCGCGCGGCCGGGGCTTTCCCTTTTCCCGCCGTTTCGCGCGGAGCGGCCGGCAGCCAACCAGGTAACGGCGCGCGCTCGCCTCACCGCCGCCGCCGCCGCCGCCTGGGTAACGGCCCCGCCCGCGCGGGGACGGGCCCCGCCGCAGCTCCGCGCCGGCAGCAGGGCCGCCCCCCTCTGTCACCGGCCACACGCGTCCCGTCGCAAACGCTGTCCGTCCGTCCGCCGGGAGTCCCCCGGGGAGGGGGCGGGACGGGGGAGCGATCCGCGTTTGCCCGTTCTCTCACGTTTCGGATGGTGCGGCCGGTCTTGCTGGGGAGAAGGGGCGGGTGGGAGATGGCCGACCCCTCCTTTGCCGCCCGGGCTGCTGGGCGTGACAGAAGGCTGTCGGGAAGCTGGAGCGGCTGAGGCGGGGGTGGTCGCTCCCCGCCCGGGCATCTCAGGCGATGGCGACGGCGGGATTTCTCAGAGCAGCCCGGCGTGTGTTACGAGTGAGTTTTCTGTATGGTGTTTGGGGAAAGGGAAAGTGAAAGACAGAAAAAAAAATTAAAAAATCACCGCTGGGAGGTACAGGAGAGCCGAGTTTGTAGGAGCAGCTGGTGCTCAGGTTTTTTGATGTTAGTCAGGGGCTCAGGAAACACAGAGAGGCAACGTGTTCCTGTCAGCGAAATATAAATACAGATAAGCAGTTTCAGTGGTTTATCGGTGGCAGCTGCCAGTGCTGATGGAGGCGTGTGTAGGAAGGCATTCGTCTGTGAAGCTGCGTGAAGTCTTACCGTGCCGGCGGGAGTTGGTGGTTGTAAGAAGAGGAAAATAGAAATGTTTAGGTTGTTCTGCGAAAGGGTCAGTCGGGAGGAGAGGAGCAAAGCCCCGTCCCTGCCTCCATACAGCAGCAGGACACTGGGGAGAGGGGCTGGCATTGTGCTTCCAGGCTGCTCCTCAGGCATCTTCCAGTTGTCTCCCTACCTGCAAGTATCTGTACATCCAGCTCTGGCAGTTTTTTTCCCTAAGGACTGGAAAATCCTTTTTTAGGACTGGAGACTTAAGCTAAGAAATTGACATCACTGAGCGTCTTTTTACACCTGTGCAACTGCCCAGACCTGTCAAAGGCACTACTTGAACAGTTGTTGGGGGGCCTCTATTTGAAGGCAGGTTGAACACCTGTAGAAAGCAATGTATCATTTTGGGATCTTGAAGCAGATGAAGCTTGGGAAAACCCATTGCTCTTTCTTTCCCCTGTTTGTATTCAGTTGACGTGCTAATAATTTGCAGAAACTCTGAGCAAGTTTTGTGCATTTTTTTCTTACAGTCGTCCTGGGGGGGAGGAGAACCAAAACAAAACCACAGGGGCAGCCTTTACTAATTCTACAGTTAGATGCCCTTTTCTTTAAAATGATTCATCTGACATACTCAACTCTAAGGCAGTAAGGGAGGGCAAGTTTGTTGATTTCAGTGCCCTAGTGCTTGACAGAGAAAAAGATGGTTTCTGAGATATCTGTTGCTGAAGGTAGAAAAGCAAGAGTTTAAAAGACATTCCTAATGTCACTAGGCAATCAGTTCCACAAAGAAGCATTGTAAGATGGCTTAATGTGACTGCACACAAAGTGGAGCATTTCAGCTGCAAAGATGCAAGCAGATTACTGTTCAACTTCCGCTGAAGAATTGTAGGCATTGCTAATTTGAAAAGGTAATTTTATTTTCTATTAAGGACTTATCTTAATATCAGAACATTTGCTAACTTGAAACCAGGTACTGAAATGGGCACTGAGTTTTCTATGGACAGAGCATGTTAAAGCAAATATGGAGCTACCTAATGGTTACTGAGGGTTCTGTCAGCTCCATTACTGTAGCGTTTAAGTATCCTTTTGCTATAGAAAACATAAAGTTCAAGTGTTCCTGTGTTGTTGAGAATAACGCTTTGTTCCATTTATTCCATTATTTTTATTCCATTTTAAAGAAAGCCAGACTGAAAGAAAAGCGACTTGCTTAAGACTGTGCACAGAGATATGAGAAAGGAGACCGGAACCAAGGCCTCCAGGCCCTACACTAGGTCACTGACCACTGGACTGAACATTTTAGCATGTTCAGTCCAGGGGCCCTGCTAAACCAGTAGCTACATTCAGATATTCTAAGTTGCTTGAAGGCTCTCAAGATAGGAAATGCAGCTTCTTGACTGATTGTAGACCTCGTGTTGTCTGAACTACAACTATAATTTGTCCCTCCAAAATTTGAAAGCAAATTCCTCCTTTTATTTAGGCAAATTGTGGTTTGTTTGCGTAGGCTGCTACTTTAGGAACAGTACAAAATACGGTAGATATTTTTTTTCATATTGTAATTTATATTACAGGGTAATAGAGATAGCTATGTCCACCTGGTAATGACACAGTCCCTGCTCAAAAGTGTTTGTTTAAAATTGACAACATAAAAATGGGGAGAACTTAGAATGTCCAGTTTCACGTACAGGGAACTGGAGGACAGAGAGTGATTATGTGAGTGTTTCAATATTGGATACCCAGTGCCAATAGAATTGAGTCTTACCTTGGCTCAGACCCAGATCTGAGTACCATACTTCCCCTGTAGTTTACCCGAGGGCATCATCTGTGCTAAGAAACCCTTCAAAACAAATAAGAATTATGGGTAAGATTGTTCTGAGTTGTGTAGGCAGTCTGGCTTTTAAGACAGAGCTGTCTGACTTTGATAGTTCTCCTCAAATACTAATGTTTTGGGTTATAAATTTCGAGATTGCTCTCTTATTTCCTTTTCATCAGGGAGTGGGAGTCATTTCAATGTAGAATCACCATGACTTCAAGGGGGTATGAGCTTTTCTTTGCAGAAGGATGTCACTTGAATCTATGTTTATACACAAATACATCTCTGATAAAGCTTTTGCTGACAGCCAGATCTTGGAAGCATGGGTTACTTCTGGGAAAATGGGAATTCTGTTTAACTGCAGCTTTACATAGGAAAAAAATAGACTGCTAAGCATCTTAATCTAATTTTAAGTTGATAGCTGTTTAAGGCGGGGGGAAATCTGTCAGTTTATAATTATTTGTAGCAAAATACTTAGCATCTTCCATGCTTTCAGGGTGAATGTCAGTATGTAAATACAACTCCACAAGGACAGGCAGTAACCTTTGTATTTTACCCATGGCTGCAAGTTATACTCTGATAAATGCAAACTTAAGTGTTGTCGATCTGTCATTACAGGCATACACCTGTCTTCAGAAACAGCTTCATAACTATGTAATTTAAAACTTAAGGTGTGAGAGTGAGCCAGTTCTGCAAATAAGTCAAGTTGGGAGCAGAAAAAAGCAAGATGAATGCATCTGGAGGAAGCTGTGGGAGCCCTAGTTCTGCAGAACCTACAGGAGATTTCTTCAAGGAATTGTGGTCCAAACTAAAAGAATGTCATGATAAAGAAGTACAAGGTAAATTGCTAAAGTTTGTGTCAGCAGAAAGCTGTCTGTTACCACAGAAAAACTTTGAACCAGAGTACCACTCCATCTGCACTGAACTAAATAGATTTTTAATGTCTTATGCAGATAGTTGGACTGGATGATTACAAATGATCCTTACAGGTTGACCTCCTAAGCCTGGTTTAACAGGATTAGATTTAAACTATCAAGTATAAATTATTTGCTAGGTCAGTGAAGAAAAAGTAACACAATGTTACATGGGATCTGTGTGCTTAGGGAATATTGAGATGTAGACATTCAGGAATTTTTTTGCTTTTTTCTTTTGACTTTGGGTTTAGTTACTTCAGATACATTAAAATGGTTTGCATTGTTTATTTCCCCTAACTTGTGCAAAATACCACTGCAGATTAATATGACTGAAGTGAAAAGTATTTCTTCAGTTTTTAGTGTTCTAAATTTTATCAAGAAAATTTACAATAAGTTGCTTATTCTTACATTGTATTTTGTGACCTGTGATATCAGTTTTACTATGGATTGACTGTTAGTGTAAGCTCATTCTTCAGTAGTACAGGAAATTAATAACATTCAAAGTAAAGATGAATTATTGCACCTCATATTCTTACTATAATATTGTTTTACAAGTAGTATTCATAAAAATATTTTGCAAAAAATACTTCATAAGAAGTTAAGGTTTTGTTCTGCTAATCTTAAATCACACTATCCATTCTTTTGGGTGGAATTAGAACAGTATTTGACTGAATCTTCTAACAGGCATATCCTTATGCATGAAATAGTATTTATATTAGGCTGGAATAAAAGCAGGTGAGTATTTATGACTTAAGAGCTTTAGTCATGCAAGTGGATCTTTGTAGCCAGACCATTCCAGTGGCCTTGGTCATTTCCACCAGCCTCAAAATAGTTCCAGGTCCAGTTATATCATCACTTCTTAATTTCAAGAACAGTGGAGGATTGTTTTATAATCTCTAGATGTTTCATACCTCCCACTGAAAGTCTTGACTCAACAATTTACAGCACTGCACCTTGACGCTTTGTGTTAGTAATTTTTTAAAAAATCAACCAAACAAAAAAACTTCTATCAATTTGGCAACTGAAAGGAAAGATGTACCAGATATTAGCATTTTGTTACATTAAAATAAAGTATGTATAACCATATGAAATACGATTTTATATTGTGTCCCAAAACACACACAAAAAATCTTAATTGTTTTTTATGAGTTCTTTTTTTTTAAATGGTTCTTTTCAGAGTGGGTGTGATGTCAACTGCAGATAAATGCGGAAGTACTGACAGAATGGGATCTGGCAATCTGTGGCATGTCTGAACAACAAAAACTGAACAAACAAAAAACTCTAATGTAGAGGGTAATGTTAAGTGACCCTTTCTCTAGTTTCTCGGGATGTGCAGCACGTGATTCTGAAGTTTTGGTTTTCTTTATGCAAGTGAAGATACTCTTTAGAATGCATGCTGGGTGTGGCCAGATAATTTTGCCACTAGGCAGTCTTTTTCATGCCTAGCCCTTTGTCAGTATGTCCCACACCGTGTTAGGTAAAATTAGGTCTTCTGTGATAACATCAAAGACATGCCTGAAGGATAGTTAATTTTTTCAAAAGGTGGGGATCCTCTTATAGAAAATGGTACTGGAAGATATTTTAGAAACATCAAACACAGGCTTGCCTGGACTTTGCTTGTTGCTGAAGTCTATAAATAAGAATTAAAATTGACTCATGAGTTTCCAATCTAAATGTCAGCAAAAAGTTATTTTAAAGATGGTGGAAGGCTGATTAAGGGAAAGTTAGTTGGAGAAAAAGATTTTTACATGTATAGTGCACGAGGTACTGAACACTGTAATGGTGGAATTCTTATTTATTTATTTATTTTTCTTATTTATTATTACAAATCTATGAAAAGTATGATTTTTGACACATGAGCTTGAAATGGTCAGGCATATTATACAAGTTATAATATTTATATATCTAGAGAATATACATGAGAGAATACTTCAAACTCATAGTTTGAAATTAATTTTATTGAATTTTTATATTGCTGTATTGTGAAAGGTGTGTTTTTCCACCGTGTTAGCTAAACAAACACAGCTTCCTGTTCTTCTAAATTGATTGCTTGCAAAAAATTCCCAAATTTGGCCCTCTTCAGACAAAATAGCTATCATGTTCTCTCAAATTCATTATTTAACGACCCAGTTTCCAGAGACAT
Organism: Larus michahellis; assembly: GCF_964199755.1. NCBI lineage: Eukaryota > Metazoa > Chordata > Aves > Charadriiformes > Laridae > Larus > Larus michahellis. The sequence continues at coordinate 118,280,150 of NC_133897.1, forward strand.
TGGGCATGGTCAATGTCAGTTGACTTCTCATGGAATTCAGAAGTGCTCAGCAACTCAGAATAATGGTCATTAAAACTATACTTACTTTTATTTCCTACCTGTAGAATGTGTGGGATATTTGCACAGTGCTCACAAATTAGAAAGGAATTTAGTAATACTGTTCATAAAGTGAGTAATTTCTGCAGGTATTAATACTTGCAGCTAGCTCAAAATAATTATATGGATGCTTGCTGCATCTGGGTCTTATCAACATGGTTGCAGAGGATGAATTCAGATCTAAACTCTATACTAAAAAGAAACGTATTTTGGCATAGAAATGTGAGGAGAGTTTTGTATAGAAGTAGCCTAGTTTTTTTCAATTATTCCTTACCTCTGAAAAGCAGAAGATATCAATTGGAAAAAAAACTGTAGTCATAGATGCAGAGAAAATTATGAGGAAAGCAGTCTCCTTGATAGATGACTGGAAGCTCCTCAAAAGTAAATAATTATAGAAAGCAGAGCTTGAAGGGATCCTAGGAGGTCATCTAGTCCATCTCTATACCCTTAAGGTAGGATTATGTCTGTGTCATTGCTGACAGAAGCTTGTCCAACCTGTTCCAGGAAAACTTTAGCGATAAAGATTCTGCAGTCTTCCCAGGCACTGTCAGTTTTAAGAAAGTGCATTTAATGCATTTGAAAATTCCTCAGAACAGAAATTGTCATAGCCATTAATTGAAATATTACAGATACGTAGTCTAATCAGGTTGCAAGTTTCATAAAAGACTATTGTGCATTTAGCTAATCTGCCTAATAATAGTTTCAAGAAAGTCCCCATCACTTTAACAGGGACAGCGTGTCATTTACTAAAGTACTTAAGAGCTTTAGGTAATGTAGATTTGTACAGTCTACAGCTTGTCTATTCCATAGAAGTGTTGTGTGAAAAATAAAATTGAATCAGGAGTGTTAAATAAGGAAATCTGAAAAAGCAAAGCTCTTTAAATGAGCATGCTTAAAACCTCCCCATGCTCGGTAAAAGCAAAAGGCAGAGATTACACCCGATGTAGAAATTCAATGCTCTTGTATAAATGTAACAATTTTCCTGCCTTCTCATTGCAGTCATTTGAATTAAGAAAAAACGCAGCCTTTAAGTAACTAGTTTGGTTCCTCCTGAATTCAGGTGAGAGGGGAGATAGTGTTACCTGTAGCACAGTACTGGGCCTTTTGAGCGCTGCCTCTTCAATTTGTGGCTCAGGTTGCCAATGTTAGAATCCTAAATACTTGCTGAACAGACTACCTGTTCATACAGGAGATGCATTGTTGTGCAGCTTCATTCCTTCCGATGGGTGTGGAGCAGCATTAAAGCACACTTTATAGGGGTTCTAATTGCAGATGCCTAATTGACTTGATGAATAGCAACTACTTAAAAAAAATAAACCCTCTTTCTGTGCTGATCTGCGTGATAGAACATAACATCTCACAGGTGTTGAAGACTTAGAGATAAAAGAAATCCTGCTATATTTCCTAAGAACTTGGGTTTTTAAGTAGTCTCTGTGCATTTTTATCTCGTTGTCTCACTGGCATCTTGGTAGTCTGTGGCATGGTTTCGCTGAGGCTCTGGCTGGCCTGACTGTTACCTTATAAGTGGCCTGAAGAGTGAACCTTCTCAAGCAAGTAGTTTTCCTCTTTGAGCTGTTCGCAGTTGAGTGTGGCAGGGGAGAGAGGAAAAAAGAAGTCTATTAACTGCCTTGACCTACATTTTCTGGAGTAAGATGTAGTATTGGGTATTTGACAATTCAAAGTTGTCAGAAGTGTTCTGGTTTCATAAGTTTATCCTGTTATCCTAAATGACTAAGGCTTTTGCAAGAAAACTCACAAGACACCTTGTATTCAGACTGAAGTTGCTCACAACTTTTAATAGTTTGGAGAAAATATGGCGTTAAGAAAAAAGATGTGATGTTACTTTCTGATGTCATACAAAAATCAGTACTGGATTTGTATTTAAGAAAATATTATACCGCTGGAGTCTGATTTCTGACCATTTATTTGGTGTAGGAACGGCCAGCTTGTGTGTGGGTAGTGTCACGTAAATTTCCATGGCACTGCATCCCGCTTGTTAAACTGTGCCCCACTTAAAGCACCTTTATCTGCCTGCCCCTGTGCACATACACACCCCAAAAACCTCGCAAGCTGATTGACTGGACTGCTGGCTAGCCCCTAGGCTGCCAGCTGGCCACTCCTGCCAAGAGCATCAGTTGTATTTGCAAACCTTTTTACGTGTGCACAGAAGAGACGTTTAGGAGCGTGTGGGCCTGGCCGGGAGAAGGGTGACATGAAATACTGTTCCTCGGTTCACCTTAAGGTGTTCCAAAGAAGCTTTGGCTGAGAGGGTCTGGTAGCATGCCTCCAATAAAGTATGCTGCTCTTCTGTGCTTTAAAGCTTTGAATTATGTATTTTTAATGTTTCCTTTAGGCGTATACATTGCAATACATTTTTCAGTTCAGTGGTTGGATGCTACATTTCAAGTGTAGTATTACCCATTTATGTGTACACAGTATTTTATGCTACTTACGTAGGCATAGTCAATGAAAATATCTTGACAGTGCTTGGTATTCATGTGCGTGGTTTTCTACAAAGGTGTTTTTATACCTGTTTAAGTGGGAACCTGCATGTTTATTTAGGAAGTTCCTATTTCCTAGAGATCATAATAGCTATATTTGTTTCCAAGATCTTGTAGAAAATACTCAAGACGTCCAGAAAGAACCATTTTCTTTCCAAATTAGTGACACTTTTTCTCTCTTCTGCGGATGTCATTGGCACAAGGAGAGTTAGTTTATTGTTTTAGTCATTTGTTTGAATCAGAATTCTATAACATGTGTTTTCTTCTTTCTACTTTCAGGCTTACAGGTGAAAATATCTAAGTTGAAAAAGGAAAGATGCTTGTAAGTATTCATCCTAATGGTCTAATTTATTAAAGGAGAGTCTGAGTACCGTTAACGAGCTGCGATTCTTGTAAGATCAGTTGAGGTTTCATGGATTCTTCCTTCAGACGTGTACAAAACTCTGCTCGCTTTAATAATTCAGCTGAAGTCATCTAAAGATATACATAGATCTCTTTATAGGCTGTGTGGCCAGAACAGTAGGTTTGCCTTCCTTGAACAAATAACTTGTAAGGTTTTCTTATCTATGGTATTTTTAGGATGCCTATCAGTATGTTGACATTTCTAATACAAAAGATAATTAGGAAGACATTTTAAAATTGAGGTCAAATCTGTAAAAGAGAAGTAAGTAACAAGACAACAAGCCAAATTGCCTTTAGTATCAGGTGGTGTGCCTTAATTCAGCTTTCAGCTATTCAGTGAAGATTCTGATAATAACTTCACTAATTTTCACTCAGTTCTTATATTTTCAAGACATATGTTAGATCTTTTGCAGTCGTTATTTGCTATTAATTTTTAGTTCTGCTCATAGAAGCAATACGGGGGGAAAATCTGAATTACAAGATTTACATGTACAGTAGAATCACAATATGTATTTACAGCATAAATCAGCTTTTATTTGCCTTCTGACTAAAACCATATTTAATTAAATGATGAGAGATATTCTAATGTGATTATTTAAATTTTTACTTCAGGTTTAATTACATTAATATTAATGTTACTATTATATATGACCTGTATTATGAGTTGCACTTTATAAAGTTCTGTGTATGAGGAATAAAAATAAATTACTTGATTTTTTTCACTTTGGAAAACAATATAATTATATTAGATACATTAAAGACACTAAATTTTTCTTAAAATTAGAAAAAATACTCCATATTTGCATTTCCAGTGTTGCCATCTGAAGCCAAAGATATACAATGTTAGTTTTAAAGTGTAGCCGCAGTGCTCTCAAGCATAGTCTGTGCTTTTTCAGAATTAACATTTCTATCATCATCTAGTCAGTCTTCCTCATTCATTCCTGTTAGGTTTTTTAGTTATCTCTTTTTTTGAATTGTATAAGCAGGAAATAATGCTCCTAGAGTCTAGAAAAATGAGGTCATCGCATGCTTTTTTATACAATAGTAACTCAAGCAATTCTCAAGCATTTTTGACAATTATTGTCTAAACTCCCTGATGTGCCTGTATTTCTGGGTGTGAGGGAAACAAAGGTGTTCTTTCCGTAGAAGTCAATTTTCTCTAGTGCAATCCATCTTTCCTTTTCCTGTAACATGAAGTATGTAAATGCATCTTATAACGATACTGGCTTTTCCAGTATAAAATGATTGTACAACAGTACATCCTTAACTTGCTGTCGTCTTTTATTATAATTGTTCTTCTGTAATTATAACTGTCTCACTTCCAGGAAAATTGTTCCTATTTCTTTTCACTAGGCTTTTGGAAGAAATTGCCTTCAGTTACGTTATGCCTGTGTTGCTCTCTTCCCTAGAGGTCTTTTTGGATTGTGTTTATCATTTGTAGTGCTCAAACCTGAGCTTTTGTTTTTCTTATTTCAGTTAAATATCCTCTGTCCTCCTGGCATTTTATAATCCACAGTAGCACTTTGAGCCTGTGCAATGTTGCATTTACTAACGCTTCAGCTGCATTCATAACAGATCTCATCTGTGAAAGCTATAGATAATTGCCTATGGTTTTGACTTTTGTCTGCACGGTGTCACTCAAATGCCTGTGAGCAGGTGCAATTCACCAAACCTACAGCAGGGTTTACGATCCCAAGAGTACCTGTGTGGCTAACTCCCTGTTTCCCCACATATACACCTGCTCCTCGGGATCAAGGATTGTGAGCTTTTGAATGGCATCTTGTTCAATCTCCATCACTAGTAGAACACAGTGTATGCTATTTGCAGCTGCTGTTTAATGGTGCATAAGAGTTCACAAACTATTTTAAAAAAAAAAAAAGTGGCAATAGAGTCCAGTTGCTTATTTGGTCTGTTGGTGAATTTTTAGTCAATTGGCAATATGAATTCATATGAACTTTATCAAGATCGGGTGTTCAGGGTGTCATGGAATGTTGTCAGATCTTTCATTAAAATCCAAACAGCATATGCATTGCTTACATTTTAAAGATAAGCTTTATGAAAATTAAGACTGATATTGCAGTATCACAAGGAATATATTTATGTTAGTAGATGAAATTGTATTAAGTTATTAGATGACTTTCAATTAGCAAATATTTGGTGTTATGCTTTATACTCAAAGGCTACACTTACTTTCCTGGAAAAAAAAATCAATTAAACATCTTGTTATTTCTTATGTATAATTCATAAATGAAGTAGTTATTTCATTTTTTATCTAAAAGCGTGAAATTATCTCTTGCTGTTATTGTTAACTTAACCTGGAGTGTTATGAGTTGCTTCCATGTTCTGAAAACTTAAATTGATCAGTTAATTTTCTAGATGATAAATATTAGTAGTGATGTGACTGGACACATACCGAATGGTTTAATTATTTTTTGTTGGAATCTTTCTACAATTACCACATTGTAGATACAATACTCTTACATAGGAGGTCTTGTTCTCCTTGGTGCATCTGAATACCTGAGGTTTAGTATTTCAGACTTGGTAATCATCTGACAATGAGTGCCTTATTTTGTATCCCACTTCACCATTGGAGCTAATGACTTGTAAATGCTAGGTCAGAGATCGTTCATTATGCACAGTGCCTTCATAGCCAAAAACGTCTGTCATGTTTATCAAGTGCATTGGAATTATTGAGGGAAAAAAAAAAAGCCTAGTTCTTTCTGTTATTTTACTGTCTTAACATGACATTTTACAGGGTTTAGGTGTAAGGCATGGAGTATTAGTGTATGGGGTTTTTTCTTTTTTTTTTTTTTTTTTTTTAAGAATTACTTAATGCCCTAGAATGACTTAAAGATAACTTGAGAAAAAATTTTAAAATTTGGTATTTTAGGCCTCCTGTGAGTTGCTTAAACTGAAATAAATGAGATTTTTTTTAATGCCATAAACGTCGGAAAAATACGGACTGCTTTTGTCAAACTTCAAATTTTGCCATGGCCTGACTGTACTTAGCTAATGAACTGAGGTAACAGAACTTTAACACTTTGCCATCCCCAAGTAAAAGTACAAGTTTTAAATAGTCCCTCATGCTGTTTGCATGTAGCTGTTTTATATGTTGTATATGCATCTGAAAAGGCTAATATTGGTCTGGATGGTAGTACAGAAAAATAAAATACCTGTTCTTAAATTTCAGAATTAATTTTTTGTATTACTCTTAATACCAGCAATATGAAAATGTGTTTGACTAATGTGTCTTAAAGGGAGAGGGCCAATTTAAAAGTATGTCTGTGTAAAAGAATTGTATCAACAAGTTAGTAAATACGTTTTCAGTTTCCTATTGTGTGTGTACTTAGCAGCCAATGTCATGGCTTCCTCAAATAATCCATCTCGGGGCCACTGAAAGCAAACACCCACTTTTATGGGATACAGAAAGGATTCCACGGTAAAAAGAAGTGCTGGTAATGAATTCTCATGAGTTAGTCATTGTCATTTTATATAGATACAGCTGCTTAGGTTTTACCGAATGTTAATTTCCTTGTAGAAAAAAATCGTGTGCTTGTTGCTCATATGTTGTTTGCATCTTGAAACAGTATTGTGATCTGATAATAAAAGCGAAGGGGAGCTAAAACTGGGAAGTTGATGTTACCACTTTTCCTTAGCTCTTTTGAGGAGGAAATGTTCTGTGTTAATTGAATAGTCCTGGCTTTTAGGAAGGTATGTGCCCCAAGATCTTCCATTTCTGAGGTATTGGGGAAGAGAGTTCTCTTCCCCGTATTTGTATTACGGGAATCCATGTTCTGTAGCCTCTGAGAATTACTTCTTAAGGAACTAAACCTCTAATGGATCTAAAGACTTGTCAGAGCTTTTTTACAAACCCAATGTGGTTTGCCACACTGCAAGAAGCATTCGCTGCTAAGATAAGACCAAAATGACCTGATCATGAAAGCTCCCAGTTAGCTTTCCAACAGCTCAGCAGCTTCCTGGAATTGTTGCTTGAATGCTATTAGCTTTTATGCCCTGACTGTCATCAACTCTAATTTTTGTCCTGAGCAAAAATCAGATTTATCAACAGAAGCTCATCTATAATATGGATTAGAAACTAGCTGCTCCTTTCGTAACTCAGACATTTCTAAATTACCAAAAAACACTTGCTTCATTTATCTTCAACTTAATGTTTGTGCTGATGATAATCACATTTCCCAAGAACATGAAAGAAACATGCCAGAGAGAATTCTCTGTTGAAAAACTAATAGCTGTGATGTAAAGCTAGAACTAACTTTTTCTCTGTTTGATTTTAGGGATGCAGAGAGGCTTGAAGAGTTTTACACCAAGAACCAGCAGCTCAGAGAACAGCAAAAAGCACTTCATGACACTATCAAGGTTTTAGAAGACAGGTGAAGTTGTGTCTTTTAGCATTTGGGTTTGTTGTGTTTTGCTCTTACAGAGTAGCTCTGGATACTTTGTTGGTGTTTTTTTGTCAACAAGTCCTTTTCCAGTACAATCCAAATAGTGTGTTTTAAAGAAAAGTGTAGAATTTAGAATCTTGTGATTGAATTAAATTTTTGTTGTTTTCTTATTTTCGAAGTGCTTAGCTTGCTTAGTTCAGTTAAGGTAAATAGAAGTTAAATTGATCAGCTTGGGAGGCAGACAGCCATTTTAAAGCACATTCTTTTCCATCCATTTTTGTAGAGGTAAGGTTGCTATCAGTTGAGATGCCATACTAGTATAAAACCCAAGGGCCAACTATGTAATACACTTTAAAACTCATGAAATAGCTCACTAGGAAATCTTTCAGATTTGGGGAGGTCTTTTTTACCAGTTGTCTGTTTTACCTAAATTTAATCACAGATTCTGTCTTTTGCCTTCTTTTGGACTTAGACATTATGATCACCTTTTGACCCATCCTGCGTTTCCCTTATTTGTTCCTGTGTAATCCTCTTAATTTAATAATCCTGTATAGCAAAACAAAACCAATAGACATGAAATTACAGTGCATTTTTTTCATCTTTTAAAAACTATACCTGTTTTAGAAAGTGTATGTTAAATTTACCGCTAATAGGCTCTCGGAAGTTTTCTGGGAATAGGAGATCATTACATAGTAAATTATTTTCCCACATTCCTGTGCTAACTCAAATTGTAGAGCTATGATACTCAAGTTTTGCATCCAACTCTGTTCCTCTATGAAAGGCGTTAGGGATAAACTTGTAACCGTGCAGGTAATAAACTTTCACACCACATAGGTAGAGAGACATCTGCAGAGTGGATTAGAAAAATCCCTTAGCAGATGAAGTTCTCACATTGCAGAAAACAAAAAGGCTATTTAAAGTGTTTAATACAAGGAGATGATAATACTGTGTTTATTACACTGTTAGTCAGATAAGCTAGTATGAAGAGATGTTCCAGTATTTTACTCTTTCCCTAATTCCACAATTTTAAAATAACCAAGATGGCTTTTGCTTCCGATATTCAACTGTGTAATTGGAAAGTTATGTGTTTTGTTTTGGGGCTTTTTTTTAATGCTCCATGTGCTAGCAGCAGCAATGCAGAACTCTTAACCAATTGGTCTCTTATTTAGCAGGCAAACTAGAGTGTGGTTTTCTACTTTGGTAATACTGTTAGCTTTTAATTGTATACCAGAAGTTAACACACTTCAATTATCACCTGTAAAATGAACACACATTTTATTGGATGAATGAATGTGTCAAGTAAAATGGACTGATCATAAGTCCTCTTATGATAGCAGATATGCTTTAATCAGTTGATCTAAAACGATAGAGACAGTGGAGGTGATGCTTCACATGGACTTTCAGATCCACTTCTAAGTATTGGTGTCTAGATAAAGGATTTCACATTTGCTTGGTATTTGTTACAGAGCAAACTTAGTATTTGTCCTTTTTATTATATTACTTTCCTTCATTACAGTGATAATAGGAAGGAATTCATCCTTCTTGGATGAAGTAGTAAATGTGTTTACTGAAATTATTTGCTTATTTGTATTTGCTTGAATGAACTTTACTTAAAATTAATGGTAATTTATATCTGACAGTACTCTTAGTAGGACACCTCACAAAGGCTTTCAGTGGCAAGGCATAGCATGCTCCACTTAAATAAAGTAATGCATGTTGCTTTAGAAGTATCCAGTACCTACAGTCATTTATGCAAACGTTAGTACATGTAGTATTGGATTGTTCATAAATCTCAAAATATTGCTGTGTCAATATATAAAACTGCAGTACTCAGTGGTGGTGTGCATAGTTGCCAGAAATTTTCTCATTCTCATTATTCAAAAGGCCAGTTAAGTGTGGATATCTGCTTCATGTTTGGCAATATTTTCTTAACGGAGAGGCTTTTTTCTCTGAATTTCATTGTAGATTAAGAGCAGGATTATGTGATCGCTGTGCTGTAACCGAAGAACATATGAGAAAGAAGCAGCAAGAGTTTGAAAATATCCGGCAGCAGAATCTTAAACTTATCACTGAGCTTAGTGAGTTTTATCTATAGAGTCTGAAGACAAAACATACTATTTTGTAAACTAATTCCTCTTGAATTCCTGTAACTTGATATAATTTATTGTATGGTGTGTTTAGTAAGCCCAATTTCAGTCGCGGGATACTTAATTCTAAGGTCTGAAAAGACGTAACATACCAGTTACTAGTCATTTCACTCACCTTAGATTGAAGTGTTGATACTGACATGGAAAATCTTACAGTGTAAAGTAGCTACTGTAGATAAAATGTGGCTGCTTCTGTTTATTCCTACAGCTAAAGCTGTAGAGTGACTGATTGCCAGTTTTCCAAAGGAAACCATGACTTCAAAAGTCAACTGGTGGTGATCACAAAGTAGCAAGTTCAAACAGAAGTTCCCTGGCTCCAGCTTGTGTCCTGTAGTTGGTCTTGGAGTTTGACTGCAGTAACCCATAACCTTCACATAACCCTCTGAAGCCACAAAAGAATTGCTTCATGCCAGGCAGCTTGTAGCCAGCTCATTTTGAACTCAGGAAGTTGTACGTAAGGGACAGGAAAAAATAAACTGGTCTAGGTGACATGAAGGCAGGACACAACAAAGGTCTTCATAAAGACTGGAAAGATTGGTTGTATGAAGTGCTAAAAAATACAGAACAGGATTTTGAATTGTAATGATATCTTCACCATTATTTAATTATTTTGTGTCATTTAGTTGTTTTGCTTGATTAAGAAAAAGCAGATGTTCAGTGAGATTTTAAATATGGGAAATGCTGGTCACAAAAAGCTACAAAAAGTAGCTTTTGAGTGCTTAAATTGTAGAAATATTAGATTCTGTACTAATATAAAATACATCTTTTTTCAAGGACTTTTAATATTTGATATTTATATAAATATATTATGAATTCTTGAGTTTAATGATTAACAACAAACAGGGTACAACCAATCTTTAAATAAATCTCTGAGCCTTAAAAATCAAGGTGGGACCTATTAGGTACAAATCTTCTTGAACACTATCTGACACAAACACTGTCCCTGGGTTTGGGTTGAGACCTATATGACAACTTATGTATTTCCTGCAAGCAGCAAAAAAGTTCAGTCAAGAATAATGCAAAGGTAAAATATACAATGATAATAAGAATAAGATAATAAAAATTAAAGTGAACAGAAAAGTTGGGAGCTATCACTACATCAGTTTGAGACAGCATGGAAAAAAGGCTGAAGATGACGCAATAAGCTTGTGTGAAGTATGGGCAGAATGAATTTGAAATTAAAAGTAAATAAAAAATTTCTGACAAAATATTTAACTGATTTTTAAGAAATTGTTTTTTTTTTTTTTCTGTTCTCTCCAATTAGCCGGTCACTTCGGTGTCTAAAACCAAATTCTAATTACTTTATACTTCATAGGCTGTCTTCAGCCTAAAGAAGCAATGTTGTCCTTGCAGCTGCGTGAGCAACTCATTCATCTTTACAACAGAATCTCACTTGTATGTACACGGACAAAAGTAGTTAATGGTTGTGTGGGCCTAATATTATGATCCAGTAATTGTGACACCTTTGCCTTTTCTAACACATCATTTACAACTTCTTTAAAGACTAGCTTGAAAATTCATTTTGGTAAGCCATAGAAGGTGTATGATATTACGTTTTAGAATTTGTTGTTTCCTTAAAGGACCTGACAAAATTACACATGATGTTAACATGTGTGCGTTGATTTTCTCGCTTTTTTTTTTTTCTATAAATTGCAGTGAATGAAAAAAACAACTTACAGGATGAAAATAAAAAGATAACTGAACAGTTCCAGCAATTACAGAAGGAGTTGGAGTAAGTTTTGAGTTTTTTTGGATATTCTATACACACCCACACACGGACACCCACACACACCTTCCCCACACACCCCCCACTCCTATTCCTCAGTAGTAATGCCTGGGAATATAAATATCAGCTTTTAAGTCTCTAAAACTTGAGTTTCCTCTTTTATAATACATTGTGAAAAGATAGTCTACAGCCACTATAACAACATAAAACTAGCATCTTTGTATTGTACAGAATTTTTGCCTTTTTTTAAACTGTGTACATCCTTCTTTTTTAAAACTGAAAGATAAATTTGTCATAGAAATTCTGTTTAACTTCATAATTGTTCACGATTATTCTGGTCACAACACCACATAGCAAGGCCTTACATCTCATTCTTTTATTCCTGTGTTGACTCTTTACCAATTCTTTCCTCCTAGGTTAAGACTTTAGAAAAGTATTTTCTCAGCTAGTCAAAAAGTCCCAGGATCTTGTATTTTTTAAAAATAAACTTATCATAATTTTACAATTTTAAAAAGGAAAAAAAATAACATAGTAAATTTCGAAAGAAAACCGTAAAAATAATGAGCTACAAATTAACTGTGAAATTGTAATTTGATATGGTAGCAAGAAAGTGCCATATAATGTTGTGGTTAATATGCAAATTTGGTGCACTGTGCAAGGCAGAGGTAGCATTCCTTTCTTGTGTAGTTATGGTCTGACATCATCTGAAACTTATCTCAGTTTTCCCTGTCTGTGGACAAGTTGCATATGTGCATGGTGGGAATGGTACAGGATGTATGAACTTGATACGTAAGGCTTTTTCTGTATGTAATTTTTTTTCCTGTCTTTGTCAGAAAGTAACTTTGGTAGAGGAGTAAAACAACTTAGAATTCCATTCAAAATGACCGTGGTCCTGTTCCTTTGTATTTCTTGGTTTGTCTCCCATCATTGGCATCTTAATCATCCTTTCTTTTTCTGTATGCATTTCATCTTCTTGGATTAATATATTTCATGACCCTAGGAGTACTCCTTTTTAATACCAAGTAGGAACAAATTTCTATATGCTTCCCACTGTAGAATGACTTCTCAGCAATGGTTCTCCTATGCAGCTTGACAGCAGTTAGGGAGATAACATTAAAAAAACTGACACCAAACGATTCATCCAGATGTTTTAGTTTGCTCCCAGTCTTGTAATTTAGCTTCCAGTAAAAAATATCTGTCCACTGTAGGAAAGTTGAGAACGAACAATGTAACACTAAGTTACTTGCTTCACATCTTAGGTGGTCATTTAAATGAGTGCAGAGTTGAGTGGATAACCAGGAATTAACAAGGATGGTCCTGCTGTTTCTGATATAGCATTTGGTCATTTTGGTTAAACTGTCATGATGTTACTTTATTTAGAATGAACGATTTAGATCAATATGATGTCATCACGTAGGTGCAAGGTAACATTGTTTCTGGTGCATGACATGAAATTGTATTTTTGCAGTCTTCTGTATTTGTTATCAAGGTTTAATATTTTATGGAAAAAATCTAAGAATCCTTTATAAAGGTGAAATCAGTGAAATTTTAGAACTGTATTATCTGGTCCTTTATCAGATTAGAATTTCATTATCCATGGATGGAAACACCAAGGAAATTTCTACAAAAATGTCTTCTGGGGTCTCAGATAAATGTTTCCATGGTTCAGAAATTATTTATTGCATATTTATGGTATGTAGTATGTATGGCGCCTTCTTCATTTGATAGTTTTTTGTGGTGGTATGTAGGAACTAACCTCTTGGTTTGCATGGAAGTAAGGTACAGAAAAGTATATTTATGGCAGGCTAATTTGTCATAGAAGGCCATGTGTGCCAGTAAATTTAAAGAGTAGTCTAAGACCTAACTTCAGTTTGCAAAGTAACTGGATGAATATATTGTTTTACTGTTTGTTTTGATTTGTTTCTTAAGATATTGTTAGTAGATGATATAGTTTTCCAGTTATCCTGCTTTCTTTGTAAATGTGCTAGAAAAGAGGAATTACAAAATCACACAGTAAGATTCGTCAAGACTTCAGAGCATCAATGCATCAACGTTTGTTGTTAAGTGTTCAAAGTTGGTCATGGTAAAAAGCCTAACTGCAAGAATGCTTGTTTTCTCAAGCCAGGCAGCTTTCTCCAGTTCTCCATCATGTTATTAACTTATTTTATATTAGATCTTGTGGTTCACTTCAATACAAGCAGAAATATATCCACATTTCCTCTTTTTCCCTTAGATCAAAACCTTACATCCTTCTCTTTGTAGTTAGGAAATGATCTTTTGGCCCATGTTTTCTCCTGAGAGTCATAAGGAAAAGTGCTACTGCAAAAAGATGACCAAGCAGGCCGAGTTAGATTTCCTTCTGTTTTTCTTTTACTGCCTCTTCCATTTCTCTCTACCACCACCATACGACAGGTAGCAGTGCCCTTATTAAGTACTAAACAGACTATATTTAAGTTAAAGGAACTGTAATTAACACTTTTTTGTTGTTATTTCCTTGTTATGTCTAGATAGAGTTTTTGGAGAGAAAAGACATAGCTATTTGTTACACTAATTTTTATATAGTGACTCAGCAACATGCTGTTAGAGCTGACTAAGAGAGACAATAAACTTCATGCTCATTACTTGTTTTACGTGGTTTACGTTGCTTTTTACACTCCTCTCTGAAGGCCTTCGTGACATGAATAAGAGGTATCATCCAATGGTTTGGAGAGGGACTGTTTTTAATATAGTGCAGTTCATTACCATTTAAAATTGCCCAAAAGCTTTTGTTTTGTTTTTAAGACAGTATTCTTGGGGTATGTAGGGACTTCCATAGAGGGAGAGAGACACTAATCTGTCCATTTCGGCATTCTTTCATTCAAGTAGCACATGCTTCAGAGGACAAGCTAGAAACTCCACAGTCCCTATTTTTTTCCAGAGAGAAAGTCTTCCATAGTGCAGTAGTTAAATGTTGACTTCAAATGTGAAGAGCTAGGGTTGTATGCCATTCTTAGGCTTGAAGGAGGAAGAGTGAATTTGTTGTTGGATGTGTCTGAAAACTGGGTTTTAATATTACTTTTTTGCACTGTGATGTTATTGAGATGGCTGTATCTTCTAAATTGTTGCTTTCTTGAACCGCATGATTGTCCTGCTTGTTGAAATGAAAGCACTTCATCTTGCTGACTTGGGGTTTTGTTTGACCACCTAATTTGGTCTTCAGGGAGCGAAAGCAACAAGAAGTAGAATTAGAAGGAGGAGTCATTCCAGATTCTCCAGTTCTGGCTTCTTCGTTTTCTGTGGTTAATCGTATGAGAAGAAAAAAAGAGAACAGGCATATCCGATACACAGAACATACACACCCAGATGTGGAACTCGCAGAAAGCAACAATGGTAAGAATAATGTATTATTTTTTTTTTTGATTAATTTTAAAACATCTTTTTAAGGGCTAAAGAAGAAGATTATATATAAATTTGATTGCAAGTGGTGAAAACGAAAAAAAAATGTGTTTTTTCTGGCTTGGCTTTTTTAGACTTACGCTATAATGCATGAGTCGGGGGCAAAATGTATTCAGCAGTAACTGTTATATCAGCGATATGCTGAAAGCTTGTCTCAACCTCCTACTTTTCTTCATCCACATACTCATGAAAATATAACAGTTTTCCAACCCATATCTTTTATGTAACTCCAAACTAACTAAAAAAAATCTGCTAGGGTTTGACTTGTGCATACGGCCACGTCACCACCTAGTGGAGAGTGAAATAAATGTTTTGCTGCATTCAGCAATTATTCTGCAATTAAAGTAATACTGAAACTGGTAAATATGTAATTCTAGCAGCTACATGATCTTTTTTTGTGTGTTAGTGATACACTGTTTTCATTTGTTTTGTGTCTAAGTCCAGAAATATTGTGAACATTTAATTTCCAAACTTCATTCTGTAATGTCATAGAAATAGCTCTAATGTATTTTAACTGTAAGAAATATTTGGGCTTGTATGTTAATTATACACAGCTTCAGACTTCGGGCTTGTGTTTTAATGATACACAGGAAATACGATAAACAATCGTGCTCTTAATGTGTTAGCTTATCTTGTGGAATAAAAATAATATCTTTAAATAATTTATGATTATATCTAAATATAACTTTTGACTAAAAGCTTCTTTCCAAGAATAAAAATAGCACAACTGTGGGGTGAGGAAGTTGCGTTGGTTATGCACGCCCTTTATTTTGCGTATGCAATTTTAGTGCTGCGAGTAGTTTCTCCTTTCTAAACATACCTACTTCACTCCATTTTCTGAATAAAAAATTGAGCTACTAAATTAAACCAAAGTTAAATATGTAGGAAAAGGTGTAAATACTTATCGCAGTTAACAGCTATGAAAAGCTGTTGGTGTCCAGATAGAAAGGACTACATGGCACAGAGTTGGTCATGATTAAAA
The DNA here is from genome assembly GCF_964199755.1 of Larus michahellis. Taxonomy (NCBI): domain Eukaryota; kingdom Metazoa; phylum Chordata; class Aves; order Charadriiformes; family Laridae; genus Larus; species Larus michahellis. The sequence goes on from NC_133897.1 coordinate 118,295,842, forward strand.
TCTCAGGGTTTTCATCTTTTCATTACCTTAGCTGATGCAGAAAATTATTCCTTTGGATGGTTTACTCTTAAGTAGTTTTGTTGCCAAATTAGCAGGTCAAATATAGATTGAATACATACTTTTTATGTGGTTAGTATAGAAAGTGATGTAATTATGTGTCAGTATTGTTTTGTGGATGAGTGGCTAGGCTCATACTTGTGAGAGAGAGGATTGATATGAAATATTTGTGACTAATTGTCATTGTGGTGCCTCAGAATAAAAATCAGATGGGCTTAGGTTGCTGGATCTACTGACATACCAAAATTCACATTCAAGTGCTTTTAAGATCAGGATCATTGTCTGTATGTAAACAAAAACATCACAACAGGATACCTAATCTCACTGAAAATTTTTCTACATTTTCTCCTAGAGTTTGGAAAAATTCCAATGTATTCCACACAAATGAACAGTCACCACGAAGAAGAGATACTAGTGGCGGATACCTGTGATTCACAACTGTCCCCTGTACCAAGTAAGTGTATTAATAGATTTAGTTCTAATTCCATTCAAAATAAGGCAAAAATGTTGTAAATTGAGGGTTCTTCAACAACTGAGAGTTCATCTCTTTTAAACACAGGAGCCAGAAAAACGGTTTTATGTTTACTCGCAGAATTGCTGCTGAAACGCCCGTAGATACATGATCTAGTGGCATAGCATCAGGGCTTACAGTCAAGAAATAAAAAGAAGTTCAGTACAGCTCTTACTGCAGATATCTTATATTTTAGGCAACTTATCCAGTTGTCTTATGTCTGATTTTCCAGCTGTACAGGAGGTAGAATATTCTGAGGATTGCATTTGTCTGACATGAGTATGTAACATTTAGAAGTGCTTCTGTTAATTATTCCCTCTTTTGCAATTGTGAATTGGTACAAGTCTTTTAGTCTTGTGTCCTTCTCCATAAACAGTTCTTTGACAAGAACTTTCTGTGTCCGTGACCTTTTTCTGTGAAGTATTTAACTATAAATGAGTGCAAGAATCAGCATTTTGGAATTACTTGTGCAGGTTGGAGTTGTAGTGGTTGTAGTTCCTGTACTTTCACATCATGTTACCTTGCCCCAGTTTAATAAACTGAGTAGTGTTAAACCCCTGAAAGAAGGCGAACTCATCTATTTGTTTTCCTAATAAAAACACAGGAAAAATAATTACAACTGTCATGTAGGAAATACGCAACACAGGCATTTTACTATAAACATACATTATCACTGTTCTACGTGCCTTTCTCAGACTATTCATGCACTGGACTGGGAGTTTGCAAACAATTTTTACATTGACTTGTTTCTGTATTTTAATTTTGGGGAGCTGTACTCAAGTTGGAAGCATATTTGTCTGTGATGATGCAGCAGTTTCCTCTCATGGAAAACTCTTCTTTTTTTTCCCACTTCTCCACTTATGACTTCCAGATATGATTTTTGTTTGACACAGGTCAAACTATTTCCATAATTACCTATTTTAATTTGTGATATTTTTAGTTCTGTGTTTGTACCATCTGTGTGAGTGGAGTAAGATATTATAATGTCTGTGTAACTTATTGTGAGCTTTTTTCTACTCATAAAGATAAACCAAGGATAGGAGGCTATCCTGTTCCAAAGCCATCTTTTAACTTGGCTGCAGTTGTGGCAGAAACAATTGGACTTTCTGTTCAAGACGAATCTGTAAGTAGTATTCCCAGATTTTTTACATAATGAGCTTTTTATGCCAGCTATTTACAAAAACACTATGTTTCTCTTTTGCATTAAAATTCTGCAAAAGTGTTCTGAGTTCCAATAAGCTCACTTTGATTTGCTTTTGCTTACTCATTGCAGAATTGCTCTAGCAAGACGAGATATAACTGTGCTGACCTGTCCAGGCGTGGGGGAGGAGGGTTGGGTTCCTGCTGTGTATACAGCTTCTAAGTTTGACTAAAACTGGACTAAATCCTTGGGTTTGCCCAACTCCCTTTGTGCAGTAATCGAGTCTAAGGTACTAAAAAAAATGATTTGGTGATGAGACTGTTAGGTGACTCAGGTGAGATTATTTGATGCTTTGGTAACTACGGTGGAAAAGACAGTATGCAGATTCTTTTCTTTTTTTTAATGTACATTGGAATGATGAATTTTTTTTCATTTACATAAGATTTCTTTAAAGTTGTTGGTCAAAATTTCATCTCTCTCATAGTTTTTATTATTCTTCAGAGTTTTGTATGGTTCAATTTGAATGGGTCTTCAAAGTATTTATGTGCAAACCTGGCGTATTTCTGATTTTTAATTCTAGTAGCTTCTCACACTTCCTTTCTTTGTTTTCCTTCACTACTTGCAAGGAGTCCCAGAGTGTACTGAGTCCTCCCTGCACTAATACTGTTATGAGCCAGGCCCCAGAGAGTGTGCAGTCTGAAAACTCAAGAAAACATCCAGCTTCTGAATCAAGAAATGATGACAACAATTTAAGGTGTGTTTCCACTTGGTTATAATCATGTTGTTTTAAATGGGCTTATATGAAGTTCTGGTTTTAGCAGAATTTAAAACCTTACAGCAGCTTGTACTTTAAAGGTACAGACATGGAAATAAATGTTTTCATATTATACGGGCTTCTTTCAAGTAAATAACATTAGAAGCAAAGGAACTGATAGAATACAGAACTGTGGACTTCTACTTCATTCTCAAACTTGTTATCTCTTGAGGCCTGTAAACCTGAGGGCAAGTGACTTGGAGCTAGGGTAGGAAAATGATTATGAAACTTTCTGCTGCCTAAATGTCATACCAGTTGACTGTTGCCCTTCCCACTATTCTCAGGATGTTGTGATCTAAACTGAATATTTTTTTTTAGCCCCTATTTGTCATCTTAAATGTATATTTTATTGATGGCAAGTAAAAAACAGAGTACCTGAAAGAAGCTTGCACGCTTTTCCTTCAGTTGCAGAAGCTTTGTGAATCTGTTATCGTATCTTATAAAAGATCTATACAAGAACCTAGATAAACTGCTATCACAACCTTTCTCACTTTCTTCCGTTTCAGTGCATTGAAAGGTAGGGAGTCCTTTGGTAGAAGAGATTCCTAAGTAGGCCTAATTCTGTCCTTGGTTCTCAGTTGAATGTGGGACAGAACTTCACACTATACTAAAATGAAGGACAAGGTTTGTGTTTTGTTTGCCTTTTGCAGCTCAAAGTGCAACAGTAGTTACTCCTATACCAAAAATTTCCCTTTTCTTTTTCCTTCTGTTTTCAGTTAATGCTAGCAGCTCTGACAGCTTTGAAGTAGATCACTGATAGGAAACTTACAATTTTTGTATATCCCTTTTCTCCTCCCAGCTCCCTGTCTACTCCAGAAAAATATCTGATCTCTCATTGTATTCAGTCTTTCAGATCCATCTCAGAATACTCCACCACATGTTGACTGGGATTCTCAGGTAGCCTCTCCTGTTTTTGGAGCTTCTAGCAATATGAAGAACAACTCAAGTACAAGTCATACCTCTTGTATCTTAGATTCAGGATTGAAGCCTCATCTCAAAACCAACCTCTTCAACAATCCTTCCAGTTCCAGGTCTCATAAAAGTAGATCAAAATCTGAAGATGTTGCTTTTGTTGCACCACTGAATCTTGGAACTGAAATCAACTCAGTTATCAGCCAGGCCTCTATGAATAGGCAAATGGTTGTGAAAAAGAATACTAATGAGGCTGTAACCTGTGTTGGAAACACTTGTGCAGCTAAAAATGAGGTGATCAAGAGCGATTTCCTTCTCGTACACCAGAGACAGCTGGAAGGCAGGTGTGCTAAGAGAAAGAAAGCTGAAGATGACCATGCAATAAGCTGTGAAAAAACATCCTTCAACAAAGAGAACTCTATGCCCTTTCAATCAGACATTCAGCATATTAATGGGGACCATACAGTTGATAAGCCCTTGGATCTGTCTGATCGCTTCTCTGGAGTTCGTTGTCAAGAGAAAAAACAAGGAAGTGAGGAGACCTGTAAAAATAGACTGAAACAGGTGACTCTGCATGACGTTTTTTCACAGCTAGGGAAGCCCATTCCTGAAGGTTCATCATCCATTCAAAAACCCAATAATGAGAGCTGTTTGTTTGGCAGAGATTTACAAGAGGAATCGTATGTACAAGAGGCAATGCTGGGAAAAACATTCCCAGATAAGAAAAGCCAGATCCAAATGAAAGAAGAAGTTCCTCCCTTCAAAATTGTACCACAGCCAAGTTCTGCAGAAACAGAGCAACTTTTTGATGATGTGAAGGTATGCTTTTCTGGCTTCTTTTTTTTTTTCTTCTCCTTTGAAATATTATATAGATTTGGGAAATAGTAAAATTGCAATATGTTATTAGGTTGCCAGTGGCCATGTACCAAATAGAAAGAAAACAAGGACAGGACATGGAGAGTCTGAACCAGCATCTGTGCTTCAACCAAATCCTTGTAGACTATCAAAAAATAAAGCACTGCAAAATGAGCAAGGTAATTTGATGAAGATGTTCCTTTTATTGTCCCCTGCTCCTCCAGCCTGTGCTATGGTTGAATAGAATTTTGTGTATCTTATTTTCTCCCACTGTAATCACTTTCTCTGTTCTGCTTCTAACTTAGTCTCATCCCATTCAGGACTTCTGCAGATCACCCCCCACACTTTCAAATTGTGTCTTCCTGGCATTCTTTTGCCACTATATAGTAAATACATCATTGTCATTCAGCTGTAAATTCAACAGGCTAGCAATATTGTTCTTTCTTGTTGATTTAGCATTGTTGTTTAATGCAACATATGAATAACAGATACTGAAATAAAATCTCAGGAACTTTGAGTTTAAACTGTATCAAATGCTTGAAAACTGCACTTAAGTGTAAGGATAAGTCACCTTCTTAACTTTTCATGATTCCTGATGATCTGTTAAAGAAATTTGTATCTTTAATGATACTGAACAGATGCTGCTAAATACTCATCTTGTTGTATCTTCTTCTTGTTAAGTGGTCCCAGTCTGAAAACTTAGATTTTGAACTGGGATTGTAGAGTCACTGCTTCTGAACTCCTTAGCTGAGCTGTTACACTGCATACTCTATTTAGAAATACTTGCATTTTGAATTTAAAAGAAATGTGTCAGCAGTTGATGTGGCCATGTAGCTTACAATCTAAACCTCTACTTCAAAGATAAATCAAGAGCCATCACTGGAACAATGACCAGACATTTTCGTACTCTTTGTATTCTAAAACTTGACTTCGGTATTCTTATCAATCTTATATCTTCTGTCCGGTATTAATACTACTGGATTTACAAAGTACAGAGATTCTACCTGCAAGAGTATTTTATGCATGACATACCTCATACAAGCATAAAGGAGTGGTGTGCTCCCTGAATATGACAAAAAACTTACAGATCTATTTCTTACTCTTCAGACAAAATACAATTTACAAGAAATGTGCATGTTTATTGTTTGAGAAGAAGCAATCCCTAAACCCAAAAATGAATTGATAAAAGGAAAGCTGACATAATTTAGACACTATAGAATGCTGTTGGCAGAATTGGATTCTGATTATTTGTCTTTTTTCTCATATTCTCTGCATCCAGACATGAAAGATAAAGCTTTAGAAAACCTCCAGTGGAGCATAGACCCAGGAGCTGACCTTTCACAGTACAAAATGGACGTTACTGTGATTGATACAAAGGTAAATTTGTGTAACAAGTCTGCGTGTTCTGTGATATCGAAAAAAGCCTACAAAAGTAGAATCGTGAACTTTATTCTGGGCAGACCAAATTCACTTTTTAACAAAAATCTAAGTTCATCTCATTTGATGTTTGTTTGCACTCCTGAAAAGATAATTTATACATAGTACACTACAGTTATCTTAAAACATTTCCACTGTCTAGTTGTATGTGATAAACTCAGCCAGGTGGCTCAGTATGAAACTGATGCATTTGGGGGTGATTTTGGTTTTCTTTTAAGACAAAAAAGTAGTTCAGATCTCATAGTTTTTTCCGTAAAAATGTTCACTGTGATATCTCTTTATGTTAACTAATAGAAAATGTGCAGATAATGGCTATTATCTTTCTTTGAGTCCTGAAGTCTATTTGTTTTGTCTCATTTAAAGTGTCTCTTAAAATGTATTAATTTGACCAGTTTTTAATTTCTGTATGTTTCATTGTTACTTTTTATCTTCGTAGAATTTAACATGAAAACTTTTAAGACATTTCTGGCCCATCAAGTAATGTAACCCACCAGATAAATGCTTTATGCGTTAATTTCAAAACATGTTACTCTCTTACATAGATTTTACATCTTTATCATACAGACATCACTGCAGAAAAAACATCACAAAGTATCCAAAAAGATGGCAGTAACTGTTGTGAAAGTGTTTCAGATATACAGCAATGACACTGACTATACAATTGCTTCTGAGTGCAATTGTCATGTTTGCTTTTTCTTACTTAGGGTGGTTCTCAGTCAAGAGTCGGAGGGGAAGCTGTTGATATGGATTATACATATGTCAGTCAAAGTGTGCTATCAAAAATTAAAAGTCAAGAGCAAAACCAGGAAAGCAATCCAAGTAAGGCTTTTCTTTTTTTTTCCCCCTCAGGAGAAAAGAGTGAAGGGCATTTTTTCCTCTGTATGAGTAGATAGTAGAAAATTGTTTGCAGTAAAACAGCATTGATGTATTTTTGTATGTTACAAAGGTTAGTCTGTTTCCTGGTAGAATCCGTGGTTGTTGTTGAGCTGCTTTTTAACTTAGATGAAGAAAATGATAGGATTTGTGCTGAGATAGAGCTAAATAACCATATAATAATTCTCATCTCACCTGCCCACAATCATTCTTAAAATAAAGCACTTTGAAAGTGCTATGTAATCGTATCAGACTTTCTATAGGAAGACTAATTTAATTTTTAATGGCATATAAATAGAACTAGTATACTTAAAATAAATCCAAACGTATTTATATCACATTTAATTTATGGTATGTGGTGAATCATGGCTGCAGGGCAGTGACTTTTAATTGTGTGTTTAATTTTTTTAAGCTGTTGCAACTTGATCGCTTTTCTGTAGTTTATCTCCTACACAGAGAAGGTATTTCTTTCTGCTTGGATAACTTCATAATTTACAAGAACAAAAACTTCATGTGTCCAGTGTTAAGGTTAAAGTTATATCTAAATGATTTTGTAATTAATCAAATGTTAGAAATTGAATCGAGGTATCTTTATGAAAAATAGATGAGTGTTGTCCGTATTTAAAAGATTGACAGAGAAGTTGCGGAAAGAATAATTGTGTTGCCGGAGTTGAGTTAAGCAGTGCTGGAGCAGGAAGTAGATGTTAGTTCTTTTGATACACATTCAATTAAAATATGCTTTCTTGACTTAAATTGTTGAGAGACTGATTTGTGTGTTCATTATGCTTTTTATAATAGGAGGAGAAAACAAAAAGAATGATACCTTAACAGAAATGTTTGATCGGACAACCCATGAAGAATATGAATCCTGCCTACCAGAAGATAGTCCTCCTGAATGTGATGAAAAAGAAATTCTTCATGATGAAGAGCAGGATAAGGAAGTAACAGCAGCAAGCAAGAAACTAAAGAGTGGGATATAATTTGTTTTGTCTTTATTAGTCTGGTTGAACTACAAAAGTCGAATTGAAATCGGGCTCTGTTCTCGAGGAGCAAATATTCCAAATAAACCATGAGTTCATTTTTCATAAATTCATGGGAAAACTTATTCATTGTAAGGACATAACATAAACCAATATGAAAATATTTTTGTAGTTCATTTGTATAGCCATGACACAAATATGGGGTGTGTAATGGAAGCTGGCATAGGAACTGTATAGCAGAGTGACTCTTATAGAAAACGCCAGTTTTTTGCTCCAGATTACTTGCTTCCTTTCTTCTCCCTATCCTAGGTTCTATCAAAGGCTTCACACTATTTTGTATTTAAGCAGCCTTTCCTTTGCTATTCTGTTTATCTTCTTCAATCATCTCGCTGCTGTTTTCCTTCTACTCCAGTAATGCTTTTTGATCACTGGTGCAATCAATTCTATATTATCTTTAGTATTTTGAATCTGTTGTCTCAGACTGAATGTACAGGGTATTTTTGTATTTCTTAATAGCTGGCTGATAATTTCACAGACGTTTCTCCAGGCAGTCTGTTAGCCTTATATGACATGTAATTTTTTGTTTTACATGTATATTTACAGAACATGAGGATAAACAAGATAAAACCAAGCAGAAAGCTTTTGTGGAGCCATATTTCAAAAGTGATGAAAGGTAATTTAGTTTGTTCTGTATAGGCATTTTAAGGCTCTTTATATCCTCCCGATAGGGAACTTGTTTTTCCATAAAATGTATGTTTGTGTGTAACGTACTAGCAGATAAAGATGCACAGGTAAAAGATCTAGTGAATTACGTAAAAGCCTTAGATAAAAGCTGGGTAGGGGAAAAGAACCAAACACATTGAGATGCCTGTCTATCACATTTACTGAAGAGAAGGAATTGCCTCTTCAGCTTTCTGTAATTTTTTTTGGAATGCTGTATTTTGTAATCCATGTTGTTTTTTACAGGCACGTGGTCATGCATGAGTTCGTGAGCCAAAAGCCTATGAGTTGCTTGTACAAATAAAACCTTTCCTTCTCTGGCATTTTTGCCCCTTCCTCTAGGCAATAAATAAGTAATGTTTAACTGTGCCTCTTAGTGCTTCCTCTATTGCCTTTCTGTATAATCAACATTGGTAGTCTGAATCTTCATTTCATAATGATATCAACCCCTTCAGTTAAATAGTTGTTACCTTATTTTTTACCCCAGCATATGTTTTCTTTGTAGAGAAAAACTTGTTTAGTGTTCTGTGAGCAGACGAGTTGAATCTGTTAGTTCTTGTATGGAACCCCAACATACGTTCCTTTTGCAGAAAACAATGCAAGCACAACTGTGCCGCAGGCAAAATAAGTATTCTACAGAAGATCTATATTTGAGTCATTTTGATCTAGTAATTACTTTCACACTATGAAAAGCCATAATGAGGAGATGCACATCTCTGGTTATGTGAAAGATCATATTACATTTAAAAAATCCTGAAATGTAGTATAATTGGATTTTGTAGGCATTTTCTGGTATTTCTTCTTTTCTTGAGACTCTCCTTCATTGTGTTCTAAAAACTGAAAATTTCTAGACATGTAGGAGAAATGAATGTGCTATCGTGTGAAAACATTTTTGTTTTTCAGAAAGAATACTGTGTTAGATTTTCCTCATATTGAGGTTATTCGAAAAAAAGAAGAAAGAAGAAAATTGCCTGGCCATACTTGTAAGGAATGTGAAATAGTAAGTAGTGCTTTAAATTTGGTCAGTTTTCCATTCTTCTAGCTCTGCTAGTGTCTAAGTGCTAAAGTGCTGTTGAAATTATGAATCTGGTTGCATCACCATCAGTACCTACAGCAGCAGATAAGTAAATGTTTACCAAAGCTGTTTTACCAAGGTCTGGGTTGGTTGGTTTGCTTTTAACTGTAGTAACTGCACATGACTTAGAAAGTATTAACTTCTTGTGTGTATCAGTTTGAGGATAGATTTTTTTTTTTTAATGAAAAATACATTAGCTAGTCAAAGAATGATTACAAGTTTCTAAACTTAGCTCAAAAGCTCTACTGACATTTACAGCTACTGGAATAAGTAAGTTCTATGTCTTGGTGTACCTATATATAGATATATCTCAATGTGGGGTTTTTTTTCCTTGTTTTATGGCATGTCTGTGTCTTCAGATAATTGCACCAGCATAGGTGCGAATGCATATATATATGTGCAAATGCATGCAAAAATGTTTACATTAGCAGATTAAAAAATATGAAATTTTAGAACATACTTTTTTCCTCCTTTTCAAATTACTAAACTGCTTTCAGATACTTGGTATGGAGTAAAGTATTGAATTAATTACATGTGTAATAAGGACATACTTCATTTGGTCATTAATAGACTTCCAGGCTGGAGTTAATTAGGTGATGATCTTATACATTATGACTTGCCAGAAGTGTGGATTAATGACTAAATAATGAGGGATTCTCTGGAATCTTTTCACTTAATTTCCACACCTATATAGAACCAATATTTTTCATAGATTCCCCTGCTATTCACTCTGTAGTTGTCACATTTACTTAGCTGAAGAAATTTATTAGAGTATATTTTTCATAAAAAACAAAGTCCTGAAAAAACAGCTTTGGTAAAACTCATTAAATACAAATAATTAAGTTTTACAGTCAACTATAAATACCATTTTCAAAAATAAGTTTGATTTAAAGAATTTGAAAGAAAACAAGATGTTGAGGGAAAAAAAAAAGAGAAGAAAAAAAACCAAACAACAAAACCCCAAGCTTTCAGTCTATTTCTTGGCCAAGAGACATGTGTTAAATGTTTTCATTTCCTGTCTCTGTAAGTTACAGATCTTCTCCTCTCAGCAAATCCAGTTCTTGTTACTTTCTGGCAAGTTAGAGTGGTAACTGCTGTTTGGAAACATTTACAGCTCCAATTTTAAAATAGTAGGTTTCTACATTAAACTTCAGAAGAGTTTGTGTTTTTCTTGTTTTTTGGCATTTTTTTTTAAGTCTACATCATTCAAGATGAACGTCTTGGAATGTGTGGAATGCCTGGCAGTGTCATTGCACCATAATAAAATTAGCTTTGAATTAAATGCCTATGGAAAAAGGGAGTATTGGACAAAGCATAAATGATGCTTTAAAAAAGTCTTGGCTTACTTATCAGTCATAAGGGCTTGAAAAGTCTCCAAAGTCTGAGGAAATACTTAAGGAGGGGGTAGAAATCAGTAAATTGTTTCTGGCCATGTGCTGCATGCAGTATGAGAGTAGGGAAAATTATCTGTCATTTTGAGAAGATGTGAGAGGTTTAATTTCTGCACATGCCTTAGCAGACTGATGTCAAAGTCCTTTATAAGTCCTTATCTTAAAACTTTGTGGAGGCATCTCATTCACTTTACAGTGTAGAGCATTTGATAAGAGGTTTTGGTTTGGTTTGTTATGACTTTGCGATGCGATCAAAGAAAGATTGTATGCAGGAGTTAATGTTTGTTAGTGTGGTTACTAAGCCTTGCCACACTTTAGATAAGGAGAATCAGTCAGATGGCTTTATATATGTTTAGATTACAGAAATTATTCTGTAAGTAACTTAGTGCTAAACTAACGAGAGGAATATTTTAAAGGTTTGTTCTCTTTTTGAGACTGCAAATTGTAGGGTTCTGTAAACAATTCTTTTACAGTGAAGATACTGCAGGATGAGATTTTGCATATCTTTTCGCACGTGGAAAAGCCTAGCTTGAATGTTTTGTGTGAGTTGAAAATCCTGTGGATAGCGAGATCAATCTAGAAAACAGCTGAGAGTTCTTTTTGCTGTTTAGCAGACGTATGTTTAACTTTCTCATTCTTTGTCAACGCTGATAGATTTCTAAACAAGCCAAACTAACAAAAAGTTACTAATTTCTTTTCAATACATACTTAGCTTGATTATTGATAGGTCTCTTTATTTTCTGTTCCTAGAGAGCTGTCCTGCATTTTTCATTGTTTGATCCATAAATATTCCTCACCAATCGTAAACATTTTCATTCCAAAAATAAATTCAGCACTGCAAACTTTCAGTAGACTGACTTCTAAAATTCCAGGCTATTTAAAGGACAAACATAAGGTGCACTGCTGATTATCTGTAAATAAGACTCAGCTATTAATCTATTTGATTTACACAAATACTGTAGAATTCTTATAATTAATTTTGTTGATTTAACACCATGTCATTTCTTAAATTTTATCAGCGAAAATTGATGCATACTAGATGATAATTACCTGTTTCTTTTCTTTCATTAGTCTCTAGACCTTTAACTGAGTGACACAGACATTTTTCTAGCGGGGTCTTTGAAGTCTAGCTGCATGAGTGACCCTACGCTATCTGACTCAGTCCCCAACCTACCGATATCCACTTAAGCTCTGGTCTTGGCGTAGGCCTTTTCCTGTTTAAGGGAACATTGTATGAGACAGTGGCAAACATTTTTAAACTGTGTTCGAATTCAGTGATTGAAAGGGGTTTTGCTATCAAGAGTGTGGGAGTATCCTGGGCTTATACAGGGTATGTTTTGAAGAACTTTTCACTAGGGGCTTATAACCATTCCTGAATGTTATCTTTGGAACTGGCAGTTTATTCTGTCCTGTGTACCAGGACTCTGTAGTAGACAGACCAGTAATCTGAAATTTCGGGTACAACCTGCTAACAACCTGGGTCTCTGTTCTTGACCAGGAGACCCACATGTTGCTAGGTCAGATTCCTGTACAAATAAGGGCTTTGAGAGCAGAACATGTTCTGGTGTCACACTTTGTACAATGGCAAGAAGTCTGAATTGATTTGGGGGTGGAGAAAATATACTTCAGTTTCAGGCACAGTTGCGTTTTTCACAGTCTACAGAATCACAAAATGAAACAAGCCTACTTTTCCTAGTTCGTGAAGTTTTGTCGCTGACATTTTCAGAGCTGTGATTACTCTTTTCTATACAATCATCAATATTTAATTTTCATGGGTTTTTTTGGAGGAGGATTTTTATGCCCATTTTATACTTTGTCTGCCATCTACTAGGAGAAAAAAAGTTATTAGTGTACTTCATGATTCCAAGTACATAGGTTTTCTGAAATCCTACCAGTAGATGGAGACAGGAAGTAATCTCTGTTGACAGTGGTATTCTGTTCCTTTCCTTATTTTGCCCAGTCTAGATCACTTTCCAGCTGATTGAATGAGGTTTTATACTTTAGTTTACCTTTTTGAATTATAACACTGTAACTTCAGTGGAATTGTTCTACCGCTTTTATGAGGGTCAGGTTTCTTGTGCAATCCAGCTGGTGACTGTTGGCTTGCCACTTGAATCAAACAGTGTGTTTGTTTTGAAAATATTTTGGTACTCTATGATATCTAAGTGCCAGATTGGTATTTTTAGGAGATGCCAACTAGAATCACAAACTAAAGTGGTAGAAAACTACTTGAAAAATACTATCTTTCTATGATGCTACTCAGGGGAACACCCAGCAAAAAAGTTTGGAGAGTATATAGTTGTTGCAGCCCCCAGTACAGCTGACAGGGATGAAAGAGTAGCTAGCCAATTTACTATATACTCTAGAGAATGCCCAGCTGGCAGGTATTTTCTGGAGTCCCAGTATCAGTCAGCTAATTAAACTATCTCTTTATTTACTCCTAATTTGAGGGTGTAAGAAGAATCTAAGTATCGTTTTTGCAGAGGAACAACTTGGCCAGTCTGCAATAATGTAGCTAGAGAATGACTAATAACACAAAGGCTGATTAAGAGACGTGCAAGAATACTCATCCCTTAGACAAAGGAGAAACCAGTCTATGCTGGATCAGTAGTTTAATGGGAGGATGAATGTTTAACTGAGACCAGCTACTGTGGGCAATAATACCAAAAAAGGGAGGAAATAAACAGGTGAAGTAAGGGGTTTAGGAGGGGTGGTGATGGGGAGAAGTAAACAGAGGCGGGACAAATGGAAGTAGTTTTAGGTGAATCGGGTAGGCTGTAAACCCTGGAGTACCTAGCCAGTGGGGAAACAGGGGAGGGAAATTTTGGCTGGGGACAGGAAATAAAAAGAAGTTATTTTGGGACCTCAGGTGTGCCTACCTGCTAGGACACCTGTTCTTGCAAGAATGTCTAAATAAAATGTGCTTCATATTGATCACTGCCTGAGCCGTTGTTATTGGATAAGGAGCATTTCTAACAAGGGTAATAAAGTAGGAAGTATTTTGACTTAAGTTTGCTGTTACTACTGTAAATTTAGACACTGGAAATAATTCTGCAGCATGGATTTTTTTTGGTGCGTTTTCACTTTTCTATTTCATTTGTGAAAGTGAGCTGAAACTTAGTATGTTAGAAAATTCCCATCAATTTCAACACCTGGGCTACTTAGCTTTGCAAAATCAGTCAGTAAAACAACATAAGTAATTGTACACATGCCTAAACCTTGTACCTATGGTATGTTAAAAGATATAAAACTAAGAAACTCGCCACCATACTGTTATACTTAATCTGTAAATTCAGTGAGCTTTTAGGATAATGGCCAAGTGTTTGTCATTTGGATAACAAATCTCTACTCTTGTCTATCCCCACGATTATTTTTAGATAACTGTTAATAAACAGCGATTGACAGTATCATTGTGTAAAGCAGTTGCTCTATATGTATGAATTTGTTAACTTAGAATTCTGCTTTCTCCCCTAACACTCAGTATTATGCAGACATTCCAGAAGAAGAGAGAGAAAAGAAACTAGCTGCCTGTTCAAGACACAGATTTCGTTACATTCCTCCAAATACTCCAGAAAATTTCTGGGAGGTTGGATTTCCTTCCACTCAAACTTGTGTGGAAAGAGGTTTGTGCAAAAAAGGCTTACAAAGCATTTTTAAAGCTGTTTGTTTTGGTGGTTTTTTTCTAGAATGGTTCCCTGAAACTATCTCTAGTTCATAAAGCTGCGTTTCTCACCCAGTCTTGTTGAGGTCTGATTACTTATCAGCAGCCATTATTTGGAATATAAGGAAATGTTCTTAGAGCCTAGATAGAGAAGGCAAACAAAATTGGGATCTTCGTACAACTTAAAACCCTGTGTGTCTTTGAACCAAAGCAAGACTTGGGTCAGCATTTTCAAAGGCAAAGGCTGAGAGATTGTACTTACTGAGGAGAGACAGGCAGCACTGTTGATGTCCTTTGCATCTTTAGAGCTACAGAATACCACATGATATTGGAAATGTGGAAGGTAGGGTGTAATTAAATAGTTTTTAATATGCATACCCTGCTTGTTAGTGACACAAAAGCTGTTTTGGTTTCGTTTGTTTTTCTTTTTATTCCTCTTCACACAGAGGATTGTTCTTTCCTAAATAATTCTTCTAACTCCCAGAGCTTGGTATAAAAATGAGTTTTTACTAATAATGTTAAAACATGATGAGTTTGTAGTGTACTGTATGTACATTTCTTCAGAAGTGGTGAAGCTCTGAGGTTAGGAGCCCTGTATGAACTCTCTTTGAGTTACTTATGTCTTTATTTGTGCATATGTTGTTAGCTTGTTTAATCTGTTCTCCTAACAGTTTCAGGTCAGGCATAGGAAAATGTAGCCGGATGTATATGTGTTCTTGTGTGATAGTGTTGCAGTATCATCCTTAATCTTCCAGAACAGGGAACCTTGATTTCTAGGGAATAACATAACTTTTGTACTGCCAATTATAATGCCTAACCAAGATATACTGAGTCGAGTTCATTTAAATTTGAAGCTGTATTTCCAAGAAATATGTATATTTCAAACATGGTGTTCAGAACTTTAAGCCTCCCCCTATTGTGGGGGACAAGCGTCAAATTTGCTTTTGAAGCCCTATTCAAGTTCCCCCTTCTTAAATATCCACTGCAAAGGCTTAAACTGGTCATAGGATTTGCAGGCTGTTAAGCTTCCTTGGGCTTGGTTAGGCTTCAAGAAAATAGTTCTTTTTTTTTTTTTTTTTTTAATCAATTTGTTTCTGGTATAACATAGGGGAAAGTGAATCCCTCAGTCCAGCTAGCCAGTGAGTAGTCTCTTTCCTCTCTTGTGTATCCACTTAGACAGGACTTGTCTGAGGCTAATCCATTCCTCCTTTACCTTAAGTAATGATAGAGGTTGTCTGTTATTACCCATTTGGAATCTGTTTGCAACCTGGTTAAAATTAGCTTCTTGGCTATCTCCTTGTTCTGCTAGAGTAAGAGCTGTTCAGTTGTTAATGGTCCTCGACCTCTCAGAGGCAGACTTTAGATCAGCCCTTTCTTGGTAAAAAGCCGTATTATATAAGAGTGCAGCAAGAAAACCAAATCACCAGAGAGAGTTCCCATGATGAGCAAATTGCAGCTGTCACTCAGAAGTACTAGGGTATTTTCTACTTCTTATTGGTGTCTTGAACCAGTTGTGGTCTGTGTTGTTTTTTATAAATTCTGAGTTGCATAGACAACATTTTCCAACTATGAAGTAGGAATCTGCTACTCTCACTTCAGTGGATGTTAGTGCTGATAAACAGTAATCGTTTGACAAAAGCCAGGTGCTGTAACTGATTTGCATAAAATGTCTGCTTACTGTCAGTGTTAGCTAAGTTGAGCATGTTACAGAAATTTTCTATACTCCCCTCTTGTTGGAGAGCTTTCAAGGTGTGTTTTGATCCACAGGTTCATGTTTGGCTTTTTCCAAATGGAGAAGTCTTTAATAAATAAGAATACCCTCAAAACAGAGGGACGTACTGTTTAGACACACGAAGTACACATGCCTGAAGTTTCCTGTGTATGACTAGGAGTTAAATTTATTTTTTTTAAAGTGATTTTTATTAGTCAACTGGATTTGTAGTATTTGCATACTTTGTTACTCTTACGTAAAATCTTCTGTAGGAAAGACAGTGAAAAGTGCAATTTTGTTTTGAATAGATGACATTCTCTTCTTCAGTATAATCTATCTGCATTGCATTACTATACTGTCATCTACTAGAAGACAGCCGAGTGTTTTCATTAATGATATTGTACCGTGGGATCTCTAACTTTTTGTCAAGTGACAACCAGTTGCCATAAAAGGAAAAAAATGGACAAGTTATTTTTTGAGGGAAAACAAAAAATGAAACTAAAGTTATGCGTGTTTTTATATTGTATTTCTTACCTCAGATTTGTTAATCTTCTTTTAAGGATATATTAAAGAGGATCTTGCTCCCTGTCAACGTCCAAAAAGAAGGCAGCCGTATGCTGTAATGTTTTCTCCAAAAGGCAAAGAGCAGAAGACATAAAGGATGGGGAAATAAGGCACACCACCTTGAAGAGTATCTTTCCTGTTCTTAGATATTTATAGTTAATATAAACTTGAAATAAAGAACTGTGTTTTCCACAATGATAGGTAAATCATTTCATTAAATATGTAAATTTTATAAAATTCATTTGAAAATCTGATGTACCAGGAAACAAAACTATTTAATGTATGTTTGTTTCATATTGTGTTAATACATTTTGTATTAATTTTTGCACCTGTCAGACAATGAGTCTCACTTTTTTTTTTCTTTGAAGTCAACAGCTAAAATTCCAGCAAATCCTGTCTAACTTTGCCTCAGTGAGTAACTGCTTTGAAGTCACTGAAATCAATTGTTCTTGCAAGGTCTAAATGCCTGTCAATGGGAACAGAAATGCAGATTTTGTAGGGTGCTTTTATTTTGCACTGGATTTTTTTATATAGCCTTTCTCTTTTGGCAATAATGGTTGTATCTACTTGTAATAAAGCTGTATTAAATATGAAAGGTATCTACTGCTAATAGTTCGGAGGTATAAAAACTGTGTAGTCTAAATGCCTGTGTTAAATTTTTCTGTTAAATGTATAGCACCACGTTTTCCTCAGTGTTTAAATTAGAATATGCAAAATTTTTTTTCTTAATTTGGATCTGTTTGTATAGCTATGTCTCATTGATAAGCAGATAAGGATTGTTACTTCTAAATTTTGATGACAGCTGTGCACAGAGTTCTCCTAGGTCATGACCATCGCTGTCCACTAGGTTATGAAGGATTCTCCAGGGGTACTTTAAATTAGTTTTTTTTTTTATAGCAGAGGATACAATTTCATACTTGCATTTGGAGAATAAAAGCATACAGTATCACAGAGGCAGGGTGATGCTTTTACTTAGGTAGGCAGGCCAAAGATCACTGTAGGATACTTAAGATAAAATAGCATTCTAGGATAGAATAAAATGTTCAAATAGCATACAATCAGAGTTAGGCTCAACCAGTGAGAATTCTCTTTAAAAAGAGATGATAAAGCAAGCAACGATTTAAATGCCTCAAACCAAAATAAAAGAATAGAAAGTAGAGATGCTTTTATTTTATATGTATATTTACAAAAAAATCTGTACTTTCTGTTGTTGTATTTTATATACGTGTGTGCATATATATAGTGTGTGTGCATGTGTAAAGATAGGTATTTAAAAACGTGGTGGATAGGACCATTTAATTCCAGGTGTAGTGTTACAGGAGTGGCAGTAGGTTCTGCTGGTACAGAGGTTGGTTAAATTATTCACCCTGTGAGTAGAACTAGAATATAGAACAGAAGGAGGGAATTTGCAAAGCGGAAGGTAAGATTCCAGTTGAAAAGGAGATACAGAGGAAGGGGTGTGATAGATCCCAATAAAGTCATGAAGTGTGGAAATGGTAAGTAGGAGGTGTTGCTCACGAAGGGACATCAGGCAGCAGGTTTAGTTACAAGCAGAAAGGAGCATCTTCCTACATAACCCAGTTGAACCTTGGATTATGCTATGGAACTGCTGCAGAATGTTACGGATACAAAAAGTTTGGGCAGGTTAAAAGGAATGTAAGGTGGACAGAAGTCATCAAGGATGTGTTAAAAATACTACCACTGCCTTTGAAGTTTTTGAAGTCTACATTACAGGAAGCTGGGAGAGTGTCCTAGGGGAAGTATCTGTGTTTCAGTAGTTGTCCCTCGGTCTGGCCATACTTCATGTTTCATACTGCCAAAAGTCCACAGTATATTTACTAGACAGTCTTACTACCTGAGATGATACCATTTTTCCCTTCAAAAGGTGATGTACCTCACCTTTTGGTCTGCCTCTGCCAACTTAGGGATAGCTTAAGTGTTGTGTCGCTAAATATATGACGTGTATCCTGTGTCCACAGATCTACAGTTGTAAATGTGCCATTATTTAGACTCTGCCGTTTGATACTAACTTCTGCTTACTTCAGAGTGCATTAGTGTTTCAACTGAAAAATACAAGAGACAATTTGCAGAGATTTTTGGTACAAAAGACTGAACAATGTACAATTGAATATTTTAGCAATACGTGCTTTTTTTTGAAAGGTGGTTAGTGTCTGTGAGGACAGTACTGCTCCACTAGAGGACAGTAAGGAACTGCTTTTATATGTAAAACAACATAAGAACTACCCTTTCTTCCTCTTTAGTTAGCCGATTTTTTAAGTTTTCAGTTGCCTTTAAAAATTTAGATCTCTTGCCCAGCTGTTCTAATGCCAGGAAAAAATATTTCACTATTGAGAACTAAACTTCATCTTGACAAGTAAGAGATCAATTAAAAAAAGAAAAAATAAATATAAACAAGAATAGAAACAGAACAGCCAAGAAAGTCTATGAGGAAGAGAAATTCATAAAGAAATAACAAGGCTAAGCAACTTTTGTGTAACAAAAAAAAATGATGGAAATTATGAATTTCAGAAATTCAGTTACAGATTTCTATTTGCAGCAATTCCTAATTGCAATTTCTAATTATGGCGTACCTATATTTTTATCAAACTCTTGCAATAATGTATTTTTTCCCCGGAGAAAATGGAAGGAGAAAGAGAGCCAGTCAAACCCAGCAACGAAAGTCTGCTAAAAAAATAACCTGAAAGACTGTTACATTCAGTGTTGGCATTGGCCATCTCTGTACTGACATGTACAACGCATGGCAGCACGCTGTGACTGCGGCCAGCTGTGCTGGCAGAGGAGGGGTCTCTGTTCTTTGAGCTGTTTTTCTCCACATCTGTAAGCCGTGAAGAAGAAAAGGAATTTCAGATAAAAGCCGTAAGCGCCAGTGAGTTAGTGTCTTTGGAGGAGATTAGGAGGAGACTAAAATCAATGTTTATGAGCCAAGTATTTGTATACTTTCTTACTATGAAGCCACTACTTGCAAGTTGAGAGTGGGGGGGGAAATTTCTTCAAGTGTGTTCAGGTGTGAGCATCCAACTGGGAATCTTTGAATAGCGGTGCCTGTTGGGTCATACCTCCGCCATCTGGCGCTCCTGCCAGGACAGTCACAGCTATCTTCTAGTTTCCTTTCCCTGGCTGTGGCAGTGTCTTGGGACTCAGATGTGTCTGCATGCTGCCTCTTCTCATTTTATGAAATAAGGGGAAACTTAGGGTAATTAACGTTGGGATTTGTGCATCTTTTAATGAATATGTAGATATATGATGCTACCACATTAGCCACGACTAGGAGAATTTGACAGCTTCATGTTCGCATGGCAGCCTGTTTATAAGATTCTGTCATAGTAGCAGCCCCCAAAGAGAGTAATATCTACAAGCCCATCCATTTGACATCATCAAAAACGACCCCACCGGAAAGGGTGGAAGTGGTTTCTGAAAGTCAGCTTTTCCTAACTCGCATCCAAGGTAACGCTCAGGAGTTCCAGCAGAGCTTCCTCTGGAGTACCGGGCCACAGAGTCACTCACAGTGATCCCTAGCATATATTCAAGTTTGTGATGTGAAGACACGGGCATGGGACCAGTGACAGTACAGCCTTCAAGTCAGTGGCTTAATGTCATTCCCAAAAACATAAAGATGGCGAGTTGATGGCTTTAGCACATCCAGAGCGCTATCTGTCCAGCCCGCAAACAGATCTCGGCCTGAAAAGCGAGCCTTTGATCATAAACCGTTTCTTGGGCTGCTTGGAGCACGGAAGTCAGACAGACTGTTGTTAAAACGTTCACAGGCAGCTGCGTTCCCTGCGCTGCCTGCAAGGCCAGCTTGGTCATGAGTTGCTTTTAATTAGTTGTGCTTTTGAACTTTGCCTTTCTCACGCAGAAAGGATGAATGGCTTGTCCCTAATGAAGCAGGAGGAAGATGATGTCTGCCTGCTGATTAATGGAAACTCCTGTCAAAAAAAAAAAAACAAACCAAAAAAAGAACAACACAAGAGAACACAATTATAGGCAGGGGAAGAGCAGAGGAAGAAGAGGAGGGAGAGGAAGAGAGTGGTGAGGTGCTAGTTGTTGATACATTATGGGGTATATCAGTGGACTCTTTAGACATAACCAACATGAAAATCAGGCTGGCCTTGTTGACCCTGATCCTCAAAGAAAGGGCTTTGCTGTATTTAAATTTAGTTGTGGAAAATTTGGAAGAAAGAAAGAACGATACCTTCGCTTGTGTGTGTTAGTGCAGAAAGACTGCTCGGTCCGAACACATTCACTCTTTGCTTTGTTCCTGCACAGAGTAAGCATAAAATTTCCAGGAGCATTCTGTGTATACAAGTATGAACAGCTACCAGGGGAGGGAGCAAGACAGCGCAGAAATAAGCCCAAAGTTTGACTCAATAGAAGATGGACCAAGCTTGCTTCATGCCCACGTAGAACAGTTTTACTGGATAAAAACTGAAATGGAAAGCATTTTCCTCAGAATTCCTCTTGCTTCTTTAGTCCATGCTTTGCATGCGGTCTTGGAGGACAATTGGCATTCCTGTCTGTCAGCACATGGACAAATGATGTGCTGTAGACGATATAAACAATGTTGTCATCCGTGAATTATTTTACAGGTTGCAAAGTGGTGGGTCAGCACAGGTTGGGTTGCTGTGTCTTAGAACAAGGACGTGCTATAAAAATACACAATGAGTTTTGACCATCAAGTTTGAAATTATGAGCGGTGCAAATACAGATAAATCTCTTCGCCCCTTGATGGTCACGTTAATATGAGATTTTTTCCTGGATTACAGTTGTGTCTTCTGTCTCCCACTCTTTTTAATCTGCTTCACCTCTTTAGAATGCTTTAAGGATACACGTGGGGCTAGTTAGATATTTGGCATCCTGGGCGCTGCGCTTGAGGTGCAGGCACCATCACAGCAGAGCCACATGGCTCCCAGGTGCCTGGGAGTGGGTGCTGCGTCAGGTTCATTGGGAAGAGAGGCGCTGGGAGTCTCCAGTCACGGACAGTGGCGTCTGTCTCCCACACTTGGCAGCGGTGGGAGATAACGCTGCCCAGCAGGAACGTCGGTGGAGAAGGACGTTTGAAGACTGCTTGCCCTTAGGTGGTTTTTGTCTGCATTCCAGCTGCAGCCACAAACAAGGCCAGTCAGTCTCATTCATAGCCAAGGCTCCTTTTTAGCAACTTGTTAGGAAAATTAGTTGGAGCTTAAGGTCACCACGGGAGAAAGGTTTTTCATTACAGGCGGGAAAGCTGATTTAAGCTAAAAGCATGTATTTATTGTGAAGGCATCCTCAAACTAGAATATGTTACTGGATCAGAATACTAACATTTAGTACGTGCTTTCTACACCAGTAAGTGGCTACGCTTGGAACTAGCCAATGCACGAGCAAAATTTTAAATACAATGTGGTGACGTGTGAGCTATTCAGACAAGAAAAGTGAGGGAAAATATCCCCAGAAATAATGGTAGGAAGAGTCCCATGTCTACCTCTATTCCATACATTTGTTCTCCAAAGATACCACTTGCGTGTGGTGATGACACATATTAATACATTTCAACTACTGTACCAGATTAAATATAATTTTAATGACCATTTGGAAATACAGAAAATCTCCTTTTTTTTTTTTCTTTTTTTATTTCTGATTAGTTTGCATAGAACATCCTTGATGTTCTTACCTAGGACTTTAAACTGCAGAGTAGAGATCAGTTGGGTCTTTGCTGTTTTGAATTAATTCATTTTTACTTACTTAATACCTTACCTGACGGTGTTTCTATTTAGCCAGCAGTTTCACGTGAAGAAGGCTTTAAAACAACCCTGTCGTGGTAGAAAAGACAAGACCTTTATATGCCCGTACTCCAGAGACAGTAGAACGAGACCGGAGACTGTGCTGTGGATCAGCCACACCTGAAACAAGCGGCAGAGGAGACAAAATTCAGTCATCAGCTCAAATCCATGTGGCGATAAAAGCCACCCAATTCCCTCACAGTCAAAACTGCCAACTAGATGAGTCTTTTTAGAACACTTTGAAATAAAGTGAGAATAAAATAAGGCTAGATAAGAAAGAAACGAGGATTTGGGGGCCTTTGGGCATCTGTTACATGTGCATTACTCGTGCCCTTGGGTAAATCAGTTGTGGGAAAAGATAAAGAGATTAAATACAGTCTTTGAAATGACATTCCTAATGACTCACCATTTCGGAGAGCTTGGGAATTTAAGCTGCAATTGAAAAGAAACATAAAATGAAAAAAGAATGCTAACATGATCTTGGATAATGTGTATCAGATAATGAGTTGATATTCTTCTAATGTTGAACAGATGTCCTAGAATTCTGAGGCAATTATTTTAATTCTGATTTTCTTTTACTTAAGCCAGTTTGCAAAAATACAGGTACTCTTATCACACAAGTATAAGAATGAATATAATTAGAACCAAGACACTGAAACTTGCAAATCAGAAAAGCTGATTTCCTATTTCTACTCCATGGAAACAGCCAGTATCTCAAATCGTAGTAGCATTCCACTTTGGAACAAAAAGCCAACATTTTTGACAAAATTAGATCTAAAAGAATTGGGTTTAGACTTCTTGAAGTATTTCACTCTGTCCTAATGCAATTCAGTTTATATCATTACTGTCAAATTAATAGAAGCAGGCAAGAAACTCAAACTCATCATGACAACCCTCTCTGAAAGCACTGTGCTCTTTTATATGCATTTCTTAAGTGTTTTGCTTGCTGGGTATCAACTGAATACTTTGCAGTTTGCTAGCCTGCCAAATACACTCTACTAATTGCTAATGAATTGTTAAATGCATGGCAAATCATTCAGGCAAACCGATGGGACTTTAGAAGTTTAGTCCTAATAATTTGACACCTAAGCGAGGAAGAAGGGAAATATAAAAAGTTATAAAGAATATGTTTTTAGCCGTGCTTCCCTCTGCTTCTCTCTTGGTCTATAATAGATAAGCACATCAAATCATTGGAAATATGACTCTGTTCTTCTCTTCTCTTTCGAGTTAAGTGTTCAAGACGGAGAGGGGTGTCAAAAAGCCCTTCTTATTCCTCAGCCTCTGAGTATTGACACAGAGTATTTTCTTAGTGACTCCTGAAAGCTTTTTTGCATTCCTGAGGAAGGAATTGCATATATGTCTCATCTGCTCCATCTTCTGCCTTAATTAATGGAGAGCATCGAGCTGAGAGAGAGGGAGAGTCTTGGGTTAGTGGGGCACTTAGTTAAGGCTCTTCTCCAAGCTAAGAACGAGCAAAGGAGGCTTTTGTGAAAATTTTGTCAAGACGTTAGATGGCCAAACAGTTCTAACATAGCATTATGGAAATAAAGACTTTGTAAGTCATTAAATGTGATCAATACTTTTTTGAAAAGACAGGTGTGTGCTGTGGAGACTGGTGGTCTTCAGGCTGTGCCAGCTGTTTAAAGTTACTGCATATATGATTTCCTCACAGAAAGGGGTTCCTTTGTAATGGATCTCGTGGGCTTTCTCAGTAGAAAACTTCTGCGCAATCTGTTTATCCTGGGACTGAAATGGGACTGAAATGGGAAGGACATGAGAATATGAACACTAAGACTTAAGGCATTCATTACCAAGAGACTACAAATTATTATTCCAAATGGGTATGTAAACTTGACATGACCTACTCTGGGGACTCTTACCCGTGTCCCCATAACCCGTGGTAGCTCTTTTTACACCAGGCAAAGAAACCCCCAAGCTGTGGTAAGCACCGAGTCATTCTCCTAGAGGGAACTGCCTTCAATGTACACTTACAAGACTCACAGGAGTCTCCCAAAAACAAACACTTCTTCTTTCTGCCACTCTGATTTGCCACCTCGAGGTAGCACCCTGCTTTAATCTGCTCAACTCATCCAAGTCCTAGATGTACGTACCTTTTCAGGAGGAAAACTGATGCTTGCCTGTCAAAGGCCATCATCTGCATTCCTTGTGGTAAAATATTTTCCTCAGCAATTTCCTCTCTCTCTCACAATTCTGGATTCAGGCCTTTGGTTCAGGCTAACTTGAAATGTTTTCCAAAGGGGATCTTGTTTCAAAGGGCAAGAGACTCAAGATGCTCTGGAACCCAATGGAGTTCAGCAGTCAGAAAGTGAGGTGCTCTAATTCACATCCCGTTGCAAAGAGCTTGGCTGTAGGTTGGGGCACCGGCAGAGGACAACGCACGTGGAGGGAGTTTTGCGTGAAAATACCCTGTTTCCCCAGGGTTTGAGAAGCATGTTAACATAAAGAGGGCCAAGACCCTTTTCATAAGGATGGCCAAGATCTTGGCCTGTTCTACAGCCACTTAAAAATCACCAGTCTGTATGAACCCCCTACTCTGGTGGCTTTCCGTAAGCCATCATACAATGGCTGTCGAATCAAATATTTAAAATTGATACTTACTGTGTCTTAGTCACATCTTTTTCTTTATTTTTTTACCACTCAGGCAGAGGGAACTGCATCTTATTATATATGTATTTATGCTATATACTAATCAAGAATAAATCCTGCAAGTGGAAAAATATCGGGAACAGAGCGTAGAAAAATAAAATAATGTGATTATGTCTGTGGTTGCTGTCCCTGCAGACCTCATGGACAATATCTGCTGCTCTGCACATCTCTCATTCTCTCAAAAGGTACAAAAAACCCTACAACGTACAAGACTCGATGTTCCTTGGCCATGGCTCATGCCAAAGGGGAGAATTTTCCAGGGAGGATTTCCGAACTGCCCACTCACTAACGTATTCAATTTTTTAAAGCTTTGGGATAATAGAGACTCATTTATTGCTCACAAGTGGCCTGCATGTAACTTTATATCAAGGAGGTCTGATGAACTTTCAACACATGAAAATCCACGGTTTTCTTGGCCTACTGACAGCGCTTCTGAGATCTTTCTCTTTTTGCTACTTACGTGTGTGCATTTGCGCATTTCGGTTCTGTTTTCAGACCTTTCCACTTTCCCATTTTCACTGCTGCGATGCTTTTTGAGCATCGTGATTTCACAGTTGTTGCATTTCTAAAGCCCCAGCCCTTACAATCAAAGGTTTGTATAAATTTCTGCTTTTATTTAGGCAAAGCTTTCAAAATAACCTGGCAGGCCGTGAAGTTTTCCATACATTTGTGTTGTTATGTGACAAAAGGCTCACACCCCCCACCCGCCGACACACAGAGGAGAGCAGAGGCACGACAGCAGGTGGGAAGACCCCAATAACCTCACTGGGGACACATATCCCTCCCTGTCCCTTGCGGGGCTGTCCCAGGGGAGCCTCAGCCCCACGGGCCGGGGGTGACATCCATCAGGGTGACACAACGGGAGAGGCTCTCCCGCGCACCTCACAAACTGCGGGCGGGAGAGGGAGGCGTATTATGGGACACAGGGGAACAGCATCTTGGGATTGCACAAACTTATAGGATGTTATGGGGAGGAACCAAAAGCAGCAAAAGGAAGGGATCATGGTGGTTTGGGAAATAACGAATGTGGGAAAATAAGGGGATAAAAGAGGCCAGCGCACACCAACAGCGGCTGGTCAGTACGCCTGTCTGTCCATGCCCTCCATCTCATCGCTGCCGTCCATCCTGTCTTCTCATTAAACTCCATTTCTAACTATTTCCCTGGGTAGGGGCGTTCCTGCTCTTGCTGGCAGGCAAGCGGGACAAGTGGCCTGGGAGCCAGTTATCAAAGCGGAGATAAGCCCAGGCCTGCCTGTGAGACCGCTGGAGGAGTTGGCTACTGGCAGGGCCAGGGGTTCCAGCCAATGGTGGGGGACACTGTGGGGTCTGGGGTCCACTCCAAGACCCCTCCGCCGGTTGGGGTGTGTGTCTGTGCAAAGGGAGATGGGAGCATCCAGGGCCAGCCACTGGGTAGGCTGGGTGACCATGACTGGTTACTGGAGGGGTCCATGGTGTGTGTGTGTGTTTTACAAGGGCATGTAGTGACAGGACGAGGGGTAATGGCCTCAAACTGAAAAAGGATTGATTTACATTGGATATCAGGAAGAAATTCTTTACTGTGAGGGTGGTGAGACACTGGAACAGGTTGCCCAGGGAAGCTGCGGATGCCCCATCCCTGGAAGTGTTCAAGGCCAGGCTGGATGGGGCTTTGAGCAGCCTGGTCTAGTGGGAGGTGTCCCTGCCCATGGCAGGGGGGTTGGAACTAGGTGATCTTTAATGTCCCTTCCAACCCAAACCGTTCTATGATTCTGTGTGTACAGGTTTTGTGTGTGTGCCTGTTGGGAATTTGGGGGCAGACTGGCTACAGGCTATCCTCGCCTGTTGGGCTGCTGGATCCAAGAAATAAAGCTTCATGAACCTCAAAACAGAGTCCCCATGTCCAGGGCTCTGCTCTGCCGAAGGCAGTGGGGATGAGTAAGTGACCTAAAGTCTGATATTAAATGCGTTTTAGACTATCGGGGTTTCTAAATGAAGGATTTCCCTTAAACAGGGAAGGCGTACAGACACACGGGGTCCACCCGGTCTCTGTGGGTGGCTGCTCAGACATCTGTACAGGGGGAAGTTCTGCCTGCTGCGCTGGCACCTCTAACTCAGCCCCTACGCAAAAATACGAGAAAGAACCCACGGAGGGAGAAATTTTGAGCCGCAAGTAGTGCAGAGGCTGCGGCTTCTCCCATCAGATTTCACTAGTGCAGGGCCATGCCTCCACGGTGCCGGCGCCTGTGGGTTTCGTTCTCTAATGCTGCGAGGGATTACACAGCTTCGAGCACAAGGTGATCAGCTACGTGAACTGAGGCTGCAGGTCCCTCCCACTATCCAGTTACTAGGAATTTTCCAGTAAGCGAGACCCCGTAAGGAGGTGTCAGTGATAAAAGCCAACCTAGAGAAGAACCCTCTCAGCGCCAGCGCTGAGCACACTAATAAATCATTTAGCCCAGCGCCTTCTAAATAACAGCCCCAAAGCAGCAATATTTACATAAGTTTCTCCAGCTCGGGCACAGATGGTCTCCTACCGCTTATGCTGCGAGAGCGCTCTCAGCGTGAGCAAGAAGTGCCTGGAATGGGGGAACAGCTCAGGTTATTCCCAGGGACAGTTTGCGTGCTTAGCTTGGGGTACCGAACAGCGCAAAATAAAGCAGGGAGTATTTCCTATGAGCCTGGGAATTCTGACCTGTTCCTAAACAGGCATCTTGTTTTCCTCTGAGTTCAAACCATGAACAAGCACAGGAAAAAACCTTCTTGCCAAAGCAGAGCGACAGAAAGCTTTTGAACCCTTTAAAATTCCCGAGGACCTTTAAAATTCCCTTTAAAATTCCTGAGGCATGGCATCAAGCGGAAACGTCGCCTCAGCGCACGCCAGGATGACTGGCTTGGGTTGGCTGCAACGCTGCTGGGAACAACTGGTCCACTGTCCGACTGAGCGGAGACGGCAAGCTTCACAGGTGATGCCCGTGCCCTCCCACCAGGAAAACAAAAGCCACAGTGGAAGCAGGTCACCCATATTCACTCGTCTGCCTTTTTGGTCCCAAGTGAGCCGGGTTCACTTTGCAAGCATTGCTAAATGTGAATAGCTGGTCCACGCTTTCCCTTTCTCCAGTGAAGTAGCATTTTTAAGTACCCTTTTTTAAGCCACGCGTTGGTATGAGGCAGTCCTGTCACACAAGATGCACGCACGCCTGGGGCTCCGGCACAGCCCTCTGCTGAAGGCTTCGGTTGCAGCCCTGGGTTGGAAAAAAGGGCAAGAAAAATAAAAAATCCTTCCTGGTTCCTAATGCAGAGGGCTTCTTTGGAGGCGTCCTTGGGGAAAAGCTTGGGTTTACCTTGGTGGTATTTGCAAGCTGGGCAGGCAACATCATTGAGCCTCCTGTTTTACTCTGTACCTTGTTTTCCCACTTGCTTCTGTCCAAGTTGTGCTCCTGCAGGTGCTTAGATATGCAGAAAACTCACTCAGCGTCCTGCCTGAGGGATGGGGACATCCTCATCTGCATCACACCATACATCAGCCACCCACGTGCAGGTGTGACCATTGCTACTGCAAAGCAGGAACATCCTCTGCCTCAGAGAGCTGTACCAGCAGCAGTGTGGAGCACACCTCAACGTGACAGTCCCTCAGCAGGGACCACTTTGCAGAGACCACTTTTCAGCCCCCACTGATATTTTCAGCTCCCAGACGGATGCGAGTTAGGATTTAATTCCACCCAACGGCCTCACGATACGGAAAAGATTAAATCTTGGAGGAGCATACTAATTTAAAAGTCATAACACAAGGATAATGCACCAGCTCCATGGAGTTCAGTACAGAAACATTCCCAGCCCCAAACGATACTGCCAGGTGCCCATACCACCATGTGACTTTCCTTGCAAGTCTTGCGTCCCATTCTGCAGCATGTCACACAGCTTGGCCTGGTCCCCTCTCCCTGCCTTGTGCCTCTGTCCCCACTCTTCTCTTTAAAGCCAGAGCATTTCTACTTTGCATGGTCTCTCTTCTCTGGGAGTGGGGAAAGCAAAAAGACGCATGGTCCCCCGTCTCTCCCCTTGCTAAGACTTGCAGTTCCCTCTCCTCAGGTAAGTTCCTTGACACAGCAGAGCCACCAGGAACATGGGGCCAGTGAGTCTCAGGAGACAGGGGAGGGCAGGGAGTGCTGTACAGAGGCAGACGGGCACATGTGGCTTCCAGGGAGACCAAAGTAGGAGAAAGCACATGAAACCCCTTCTATGCTGCAGCCTCCTCCGTCGGGTAAAGTGCAGTGCCCAGCAGGATTAGATTAGTGGGGAAACTAGCGTTAAGAAAGCGGGCACCCCTGTTGCCTAAGAAGCCTTAAAGAAGAGAGGAGACATGAAGGAGCAGCCATTTTTGGTAGTGGTGCAAAAAAATGTACCACTTTGGTAGAGGTGAGCGGGCTCAGAGGGGCACGTAATAAGGCTGGCTTAACCCCCAGCCTAAAGGAGGCTGAGCTGGGATTTCAAACTCAATGCTCTAGGAGAAGGAAGACTGATCCCACATCTCAACAGTTCCATGCTCTGTAGAAAAGAAACTCCAAAGTAACTGAAACAGATGGGTGAAGGCAGATGTGCATAGTGTCATCATGCTGAGCTGCAAAACTCTCTGACCGTGCATGTCTTAAGGAAAAGAGCAAAGATGTCTCCAGCCTCCACCGAATATTCAGTCTGCTCACTCAGCAGTTAGACGTTTCTGGAGCAGGGATTTCCAAAGCATGGACCAGGGAAATGAACACCAAAACATGCTGGTCAAAGTGAGCGGTCAATACAGTGACCCAAATGCAAAATAGTCTGGCATGATCTGTTCCACATCAGCGCACCAAGCATTCATGTGTGCTGCATGGACAGTCCTCCTCACTGAGGGCCAGATCCTGATGAAACTCCCCTTTCCCCCATACTGGGATTTTAAAACTGAAAGGAAGCTTCAAGGCTTGGTCCATGTGTCTAAAAGATAGCCATGGGAAGAGCAGCACATCAGCTTGGGGCAGAGGTCCTCTGAACCACAGCTGTGAGTTAAAGAAAGAGTGTAGAAAAAGACATGGGTAAAGTATCGCAAGCTGTCCTTCCCGCGGCACAGCATCCCGGCCTCCAGCAGTTCAGAGATTTCCTGCACCTGAGGTGACATACAGCTTAGTCACACCCTCCATAGAGCAGGGAGGCTTGTTCCCATCTGAAATAAGCAGACATCCCAGTTGAAACAGCAATGAGCAAAACGTCTCTGTGGGAGCGTCCTGCCACACTGCCAAAGTGTCACAGCTCGGAGCCTACTTGCTCATGGCAGGCAAAATCCAGATTTTGGGTGGTATCAAGTCTCTCCTAGGTCTTTAAGTCCTATCTCCCTCACACAGATCAGCGTGCACAGGAACAAGCTGTACGCCCAGCAGCAACTTGAAGCCAAGGAGAAGCAGCAGGCCAGCAGAAGTTGACGGTGTCCACGTTGACTTGTGACCCACCTGGAGGTCCCAGTATGATCTCAGGAGGTGCAATGGGGTCCAGCAATAGAGAAGAGACGTGCTTTCTCCCTGCAAACTACACTGCCAGCGCTACACTTGGGGCACTGCTGCCTTCCGCTGGCCAAGCTAATGTTAAAAGCATAGACTGTCTCCATGAAAAATCCTCAGGGAAAGCGATCTTCTGCCATTTGTGGAGGAGGAGGATGCAATCCCCAGGGAAGCTCTGCTGGCAGCTGAAGTCTGTGCACCAGCCTTTACTGGCCAGGTTAGGCCAGTCGGGGAGGAAGAGGGCTTCCTATAGCACTTCATCCCCTCGGTTCGGCGTATGCATGGCTTCAGCACAACCTTGGATCTGTGAAGACTAAGATTTGGTTTTAATCAGGTCTTTAAAAGAATCTAACAAAAAATGTGAGCATATTGGTTTGAGGTATGAATACCTAATGGAGCAAATACCAACCAAAACTGAAAGCTGCTGTAAGTACCCACCATGTAACAGAAATTTTGGTTCATCATCCCAGTACTTTTTAAGGCAGGGCACTATCTGCATGTATATCATAAGAATATTTTTTAAAAAGTTATTAATCCTAGAACAACTTGATTTGCTTTAGTAACACATTCTGGAAGTCAACTTTCTATTTATTTATCGACACCCAAAATGAAAATATTATGTCTATTTTCATGTGGCAGGCTTCAAAAACAGAAAGCAGTCACAGGAAAAGCATTGGTGATGGAGAGTTGCTGTCTGCTCACTGGGACTGCTCAGGCTGTGAGCAGAGAAAGAAAGGGGAAGGCAGGGCTATATATATATATTTGTATGTATGTATGTATGTATGCATTGACAGATCGTGTGTATGTGTTTATTTTTTTATATATATATATGTTTATATATAGAAGTAAGAATCATAATCTCAGCAGAAAACAATATGAATATTTTTACTTAACATGAGAAGAAATACTACTGTTTCTTAGGCTAGAAGGGAACAATGTGTGCTCCACCAATGCACACGTCCTGCCGGGAGTTGGAGACCTGGACCTCCAGTTTTAATGAGGGCATGAGTGAAAGACAAATAAATCCAGGCCCTGGCTCCCACCACCGTAGCTCCTAGCCCACATCCCCAGGATGTGGTGGGTGTCTGGGCATGGAGAGGTGTGCGCAGGGGCCCAGGCGCTCCCCTGGCTTTCCCATGGGAAACCTACTGGGGGGCTATGGGCTCTATAGGAGCCTTATACGCTGTGCTCTGCATCTATGAAAAGCAATTATAAGGTCAATTGTAACACTTCTTGCCCTGTAATAATGAGCATCTGTAAGAGAGAGGGCATCTCATTCAAACTCCTTCACTCTGCTCCTCTTTGCATTTCTCCAGCTTCAGCTGAGCCAGCCCTGGACAAACACAGGTCCTGACCCCCTCCCCTCTCTGTCTCCCCCAGGGTCTCAGCGCCTCTGTAAAAAAAGGTGTCATAGAATCATAGAATGGTTTAGGTTGGAAGGGACCTTTAGATGATCTTTAGATGATCGTTAGATCATCTAGTTCCAAGTCCCCTGCCATGGGCAGGGACACCTCCCACTAGACCAGGCTCTGCAAGCCCCATCCAGCCTGGCCTTGAACACTTCCAGGGATGGGGCATCCACAACTTCCCTGGGCAACCTGTTCCAGTGTCTCCCCACCCTCACAGTAAAGAATTTCTTCCTAATATCTGATCTAAATCTACATGCTTCCAGTTTGAAGCCATTACCCCTCATCCTATCGCTACATGCCCTTGTAAAAAGTCCCTGCCCATCTTTCCTGTAGGCCCCCTTCAGGTACTGTAAGGCTGCCCTAAGGTCTCCCCGGAGCCTTCTCTTCTCCAGGCTGAACAATCCCAACTCTCTCAGCCTGTCTCCATAGAAGAGGTGCTCCAGCCCTCTGTTCATCTTTGTGGCCCTCTTCTGGATTCGCCCCAACAGGTCCATGTCCTTCTTGTGCTGAGGACTCCAGAGTTGGACGCAGTACTCCAGGTGGGGTCTCACAAGAGCAGAGTAGAGGGGGAGAATCACTTCCCTCAACCTGCTGGCCACACTTGTTTTGATGAAGCCCAGGTTATGGTTGGCCTTCTGGGCTGCAAGCGCACATTGCTGAATCATGTTGAGCTTCTCATCCACCAACACCCCGTAGCCCTTCTCCTCAGGGCTGCTCTCAACCCACTTTCTTCCCAGCCTGTATTTGTGCTTGGGATTGCCACAACTCAGGTGCAGGACCTTGCATTTGGCCTGGTTGAACTTCATGAGGTTGGCATGGGCCCACCTCTCAAGCCTGTCCAGGTCCCTCCGGATGGCTTCCTTTCTCTCCAGCATGTTGACCATGGCACACAGCTTGGTGTCGTTGTCAAACTTGCTGAGGGTGCACGCAATCCTACGATTGAGTCACCTTGCATAGCAAAAAATCGGCATCTAAAAACATCAGCTGGTGCTTTTATAAATGAAAAGGGAGGTCCATTGGATAAAACCCATCGGAGACCCAGCGGATGCTCAGTGCCTGCGCGTGTGCACGCACACCACGCCGCCCGCCCGGGTGGACGAGCAGCGGGCAGTGAGGCAGACCTCACGTGCAGCGATGCCGGCCGACTTGTGGAGAACAAATCCCTCCACCAACTCTTCCAGAAAAAAAAAAAAGCAAAAAAAAAAAAAGCCTTGAACAAACCAGCCCCAGGCCATTTCAGCCAGGGACAAAGCTAACAAGCAAATCAAACAGAGAAATGTCCCAGCAGACCTCAACTGGCTGAACAAACAAACGGAGAAACTCAGGTTCCAAAGAGCAGGGGAGCTGGGTTATGAAACAAGATTTTTGATACAAAAGGAAGCTTACAGCTATCTCTGGTGATTAGACACGGAAGAGAAAGGTCGCTCTGGGTGTCAGACCACACTTCACACACATGGAGGTTATTCAATCAATATTTGTCCTGCAATCACATGCGGCGGAAAAATTTGCAAGAGAATGGTCAGCAGAATTTAATGCTCGTATTCATTCATATTGTGCTCTTGGATGGACATGTGTTTTTAAATCTAGTGCAACCTAAGCTTCAGAATCCAGCAGGTTTTTAACCAAAAATCTTGGAATGAAGCACTATTTGTATATGCCTTTCAACTACATCTTCAGCAGGATGGGGACCCCTCACCTATCATTTTAGAAAGGGATCTGTGGTAGGAGGGAGATTACTTAAAGTTCTGGACTTTATGGGAAAAATAAATTAGTTAAGGCTCCAGGAAGACACCTCTGTCCACAGAAAATCCCCCCCTAAAGCAGAAGGGAGGGATTTATTCCTGCCCTTGCAGTGTTCCCCGGTCACGCCATTGCGCCGGCATTAGAGGTTTTATTTAGGGTCACAGCAGTAACAGCAGGAAGATACAATCTTCTGATCAACACACAGCTGTTACCCCCCGCCTTCGTGAAAATGACGATCTCAGGTTGAGGATATTGTTGCCTTGAATCATCATATTTTTTTAATCTCCCCGTGAGTTCACCACAACAGATTGTTTGCTTATGTTCATAAGGTCGTGACTCAGTTTCCCCCCCCCCACTAGCAAGAGTTAAAGGAAATACGACCGTAGGGGCCCTAACCATGGACTTTAGAATTTGGCTGCAAATAAAGATGACTAAAACACAAACAAAACAAAATAAAAACAGAGAAATCCCAACCCTCTTGCTTAGTGACTTCATGACAAAATATGCGCAGGGCACAGCACAACAGCCAGTTCACTTCAGGTTGCGATATAGCTGATGGGTGGCATTCAGGTAACTATCATCAGAGGAGTCCTTAAAATAGTTGTTTTTGTGTGACTAAAGTGAGGTATTAGCGCGCTCTCAGATTGCGTAGGGGGTAATTTCAGCTGCACAGGGGAAAGCCTGGGAGAGGAGAGCCCCATTCAACTGCACAGAGATTTGCAGAAAGAAGGCATACACAGAGGCAGGGTGGCTGCTTCGAGGCAGAAGCTTGTGGGGGGAAGTTTATTTTAATAGCCTAGCTGGAAATTCACTGGAAAAACAGCTCCATCAGCTCTGGTCATGAAGAGTGAGGCCAGAGATTTTGTTCCTCTGGCAGTCTGTCCTGCCAAAGCACCCATGCTCCAGCACAAGACAGAGCATTGCCATGCCCTGCGTCAGATGTGCTTTATTCCTCGTGCGGCTAATGTGAAAGAAAAATGCCTCTGAGTCGGTCACGCTGTGTTAAAGATCGCTTTGATGGACTTCAAACAGCTGGCTGAAATCTTCCGCCGTGCACGCAGGGCGGCCCTGCTTCCCAAGGAGATGCTGCAGGAGGGCAGAGGGATGAGCAGGGAGCACCGCCTGGGTCAGGGGCATGTCCACGTCCAAGGGAAAGGCTCTTTGTCCACGTGGCGGGTGGAAAACCAGCAAACCCCACGCCGAGGGGGTTTGGCATGGCGCCATCCTGGCGCATTTATGGGAAAAAAGCAGTCCTGCTTCTCTTGCAAACCATTTCTCTTCAACCTGCAATACCTCCTCCCCTCTAAAACCACCCACCCTCAGGGCCACGCCGACCCACCCCGCTGTTGTTTGGGGGGAAGAAGCTCCCTATTCAAAGCAGGGCACCCTGGCATGAAACAGGGCTTATCTTGCGAAGGATGAAGAACAGGGCTGGCACGTTTCACGCGGGGAGCTGCTCTTTCTAGGTTTCACCCACACAAGGCTATTGCATTCACGTTTCATAACACTTGCAAGGGAATACTCAAAGCGGGGAGAGAAACGAAAGCTCCTCCCTGAACGTGATCTGCCCCTTTCAGAGCTTTGGCCCTGGGTCTGTTTGGCCCTGAGCGCTGCAGCATCCTGCCTCACCGCGCGCTCTCCTCTGGCTCTGAACTGGGGCAAAACTGCGCAGATTCGGGCACAATTAAAATGAGGTTTCATGGGAGTCACTCTTAATGGTCTGTAATGTATTTCCTTAAATAGCCACATATTTGGCCTAAAATTACTTGGCTTGACACCCTTTAAAAATACCCACTTTGGAAACACTTGCATGCTGAATTTGAGCATTTGAAGTTGTGGGACAAATGACACTATCCACTTTTGTCATCCGCTTACCTTTATGGGCATCATCCTCCTGCTTCTCTCTGCAGTCCAGGTGTGCTTCGTACAGAGCAATAAAAGCAACATATCCCTCACCTATCTTGTTCTGGTTGGCAAGCAAGTACTAAAGGCTCAAGACCAGCAGATGGCTAATCAAACAAATTCACGTCTTAATTGAGCCTACAAAGGATTAACACACCCATGTTTTCACCGTGTGGTTCTCCTGTGAGCTATAAGGGTTATTCTAAAGGCAGAAACTGCAAACGGTTGTTTCCAAGGGCACAGAAAGCTTCGTGACGTGTTATCAGATATTATATTCGGTCCACTGAAATGCTGATTAGGTGTCAGTCAGTTTAAAATTCCTATACCTTCCTAAGAACAAAAACCAGGAGAGATGACAACATGTCATTGCTGTTCAGAGCAGCACGAAATTTAAACCAGTAAATCTCCTGAGGTAAGAAAGAGGAATTTCAACACTAATTGAAGTTCTGTAATTTTTAAAGCTTTCTCCATAGGCTGTTCCTCTTCACTTCTTTTTCTCACAAACATGCTTTCTACCCCCAAAAATAAACAGGTGAAACTGCACAGGGAGGTGGGACCTTGTGGCCCCTTGTGAGCTGCTAAGGTGGCCCGTAACACCACTACTGCATAAACCAGCGCAGGCAGCAGATTTCCAAAATGTGCTTCAAGTTTCTCAACATCAAGTATCAATCCTACCATACCACCATCAAGACCTTTTCTTGGAGGTTTTTACCGGTGCCTTAAATCTAAAGGTGTCTTAGGCGCCTTTAGGATTTCTTCTTAGGGCCATCTCACCGTCATCTGCCCTAAGGATGACAGGGGAAATGGCACACACAGATGGTCCCTGTGCCTTTAGCTTGTGGATGTCTCATCCTGGCCACCCTCTGCACCTCAAGCAAGGTGCAAGGGGAATTGTACTGATGTTAGATCATCAGTAAGGGAAGCCACCAGAGACAAGATATAGATGAACCAGCACTGAGAACAGACCTAGTGAAGACATTTGAGCAGTGGTTACAGGAAGGATAAGACCAGGACTGGAAGATACAACTGACATCCCTGTTTCATTTCTTCCCACTAGAAAACTGGTATTTCTGGACTCATAGCACCGGATGGGACATGATGGGACCACACTTGCGGTTTTGTCTACATCTGTGCCCTTGATGTACAGCACATTTGACTCCATTTGACTGCGTATTTCCCCCAACTTAGCATCTTACCTTGAAATTCGAGTCCCAGCCTCCCCGTAACTTCCAGTCCGTTCATTCATCAACTGCTGGCAAAGAACTGCAGGTTAAGTTCTGCCTCCTTCATATCACTTACCGGCAGAGCGGTTGCTGGCAATTTTAACAGCTTGGAGTTAAAAATAAAGCACAGATTCATTTGATCGGTTCAGGGAATGAACACTCAGAATATTGATTGAAAGAAGCATTCAGCTAGCTGCAGCAATTGCCCTGGTCTCCAACCGACTGGTCAAATCAACGCCTTTCTTCCCCAGAATCCCTTCTTTTCAAGGCGTATTCGAGAGAGCTTTGAAGTTTCAGGGTTTTCTTCTGTAAGCATTGCTCCTGCTGCAAGTCAGCGTTAAGGCAACATAAAACTCTTACAACATGCAACACGGGATCTTGTTTTTCAGAGGAGATATACATTTGAGGCAAACGTTAATATAAAGCCAGATTTTAATATGCTCCCTTACAAAGAAAAGTGCTTTAATCCAGCAGTGGTCCCATTAAAGTCGGATTACTCCTGTAGTACAGTGCTTTTCAAAAGGGGCATGATTAGGGTGCAGCTCTGGGAAGCAACACCATGGTTGCAAGGAAGGTGCGAACAAGCTTTTACTACTGATCTACTAGTTAGTCCTAATGATGGTTTGAATGTGGCTGATTGCATCTTGCCTCATTGGCAGAGTAGAAAAGAACTCTTCCAATTAGTTTTGAAAATGAGTGAATTTAATCAGACTATTGCCAAATACTTGGTATTTACAGAATATTTAGTTTTGTGCTAAACCCCAAGTTTTTAGCCAGGATTCACCTACTCTCGCTATAGAAGCCTCTGGCTTTGAGGCAGCTTGTTCCCATAGGAACACAGTCACGCTGGCATCATGGAGATGGCTAAAACATTTCCAAAAACAGCCAGCAGAATAATTCTACTGCGTATTTCTTCTACTGCTCTAGTTTGAGCATAGGTATTATGTCCTATTATATCTAGTTGGAATTACATCCCTGCAGGGCAAAGTGAAATATATACACACACACACACGCACACACACACAGATGTACACACACACACTCAGACAGAGAGAGAGTGCCAAAATCTTGTTAATTCCCTTTGGTGTTTGAACTATTTCCTTTTTTTTTTTTTTTCTCCCGAGGGGCTGGTGTAAAACCCAGCCACCTCCAAAGACATTGCAGTAAATTAGAACTAAACCATTCATTTTTACTTTGGAAGAAGGAATTATCAGTGTGTCAAACTTCCCAACAGAGAGACATGCAGATGCAGCAAATATGTACCAAATGCCATGCTAGGGGAGCCATAGACTCCTGATACATTGCCATTTCTTTCAGTTTGCTTTCTGGCCCCTAACTAAGTTTTATTTTGTAATAAATTTTAGGATGGATCTGACAGATGCTTTCCAGCTTCTTATTTCTTCATAGCTTAATGGATTTATCTTGTCCTTAGGGGTCAAGGAGACTTGAATTTTAGTCTTTTGATTTGAATGCCATCTCTCTTCCCTTAGTTTCTTCTACACCGGAAGGCTTCCTTTATTTAAACAGCCTCATTGATCTCGACATGAAGATTATTACACCAAGGTGCTATTCAGTTTGAGCAGAGACAGCAGAAGACTTTGGATCTGTCTTTACCAGGGGATGGCCTTTCCATTTATGTCATTTCCATTTGCTGCTTACAAAAATTTCTTCAGAGGAGAAATATATCCTGTTTAGACCAATTTTTAGCAGCTTTAATTTCTATCGGATTACGTGAGACGTGTGTGGCAAGTTATGGTTATTTGGGGTAGGGCTGAGCTGCTGGTTCCCCCCCCAACAATGGCAGAAAGCCATCCAGCCAGCCATCCATCCATCCCTCCACCCATTCGTCCGTCCATCCATCCCCATCCATCCATCCATCCATCCATCCAGCCATCCATCCATCCATCCCCTGCCCTTTAGGCAGCCAGCGCGGAGCT
This sequence comes from Larus michahellis, assembly GCF_964199755.1. Lineage (NCBI taxonomy): Eukaryota > Metazoa > Chordata > Aves > Charadriiformes > Laridae > Larus > Larus michahellis. The sequence goes on from NC_133897.1 coordinate 118,334,706, forward strand.
GGGGCACCCCTGGCCATTCCTCTGCCAGTGAATTCACTGTTCCTTGAGCGGGCGGCTGGACTCCCTCCCCTCCCACATGAAGGCAAGCAGGCAGACTTGGGAAGTGCAGGCAGCAGCCCCACCTGAGCACCACAGCAGTGGCCCAGGGCTGCAGTGAAAGACCTTGGAGGGCTGTGGTGGGAAGCCCATGACCTGACCCAGCCCACGATGAGACCCCCCCCGCAAGCTGGGCACATGCCAGCATTGGAGGTGTACAGCCTTTGGCAGCTCAGAGGGTTTTGGGGAGAGGAGCTGCCCACCATCCTCCTCCCACACAGTTCGCAGCTGAGGCTGAACCCATATATCCCCCCGCCCCAAGGTCGCCGCCGTTTCATCTTCCTTCTCAGCAGCTCAGTCACTTGTGCCAGTTTTTCGGGCTGCCCAGGGACAGAGGCAGAGCTGACCTGGCTGGCTGTTATTTTGCTGGAAATTTGCCGGTGGCAAATATTTACCCAGGAGTGTTGCTCGGAGGATCCAGGCAGGGCACACGCCCCATCCAGGGAACAAGGAGGAGTGGCTGCAGACCCCCTGGACCCTCATGCAGGTGTCCCGAGGTGACAGGACACAAGGGTGCAGGCGCAGGTTTTATTTCATCTCTCTGGCTGCCTGCTTTCCACACTGGCCTGTGGTGAGCACTACCCGCTGAGGATCTCCTGAAGTTCAAAGGGCTCTAAAATCTTCCCTGAAATTTTGGAGTGAACCGAGCACATTGCTCACGGGATATCACATTGCATGCAGACCAAAAAATGCCATTGAGCTGAACACAAAACCCCAGCTCCTGCTGCCAAAAAGTTTTCCGTTTGCCTTCTTCATTCCCCTTGGAGTCACACTCCCTGAATTTAATATTTTCAAGAGGAGGAAAAAAAAAAAATAAATTCCTTTGAACTTTTTTTTTCTTTTTCTTGGATATTAAACATTTCCAGCCGAGCTGAACTCGTAGGAGCGCCTCTGAAGTGAAACACTCCACCAGCGCGTCCCTTTGGGAACTTCAGATGCTATTTATTTAATATTTTTACTCATTGAAGACTGTGTCTGAGAAGGTGTCAACAGCGTTTTCACTCTCACCCAGCTCCTCGGGTCTGACTGTCCTGTGAACTGGAGTATTTTCCTACCCTAGGCAGCCAGCAAACTGAAGGACTTGCTCGCATGAATGTTTCAGAAACCTGCAGCCTGTTTTAAAATTATCCTGAGGCCATTAAAAATTAACAGACACCATGATGAAGGTGGATGTTCTTCCCGGCTTCCCTCTGAAATCTTAATGTCCAGTGAGTCTGTACTTGATTCCAAATTGTCTCAAAACGGTAAAGAATGGGACAAATCACAGCTGTCACTTAATGAAAACCTTAAAAAAGCTCTTTTTAGCAACCAGTCATTCTGTTCTACTGTAGTGAGAAGTTGCTTTTTATTTACGCTGCTGCTTAAGGAGATTTCCAGGCAGACAGGACATTTGCCCGTTCCTTGTTTCAATAAAGACTACTCCATTTTGATCCTCATGCCTATGTTAACTTATTATGATACTGCAAAAAGAAAATAATTCTGATTTCACAGAAGAAAACATCAGCAAGACAAGGTCAAACACAGACAGGGGTTGTTTTCTGTACAAGTCCCCACAGTTTTTGTTTTTCAAGGGAGGGAGGAGCTTTGTGGCCCTGTTCCCATTTAATCACTCCAGTAGGAGCCAGCAGCGAACGGCCACATTCCAGTTGCAGTTGTGACATGGCCACCTTCCTTGTTTTGTCTAGTTGTCCCGCAAACTCACTGAGGCATGGGAGAGCATTTTAGCAGCACCCAGAAAAACAGAGCTCCCGTTTTAGCGTGGGTCTCTAAGGGATCCAATAGCACAGACAGCGAACAAACGACAACAGCAATAAAAAAACCCAACAAAACCAACTCAAAGCCAGCTGAAGTTGAACGAGGAACTTTAAAAATTCAAGCGTGCCAAAAAAAAAATAGTAAGGAGGAATTCAGGTTGGATGTGCAAGCCCTCAGGCCCCCCCCATCGTGTGTATGTGTTTGCACCAGACAGCCGGGGACTGCATGTGCTCAGCCCGTTCCGCAAACACGTAAGGCTGAGGTTTGCTCCGTGAAGATCTATCCTCCCTGGCAGTTTTAGCTGCTAGGTAGGAATAAGTCCCCAGCTAGCATATGCGAACTATGATTCAAAGGCTTAAAATTGGACAGAGGTGGGTGGATTCTGACAGAAAGGGCACCCCCTCCTCCTTCCCCGGCCCCACTGCGGAGACAGAAGCCCACCTCCTGAATTCTTGTCTCGGTACAGGGATGCCGGGGTATTTCAAAGGGAAGGTCACAAGAATTTCTACTGTGGGTGAAGCAATGTGTTTTTCTTGGTCTTGCTCTTAGAGCTGGCATAACCATTTTGACCAAAGTTTTCCAAGAAATGTTTGGCCTGAGTTTGATCTAGCATGGATCTAGCAACGGAAAATGTTAGGTATTCTTAATAAATGGCTGTTGCCACCAGCCCCACCTAAAGGAACTGTAAGTTGGAGTAATGATACCGATTCCAGTTTTGATCACTTAACTGGACTGCCCTAATTTCTCAAAGAGACAAATGACTATCAAAGTGGCCCTACTGCCCATGTGGGCGCTACTAGCCTGCTGAAGAGCCGAGGAACCTTTCAAGGCAAACACAAACACCACGCATGCCGCACCTCTGACATCTAAAATAACTGGCAGGTTGGGTGCCCTGATCACCCACACCTCAGCTGATCCGCAGAGACACCGTTTCACCTTTGCTGAGGGCATCTGCTTCTGCACGTCCTGCCCCGCAGTCACCCACACCGCTCCAGCAACGATGCTCGGCGGTCACAAGTCTCTCTCACTTCCCCACTGCCATATACGAACTTGATTTTACATTAACTGGCTGATGTTGGCACCTACCCTGGAACGATGTAAGCAAACAAAGTTAGGTTCTTCATGAAGAGGCAAGTGCGGGCTCACGCACATTTAAGGAACGATGCTCTTCGAACAAGGTGACACTCACGTTAGTGTCAAGTTTTTTACGTTTCAATTAGCAAAGGCGGCCCTCAACAAGTAAAACACTCAGGATCCTGAAAAATCACCAACGGGAAGCAGAACTACTTAGCATTTCTGAGAATCAGGCTAAATTTACAACAGACTGAAGGTTAGGGCCTGGCACCAAAACAGGCCTTGCTATCCAGATGCAGTATTAGTCTTTTGTAAAGAATTTGTACTGTCTTTATCCAATTTCCATTCTTAACTATGGCTCTCAGTGAAATGTGCTCAAAATCCCTCTACGTTTTTTTCCTGCCAGACAGTCCTTCTAAGCAGAAGGATTATTAAATTCATATTCCAAGCCTTTCTCCAATGTTACGACTGCTTTCCTCTTTTGAAGTGCAATTCTCTTCTGGAAAGGGACTCTGGGAATGAAAGAAAAAAAGCATTTATAAAGATTGCACATTTCTTGTTTCTCCAAAGTCTTGCACAGCAAGAGTGCTCGCAAGCTAGGGGGAATCTGCCCGACTGTTGGGATCTGATAGCGATGTCCATGACCACCAGTAATAACGATCTCTGTTCTCAACTACGGGAGCGGAGAAGCTCCAGAGTACATCTTTGCTGAGCTTTGCACGACAGCATCACCTGACTCATCCTGACAGTCAGAAAACAAGCCTGTCAAAATTACAAGAGACAATTGCACTTACTTTTTCTTCCCCTAGCTGCCTCGGTCCTGCAGCTCTAACAAGTATCAGTGGCAACAAGAAACTCGGTTTTGTCACTAAAGCAGACGAACACTGGGCTGAGGCCACTCAAGAACTGGCCTGGTGACTCACACTGGTGACTCAGGACCGGTTATTCCTGCAGTTAACCCTCAGTATAATACAAATCTTGCCTCTAACTCAAATTCCAGGTGGGGAAGATATTTTTAAGCTTGACTTGGCAAGCCGCTCAGGAGCCCAGCTTTTCGCTCTGTGGCCCTTCAGAACAGCTGTTCACGTCCTGCTGTCTGCACGCTTGCATTGCAGGAGGACTTCCCTCACACTGGTTAAAGTAAACCCAAGGCAACATGAGGCTTCCACACTTGGATCAACTTTCCTCTGAAGGCAGGTATGCGGAGGCACCATTTCTCCAATCTCACTTCTTGATCTGGACAGGCTGGAGAGTTGGGCAGAGAGGAACTTTATGAAATTCAACAAGGGCAAGTGTAGGGTGCTGCACCTGGGGAGGAATAACCCCATGCACCAGTACAGGTTGGGGGCTGACCTGCTGGAGAGCAGCTCAGCTGAAAGAGACCTGGGAGTCCTGGTGGACAACAGGATGACCATGAGCCAGCAATGTGCCCTTGTGGCCAAAAAGGCCAATGGCATCCTGGGGTGCATCAAGAAGAGTGTAGCCAGCAGGTCGAGGGAGGTCATCCTCCCCCTCTACTCTGCCTTGGTGAGGCCACACCTGGAGTACTGTGTCCAGTTCTGGGCTCCCCAGTTCAAGAAGGACAGGGAACTGCTGGAGAGGGTGCAGCAAAGGGCTACCAAGATGATTAGGGGACTGGGACACCTCTCTTATGAGGAAAGGCTGAGGGACTTAGGTCTCTTCAGTCTGGAAAAAAGATGGCTGAGGGGGGATCTTATCAATGCTTATAAATACTTAAAGGGTGGGTGTCAGGAGGATGGGGCCAGGCTCTTTTCAGTGGTGCCCAGTGACAGGACAAGAGGTAACAGGCACAAACTTGAACATAGGAATTTCCACCTAAACATGAGGAGGAACTTCTTTACTTAGAGGGTGGCAGAGCACTGGAACAGGCTGCCCAGAGAGGTGGTGGAGTCTCCATCTCTGGAGACATTCAAAACCCACCTGGACGCGTTCCTGTGCAGCCTGCTCTGGGTGACCAGGCTCTGGCAGGGGGGTTGGACTAGATGATCTCCAGAGGTCCCTTCCAACCTCTACCATTCTGTGAGTCTGTGATTCTCAGAGCAGTAAATTGCTGAGCTTTCATTTTTTGTCCAAACTCCCTCCACTTTCTTCAGCCAGCCTCTCCCCTCACCTGTGTTAATGCCCCCCCCCCCCCCAAATTCTACGTTGTCTCCAAACACCCACAACTGATGAATCTCTCTTCCAGCTCTTGGTGCACTGGGTGAAAAAGCCACCATGCTCTGCCACTCCTATTACCACTTGTCATCCAACCGCTTACATAAGGCTGTGACCTCTGAAAGAAAAACATTTGCTTGCACTTGGGTAGAGCTGGTTGGTTGGAAGAGAACTCGGAGAGGGAAATGATTGAAAAAACAGTCACAGAAGCGAGCTTCCAGAATATGTCTTTTTTGGTTTTCCTTTCAACTTTGCTATTTCCTCTAGTCAACCACTGCTTCCCCATCAAAGAAAAAAAAGTTTCAACTGGCAAAGTCAATTTGTTTAACATTTTCACATATCCTCCAGCAGACAGGACTACTATAGCACATGTAATCGTCTATAGTTTTGCTAAGTATGGATCAAAAGGACATAAGTAACTGGAAAAAGCCATTAGGTTGTGCACATTCATTTAAATTTGCTACTAAACGTATAAATAGATCCAGAGAACCTGGTATTTCTAACGTGCCAATTATCTCTGTACTGCGGTACCCCACTCGCTATCAAAAATAGCTTCACTTCAGACTGAAAAAGTCATGCTTTTCTTCTTGTCTGTGGCTTTCTCAAACAGGTTTTTTCTCACGTGCAGTGGAAGGGATGTTTTAACCCACCTTCAACATGAGTTTTGGAAAAGGCAGTCTGTGCACACACAGTAGCCCCAGAGGCGGCTGTGCACAGTAGACCATGGGCATCAGTTTAGGTCCACTGAGGTAGTTCAGATGGTGAGCGCAGGCATGGACTTTGCAAAGGTTGTGCTGGGTGACAAGGTGAGCTCAGCTGAATGAGCCCTGCCAGGAAAGACCCCTTGTTGTGTTTTTTTGATAGAAGGAGGTTCAATAAGCTCAACCATTCGCATGAGCGTTCCCGATCTCAGAGACAGTGTTGTAAAAGTCAGGTGCCAAAATGCATCTGGACACAAGTATGGACAATGGCAGGGGGGAAACACTTTCCTCTGGGACAGCTGCGGAGGAGCTCTAGAGCAGAGGTCATGGCTCCATTAAAAATAATGCTTACCATAGAGAGTGATTTATCACATCACAAGAGTAATTTTGTGAAAGGAATGCACAATTCTGCACTCATAAAAATTGTCCCAGGTTAGACCAACCTCTGGAACCCCACCTGGTGTTTTGGTGGTGGTTCTCTTTCCCAGACCTATCCCTCGTGAGAAGCTGGATTTGGAAAATACGCTCCAGGACTCAGTTGCCATAGCAAGCTTTTGAGCTCCAGAGAAAAATACACACTGTGGCTGCTTCCCCTCAGAAATGCAAGAGGAAAAAAAATAAAAATCCCAGTGTATATGTTACTCTGCTGTAACGTGGGAGGATGGAGTTTCATGACCTAGCTACCATTTAGTAGTAGTCTGTGGACCAGGGCTCAGCATTCAGGGAACATGGTGACCATCAGGCTACAGAACTGACACTTCCCTGTGGCCCAGGAGCCCTCCTCGAAACAGCCCTGAATTCTTTTAAAAGCTGTACTGTCTCAAAAGGAGCACGGAGTTGCCCATGGGAGCCGAGTGCATCGTTGCCCCAACATCAGACAGCCCGCTGGTTCCCATTGAAGAGACAGAGCTGACGGTCAGAAATGGTCGTTGCCTGCCCCATCAACGGAAGGTGGCAGCCCTGCAATTCCTCAGACCTCCTCCCTGAAACAGAAGTTTGAAGGACACTTTGCAACCACAGGGGTACAGAGCATCCTCCCAGCAGGTGGGAGATGCCAGACGGGCTCGTCTCTGGGGAGGTGAGTCTACCACTTAGGCCGATCCACTTCCCGTCCAAATGATCCATCCCGGACGTGACACAGGGACAGAAACAGCAGTGCCCTCTCTTAGGAAAGACAAGCATCAGCTTAAACTTCAAGAGAGCAGTCTGAAATGAGAATGCCCATCTCAAAATAGCACTCACCTCTCTAAGAAGGTGGGATCTGGGAAATATACCTTTCATCCATCATTTCCCCTTACCTCGCTCAGCGCTTCCTGCTCAGGATGCATCACTCTTATGGGAGCCCCCCCCAGGGACTTGGCCCCTGAAAGTTTGAGTTTTGTGGCACTCAGTGTCAGTAAAGGCCAAATTTTCAGAAATCAATCCAAGTCACAGAGCTCGATTCTAAAGTCACTGAATGCTCAAAAGGTCAATTTTGAGAGGAACGTAAACCTGGGTCCATAGCTTCCTCCAACAATAGAATTAGGCTGCCCCTCTCTGACCCAACAATCTTGGGTTTTTTTATCAGATTAGCAAACTTTTGATAAAATCGTAGGGGGCACTACAATATTTGTTACAGTTTGGCATGACTGTAAATCATCCACCAACTATAACTGGAATATAATACTAGTCATTGTAATGCTTTATGAAGAAGGCGCACGTCGCTATCTCGCAACAACCATATGTTCTGCTGTTTGTATGTATCTGTTATCCAACCCTTACATAAGCTGTTGATGAAATTATCATCGCAGGACAAGAACACTTGTAGCACAGTTGAGTTGATCGAAATAAAGTAATGAAGAAACGAAGGAGCTTTATACTGAGGTGGGACTGGCCGTGGGCCCTCCCCAGCTGCAGCTGCAGGAGGAGGGAGCCTGACTGAGCTGTAGCCAGCTGCACAACAGCCATCCCTTCGGAAAAAAGACAGGGAATGCACAAATTCTGGGGCTTGGGCTACGTACGAGAGGGCAAACTAAATACCTGCACTTTCTCTGGTGCAGGGGAAAGGGGGGTTTTGGGGAGGTGGTCGAGGGAAAGGCTGGGGAGGGAGTTGCTTTAGCAGTTCAGGGAACTCGTGAGATGTTAAACACACACACGAAAAGCATCGGGGCAGCACCCGGGCCGCTCGCCACGGCGTAGCCCGGTGCGGCTCCAGCAGCCGCGGTGACGGTGGGGGGGGGGGGGGCACGGGGACAAGCGGGCAGCCCCACGAGGGTCCGGTGCTGCCGGTGCCAGGCTCCGAGGGCCATGTGGCGTGTACTACGGGCGCAGACTCCACCTTTCGCCCGCCCCCACGCATCCAGGAAGGGAAAAAGAGGAGGAGGAGGAGGAGGAGGAGGAGGAGGGAAAGGGGTGAAAGGGGAAAAAAAAAAAAGAGAGAGCGAGAGGTTGAAAGGAGGGAGCTCGCCGAGACCCACCCTTCTCCCTCCTCCTCCTCCTCCTCCGGGCTGCTGGCCGGGCTTTTGTTTTCCTCCAGCTCCCCGTTTCCCACACGTGATTGCCGTGTTATTGCACAGGGCGCTCGGCGGCGCGGCTGCACCTATAAATACGGAGCGGGCGGGCGGCGCGGGCCCGGGGCAGCCGGGCGAAGAGAAGCCCCCCGCCACCCCCATGCACCCCGGTGGACCGACGGCACCCATGCCCCGCCGCCCGCCCGCCTAAGGGGGAGGCAGCCACAGGCAGCGCCCGGCCAGCGGGGAGGGGAGGGGGGAGCCGGCTGACAATGGCGGCGGCCGCCACCGCCGCCAGCCCCGGCAGTCCCGCCGCCGCCGGGCCCCTGCCGCCGCCGGAGCCCTGCCCCAGGAAGGGGCCGCAGTCGCCGCCGCCGGGGCCGCCGCAGCCGCCGCCGGCGCGCAGCGACCCCCGCCGCAGGCAGGCCGCGCTCTCCTTCCTCACCAGCATCTCCCTCGACGGGCGGCCCCCGCCGCCGGGCAACGACGGCCCCGCCGCCAGGCCCCGCCAGGCCCCGCCGCCTCCGCCGCCGCCGCGGCTGGGCAGCCCCCCGGCGGCGCCCGCCGAACCCCCCCGGGCCCCGGAGGAGGAGGAAGAGGAGGAGGAGGAGGACGCCTTCGCCGCGGTGCAGGTGCCGGCCGCCGCCTTCCTGGGCGCCGCGGCGGCGGGCAGCCGCGGCCGCCTCAACTCCTTCACGGCGGGGGTGCTGCCGGCGCCCTTCGGCCGCGCCAGCCCCCAGGGCCCCGCCGGCGGCAGCGGGGAGCTGGGGCAGCCCGGCCCCGCCGCCGCCTTCGAGCTGCAGCGGTCCCGGTAAGCCGCGGCGCGGGGATGATGATGATGATGATGATGGATGCGCGGGATGAGGGATGCGCGGGATGGGGCGGGCGGGCGGTGGGCTCGCCCCCCGGCAAGGGCGGGCACGGCAACCGTGGGGAGGCGGGGGGCAGCCGTGGGGAGCCGCGTTAGCCGCCGGGTGGGAGCGCCGGTGGTGCCGAGCCTCCCTCCCTCCCTCCGCGGGGCCGGGGCGGTCGGCGGCCGCCCGACCCAGGGGGAGCAGCGGCACGGCGGGGGTGTGGGATCCGCTCCGATGCCCGTCGTTCTCGCCCCGAGTGGCTGAAAGTTTGGCTCCCTGCTCAGCAGTGCAGGCGTGCGGCTGCTGCGCCCTCACTGCCGCTGTCACCCCCTTTCTCGTGGCTGGTGGCCGCTTCAGCCCGCCTTGCTGCCCTTCTTCTAGCTAGCCCTCAGCCAACTAATTCCTCTGGAGCCCACAAAGGGGAAGGAAATCTTTCCATCGATGCCCACGGATTACGGTCTATGCGTATGGTGCAAGCAGCGTCTCGCTACCTCCCTAAATAAGCTCTTTATCTACCAGCACTTCGTGCTCCTCTGGGTTGTTCGTTGCCGCCGGGTACTCTTTTGCCTTTTAACAAGCTCATCTCAAAAGAGTAACCTCACCTGCTTGAAAAGCTGAGACTTTTGGCTAAGAAGGCACAACCATGTAAAAATGTGCAAATGCATGTGGATTAATTGCTCCACGGGTACAAAATTGTATTCCTTCACCTCTTCAACAACATATTCGGCTATCAAAGGCTGGGGGGGGCGGGGGGGAAGAGCCAGGGAAGAAGCCGGAGGAAATGACTGCGCTCCCCGAGCCCACATCAGTCGCCACTCCCACATTCCCCATTTGCCACACTCCCTTCTTGTTTCTCCCTTGGACAAATAGGTAGACTTTGAGTCACATGCTATTGCAAGGGTTTATAAGGGTAATTGAGCATAGATTGCTGTAGAAAAATCCCCTTCAAAACCAACCAGCTTGGAGAAATTGGAGGTATTCCAGGAGAAAGTTGTCTTAGCTGCGTGCCCCGCTGTCGGTTGTTTTCTTTTCTTCCATCTGGATTGTATTGGTGGCTTTTTTTGAGCCCCTTTTCAGGTGCTGTGCTAGGGAGCCCCACCTTCCCAGGTAAAATGCCTGCTGGTGGGTTACCACCCATCTTCTCCCAGTCATGTGTCTCTCAAAACATTTCCTGCAGTGACAGCTCGCTAATTGCGCCATGGATCACTGGCACAGCAACATGACACACACACCCTTGCGTGTTTTCCTCTGTGGCATGGTTCCGCACACTGCTGTCTGTGGCCTTGTGAGTTAGGAGTGACCCACAGACCATGACTTGGGAATTGCTTTTCTACTCTTGAACGTTTTACTCGTTGGTGATAACGCGCTTGGCAGTACCCTCTTAGTGTTCTAGAGACTTGGCTTTCCAGTTAGTGAGTTTACTATTCCTGCAGGATTCCTATGTCATCTTTCTGGATTCCCAAGGATCCTTCTTGGTTTTCCTTGCTTGCTCGCTTTGATCCTGCTCTCAGTTCTGGGAAGGATGCTCAGATCTCGCCTGTATCATTTCTTCCCTCTGCCCATCATTGTTTCGCCTTGCCCCTGTTTGTCACTCTTACTTTTTCCTTCCACAACTGATTTTTTTTTTTTTCTTACATGAGAACAGTGTGGAATTTAAGAGGGAAAGGTAATTACTGTGTTATGTTAAGAACCTAAAAATCCAGCGTTGTGCAAGTTTGGCCGTGCTGCTAGTGTGCAAACGGGCTGAATGGATAGCCCAAGTCCATGGCAAGGGAAATCACCTCAAAAAACCTTCTCTGGGTGCTCCTCCAGTCCTGTAATGGTCCTTCTTTGTGCCGTATGTTTTCTTGTGGTGGAAGATGTAAGGGAAGTGCTGGTCTTCTCATGCTCTTTTGTTTTCTTGAGAGCTAGACTCAGCTGTGGCAGGGACCTAGCATAACTCCAGCGACAAGTGTGCGGCTCTCCATCGTAGCACATGCTTACGGCTGGTGCTCGGCTGGTGCTGGTGCAGGAGAGCTCTGGGTTCTGCCCCCGGCTTTGCTGACTGCTGTCACGCTGCACATGTGCAGCCCGGGGCAGAGTTTGGCCTGCCTTCAACAGATTTGTTTCTGTTCTGGAAAAAGCTCTATATTTCTAAACATCTGGAATGGACAGCTGCAGACCACGAAGGTTGTATCGAGGGTTTCCTCCTCCATCTCAATGAAAAGACATGGTAGGGGCTCCGATTGCTGGGTTCGCTCTTCACTAAGAGCAGAAGATAAATTGCAGGCGCGCGCAGGGCTGGCACCAGCCCAGGGACGGAGGGTTGGGGCAGACCTTCTGCTGCTCCCTTCCTCTCGAAGGAGCCAAATGCCCAGCACACGGCCTGCCCTCCTCGGAGCGACGGGGTGGGAGTCGCAGCAACTGCCCAGAGACAGGCATCAGCTCACCTGAAGGAGGATGGGGAGGAGCACAGAGGAAGATCAGAGAGTTGGTGGTGGTTGGTTTGTTTTTTTTTTTGTAGCTCATGTATGCATGTGCTTTCTCTCGTCCCACCCTTCCGCTCGCCTTGCAGCGGGCTTCAAATTGGGTTTGATGCGCCGTTTGACAGACTAGTCCTCTGTGCTGAGACACGTAAGTTATGTTGTAACGTGAAACCATTTTCTATTACAGTATCAGGCAAGACTGGCTGCCTCATGTTTTTGTTTTTATTTAGTTTTCAGAAACCATTGTGAACATACAATCAGAGTTTCCTGGCGTTTTTGTTTGTGTTAGCAGTTTGGATAATTGTGTAGTAGTTTATATTTAACAAGGTTATCATTAATGTGGTTTGAGTTTGTGCTCTTTGTGTATTCACGAGAAACAAGCGATATAAAAAAAAGAACGTGGAGCTTCTAGCTGTTCAGAGGCTAGTATGTAATTACATGTAAATGGAAAAAACCCGCTTGTCCAGAAGTCGGCTTGTTGATGCCAAAGGCTCCTGTCTAGCGCAGAAGGAGTTTGTTTTAGTTTTGCGGTGAATGGGTGGCTGAGGACATGAGGCTGCTGGAAACTAGGGCCGGGTTCTGCCAGGTTTTCCTTCATGTCGAATTATAATTCATTTTACTAGCTTCATCTTAAATAAGCGAGGAGCTCTGTGGAACAAGATTTCAGCAACACGGCTTTAAAATCATTTCAGGTCCTGTAGATTAGATGATGGTCCCAGGTACTTGGTTTTGTGTATACCTAGAATTCTTGTTCTTGTAGTTTTCTTTGGGAAAAATACTGCTGTTTCCATGTGGGAAGTTTCCTTTTCTACATAAGGCCTTTTCCAGTGGGCCGGGTGGTTAGAAACAAGCGCATTCTTTTTTGTGTTGTTGGTTTTGTGGTGGTTTTTTTTTGCTAAGGAAGCAAATCAGTGATTGGATTTGGAGTTTAAACATCGCTTACAGTTGTATTTGGCTGTGTCAGGCTTGAGGCAGATGGGCAGGAGAATTCCTTCTGGGAGCAGCTGGTGCTGGGAAGGAAGCAGAGAGGAGTATCTGCTGAATAATCGCGGCGGGGGGGGAGGTCCACTGGAAAGGCCATTGAAGTTATTGTGGTCCAAATAGATTTATCTTCAGAATTTATTGACCTACAGAACAAATCTCATTTCCTGAGTAATTCTAAAATTAATTTATGATTAGGAAAGCTTGTGAAGATTCAGTTTGTTTCTCCCCATTAGAAAATACAGAACCATGTATGGCCTCGCTATTCATCATCTGGAGAGATGCAGTGAAGGGGGATGCTGGAATGGTTGACTTGCCTGGCTTTTGTAGGGCTTGCGAAGTGCGATGGGTTGTTAGTACTGGAGGAAGCCTCCAGGATGTTGCTGAGGAGCTGAATCCCACCGTTTAGTTTCATGGTGGAGGGCTGCGAGGTCAGACCCTGGTCCTCCATGGCCTTGGGTGGGCAGGCAGTGCAGGCTCAGCCCACCACAGAAGATGCCTCCAAACACGCTGGAGACAAAAGAAGAGTCTCTCAGAAACAAGTGTTTTACAGGCAGAGTCCTGAAAGAGGTGCAAAACAAAGAGCTGGGGGCACCGTCCACCCTGCAGGGTCATCCCAGCATCAGGAGTGGCCTTGTGAGCCACTGGAAGCACATCAGGCCTTTTGTGTGTGATGGAGCCTTTGCTATTCACTGAACCTAAAGCCTTTCAGGCAGCCGGAGTTTCAGAATGATGTATACAAGAATAGCGTGAAAACACCAATTTAATGGTCTGAGAAGTGAATGGGAAGTACACACGCTGAACTAAGTCTTTTCATAGGTATGTGACCTTGTATACCACTTCTGGTTGCTCTCTCTACAGAAGGGGATGCTTATTGACTTCACCTGTCACTTCAGGAGGCTAAAATGGCATTCCTGTGCTCCCCTGAAGAGGCGATGTTCAACAGCAGGGGTAAGACTCAGGTAATAAGGGCAGTTTCACTAATTGCACCAGCGTCCTGCTGCATCTCTTGGGGCAGGTCCTCATGGCCCATCTTCAGTGCTGCAGGCCCTGCCTAAGTCTTTGACACTGGTCCCAAGGGCTGGCCCCCCAAGAAAGGGCCTGAAGTCCCCATGCACACAGCTTTCAGGCTCCTCCAGGAGTCCCGTGAAGGACACTGAGTGTACCCATGGCCTTTGGCATGAGGACACTGAGAGGCTGGGTGCTCACAGTCACTTTGAGCTGTGCAGGAGCAGTCACTGACTGCCAGTAGGCTTTCTCAGCTGTGCGTGGTCCAAGCACGGCCAGCCCCACGTCACACTGGCTGTCATCCATCACTGTTGGTCTCTGCCAGCTTTGTTCCTTGTTCAGGGCACAGGCTTGCGCCTCCCTCTGTTGCTTCTGTTGAAACTTGTGGAACTGTGGTCATCTTCGAGATGTTAGTTGAAGTTGAGCGGCGGTTCAGAAGTCACTGCAATACGACGATGCACAGACAGATGGGCAGCATAGATGCATCAGCCTTGTTCCTTTAATACACAAAACTTTTAAGAATAAATCCCACAGAAGTTTGCTCTGCCATATTTTGGGCTCTTACTATACTACTTAGCAAGCATCTCTTGCAGTTATCTGCAAGGTTAATATTCATCAGACAAGGAAAAAACCCCTTTGCTGTCAATTCTGAAGATGAGCTGGGACAGAATGTAGCGTTCATGACTATGAGGGAATTAATGAGACAGCTTCACAGAAGGACAGACGCTGAGAGGGAGCTGCCTCTGCCGAAACCTTGGGACTCGGCAGGTTTCGAAGTGAGACAGCCTTAGAGCCGAACGGGTGAGAGGGCCCTGCCTGGGTGGGTTCTCATTAATGCCTGTGAGAAAACCTGAGCTGGTAACATGTGAGGAGTCATGTTTGTGTTGGCCGCCTTCACTGGCCACCATTCAAAGCTTTGCAGGTCCAGCTCCACCTCGGGAAGTCCCATGGCCACACCGTGCAGGTGCCTAGCCGGTATGCGGTGACCCCTCCTTAGCTGTCAGGAGGTCGGAGGAGCAAGATGTTTCAGCAAGTTTGCTTATGTGGTCAGTGCATTTCTATTACTCGATCTTTCTTTTCACCCTTTTCTTTACCAACAAAGCTCCTGTGCAGGCAGCCAGACTGGCCCTTTTCCTTAGGAGCCTGCTACACAGTACAATACTGCTGCAAGCAGCTTGAAATGATGAAGATCGGTAGCAACCATGTGAGTTACCAGCCCTCCAGACCATCACAAAAACATAGTTTGATGGTAGATAGATAGGATAATGACAGATCATCATTTGATGACAGCTTTTAGATAGGAAATATGCTTTAATGTGTAGTTATTATGACTTTGAGAACTCCGCTGGTGGAGGATATGGCTTAGCTTGGAATAGTTCGAAACAGCTAAAACACAAATATGAGATTCTCAGGTGTGCTCTCTGGAAGGAAAAAACCCAACCCCCTAGTAATTCTGTGGCTCCCTCGTTTCAAAGAAGCGAATACCAGGTGGGTTGTCCAGAGGCTCTGTAAAGTGTCAAGTGTGATTGGAGGTAAAGGCAAGAAGCAGAACCAAATCCCTATTTTTTTTTTTTTTTTTTTTTCCAAATTCCACCCCCTCCCCGCCAATTTCAGCTGCTCATAGTCTCTCAGGCAAGATCTCCACTACACAAACATAAAGGCTCATCTTCATAATTTAACCTGAAAATGCTGAAGTTTGGGTTTGTATCTTGGGACCTCTGTACATTAAAACTTCGGTAGACACCAAATTATCCCACAATAAACATGGGAAATCAGATTCTACTTGAGCCAGGCAAATATCCACAAAATTCACCTCTGGATATGCACTAATACCTCCGAGGATGTAATCAGTCCTTTCTGACAAATACTGTCTTCTACACCCAGAACTGCTATTGATGGCTGTGGGGCTGCCACCAGATACCAGGCTCAGCAACGCAGTGGGTGCAGCGAGGCACAGAGATGGCTCTTTTCGTTACCCAACTGAGAAACCCCTTGCTGCTTTGCTGCAAGAAGTATTATTCCTAGAAAATGGAAATGACATAATTTGGCATATGGAGAGCATCTCTCTGCCGGCCTGCAGTTTGCAAATAACGCACTTGAGAAATTTACGGAATGGTATTTGATTTCATAAGAAGGGCTTAGCACAAGTTTTATTTGCTGCAAGGGTAGGGTAAAGAGCTTGGCAAATCAGTTAGGAGAAGAAATTTCACTGGTGTTTGGAGAAAACCCGATGTGTCAGTGGGAAACTTTTAGGACTCTCAGGGTTTGCTTTTCAGGCTGCAATATGCAGATTTAGAGGAGTACGTATTTAAGGAATTGTGAAGTTCCTTTACAAGGGCTACCGTGTTATGTTTGTAGCAACTGCTTTCCTGTCGTGAATGCTAAATGTATTTTCTGTTCTTGTGATGTATTTCAAAGTCAACACTGCTCTTAGCAGCTACATTTCAGAGTTTTTGCCTAAGGAAGGCTTTCCATTGTGGAAAATTTAGAAGTGAATGAGAAGTGAAGCAAAGGCTACCTTCATTTCTAGAAGAAGTATTTTTTTTTTAAAAGAGCCTTTCACCCTATATGTGAGTATGAAGGACAAGCACATGTTCTTAGCAAGCAGTTGTTACAGATTAGGCAACTGTGTGAAATTGAAGTTTGGGGAAAAAAAGATTCACTCACCACAACTGAAATGTGTTTACCTCTGCTTGTCTTGGATGGCAGAGGAAGGTATGTCCTTTCTGACCCAGGATCCTGCAAAGCTTGAACTGTACATTAACAGATGTATAAAATTACTCAGTTAAATCGAGCACCACTGTATAAAGTTATGCTAGTAAGTAAATCTTAGCAGTAGCAGGGATTTTACTATATAGTATTGGTGTGATTAAAAAATAGGAAGCTAGATAACTTATAATAATTTTTCAGACAACAATGGACTGCATTTTGGTGCTTCTACAGATAAGCATATTACAAAGGTAAATATGATTTAAGTTTTCAAATCTACATGCTGTCAAGGCAAATCAGACATAGGCACATCAGTTTATAGGTAAAGGCATTCAAAAGAAGCATAAATTTTCCTGCAAAGAAAAAAAAAATCCCCTGATTTTGTGTAACAGGAAAAATCTGTAAGGTGACTTTATGCTGACTTCTTTCTGCACTGGAGACTGAGCTGCAGCTGGAACTGAGCCGCATGGAACGAACAGGGATGAAGCTCTTCAGCTTGCTCATCCCTTTCTCTGGGCTTCGCATAGGACGTTGAACACCAAGAAATCAGTAGTGCCAGTTGGTTTGCAGACTCCTTGCAGGTCACTGGTTTGGGTTTTTTTTCAGCTATCTGCGTGCCATCTGCTGTGGGTGGCCTCGCCCATGGCCGTACAGGGCATATCTGCACATATTTTTTGTGTAGACACAAGGGACAGAGAAGTAATAGTGGGATGCAGTGGTGGTGCCAGTGCAGCCTCAGCAAGTACCAACCACTAGGCGCTGTTGCTGTCCTTGGCGTGGAGCTTGTGCCTTCTGCAGCGTGGGAAGGCTGGTGAGGGGTCTCTCTCTGTCCTCTCCCCTCCGTGGGACATCGTTTCCTTTCCCATTTCAGGATGGAGAAAGACCCACTGCAGGTACAGGGTCACCAACTCACAGTAAGGAAAGTGGATGGGGAAACGTGTGGCAGGCTCCGGCATTCACAGCATCGTTGTTTCTGGTGGGTCTGCCATGGGGGCAAGTGCTGAGAGAGGTCCCAGCCCTCCAACACAGTGGGATCACACGGAGATTCATATCCCAGAAGGGAAGAGGAGGAGGTGAGACACCCCGAGCTGAGCTGTCTCCCTGTCCAACAGGAGGTGTACGTGCTGGCACAGTGGCATGGATTTTAATTTCATCGTGATGAAAGGATCAGATGCTATTACCATTGGTTTTTACAGAGATAACTCACAGCCCTGGAGCAGCCTGGTCCCCACTGGGGCGGCTAGCAGAGGAGCAGATTATAACCCCATGGTGGTAGTGTGCCCTTTGAAGGGTGCAAGCAGCACGGCTCCACCAGCCTACTTCAGAGGGAGATCTGCTGGATTTTAGTTTCCTGGTGCTGGAGGAGGGGAGAGCAGAGCCTCACTGCTGCAAAGACCTAGGATGCCTTCGTCACTCAGGGAGGACCATTGTGTCAGCTGAAGGGATGTCTGGTTTCATCCAATACCCCCAGCACACGTAGGGTTGGAGAAAGGGGAACCAGGAGATGAACGTCACCTAAGGCCCTTTGCCATCAAGCCTGCTTGGATCACATACATAACATTCATGTGTACACAAATACGGTCCATACCTACAGTTCGAGAAGCTCTCGTTACTCCTTGTTCACGCTGGCACGGGCTAGGAACCTGCACTCCCCACACTGCTGTACTCAGCCTGTCTGAAGGATGTGACATAAAGCAGAAGCTAGATGTCAGCTGTGGTCTGAAATGTGTCTTGAAAACATTTTTGGTTTTTTTAACTCACCAACTTTGTTCCTTGTGTTTTGTCTGTCATACCCCTCTACAAACAAACCCTTTATTTTCCTGTTGCTTCTGCACTTGAATTAGTACCTACAGATCCAGCAGAAAAGGGGATTAATTTCCTCCTCTTTTGGTCGAGGTTGCAATCAGCTACACCCAGGCAAATGTGCGGTGACAGAAAGATTGCCCACGTGTCCGTGGGGTGCGGTGGACTTGCACAGCAGGGACTGAAGTCCTTGTTAGGTGACAGGGAGCTACATGAAAATGAAGACTCCCATTTTGATACCTTGGATGTGGGCAGAGTTGAGCAGGCTTGGTAAGTTAGGAGCAAACTTCGTAGTTCTGCAGATTTACTTAAGTGAATGGTATCGTTTCCGACTGTAAAATACGGAGTGTTTTTTGGGTAATAGGAAGAGAGGAAAACCAGCTTTCAGATGCTGTTTCAGATGCAAAGTATGGTTTAATCGGTTGGGTAGGTGAGTCGCACAGGTGCTGCAGAGGGTATGTGAAAAGGCATGGAAAGCTCACTGTCTGCTATTAGTAGTCTTGGAAGCGTGGTCTTTAAATCACAAAGGCGTCATTACGTTTTCTAGCATGGAGTTCACATAACCTCCCGTCTTTAACCCATTGTGTATCTTAGGAACCCTTTTAATTTTATGAGGCTGTTTTCTTTAATTAAAGCAAAACTGTGTTTGATTTTTAATTGGTGGTGTTTACTGTTTCGTAGGATGCCATTTTATAGCATAACCTAATCCAGAAGAAGTGGCAGCTGATAGGTGCTTGCTTAAAAAGGCAGAATTATTTACAGCAGAACACAAAGTGCCACTGTCAAGTACCTCCATCATGACCTTTGAGATTTATTTGTAAAATCTGTATTTTTCCCCGTGCATGACTCGCCTCAAGATAAAATGCTTTTCTGTTTTAGAAGCCACTCCAGGTACTGCAGAACTCACGAGCAGCCTCATAGATAGCAAGTGTCTGCACACATTTGTTTTAAGGAACAGACTTTGTTGTCCAAGGTTTTTTGCTTCTGTTTGTTTTAAAGAGATTATTATAAATATTGGTTTCTTGTTTGTCCATTAGTTTCCTTATTGATGTGAGGCTGTTCAAGTCAATGAGAGAGCTAGGGTGTAACAGGGAGCAGAGTTTGAGCAAATGCAAATCGTATGAATTTGCCAGAAACCCTTAAAAAGGCACTTCCCAGACGGTAGTTTCTGTTGCTGTCCTCGTGCGGGTTGAATGGGTGATGTGAACAGAAATGTGTATTTTCTTGCAGTGAGTTTGTGAGCTCGCAAGCTTCCTTCTCCTGGAAGGATGTAACCTTGCAGCAGGAGCGAGGATTTTTTATTTTTTTTTTGTGGTACCGATGCTGTGCTCAGGGCTGTAGAAAATGCCGTTGCTCCTCCATATCCCTTAGGAGCTGAGCCCCAAGCCCACGAGCTGCTCTGTGCAGGAGGGCACCGCACAAGGCTGTGGCTTGTAACTGGGATTCGCTCCCCTGGGGAGGATGGGGTGGGAGTGAAGAGGCTGGAGCCAAAAAGCCCTCCTGAGCCGCTCTGTGCTTGCAGAGGTCGAGGCATCCAAAAACGAACGGCCTCTGAATTAATTGCAGGGTTGCTCAGGTACAAATGAGAACAGGATGAGGCCTGTCTTTTCTATTTTAGGCACGGAGGTAATATTTCCAACCTGTCAAGCAATTGCATATCTCGAATATCTTACTGGATGAATGAATGTGATATTGATGGTTTAGTGTGGCACAGTCTTTCGTGTAACTGGCAGTTGTCTTGCAATTGTTGCAGTTCTCACTTTTGTGCGATCTCCAGGAATATTTCAACATGGCTTTGTCTGAGGTTTTTGTGTGTGTGTGCCATTTACGTATGTTAAAGGAAACGCAGCTTTTGAGAGGCTCTTGACCCTCACATCCACTTGGTCCCAAGATGTGGGGTTCTGGTAATGAAGACTCAACTTCACTTCTCCAGTGTTTGGTATGAATTAGATGTCTGTCTTGTGTTATTCCAGCTAAAGAAAACAGAGCAGTCAAGCAATTCAAGCTGGGTTTTTTGAAGGAGCCTCTGAACCATGAATTTTGAGGAACTCTCTGAGCTCCTTTGAAAATCTCACTTTGAAAAGACAGCGTGTGCTTTTCCTGTGTGTGTTTTCACAAATTTTGCTTACCACACTGTCCAGACATGCTCCCATTTGTATACTTGTCCTCCCTGGCATTTTTGGGGGAGCGGTTGGCGTTGTTGCAGACTGTAGTAGGGGTTCTGCTTTTATTGAAGTCAGCAGCACAACTCTGGTTTAATCAGCGGGTCAGAGAGCTTGCTGTGTGCTGACACATTAATGGAAGTGGACAAAAATTCTCATTATAAAATGTGAAAAGTGGCTTTGGGGGCCACAGCACTACTAATCCTTTGCATCTTAGCCCATGGACGGAAGTGGGCCATAAGAAGCAGAAAATTGAGGTGCAGGTGGTGCTTTTCTAACACAATGTGACTGTAGTTTTCTGATTGCTCTTCAAGCTGTTGTTTCCACAAGCTCCAAACGAGAGCAAAATTGGCATAAAAAGACATCTCAAAGGCTTGGTCAGCTCCTCACGTGATGTGCCTGTGCCATTCTGTGGGGCGACAGTCAGTCCCACCAGGCTGCACTCTTGTTTTGTACAAGCTGTTTAAACATCCAGCGCTCTGAAGCAAAGTGAAACAAGAGCCACTGACACTACAAATCATTTAAACCTGGAGCCTTTGCAAGGGAGTTGGGCCTTCTCCATCCAGAAGGGCCATGTCTGTGTCAACAAGCAGCATGGCCCAGCAGGAGCAGGTCGGTAGAGCCAGGAGCTTGGTGCTGAGGACCAGATGTCCACGCTACGGACATACAGACCAGCTCTATCCCAGACCCGTGGACCGGACACCCAGCAGTAGTTGGAGGACAAGTGCTGTGCTCCTGCAGTGTGTCACCTGGCTTCCCACCATCAGAGGGGAAGCCTTCGTGCTCCGGGGCTGCTCCATGCAAAGAAGAGCATGTCATAAGCAGGCATGGTTGGGAGACTCGCATCAGAAGTGTGCTTCTGAGCCAAAGTCAAACAGGGTGGAGGTAGAGATGGAGTCTCAGTTCCCTGTTTGAGGACAAAGGGATTCATATTGAGCTAATTTAAACTTCTCACACCCTTTCTTCGCCTGGGTTAATACACTTTTTGTTTGACCCTGTGAATTCAGATGCTTTTCCCCTGGTCATTTCCATTGGAAATTACTGGCTTCCCTCTTTTCACTGGGGGTTTTAAACAGATTTTATAGGGAAAACTTTTTTTTTTTGCTTGTTGAATCAGCGCACTGGGCATCTGTTTTCTTTTTACTGGTCAGTTGTGGTCTTTCTAAATCTTTGTTTCGTAATGTGGTAAATTCTGTGAAAATGGATTTTTTTTTCTTTTTTTTTTATTACGGTTATTCACATTAACAGACATCTTTCCCATCTGTTTAGTGGAAAAGGTGAAACAGGAAAACCAAAATTTCAAAATTCTGTATCACATGTTGGTGGCAGTTTGTGAGCTTGATTAACAGAGAGGTCTAATGACATACCCAGCACGGTTTTACCCTTGCCCCATGCTGTTTTTAGACACGAACATGCAGCGTCTGAGGAAGTAGTGGTTTCTGTTTGTGAGGTCTGGGGAGGAGGGTTCGGTTGTTTAATTGAAAGAAAGAAAGAAAAAACCCAACACTTCTATACAAAGTTTAGCTAATTTCACTTTTAGTGGAAGCAATAAGGCAAAATTTCGCCTGTGACTTCTATGTAAGTAGCTACCAAAAGAGCCTTTGTGTTGGGTCCCACCCGAGATTTGCAAGGGGGAGCCACACCGGGGTTTCGCACAGAGGTGGTGGGTTGAGCTCCTCCTCCGGCCCCACAGCTCCTCACATCCACCTCTGTGCTTCTCCCCTTGCCCAGCCAGCTGCAGGCAGCGTTTGGCAAGTCCATCTATGCACCTATCTGCCCTGACCCATCCAAGCACAAGGCCGTTTCCCTCTCCCCTCCGCATTAGACAGACTCATTACTGTTCAAGTCTGAGGAGGCAAGGGATGACAGAAGCAAAACAATGCAGGTTTTGTATAATTTGGCTTTTTTTTGCTGTTGCGGGGGCCATGAGCCTTGTATAGTGGCATTTAATGTCAAACTTTCTCCTCTGCAGAGACCTGCGGGGAGGAGGGAAGATGCTGCGGGTGCTCGGGCAGTCGGAGAGACAGCAGCAGAAGTGTGGTTTTGGGTTTTTTGCTGTATGGATTCTCTATAAGGTACTACTGCTTCTAGGGGAAAAATAAAGGCATATAAATCTTCCGTTTTCCAAACACCAGTTAGCAGATCCTGCCCGATAGAGGAAATCTTCCCAGTTCTCCTTGTAGCTCTGTCACAGGTAACTGCCTGCCGCTCTGTTAGCGCTTGCATCTCCCATTTGACTTGTTGAACATGTACAGATGGTTTCCCGCTGACGGGATCGAGGATCTGAGCAAGTTTGAGCATCGGCTGCAAAAAACCCTTGGTGCGTTCCCTACCCCATGGCTTCCTTACACCTTCTTGCTCCAGAAGGCTTTGCCGGGACACACGGATTCCTTGGCCATCCCTTCTCTTGGTGACACTGTTCTTGCAGCCTGTTGGAGCATGGGGGGTGGCTGGAGCCATCACTGTGAAGGCTTTAGATGTGCTTCACTTCAAACAATAGCTGTTATGTCCACATTATATTTGTCTTTATTAGTACAAGCAAGGATGTTTATTCTGTATTAATAGCTGTATTTATTCTTTGTGAGGTGCAGGGATAAGTTTTTCCAGTTGCTAAAACACAGGGTTTTTTCCAGTCTGCAGCAATTCTATTCCCAAATTTGCTTTTCAGTTTTGTTTTTTTTTTTCTTAAAAACCTTCAAAGCATAGTATGCTTGTTGTGGTTAGGTGCAAAATTAGTTCAGATATAAAAAAAACCCAAAAAACAAGGGAAGGAATTGGGAAGGGGAAATACTCAGTCCTAGGCCCTCTTTCTCTGTACCCCTTCTGGCTAATGTAAATACAGAGACATTTTAATATGCAAGGAAGTTCAAAAGGATGCTAAACAGTTTGTCTTCATGCATCGTAGTATTGTCGTCAGGATACTATTTTCTGGGTATTGTCATTTGGATACTGTTTTCTGTGTACTACGAACATACCCAGATACTACTTTTATATCTCATTTAAAATCTTTAAGTTACCAAAAATATGCTACAGAAGTGTATGCTTCCTGAGCTCCTACTTAAAGCCAAAAGAAGGAGATGTGTATTTACAGATAATAAAATGTATTGTTTTGGGGAGGAATATTGTTTCTTTAACTGCCTGTCTGATATCCTCCTTGGAAAATTAAGTGTTTTTAGTAGCAGCTTTGTGGTCTATACCCTGTTTGCTTAATATCTGTCATAAAATGATGTAACTGCTACTGGCACAGGTAAAACTTGAGCTTGCGTTCACCTCCCTGGTAGGGTATTGTAAATGGGAAGCTGTTGTGTATACATAATCCCATTAGGCAATATTGTTGTTCAAAATCCTCTTTTTTTTCTCTTTCCCCTCTCACAACAAAGCTCCTAGGTCTGCGGTGAAGTGTTTTGTGACACATTTTTGAATGGGCCTTTTGCCCTGCTTTCAGTTCTTTAATGCAAGAAGCTTTACCAGGAAACAAGAATCCCTTTCTTCTCTGTCCGTGTTTATTCAGCTTGGGGCTGTGATGCTGAATATGCAGACAGACACACAAGTCAGATGATCTAAGATGTGTGATATATTTATAAGGTTAGACTTCTCACATGAAAATTTAAAATCTGTATCGGAGTTGTTACATCTGCATTTCTTGCCTTCTAAATATGTCTTAATTACTGTTTTAAAACATAGGTTTTTGTGTGTTTTCACACCCCCCAAGGCTGCTCTAAAGTAAATATTCTCTTGCGTTATATTTAATTGCATCTTTTGAGAGAGCCGATTAGTTTGAAACGAGTATTTCTAAATTAGCTTTTGTCATTGGAAAAGGGCTGTATAAAAATAGAGGCTGATCCCGCAAACACTTGAGGACACATTCAGGCTTGCTCTCCCAGGTAACTTGGCCGCCTTCGGCTTGTAAAGTCATTGCCTAACACAGTCAAAATGAGCAGTTTCGTAGTTTCATTTTAGCACGAGCCCCATCATCTGAGGCTTCCGCAGAAGTGCATCATTAGTCATGCAGTTAGTACCTTTGTTTAGAGTATTGACCTGCATGAGGTTTTGCAGGACTGGATCAAATTATCGGTATTAGTGACTTTTTTTCCAGTTATTAGTCTGATATATTTTAAAATCTTGGAGAGAATGAGCTTTCAGTGGTCATCTTTGAGATGTTTCTGTAAATTAATGCATGTATTTAGTTCTTGTAATGTTAAAAGCTGAATGTAACTTAGAGCAACCTGGGAGAGTACTGGGCACTGAGGCTTTTTTCAAGGCATTTCACCCTTTATATTCTCCTTTACATGCTTAGTCTTTAAAGGAGATGTGATGAGCTGCTGTCAGCATTTTTTCCAGCTGGTTTTCTATTTTTTGTTGTGTATCTGATGTTGCTTATAGAGCAAGGACTTCTTTGGCTGGAGGTGCCTTTAGGTGATTTGGGGCAATTAAAGGGGTTACTGGCCCCAAAGCAGAGGCTGGCCAAAGCAAATGGGCTCACAAGTCCAACATTTTATTCCACAACCCAAAGTATCACCTTAAGCTGAATTAGCTGCTGATTTAAGCTGACACACAGGTCTGGCTCTGCTCTTTTACAACCCCACATTTAGGTTTTTCGGCTTTCAGAAATACATAGCTTTTTAGATTGAATGGAGTGGGAGAGCCAGATCCACTGCATCTGTTTTCAGAGACTCCAATTTCTTTTCTTTTCTTCCTGCATATGCAAGTGCCTTCAGCAGAACTCAGTAATCATGTTTGAAAGGTAGCATATGCATGCACGTCACACTCCTGGCTTGGGGAAATGGAGGAGCAAATAACAGATAGTGAGACACAGCTTAGCGGTTCTTAAGTTTTTTAGTAGCTGTTTTCAAGATTTTTAGCATGTTTTTTTCACGAGGGTTGGAAGCACTAGCAACATTTCTAAATCACATGATCTGATAAAGGATCCCATGTCTCCTCTCCATCTTTGTTGCAGAGGAACTTACTCCAATATCGCCAACTTCAAAGTTTTGCAATGCATGATAGAGACTTTTTAAAGTTCCTGGACTACTGGGATGAGGTGGAGATGCTCAGCCTAATCTCCTTGTATTCTGTCTTTTTGACAAAGTTACTAACTTTCAAGATCAAAAAAAAGCTTTAAAAAAATGCAGCCTTAAAGACTTATATATCAGAAGGCAAAAATAAGACTCTTTAAGGATTCACAGAAATTCATAAATTTTTAATTTATTTTAGCTTTGTATTTGTTGTTTAAACAGATAATACAGAGTCACAGGTCTCTCGTGCCTTCTGCTTTCGGAGAATCAGTAATGCATACTGGAGGCACCGTGTGCACATGTGGAGTCCTTGCATATCTTTTTTCAGGGAGATAGGGCTCCCTTAAAAATGCCAAATACCACCATGGAAGCGGTAACAACCGTCCCCATCACGACGTTGCTTTTAGGGTCTGCCTTGGAACTGCAGGTCATGGAAAGATGCAACTTCTGAGGCAGATGTGGGTACAGCGCAGATGGCACCTCGGTACCCAGGTGTCCCCCGGGAGTAGGACCGTCTGGTGAATTTCCTCTGCATTGACATCTCCCATAACAGGAGCCAGGGTAAGGTAGATGTGGAAGTGGAAAACCACCCGAAAGGCCCTGATGACCAGCAATGCGGTTCCTGAGTTTACAGGCGGAGGTGTAGAGAAATTCAAGGGGGAACCATGCATCCTTCTGATGGCTGAAGTTTGTTCTCACATCCTCACCCCTCCAGTGGTATTTGTGGGAAGGGTCCCCTTTGTCCTCTTCTCCCAGAAATTTGTGATACTGAACTCAGTCAGGAGGGATTAAAAACTTTAGGGATTTTATTTTTTTTTATTATTAGGGTTTTTTTTTTCTGCAAGGTGATTGCGTCTAGTTTCGAAAATGCCTTTGGCCTGTGGACGTGACCTGGTGGCACCCTTGCCTGTCTCAACAAAACCGGCTGCTCTGGGGCGTTCCAAATCCCTGGCAGGTTGTTAACCTGTCACGAGACGGGGTGTCATCTCCTGCTGGACTGAGATGTTCAAACCCAGCTCGGAGCTTTTCCAAAATTACCTGTTTTGCACAAATAGGGGTTTCGTAATGATGTTTTATGGTCACACTGAGGGCGGTGCCTGCAAGTAGCTCATCGCCGGCTCTTGCCGAAACTAGTCCCAACAGCAGCCACTCTCTTGGGTTACGCTGGCTGTGGGGCCGGCTGCTGCCCGTAATCCTGTCTTTGGGGTATGAAGCCAGCCGTGAAATGTCTAATTAAAATACCTGGGTCCAGATGACTTAATGATTTTTGACAATAACAGAATTACTGGCAATAATAAAGGTTCCTTGAAAAACAAGACATGGCACTGTGAAATTGTCGCAGCGCATAACGTTGGGATGGGACACAGCTGCCCTTTATATTTGTGACCCTTATTTTTAAGAATTTCTCTCCAGTTGTTGTAGTCTGTCAATTGAAATAACATCACGTCTCCTTCTGAATATTCATGAAATTGGGCAATGCCACGGCCAGCTCCCCAGTCCCTGTGGAACTGGACGGGTTCAGTGGCTGTAGGAGCTCAGGAGGTTGGTATTACTGAGTTTCCTTTCAGTTTGTCGAGGTGGTTTTTTTTATGTATGTATGGTCTGTCAAATCATTTCCCTCTGCAGTCAGAGGTTAGAATGAGCATCTTCCAGAGATCAAGATAAATATTTTCAAAATGAAAGACCTGGTTCTCTGAAAAGCTTAGTGGGCATTTAGTTACGCTCCGGTGTATTTCACTGGGCATCAAATGGGAATTAAAAATAAGAAACGCTGGGAGTGAAGGTCATCACTGTGCAGGACTCTGCAGCCCAGGGGAAGCTGCTCCTCCGGTGCTCCAGCTTCCCTGTAAACCTGGCAGGGATGGGGTGGGATATTTGCAAGAGTGAAGGAGGGTAGGGCTTTTTTGTCTTTCCAGGGCAGAGGAAAAGAAAGTATCTCCTGTTTTTACTGTATGTGTAAAGGGGAGAGCAAAGCTTTCAGAGGAAGTGCAAGGTTGGGAAGGGAAAGCAGCCGTTGCCTTCTTCCTCCCGCTTTCCTCTTCACTTCCCCGTCCCGCCCCCGTTGCTGGGAGGATCTCCAAAATGCTACGGAGGTTTGGGCTCAAGACTTACTTTGTAGTGAGATGCGAATCGGGAGACCGGTTGGACTCCCGGTTGGTTAGGACTTCATGTAATTCTTCTGACGTTGGGGTTAATTACAGAGCTCGAGGCGGCGTTCCCCAGGCCTGCCCTGGCAAGGCAGCCTGTTTGGGGTGTCAGCCTTTGTGTTGCCCCGGGAAACTGCAATTTCGTTGACGTAAAAAAGCATCTCTTGACTGTTCTCATTTCAGAATAGGACAGATAAGTTGGCGTTCACCATTTCAGAGAGTCGGTGCCCCGAGTTGCTCAGAAAATTGCCATCCTTTAGCATGAAAAGTTGCGGTTTTTGGGGTGTGTGAAGCGATGCGCAGGCTGTCTGCCTGCAAATGAAACCAAGCAGGTTATTCAAATGCCCGTCAGGTTGGTCTCCTCACTCTTTTTTTCTAATGCTTGCGGCAAATAACCAGGAGAACTAAATTCGAAGCGACTCCTCATGAGAGAGGTAGGACAGCTCAGGAAATACGTGGTTTTACGGGATGAATATGTTGTTTTAGTGATGCCTTGGTACAGCATCACACTGTGGCCAGAGGGGCAGGAGGAGAGACACCTCACTGCCTCTAAATGTTTGGACCACTTTGAAAAATACTTCAAAATTCATTTTTTTTTTCCCTTTTCTGTCCTCCACTGGCTTTCCTAACAGCAGTGGCAGAATACCTCCTGCTCCTCCTGTGGTTACAGCCTGGAAGTAGCTGCTGAGAGAGCTTCTAGAGAATAAAACTGAGGGGTAACAGGGGACAGAGAACAGCATGACCATGCTTTGTATGTTATCTGTAATGCCTAACACAGCTTCTTTAATAGAAGAGATTTCTTCTGCTCTGTCCTTGTGTTAGTGGGTCACAAGCCTACAAGCAAAAAAAAACGGGGTAAGTGAATATTAATGAAATCTGTCATTAATTATCACCAGAACAGCCTCTGGGAGAATTGGGTTGCATTTTCAGTGGATTTAAATATAACTTTGGTTATGCAATCCTGTTAAACATTGTTGCAGTATCTCACTGAGAGAGTTCATTATATTTGCTATATAAAGATTATGACTTTGGGGAGGGGGGATTAAAGTTTTAGTGGCGGTTGCCGTCTTTCTTGTGGTCACAACAGCGAACTGTTAAATGTGGAGAAGAGGGGGGAAGCTGTGGGTAAGCCAGATTTTCCGTCTGCCTGGAAACACAACCTTTAATACTGTTAAGCCAACCCCGAGGAAACTCTGTGAGCTTTTTTTTTTCGGGAAGCAAAATTCTTCAGAAAGGGGACATGTTCAAACAGTGGGAAACGTTTTTTTCAGAGTGTGAGTCTTTAAAATCATACATAGAGATTTTTTTATATATAGGTATTATAGAGATTTTTTTATATATATATGTGTGTGTATATATATAATAAGAAAAAATAATTTCAAGGTGAAGCATTGGCTTCAGGCAAATCAAAATTTTTTGATTTTGCTGAGAATAGTGGCTAAATAGAGAATAGTGTTTTTTTGTAATTGAGTCAAAACCCTGCACCCAATGACTAGCAGTGCCTCTGCCCCCCAGTGTCATAGTCTGTGTTGCTGATTGCTGGAGCTGGTGGGCATTTTCAGCCTGAAAATTTTGCCCTTAGAGCCGTGTCGTGCATTCGTTTTTCTGCTACGAACCCAAGCATGTCCCTTTGGCCTGCTCGTTTCTGTGAGCAAAAGCCTGAGCTCGATGTAAGGGAAGTCAGGTCTGCCTTTGCTCGCAGCGCTGGTGCACCGGGGTATGGCAAAGGGGATCGACATTCAGATGCTGTTCTGCAACGTATTTTATTCACACCAAGCAGTGCCGGCTTCAACAAGTCATTTGCTGACCTCAGTTAAAGCAGTGTCTGCAGACTGATAGCTCTAATTGGGCACAAGGCACCGGGTGTATCTGTGATTAAAAAATAAGAAATGTCATGACTAGTTATTGTACAACTGGCTCAAAACCACTGTATAATGATGGTACATTTGCCATCAGATTAGGTCATGAAGCAGCTTTACTGCAGCTTGGAAAATTAGGATCAAAAATAGTCCTCTGATTAAAACTTGAGCTTTTTGAAAGCTCTTCAGAGAAGAAAGATGTGCAAATGCAGATGTATGGGAGAAATTAAGCATTCTGGATGTGCACCGTTCTTGAATTTAAAGAGAATAATTGACTGAACCACAGTGCTAGCTCATTTCTCACAGCCACCCTGTCTTAATAAAATTAAATGAAACATCAGAATGATCTGGGAATAAGTTGCCTAAAATGCAATCCATAGTGGGTCAATGTATTCACGCAGTGAATATAGTAGTTTCTGTGGATGTGCGGTTGTTCTGCATGTACCAGTGTCAGCCTGCAATAGCAGTCGTCTCGGGTTAGATTTATGAAGTTTAAAAAAATAATTTCATAGACTTTCATAGACATTTATCAGCAGTAAAATAATTTCTCTTTGAAACAACATTTCCTTTCTGATATCATCAGTAATTGGTCTCCTCCTCCACCGCCCTTTGCTGCAGCAACGTGATTCCATCAACCACGGGGAATCCTATGAGTCCCTTGTGTCCTGCCAGACAGTTCTTTAAACACCAGGAGAAAAAAAAAAGAATGTTGGAACCGATAAAGAAAAATGATTAGGTTCTCATTTTGCTGCCGTTGTATTGCTTTCTTTCCTTTGCATCAAGCAGAAAAGCATCAACTGTGCTGGAGTTGTGCTGTCGGATACCTAACGGCTGAATCTGGTTAGTATTGGTCACAGGGCTATTTGGCCTCTGTATCTGTCAAGATTGAAGGAGTGCAGCCTAAACCTGATCCCTGTGACTGTTTTTGGTGCCCGCTAACTGGCTGAGTTTAAGGTGAGACCTGTAGCTGTGATGGAGAAAGGCTTGGGGGCAGGAGGGAGCTACAGCAGCAGCTGAGAGGGATGCAGGAACAGCAAGTCTGTTGCTGTGCTTTGAGGATTGTTTTGGGCTGATCCTGTTGAGGGCAGCAGGTCTTTTCCTCCCTCACAAAACCCAATAAAAGCTGATCACTAATCGGCCGTTTTTCACTTGTGTGCTTGTTAGCGGGATCGATTCCCGTACTTGGCCAACTGCAGGAGACCTGCTGCTGGCATGATGCAAGAGGTGGGTAGATGGCTGAAGCAACAAGGTGCCTTTTGGTCACAGCATAAACTTATTAGCATAAACGAGGCTGGTTTAAACCAATTATGAAACTGTAGTTTGCAGGAGGTCTACGCGGGGGCTGACCTTTACTTCATTTAATCTTATTTTGGTGTCAGGATGTTCCGTTGGCCTCTCAAGGTTAAGTTGTTCATGACGATGGTTTCTTTGGATATCAAGCCTCCAGCTGTGGGCTTTCT
This sequence comes from Larus michahellis, assembly GCF_964199755.1. Classification (NCBI taxonomy): domain Eukaryota; kingdom Metazoa; phylum Chordata; class Aves; order Charadriiformes; family Laridae; genus Larus; species Larus michahellis. The sequence continues at coordinate 118,365,459 of NC_133897.1, forward strand.
GCGTGTAAGGTGTCAGAGTTTGATAAGTCTTAACAGTGTTAACTTGTTAAAACCTCACACCCATCTTAGGCAGAATTCAGTACAGTGTGGGCTGCCGTCTTTTTAACTGATGTGTGTTTGCACCTGGCCTGAGCCCATTTTTGTATATTAAAAGTGGTGCCATGTTGAAGTAGGTGTTGCCTGTTGTCTGTGACATGGAGGTGATTTATGGTACTGATAAAGGGTCATGATCACGGTGAATCCGGTTGCCGCCTGCTCCTTCTGCAGCAACTCCATTAGCCTGGACACCTGCAAGGCATTTGCTCTGTCTGGGAGAGAAGTGAGGAGCAGAGGATTACAGGAGAACATAAAATCAACTAAAGAGACAAACAAGCAGTGTCAAATACGCTGTACCCCAAGCTCAAATATGACATACCCCAAGCTCAGGGGTGAGCATGAGCCTCCTGCCTGTTCAGAAAATTGCCATGGCCTCGGCTGGAAAGCAACAGAATGCTCCTGGCGATGAACACGGTCCCGGCCAGCCGGGGCAATCACATTCCCTTGCCTGTTTATCCGTGTTCCCAAGCTGAAAGGCTGGTAGGAAGTGCTTCCTGATCAGCATGATAAATGGAATTTTGCATGATAATTATGTTTACAGCAGGACAGATGTACTAATAACACATCCCCTAAAGACTTCAAATGAGCAATAAAAGAACCAAATCTCAGCTGAAAATGCTGGCAGCAGTAGTATTAATTGTGTAGGTTACAGCTGATAATGGTCTTGTTTCATTTGAATGAGGCAGTCAGCTATTAATGGGTTGCGCTCCCTCGTACCGAAACAGCAGACTGCGCAAAATTTGTCAGTCTGGATAATATAGTTACGTATTAGCAATGCATCCTAATGGACGTACTCCAGTGGCTAGGGAAGGGAAGAAGTGTTACAGTTAATTTCTAATGCTGTTTCATCTTTTATATCAAAATACTTGCTTGTGTGCCTTCAGGAAGAGAACTTATTTTTCTTATCTACAAATTGTTTGATGTAAGACAATGCCTGCAGTAAAAAAACAAGCTCTCTTTGTGGTTATTGAGGATTGAAATGGAGAATGACTAATTAGCTGTCTTGTTCCACTTATCTCTTCCACACTGGTGATATGAATGAAAATCTTACCCCTGTTTTTATGTGTATAAAAGATCCCACTGTTCTGCAAATCTGTTACAGAGAATGCATAAGTGTGCAAGTGCATAGAGATATACATATATGTGATATAGACGTGACCTGAAAACCTGTTAGAATAAGCTATTAAGCCTAATTTTTAAAATTTTAATTTTTAAAATAGCAATAAAATGAAATCCAAACCAGTGATCATACTAGGTATCGTGCCGGGTTTACAGTTAAATAAGGATCTTGTAGGTAACTAACCAAATTTAAAACCCTGCTGGTCCAAATTGAATTACTTTTTGTGACATCCTAATTCATTTGCATTCCCAAAGCGTGTCTCGTTTCATCTGCCGTAAGTTGAGCTGCAGATAGTCTCCCAGAGGAGCGCACTTCTACCAGTCCTAACCCACATCCTTGCTCTGGCTGATTAATCTGTAAATCCTTCAGATTTTCTCTCCCGTGCTGTTACATCAAAGCATCCCCGAGTAAAACATGTGAGCAGAATCTGGAAATGCGTTCCCTTAGCATGAGAAGGACTCTGTGTGTGTTTCATTAGGCAGTACTTTGGGGTGTTTTTATGGGGAAACAAGCAGTTGACTTTCTAAAGAGGGCAAGACGTGTTCATCAGTTAGCAAAAGAGAGCTCATGGCCTGGAAAAACTGCCTGGAGATACTCCGTCAAAAATTGTCCTTGGTTCCTTGTAACCTTTCATCAACTTAATTCATTGCTAACGAGCTCCAAGTTCATTGCAATTCATTGCAGAGCTTTAAAATTGCCACGGAGTCAGATGACAAAGTGCCTTGTTTTACGTTATCAAGAAAAATCCCCTCATTGATGGAGGACTAGGCAGTAGTGCAACTCTGAAAAAAGTCTTGGGCCCCTTGTCTCTAAAGGGTGTCGGTGGAAGTGCAGCGATTTTGAGAAGAGGAAGGAAAGGAGAGAGCAGAAAAACAGAAAGTCTTTGTTAGCTTGCATCCGCATAGGTTTTATCCTTATGCCTGCTGCCCCTAGGGAAATGGTAATGTGATTGATTTGTTCCAGGCAGATAGGCAAAGCCTTAAATATCAAATATATCCATTTCTGCTTTGGCTTAGTGGTTTTTTTCTTCCTAAAACTGTCTAAGAAGTGCATGTATGTAAACAAAATGAAACACCAACAAGAAAAACCACCAAATAAATAAGGGTCTCGGCTAAAGAAGAGCTAAATAATTTTTTTTGCATCTATAGTCATGCCATTTGCCATCCAAAGGCCTGTTACTCTGCGTAAGGTTGTAGTTAGCATAGCTGCACTTGTAACCACAACACTACTTCTGACAGACCCTGGAAATCATTCAGACTAGGTCAGGGTACAACACCTCAGCTTTGGGAGGACCGGCCACTGCATCGGCTCAGGTTCCCGTTTTTCAGGTCTGGTGCCATGATTTGCTCCTGTGCTTCCCAAACGTTTGGAGACAGCCACCTTGAGCAGCCAGTTTTGACTGCTGAGAAGATTTGGAAATGTTGAGTGGTGTCTTACACCCTTCTGAATGCTTCGTTAGGAAAGCTTATGGCAATCCCTTTTCACAAGGGAGAGGTCCATCAACAAATGCGGGACTGTGGAAGCCATCCCTGCATCTGCTGAGCCTTGGAAGCGGAGGAGGGAGATCTGCTAATACAATTCCCCTCATGAGAATTTACTGTCATTTTTATACTTTTTGCTTGCACCTCCTATGTGTATAGGCCCCTCATCTGAAGTAATGTACAGGGTATATAAACTCACCACAGGCAGTGATGAGTGGACCACAGTTAACGTTTGTGTTAACAATTTGTTTGTGATGGGAAGAGCTGGGTAACTCAGATCCTCCAGACTTCCCATAAGGTTAGGGCATGAACCCGTTCTCAGTTAATCATCTCTACCAGAAGATGGGTTGCAACTGTATTATTAACGATTGCTTTATCTATTTGTTTTCTTACACGCACTGTAGATTAGATCGGGTCAAGGGCTCAAGAGACATTTGAAGTGGGTTACTGGGACATTAGGGGTAGGTCAGCCAAACCCTTCCCTTTATTGCATAAAATGAATGCAACACATCTTTTGGGTGTGCTGGGGAGAGACTGAACATCTCGGGAATTACCACTGGAATTACTTGGCACAGCAATCAGTGCGCTTTAAGAGGGCTGCCTGCCCTTGCATCTACCTGAGCTGATGCCTCTGGTTCCTCTGGCACAGTGTGGTTGTACATGGGGACTGAATACAGCACTGACATGGGTGAACCAAGGCAGGGGAGCTCGCCAAGTACCTAAATGTGAAATTTGGGGTTTGTGCCACCTTCTAATAATCCTGGTCTTAAAGCAGCCCTCTAAAATTGCACTTTGTTGTCCAGATTTGTCACTATGAGATGCTTTTGATTGCTCTGATAATATAAAATATCAGTGGAGCCGAGTGCTCTGGCAGCTTTCCTCACTTTTGGTGTGCTGATGAATCTGCTTTTAGAATAAAATAAAATACTTCCGTTGGAAAGGACCTGCAACAATTATCTAGTCCAACTGTCTGACCACTTCAGGGCTGACCAAAAGTTAGAGCATGTATTAATTTATTGGACTTTTTTTTTTTTTCTCCCCCCAAATTGGTTGAAAACTGATATCTCAGTATTGGGTATTTTCTGGCCAACCAACTAGTTGGGACACATAAAACATCAGTCCGCTAATAATTAAGTAATTTACTAGGTAGGAGACTGCTCAGATTACCAGAATAAGCGTTATTTCTGTACATCTGATAACACAGCACTTCGACTGTATGTAGGGAATTTAAGAATATAAAAGGCCATAAATTTGGGACCCTGTCAGGTCTTCACATCCAGCTCTTTCTGGGGTGGTAGAGCAGCGCGTGTTCTTGGTGTCCTTGGAAGAGGCTGCTTGTGGTAGAGAGTAGGGGGAGATGCTTTCTGAGCCTCCAGCCTCTGCTGGTTATGGAGTGTGCTCTCTGGGAAGTATTGATCCTGGGGAAGGCAGTTCCCGTGGATGTAGGCTGCAGTTGCCAAGTCAATGAAAAGTTCATTAGGGTGACAGCGAGGTGCTCCCTGTTGTGAAAACAAGCAGGGAGGCTTCTTGGCAAGCTTCTCTAAATATTGGATGCTACTGTACCACTGTACAGTGGGCAAATGGTACAGCTACACAGTCCGCTCTTACCAGTATTATGAGGATCCCCATAATACTTGCTCACTAGGAGTAGGAACAAGTTGAGGGTTCCCCGCAGAGATCCGACCTCTTAAATGTCACCCTCTAAACCATGTATGTATGTGTAAACTTTGTATGCGTACCTGTGGTAGGCTGTTTGGGTCATAGCTGGTCTTTCACTCTGTGGATCATACAAACTAAATGTTCTGAATGGAGTAAACTGGTTTCTGAAAACGTCAATATTTTTAATAGAGATCTGTACCAGGCGAGAGCAATCCCAGGCTGGGAATGTGCCAATTACAGTATGCCATGCTGAGCAAGCGACCTCAACAGGGAGAGAAGGAAATGATCTAATCCTCTGCTACCACCTATCAGCCCAGCGCCCGGTCACGCTGGTAGGGATGGAGGGAAAGCGGAGGTAGTTTGCTTTTCCCAGAGCAATTACTCTGGTTGGTTCCAGGATCTATCCCTAGCGAGAACAGCAGGGAAGAACCGAGCTCTCTCTTCCCCAGGCCCCGAAGCTCGCAGGCATGTTGGAGCGGTTCTGCTGGACAGTAAGGATCTTCCTTTACACTAATAATGGATCTCGTTGTACTGTTTTTGAAACACGTCTTCATTATTGCAAATACGTTTTTAAGTAAAGCGTAAGCAAATGCAGTATTTCAAGCAAAAATGTCTTTTTGTACTCAAACGTCTTTGGCATTAAAGCTGACTGTGCATGAACTAACAGGCAAGACGCCATTAATCCCTGTAATATTTAAAGTTATGTAGTAATATTTATAATTATGGTACTGGCTTGTCTTGCGTTATCACAGCTATCACAAATATCCAAGAGTATACACAGTATTGGAGATCTAAGCCATCCAATATTTGACTTCTCTGAACAACAGGTATTGGCTTGGGCCTTAGCAATGCATGGCCAGGGAAAGGAGGGCATTGGCTTCTGGGTATGTAATAGGATGGTGGGAAAAGTGCCTGAACCTGAGGGAATTTGTAGTAAACGTGCCCAGAACTAAATCCAAAGTATGCACCAGTAAACACTCTGATTGCCACCACCTGTGCCAGCGTTCTTATCTCATGCATGAAATGCTTCATGCTAGCTTTCACTTGTTTGGTTTGGTCTTTATGTCCCGCTGACATAGGTGACTTTCATTTTTCCACCAGAAGAACTTTATCCAGGCAATTCACAGTGTCTAGGATGCATATTTTATTTTTTTTTTTAGCAATGAGATTTATTAATGCCTGTTTAGCTCTCCTCTAAGTCTAACATTAAGATGGGGCATTGCAGAATAAGTTTTCCCAGATAGCACGTGTGCATCTGGAGGCAAGACAGGGATATGAGGTAGTGCTGTAGGTAACCTAAGAAATACTGCAAAAGAAATGAAGGAAAACAAACAGGAAAAGGCAGCAGTTTTAATTGCATAGTTATGTATGCAGGCTAGAATTAAAGCCTTTTTTTTTTTCAGATGACTTAGTAGTACATGTATGTTTTTCCATGCGTTATGGTATATACTACATATAGCATTGACTTGCAAATGAGTGTCTTAGTTAATTCCAAAACTTTGGCTGCTCTGAAATACAATATTATGGGATTTGATACTTCAAAAACTGAGTTTGCAGTGTGGCTTACTCAAGTAGTGTGCTCAGTTTAAGTGTTGATTCTTCATTTCTTTTCTTAAGAACAGGTATCCTTAGGACGTAACCTTTAAGGAGCAATGTTGCTTGTGGACAGACCTAAATATTCATTGCTTTACAATGTAGAGTTTGTCAGGCAGAAACAATTGACGAAGAATTGGTTAGACTGATGTTGATCAGACAAAAGCTATTATGGTGTGGGTTTTACTGTAGAAAAAAGACATAGAGAATTTGTATGTTCTTTACAGTGCTATAGTATCTGCTTTGGCAAGCATCCTTGTTTTCATAACGACAGATGATTAATCTTGTTTCCTTCTTTGCTAGTTTTGAGTATCTTTAATTAAGCTGGTGCCCATTGATGTCTTACCATGATAACGTGTGTTAGGTTATGAGGTAATGGCTGTTCTGAAAAAATATAGCTGTGGCAGTGTTCAGGCATATTCAAAATAAATCACTGTGCACAAGCCTTCTGAAAGCTATCACGTTGCTGCCGAGTCAGTAAAGTGAAGACAGTGAATCTGTAAATCATTGGTTACAGATAAGAGAGGATGTAGATTTTAGGCGCTTCAGGATCTGCGAGAGCTCTGCTGTCTTTAAATGAGTCTTACTGAATTGCAGCTGTAGCTCCTCATTGCGGCTTGGGTAGAGCCAGCAGTAGGAGGACTGGGTGCAGAGGCAGCTGCCTGCAGAGGGAAGATGGTAGGTTTCAAACAAGATCTGTCTTTGGTGAATTGGGAATCCACCTGGGGAGGGTGAAAATGAAGGGGCCCCTAGAATCGAGAACACGTGGTGATTGCTCTTCCATTCTCCCTAGACTCAACCTTCTTTTCCTTCACTAGAGATTTCATATCAGTGCCTAGTGATGAATGCATTTCCTCCCAGAATGATGCCTTCTAGCAAGACTAATAATTAATATATCAAGTTGAATTGTGCAAGACGCTAAAAAAAACCCCCAAAACCAGTTCTACCATACCTTCTGTTTTTCTGCACACATGTATATACACATTCACACTATACAAATGCTTTGTCAGTAAACAGCTTGCTTCTCAGCAGTTCTAGCGTAAGTCCCCTGTCTCTTCGCAGTGCTGGTACTCCTGATTTTATATTTGATATAACCAAACCCAGGTGATCCCTCTGGGACATCGGGACAATGCCATGCTAGAATTTTATGGGCCATTTGAAGCAACATGTATGTAAAGCTACATAATAATTTGTGAACAGAACGTTATGTTGCATTGCCGCACCATGAACGGTCAGCAGGATACTTCAGTATTGTCAGGTTGATTTCCTTCATTCTTTCTTTCTTCTTTCTTTTTGTACTCTTTATTTGACATGAGTATGGTTTGCGCACACGCACACACACACAAAATCCTACCTCTGGGATGGTAACGTATTTATTTTTTATGCTGAGATGTTACGTGCAGACAGGTCAGCAGGCAGCAGTTTGAGTGCCGTGTATTTCAGAACTTCTGTCTTGGGTGTATCGTGGGAGGATGAGGCTTGGAGAAGGATTTGGATGGCAATAGGAGATACTCAGTGCAGGGGGACATCTGGTTTGGGAGGAATATGGCATGGAGGCAAGTTCATGTCATAGCTTTCCCCTTTTCCCCTTCTTTTCTGCCCATCTTCCTGCTTAAGCTGAAAAGTTGATGGAGGCCGAGGAGGCATTTGGCATGGCAGCATCCTCCTAATGATCGCTAGCCTAAGGTTTGAAGGTCTCTCTCCTTGCAGTACGTATCCCAAGAGGAGCAGGTTGTTGGGGGTCCTGCGAGCTCAGGATTTCTGAGAAGGGAGACTTTCCCCCACACAGCCCTCTGCAGAAGACTGTGGTCTCGAACCGTGTTTGTATCCTGCCTGCGTGTAGGTGACAGCTAAATGGAGGCCTCTTGCTATATTCTGTGTGTGTTTGGGCTGGGCCGCTGAATTAACAAAATAACCCATTTTTAGTCTGTGCCAGATGCTTTTAACTCCCGTTGTGGACAGCCTGGCCAATACACTTAGAAGTCCTAAATGGAGTTTGGTGTTCTTTGCAGACAACGGCTCTGCTGTGTAATTGTGATAGCACACAATTGAATACTGCTTTATATCAATTTGGGTAGCTCCTGGAAACTCTGTTTCCCTTAATAATTTTTAATAGTCTCAGGGTTTGTTTTTCCTGTGTTTTTCTTCCTGTGGTATTGGCAAAAGATAGGAAGAAAATGAGCTGGGACATAGGAATGCCTGTAAAAATTTCAGAGGGGAGGCGAGAGGTGACTCATTAGCAGGTCTTTCATCTGGGTTCGTGCTGGGTCATGGCGTCAAGGGTCAGGAAGTGAATGGGAATTCGTACACAGCTGATGTCTTGTATAATATTTCAGACGACTGTATTAATTGACAGCAGCTTAGCCTGGGAGCTTGGGCAGAGGTATTCAGCAGGCAGGCTGACGGGGAATCAGAGAGAAAATATAAATAGATAATGTATATATTATATATTACAAATATATACATACACACTTATATGTATTTATTTGTAATATATAATGTATACATTTACTTTTAATCTTTCTGTTTCCATTCTAGCACTTAGAAGCCTGATCTTAGATCTTGTTGAATACTCTCCTTGTTTCCCTTGTACTGTTCAAGCCATTTTGGTGGTGGAGGGAACAATATGAAGCACAGTGAAAAAACAGCCCTAGGGTTGCTCTTCCCGTAGAGGTCGGATCAAAGCGATGCTCTGCCTGGTTTGACTTATGGGAGCTGCTTGTCCAGAGCATGTTTTGGTAACTCCCCAGGGAGTGTTTGCAAAGGACTAGGTTGGCTTTTGGGCAGCAGTAGGTTGGCTTTTGGGCAAGAGCTCCTCTTTGCATCCAGACCTGGCACCTTTCAGAAGGGTGGATGGATGGCAGAGGTAAACACTCCACTTACAGCTCCAGGCAGGCCCTGGGATATCCTTACAGGTATCCCTGTACATTACGCAGGGATCCCTGAATGAGATTTCAGATCTCATTCCCCATTGCTGCAAGTTTTATAATGGCTTTCCTTCCATTCCCCTTGTGTACATGTCTAGGGTAGTCTTACTGCGCATGGGATACATCTTTTGTGAAGAAGGCACAGTGAAAATAAGGAATTCAGCATTTTCATAGAATCATATAATGTGTTGGGTTGGAAAGGACCTTTAAAGGTCATCTAGTCCAACCCCCCTGCAGTAAGCACTTTTCCAAGTGCCAGGCAATTTGGTGCTTTTCTGATGCTCCTAAGCCCCATGGTATTAGAAACACGGTTGTGACTGGAAGGTGATAGCCCTGATGTTTCTGCCCCGTAGCTCTTCACAGAATCACAGAATCGTAAGGGTTGGAAGGGACCTTCGGAGATCATCTAGTCCAACCCCCCTGCAGAGCACGGTCACCTAGAGCAGATTGGACAGGAATGCAGCCAGGTGGGTTTTGAATATCTCCAGAGAATGATATGTTCTTGTTCATGCACATTCATTTTTCCTGGCCACCTGAAGGGAGAAGGTGACCCAGCGGGCATGCAGACTACCAACAGTCTTTAGCTGCTGAAACGTCTTTGCTCGCCCAAGTTCTCCCATCAGTGTTAATCCAGTCGGCAGATGTTCAGATGGTTAGCACTCGTGAGTCCTATCATCACTGCATCTCTGAAGGGTTTAGTTGTCCCAGGCAATGTGAAGCTTGTCCTGAGGGATGCTTTTCCTTCTGGGAGCCAGCGGCACCTGCGCTACTGGCTTCAGCATTGTAGGTTTGTAATCTTAACAGAAGCAGGGGGGATCTACACCCACAACTTTCACAAAAATTAGGCGTATTAAAAATGCAGCTTTTTCTTCCTGGTTTTGGAGCTGTGCTAGAAAGTAATTACACATGGATTTATTTTTCCTTATCTCTTGGATTATCATCGTCTTCCTTCCTTCCTTCCTGGATGAATTTATCCAGTGTTCTGATTGCAGCTCTGTTTTTTTAATCGCCTCCTGTCTATAGGGCTTAAGATTTTGTATGTTTAACATAATTGAGCTGAGTATCCTGCAGCAATTGACAGTGAAGATAACTTTCCACTGATTGATGGGTTGGTTACAGTGAATCTTTTTGCAGTTGACTTCACTTTGGTTATTTGCTGTTTTGGTTACAGGCTGCTTTATTTTATTTGTCTGCTTGCATTTTATTTCATTTTTGCAGCTGAACCACATACTAACGTGACTTTGGAGAGGAGAAATGGAAACAACATTTTATGTTTTAAGAAACTTCCACAGAGATTCAGACAGCTGGTCAAAGATAAATCCAGAATGCAAACAGGGTCATGAATGTCTTAAAGAATGGCCATTTAAAATACCACAGCATCAAATATCTCTTTAGTCTCTTTCTTTGGAGAGGGTTTGGAATTTGATTGTAGGGTGTTGGTTATTTCTGGGCTCATGTAACAATTGCACAGAGAACAGGGAGGAAACAGGAAAAAAGAATTTTAGGTAGGTGTTTAAGGGAAAGTGGTATCTCATGATTTTAAAACAAACAAAAAATCCATAAGTTGCATGAGACTGTGTCCTGCAGGGGCTGATCATTAGAACTAGGAGGTCATCATCTTTCCAGAGCTAAACTGCTTTCTTCTGTGTCCATGGGTGTGTGGGGAGAGAGGGGTGAGTCTGGCATACTTAGGATGTGGTAGTTAAACTAGGAGTAATTCTTTTAAGGCTTTCCGTGAAGTAGGAGAAATTAAAATTTTTACTGAAACATCTTTAATTTTGTTATTAAGGGCAATTGTATTTTAGTGTGTGAGCTGGCTGACATTTACTCTGCACAAGTTTTAAAGCATTTTATATTGAAAATGTGTCGGCCTAAAGACTTATCCCAAAGCCTGAATCCTGTATGAGTCAGACAGTGCTATTTTGTTTTAGTCTGAGTATAGGTACTCTTTGTTAACAATAGAAGTATTTTCCCCTAATTATTACTGAAACAGGACATTTTTTAATATGAAATAGGTATCAACACAGCTTTACACCAGAATGATGGTGATGTGTGATATAAAACAGTTTGGGTTATTTCAGTGCAAGTGTCTTCAACCAGCCGCTATAGCACATTAATCAATTTTTGAAAAATAGGCCTTTTAGAAGTTGTATAGACAAGCCCTGACTGCTTGCCTGCAGAAAGAAAGATGATAAATTAGTTTAAATATTAAACACCAGTTGAGGTGATTAATTTTTAATGAAGACAATGAAAAACTGGTTTTGCTTGTATTCCCTGGAACACCCTTTCAAAAGCTTTGCTTTTCCAAAATTGTTTTTTTTCCTATGTGTGTGGCACAGGATGTGACTTGGTTCACAGCGGGTGGGTTCATTAGTTGCCATTTCTGGTATAATATCCAGCTGTGGAAAGCTTATAAATATTGGTATTTAGGTCATCTTAATTAGGCCTCGAAATGAAGATTTAAGATAAAGTGGAATAATTGCACATACTTCATTGCGGCTGAGCTTCTTCAGTGAAGAGAAGGTGCGATTCCCGGGCAGCGTGAACTGATTTCAGCAGAGTTGTTGCAAATCCACCTCACCGGTGCTCCTGTGATTGTGCAGGGAGCTGAACCGGTTAAACCCAATGATTTTGGGGAGAGGTGAAAGATGTGGCAGTTCTCAGCGGGGTCGGGTGCTGGAGTCTGGGTGTCCTCGCTCTCGCTGCTGCTGATGCCAGCACAGAGGGAGGGATTGGGCTGGGCAGCCCCCATTTATATCACTGGAGGCTTCTGAGTGACCCGTGCTTCTTCATTGCTGGTGATTTAGGGGAGGGGTTTCATCTGCTTGCTTCCTTCCTTGATGAATTTATCCAGAGTCACGCTTATATTCGCACCAGTTGAGAGGGAGCTCAGGTATCAGTGCTCCTCTCCCAAGCTTGGGTGAGCAAAGAGCTTCCCCCCCTGCTTCTTTGTGAAGACTCACTTGCTGTGTTAGGTTCCCAAAACAGTGCAAAATCACTGCCAGCGAAAATCGGTGTGAAGTCTTTTGTGCCAAGAGGGGTGGCAGCGATTCCCATCCAGCCTGCGTTGCATTCAAGGTTAGCAAGAAAAAAACAGGAGGCAGCATCCCTGGCGCTGGGTTTAAGAAGCAGCGACCAGCAAGGGGATGCCAGAGGAATTTGAACAGTCTGCTGGCAACTGGATGGCCAGTGTTTAAAGCTGCCCTGGAGCTGATGAAATGTACATGCGTGTAGTTCTGCCAGCCAATGCATCTGCCTTAATAACAGATGGAAACGTAGGACGTGCAATCTTCAGACCCATCTCTGCCAAGCCATTGGCAATGAGGTGTAGGGTGGTGGGTAACTTCGGCCAAGGAGAGGCTTGGGGGAGGTTGCGGTGGTGGCTCAAATGTGCATTGAGTGTTGTACAAGCACCTTACGGCATCTAACAGGCATCTAGGGGAAATCCTGTGTTACTAGTTTGATAAATTTAATACCAAGAAGGTGTCAAGGTTGTACTGTTGTTTTGCTCTCTTGGACTAACAACACGCGAAATATGCTTTTGGTGTTGTAACACCACAAGATGGGAGGGTACCGTCATTTAAGTGTGTTATTAAGCTAATGACACATAAAGAGGTATTAAAAAGCAGCAGCTGTCATCTGCTATATCGGTGGTGCTTGTAGTTGAAACTTCCAACTTTTGCTTATGGACCAACGTAACTCAAAATGGAGGGGGAGCTCCTCCTGATCTGGATTTCTCCCTCTGAGAACATCTCTGTGTCCTCTGACTGTGGATGGAGCTGAGGGAGCGCCCATGGGCGCAGAAGGCAGATATTTGGTCTCTTCTTCCTTGGCCGCGCCAGCAAGTTCAGCACACCCTAAAACGCAGACTTCTTTATTTTTTCTTAGCATTTTGAAGGTGTATCCTATCTCGTACCAGATCTTCTTAAATTCTAGTTTAGACAAAGCCTGAGGGGATTTAGGTTTACATATTTTCCTAAGAGGATTACGCTTCTCACTTAGTTGCTCTATAAATTGTTTGAGGTTTTTTTTATGATTTTCTAACTACACGAAAAGCCGCGTACGTATTCAAACTGTCCTGAAATGTGTTGTCTGGGGGTTAGCGATAGAAATCTGGTGTTTGGACTAGTAGTGAACTGAATCACTGAACCTCAGGGTTGTTTTGAACTGAAAAACATTTTGGTAATCAGATTTGCAGCGCGGCTGCAGGAACAGTTGTAGCAGCACAACTGGAGGGGCTAGCAAATTGCAAGAAGGATTAGAAACTGCTTACACTGGCATCAGAGGAAACAATTTATTGTGAAAATACAGCCCGGGAATAAATTAATGAGCGCCCTTCCAAGCGCGGGGGGGTGCTCATAACATACCGAGATTCTGTAAACTCTTTACTTGCAGATCAAGGGGGTAAGGCGGCTCAGTGGGAAGGATATTAAGGTAATTGGGGAAAAAATAGTGGTAGTCTATGAGGACTTTTATCATTTAAGTTCAGACCATAGACGTCAGCAACAGCCCCAAGGAGCAATGGGTGCTGACATTCCCCGGGCTAGCCGCGTGCTGTGGCACAGCACCTTCGCTCAACTGGCTGTCGCAGCTGCTAAACACCCACCGACGGGGTTGTTCTGATGATTGCCAGCTTAGTTTTTCATTATGTGCCTGTGGGTGGGCTGTATCTTTCTTATATACTTATTTTTTGTATTTACAGTGCTTTTTGGAGGGCTGGGTGCAGCTCCTGGTTTTGTGCTGCCATTGGGGTGTTTGGAGGTTGTGCAGCAGCAGCTGCTGCGAAAACCAAGCCTGTGCTGGGGGCTCTTCCCTGCTCACTAGGACAATCAGAAAACTTGAAATGCTAAAGTTTCCTTACTTTATTTCACTGAAGGTGGAGGAGGGATCCGACTCAACCGTAGAAAACAGGTTTAAAACAGGAGTAAACTCATCTGGGCTGAGCTCCCTTTTAAACTGCTGGTTTGTACCCGGGGCTGCTGGCTCCGTCATCCTTCATCTCTCTTCAGTCACTCCTCAGAGGACTGATGAGATGGACATCACTGAGAAACGAGTGGCATTTATTTGATGAAAAGGGCAAGGGGCAGAGAGAAGTGTCCCCTGCAGCAGTGTGAAAGACGGGCAGTCTCTGTAGATCTACGTCTGCATTATTTTAGCAAAGAACTCTACTTGTAGCATCGCAAGCGCCACCACAGCAGATGTGGGGCTGGTGTTAGGTGAGTGTTAAACCCTTGAAGGAAGGAAAACCTGAAAGCACAAAGCAAGGAGGAGCTGTTGGGAAGTTTCAGCTTGTGCTTTGCTATAGAAGCTTGTACCGAGTATGCTTTGCTTCTGGTTGGGATCAAATTGACTTAGTAAAATAAGCAGAACAGGACAAAATGGAGTAATATCCAAAGTTACAGCTCAGTTAGTGAAAGGCACTTCGTGAGCTTTACTAAATAACATCTCTGAGGACTTTCTTGTGCCTTCTAATCCCCGGTGATCTTTTGTGTTCTGTTTTCTCTGCAGACGTCGTCTGATCTCTCAGCGATCTTCTCTGGAGACTCTGGAGGACATCGAGGAAAATGCCCCACTGCGGAGGTCATTTTATTTACTCTCTCTCTGGTTACTTGTCTGTACGGCATGTGCACGGACAGACTTGCTGTCCCTGCGCCTGTTGGAAAGTAGCTGGGTGTTCACCTTAAGATGTTCTTCACAGTGGGTAGAGTGAAACCTCACGCACCACTGCAAGGTGGTAGGTGACATGAACTACATGTTCCCTGGCTTTAGGTTCTTAAATAAAAAAGTCAGTATTTAAATAAAATCTCAGGAAATAAAAAGTCAGATTTGATTAATAGAGCAGTTTAGTTGTCACTAACAGGAATGACTAGCCTCTGACATAGTACCTTTATAAAGTAAGTACATCTGGCTTAAAGAAGTAAGCGTTTGAAGGCTAGTATTTGTAGTATTCTCATTTTTTATGGATTTTCATAATTTATTCTCTCAGCACAAGCAGTCTTATTTTGGTAACCAGTGTTACTGTCTTTCTGCGTTGGCTGGTAGGTTTGTGACTGCTACCTCACTAATAAATCTGCCCCCATCCTTTTTATATTGTCAGCTTCAGTGTGGTTTTATTTCTGCGTCCAGGAGACCACAGCTTCTCTGGGGACCGCGGTAATTAGTCACTAGGCAATCCTCTGGGGCGATGGAAAATGGAGCAACTGCTTAACAGTTCAGAAAGGAGCTTCTCGGTAATCTGACCGGTGTGCGGTATGCTTCCAGGTCAGCTGTTCAGCAAGGCAGCAGCTTAATTTTGGGCGTCTCTTTATCTTGGGACCTATAATTCAGCTGGTTTATATTGATATTTAGCCTATAGCCTTGTTTATCCACGTGCAGATCGGCTGTCTCTCCCCACCTCGAAGCAAAGACTTAATAGCAGAGGCTGTACCAACTGGCCTATTACCAAGGCTTGATTATTTTTACCAAGCTTATTCTTGAACGCTTACTGGCAGGTTATGAGGCGTTCTTATACATGATTCAAACGTATAATTGGCAAAAGATATAAACAAAGTATAGTTTGCGAGGCAGTATTTTTACTTGCTGATTTGCACAGTTATTGGTAGAACCTCTCTCTTGGTGGTATTTTCCCGTGAAGAAGCTAACAAGGCTAATTGCAACCACGGGGTGAGAGAATCTCGAGGATTTTACAAACAGGAGTAGGCAGAAATGGCAAAGTGATGGGGTTCCCCCCTGCTCCGCGGTGTGCCCCTGCAGGGTGGTGGCATTTGGGTACAGGCAGTCTCTGGTGGCTTGGGACCAGTGGTCCGTGGTTTCAGTCCAAAAAGAAGGACCTCTCGGGTTTGGGAAGCTGCTGAACTCTGCCTATGGATAAGAAAGGATGGGGAAAATAAGTTATGGAGGCTCAGCACAGAGGGACTGTGCTGATCCTGTGTGCGCCGGCAGAGGATGCTTATCCCTTAGAGCTCCCACAGAGGATGCAGCATCTGTGGTCCAGCAGCCCTGGCCACGCAGCGAGCGCAGGGGTTCTCTGCGGTGCCTGCGCGCCGTGCCTTGCAGGAGAACAGCACTGAGATGAAACAGAGAAAGCTTTCACATGGGTTGTGGTTTCAGCTGATTAAAAAGAGCAAGGCTGGAAGGGCGGGGATGTTGCTGTTTGTCTCATCTCTCCTCCCTCTGGCAATTTCTTTCTCTAACCGCAATTTAAAAAGTGCGTTCAGATATAAAATAGATTTAAGAATTAATGTTTTGAAGAATGATTTAATTTTTTTTTTCCTGAGGTAATTTATTTTATTTTCGGTTGTTTTGTATGCTGTCGGGAACATGAAAAGTAATATTTAGAGTTGAAAGCAAGTAGGAATTATCCTTGCAAATGAGAGATTTTAAATCTTTCTAAAATTAAAACAAAAAAGAACTTTCCCCAATAGCTCCTTTTCAATAGCTGAGGAGGATATAAAAGTGTGGGTGTTGGTGTGAGGGGGGAAATCACATATTTACCAGGTTTTGTTTTAGTTTAATGTTTTTTTTTTTCCTCTGAAAGCTTGGGCTAAGCTGTCACGGTAGATTACAGGAAGTTTTATTTTGCTGAGATTTTTTTATGATGTGTTTTTTTGCATGAAGGGAGGGGTGGTGGTGCCTTTTCTTCTTATTATTTTAAATATTTTTTTTTATTTGAGCTGTCGCATTTCCAGACTTATTGTCTTTATTGTTCTTGCTGATTCCTAACACAGGGTGACTTGAATCATTTGTCTTGTCTTTCCTTCCTGCCTTTGTGTAGACTTCTTGGCCATACAGCAGGGAACTGAGTACTTTTTTTTTTTTTTTCTCCCCCCACCCCGCAACTGATTTATGTTTCAGATGTCGGACACTCTCAGGATCACCCAGACCAAAGAACTTTAAGAAGGTTCATTTTATCAAGAACATGCGGCAACACGATACCAGAAACGGCAGGTACTGTGCATCCAAAGGCTGCTTCTGCAAAGGCAATCCGTGGGGCGTGAGGGAAAGGGCAGGGTCAGCATCACCATGCAAGAACACAGCGTGCCATTGCCACTTACCACATACATAGTCATGGCCTTTAAAATAGTCTGTGAAGGTGCGGGCTGCACTGCACGCTCCTTCCTCGAGTGAAGTACGAGTCAATGGAAGTGCTAGCCCGTAGATTTTTAAGACCTGAGTCTGAGTCTCCTTAATACAAATAACCTGCGTAAAAGGGAAATCCGTGGTGCTGTCGGAGTAAACTAGGCATAATCGGGTTGCGTTTTCGTCGAGGGTAGTGCCAGGCGCTAAGTGTGAGAGGGGCAGATGGCAGAACCTGCCTGGAAACAAGTTTAGCAACATCTGAATGCGATTTCAACGTCTGTTAGTGGGCACAAAGTGCTGGTTGGTAAAGGCGCAGCTGGGGGTGGCTGTGGCAAGGTGAGGAGTGGGATGCTTGTTTTCAGGGCAGAGGCAGGCAGAGGGGCTCTCGGCGGTGTGTGAGGGGCGCACACCCCGAGCTGGGATGCACACTGCCCAGAGGGCAGCCACAGGCACCGATGGCACCTGTACAGCAGAGGTCGGATGGGCCTTCCCTTACTGCAAAGGCACAGTGCTGTCGTCGTGTTCCCATCAGCAGAATAGGTTCTTCATTGCAGTATCATCCAGCTCAGAAGTGAAACTAGCTCCTGCCTGCTTATGAAAAAGACACCTGCCCTCTCTGGGTTTTTTTCCCAAGACAATTTCCCCATGATGCTATTTCCAAACCTGAATAAGTTTGAAATAGGACTACCTGAACAGGTTGCATATAGACTAAACTGTCCCACGGAGAGTTGACCCTTGCCCATGCCTGTTCTCATACAACTGCCGTGGGTGAGAACCACGTGTGTCCCTGTGGACCGATTTGTGCACGTATCCTGTGGTTTCCATCAAACATGGGACCAGATCAATAGAATTTCTGACACTGCATTGAACCACAGGTTTTATGAATTGAATTCTGGTAGGTGTTACTTGGCTCAAGCAAAATTTTCCTGGCATTAATCTCACACGTACAATTAAATGCAGTGAAAGGTAGTAATCAACATAAATATTGCAGAAGGTGGCTCTGAGAGACAACGGCTTTTTAGAAACAGCTTTTGTAACAAACAGCCGCATGCAGAACTGTTGACTTGCCTATTGTCTGACTAGCAGCTGATTATTGTCTTTACAACAAATACATGTGGAATCAAGCGCTGAAAAGCAGCCCTCTAATTTTAGTCTGTTTTGTGCATAAATAGATGTATGCTCTGGGAATTTCTTACAGCAAAAAATACTTATTCATAAGGTATTATGCAAATTCCACAGAGTAATTTCTGAGATCTGTGCACAAAATACATGCATAAACTTGATAGTAACATTACCTGTGAAAAAGGAAATAAATATTTGATTTGTAAACTCTTTTATTCTTCAAAGAAGTATTTGTAGGATATATGCAGCATTTTATCTTAATTCATAGATCAGTCATTACATCTGATAATATAACTGAATATTTTTCTCGCTAAGAAAACAGTGAGTAAGCTTCTGCTGTTCAACTGGCTTCTTATCTTTATCAGCAGACACGGTTTTCCAGAATATTTCCATTATCATAATAGAGATCTCTTTATCTAGAATACAGAGACAATAAGAATAAGATACAGAGTTTTGGAAATGCTTTTCATCCTATGGACAAAGAGCCACAGCGATATTAGCTAAAAATAAAATGCAAAGTCAACAGTTCGTGTCACCCCTAAGGCCGGCTAAGTCTAGCAGTAAGTAATCTGAGCACATACCCTGGTTTTCCGAGGGGTCTGGATGTTTTTGCAGTCACAGAAGTGAATAGGCATTCTGGATTAAAAGGATCTCGGGAAAGTCAGGTGGATCTGCTTTATGTGCTCATCCTAAAATAATAGTGTTTCTGAGTACCTTAAGACCTTTAAAGCAGGTGTCCTCCCTGGTTCCCTGTGACATGGAGGAGCACGGGTATTGCAATGCATAGAAAACCTTCCTGGGGCTCCTTTCTGTGCCCAGGACCTCATCCCATGTGGCTAATGCCGGGTTGTGCAGGACACAGGCACTGAGCCAGGCTGGAGTCGGGCTCCCTGAGCTCTCTCCGAAACCCCTGACCCTTCTGTCACAGAACGTCAGCTTTCCGCTTAACTTGAGGAACCCATCTTTGAAAACATCTACAGAGAATGTGTTTTTGAGTGGTGAATTAATAGCTGGGCTTTAAATAGGTAATTTCAGCTTTCGGTAATTGTTTCAGTGGCGTGTGACTGTGAGCGTCACAGCAAAGAGAACTGCGGTGTGGATGATAGCTCGGGGCTCCTTTCTCTGGTACCCGCCTTTATTTGTGGCTCTCAACTTGTGAAGTGAGGTGTCCTTGTCCTGCGGCACTGCGAGCCCTTCCCCTCTCAGCCCCGGGGGTGGCACACGCTGAGCAGTGATGCTCTGAGTCCAGCCTTTGGCCGTCCAGTGGCAAGGCAGGACCGGCTGTGGTTAAAGTAAGAGTTCAGCTATCTCAGCACAGAGAAAAAACAGACCGCAGCTTATCAGCCAGTCCTTGTAAAGCTTCCTGTCGATGGTTCTGTGCACTGGTTAAACCGGTTTCTTTGGATTTGTAGGACGTGGCTTATTAAAGGAGCTGGAAAATTAAGTTTCCTAGGCTTTATTATCCAAGCAGGCTTGTAAAACAGCACAAAACAAATTTTCCCGTTAAAAGACAAAGACAAGTCAACCCTAACATAAAATTAGCACAGGGTGCCACCAGCATGTGGTTTCACCCACTTTACTCAGCAGGTTTATTGGTTCCATAAACCGTGAAGCATAAGATTTCCTATCTGGCAGAAACAGGCCGCCAAAACAGCAACCTGAGCCAGCTGAACAAACAATTCGTGGTGAGAATGGGACAGGAACGTTTCTAGAGTCAACCTATATAGCAGATAGAAAAGCAGTGAAACAATGCTTCTCTGCTACCCCCATGCCATTGCTTTCTCAATTTTTTTAGCAGTATACAGATCTAAGGCAAGGCCAAACACCACCCATAGGCTGTGAAAGGTCTCTTTTGCTGCCCTTTTAATTGTGGAAACGCACACACATGCACTCCAAGAGGCTGACTATTCGCAGCGTCCTCCCAGTTCATAATTACCCTCGACCACCTTCCAATAGCCTCAGCTTGAACCTGGGAGACTCCAGAATGATGGGTGCTACCCAGACAGCATCCGTGGTTTTGTCTGTTCACCTTTGCGTGCAGGACAGCACAGCCCTGGTAGTCAAACATCACCAGTCAGGTAGGAGAAAAGAGGCTACAGTATTCCGCGTGTATATGGGACATGTGATGTATATCATATTCCCTGACCGCAGCCTTTTTTGGTGCAACACAATCAAACCTAGACAGACACTAAAGAAAACAAACATTCTTCTTCTTCAAGTCAAGCGAATTACTGATTCTGTTGAGAGCCGCGTGCTCAGTACGTTTTTGGAGTTTCATAGCATACACCTCGTTAAAGAAATTGGAAGATTAGCTTTTACAGTCTCAGACAGTTGCGCATTGTCAGAGCTCTCTTGCCAAATAATGGTTGCTCTGAACCATAGTAATTAGTACAACTTCTTGGTGAAATGTGAGAATTAGAGAGTGAAAACCTTTTCATGAAGTAATTTTAAACATGTCTAGGTGGCACAATGGCAATCAGGGCACGTAAACCCACTCTGACTCAAGCTGCTTCTGATGTTGGAAATAGCTCATTCAGAGCTGCGCAGGATCATAGACGCCCTTTGTTGAAGAGTTGAAATCCAGGGAAATCCTTTTCTCCCATAAACAGCAATTCAATTTTCTTGAAAAGCAATGGGCTTCCGCCACACCTTCTTCTCCAAAGCATACTTTGTGAGAGGTATCTGGACTTTCTGCTCCAGCAAACCATTGCAGGCCCTCAGAATTTTTTTGTTTTCCATGCATATCGTCAGACCTCTAAAATAAATGACATTTTATCCCTCCGTGATGACCTTCTGACCGCTGCCCTCCCTGCTTCTCTTTCATTCCTAAGCTCCTAAGGCTGTTTTGCACCAGCCCCCTCCAGCAGCTCTGCAGATGAGGTTTTGTGGCATCCTGGCAGTGGAGGCCGTGGCTCCTGTCCTGCTCTGCGTGGGAGATCTTTATGTAAAGAGGGTCCCCTGGTTTATGGAAGGAGAGGCAATACTTGGGTCCCAAGGGAAAGAAATCTGAAAAAAAACCCTAGAGACTGGGCTGGTGCTTTTTATTTCCTTTCTGGTCTGATTTTCTTCTGATACACACAGCAAGATTTCTGTGGTAACTTCCCACTGTTGTCTTGGCTTGTGAACATGGAAGCACCAGTTTGTTTTTCTTTCAATATTAAGAATTGGGGTGGTTTTTTAGGGAGGTGTAGGGCGTTGGTAAAAGAGCTGTGTTTCCAGAAGCAACCAGAGGGAGTGGGGGGCATGCGCTTAGTGGGTACCGTGGTTCTCCGAATTCAAAGATGCTTTCTGATGTCAGCCTCGAAATCTGTGCCAAGTTTCATACATCAGCAAACAAGGCTTCCAGTGAACAAGCAAGCTGTTGTGAGTAGCAACCATTCAGCAATAAGCAGTGGCAAGCACAAAATTAATCATATGCCAGGTTTTTTTGCTTGCGGATTGCCTTTCTCACATGTGAAAAATGATTCCCCCGTGCTCTGTAACTTACTGCTGCACTATGAGACCATCTTATAGGATCTGAGATACTTACCATAGGCAAAGGGTGCTATAGCATTCAGACAAACAATGAGATCATACTTTATCTGCTGCAGGAGAACTTCCTAATGCTGTGTGCATGTTTATTATTAGAAGCCCTCCTTTATTAAAGGTTAAATGCTACTTTGCTTTTAAATATGCTTTTAAGGAAGAAAAAAAGGATTGCTGTAACAGAATGATCCAGGAGAAGGAAAATTGATCATTCTGCATTTTTCCAAGCATTGCATGCAGGAGCTCTCTTGGGGATCTAAACCTTTTCCAAGAATGATGACTAAGCTTCAGTCCCTTAAGGAAATAGTGTTTTAAAAACAGTGTAACTGGTACGAGATTTATAGGTGCATATGGTGGTTTTTTGGACAGTAAAGAGCAAAACAGCTTGCTAGGGTTTGTTGTCCAACTTTGACCAGCGTAGGACAAAAGATGAGAAATTCAGGTGGATCTGTGGCACGCAATGTCAGAAAAATCAATGTTGGAGAGCACACCAAGGAAGTACAATAGCCCTGAGAACCAACCTAGCAGTAGGTCCTAGCATTTGGACCACAGCTGGAGATTTTTAAAAAGGTAAAAGATCAGTAAATTCTAACACTAATCAGATTAGAAGATGGCACAAATTGCCATCACCATGTCTTAGAGGAATTTGAAGGGATGCAGCCTGTTGGCCAACTTTAGAGGGAAGAAGGGTTTTCGTAGTGTACATTGTACATTTGTACAATTGTCGGTGTCCTGAAGGTAATAAGGAAAGAGGGTATATTTATAAACAGTTATTTATTGGCATTTGATCTTGATCAAGCTTCTTTTGGCTTCTTGCCAATCTGCATCTCCCAAAACTATAATAACGTAGGTGTTGGCAGTCCACGCAGTTTTATGGAAAGTGGGTCTTGACCTCAAGGTGGTTTTGATGTTGCTTAATGCTATGTCAGAGCTTGATGGCTAAAGGTAATAGTGTGGCTGTAAAACAGATGGGTTGCTCTAAAGTATTTGGTTTAATGCCACACAGTGACTTTGCAGATGATGCAGAGATTTGGAGACTGGTTAAAAATAAAAGGCTCTTGCTGTAAGAGTGGCCTGGATTCTGAGATAAGCTCTGTGCAGGCAGATAATGTGTGCTTTCATGTAGCCAAATTTTGAGCTTCCTGCCTGTAAGGAATGAAGGCAAGCCATGCTTACAGGAGGGATTCATCCGCGACAATTAGTGACTGAGATAGACATGTCGCTGGAGGAGAAGGACTGAGGAGCTGTGGGGTCAGTCACACCTGAGCGTCAACGCAACATCATAACCAAGAGGGCTGATGTGATTTCTGAGCACAGAGGATGGCGGGTCATCAGGGCTAGACACTGATCTTAAAGGTAAAAGCCGTGTGACGTGTATAAAAGATGTGACGTGTATATCTGCCACCTGTGCAAGTCCTGAGGCCAGTGATTCTGCCCAGAGACCAAGAAGGGTGATGGGGAAAAACTGGAGAAGACTCAAGGAGGAACCTGGAAAGCAGTGAAAGGATCCGAAAGCTTATGATAATAGCAAACTTTGACTTCATCCATGAATCAGGCTATTTCAGGAACAGGAAGCTGAAAATGAAAGGAGTCCTTTGGTTTAGCAGAGAAAGGTCACGCTGGAAATTCTTGTCCGATAAATGCAGACTCCAGGTCAGCCACAGAGTTGTGGTGTGCTTCACAGGTGGTTGCTGGTGTCTGTCACCTGGTTTGCTGCTGGATTTGTCTGTTTAGTTTCAGCCATAGTGGTGAGTTGCCAGGGCGGCTCCTTCCCTCTCTGGGTGGACTCCTTTCACTAGGACTCCTTTCTCTAGAAAAACATCTATCCTGGATTCCAAGTAACGTATTCAAGATAGTCTTCCTAGAAAGTCTGTAGAGGGGATGGGACTGCACTACTCATTTGCTGTGTAATGTATGGCACAGGCTTCAGCACTTCTGTAAAGACTCAGTAGCGCGATACCCTACCTGTGAGATAAAAAAGAGGAGGGAAAAATCATCCGTGATGGAAGATTTATGATTATGAATTCCTCAACGGTAACATCTCTTGCTTTGCTTATTGTGGTGGGATTTTTAAATTTTAGTCTTTGATTTCTTTTATTTTCTTTTATATTTTAGAATAGTGCTTATCAGCAGCAGAAGATCCTTCTGTAGCATATTTTCAGTGCTGCCATATCGAGACTGTACCCAAGTCGGGTATGTATATTTATACATGTACTACATAGTCTTTCTGGACCTGCATGTAGACCTGATAACGCACAACAGCATGATGGAGGCTAATGCTTTTACATATCTGCTCTGAGAAGAGATAAATGCACTTAGATATATTTGCCTTGTGGAACATTACCAGGTTAAAACTACAGCTCTCAGTCCCCAGCTTATTTATATGTGTTGTGGTATCTTTGATTATTAAACTGGAGAAGACTACCCCCCTGAAATCAATGTTCTTGAAAAATGCTCTGGTTTTATTGTTTCTTCTGACTTCACTCATCTTTGACAAAACAAGTACTTTAGACAGGACAACTTTTATTTCATAAGCAGTGTTAGCTTTCTCATTCTCCCACGCGAACATGGTGCTACTGTATCTAGATTTCCAGAACTATAGAGAAATATTTGGATTTAAACATAATACCTTTTCATTGTATGTTTATCCATTAGTCAGATCATTCAGTCAGTGGAAACAGATTATTTTGGCCATAATACCATACAGGTTCTTAGCTGATGTAAGCAATGTCCGTGGAGCTGCCTTGCGTCTCGTGACATGCTGAGACACTAGAGCCCTGATAGAAAAGTTTATTCAGATTGAAGCAGTTTGCCAAAGACTGAGAATGCTTCTTGCTCTTCCACCAAAACTGCAGAAGTGGAAGAAACTGGATTTGGCTAGGAGACGTTGGCTGGCGGGCTCTGGGCACAGCTTGCTGGGTGCCTTCAGAGGTGCAGTGCAAGGGTGGGAAGGGCAGGGCTGATCAGCAGAAGGAGCACAGGGTGGCCACTGTGGCCACTCACTAGAGAGCTGAGAGTTGCCTGTAGTTGGGGTCAGCTCAGCACCTGCAGGGCACAAAATCTGTGGGAAATATTCAGCTGATACACTGAGGTGGGTTTGAAAGACCCAGAAATCGTCCAGAGTCAACTTTATCCAGTGCATAAAGGATGAATTTGGCTCCTGTTTTTCAGCCATCTCTTTAATTCTGGAGAATGATTTGCCACAAACCACTTGTGCATCAGGAATTCAAAACAAAAGGAGATTATTTTTAATGCACAAAGGAAAGGAGGCACCTTTGTAGGAGAGCTGACTTGCTCTCCTGTCTCTTACAGTAATTTTTTTCCCTTAATTAAACTGGGATGACACATCAGGCAAATTCTTGACAGACTGGTAGCTTTGTTCGTTCTTCTTGGGTACACTGTCATTCATTCATGGTCATTCGCTGTGGAAATTGCCTCTTTATTGAAAATTGAATGTATTTTGAAATAGTGATGACTGGTTATACCTTCTAAATTACAGCAGTAATGAGCCCAGCTGCAAACCTAAATATTATTTCAGCATGTAATGTCTTGTACCATGCTTGCGCAGCAAGAAGAGCATGGGATGAGAAGGTAGCAAGTGCCAGTACAAAACAATCCAGCCCTGTTCCTTCCGCTAAAGAGCTGAGATTTTAAAAAAATGCCCTCTGTCTTTCTTCCAGAGCATCAGAGGAAGAGACAAACAATTCAGTGGCACCTCCTTCCAGGAACAGCTGGTGCAAAGAACAGATGAGGCAGTATAGCATAAACTGTAGGCACTCTGTTCAGGCTGCACAGTGCTTGCTTACTTCGTTGCACATTTTGGATGTGTGGTGGGAGCGGGGAGAGACACTGGTGCTCTCTTGAAATACTGTAGTGACAGCATCCTTTAGCTTTGCTATCTCTGAATCTCTGGATTGCTGATGTTTGTCCCTGGGCAAGATGTCCTACCTGATTTATGTTCTGCAAACATTGCTGAATAGCTTAGGAAAAGAAAGGAATCATTGCAGGGAACCTTGGGTGCATCTGCCATGAGACTGGAGTAAACCCTGGCAGGAGTGGGGTGAACATGGATGCAGGGGGGACTATTCCATGTGAGAGGAGCACGTGGTGGAGCTGCTGCTGCTTCTCCACCTCTGCTCCGGCTCGCGGGCGCTGTGGCCAGTGAGGACACAGCTGTGTTTTGGGGAGGCTGCCAGGCCTCAGTATGTTGTGGGCAGCACAGAAGAGCTCTACTGTATCGATGCTGGCAGCTAAACTGTGCTAACGGAGCCACTTAAAAAAAAATCTGAAAGGCAGTTCCTGCAGACGCAGCTAGGTTCTGCATACTTGGTCAGGGTGGATGGGGCAGCATCGCCCCTTACCAATGGCGTGCAACCAGTGTACTCTAGGCTGTGGCCCTTCGTTGCCCACCTTCCATACCGAGGTCAGCTACAACAGCAAGAACCCTCCTCAAGCCCCCAAACTGTGTTTTCAAGTGGTTGTACAAATGGAAACGGAGGTGTAGGGGGGGTGGGGAGGAGTGCCATGGAAGTACATGAGAGGGTGAAGTTTGAGCTGTCCCCTGGAATATGTTTCCCAAATCCCCCGTTCCCAGCAGCTGCCAGCTCACCAGAGTGCAGCTGGCAGCAGGCTTTTGGAGGGAACGGTACTCCAGAGCGGTGCAGAGGCTGCCGGGCATGATGGTAGGTTTTGCTGCCTGCAGTTTCAGAAGGCCGATCTGGTGGTACTTGCTAGGGCTGAGAAGGAAGGACACCATGTGCTGGGAAGATTACTTTCTCTAGTTTTCTCTATTACACTGAAGAGAAGCAAAAACTACAAAGCAGAGTGTGACATGATGGGGAGAAAAAAGTCATGAAAAGAAGTAATCACTAGAATTTTCTGTCCTCAAAATTTTGTCCATTCCTTGTATTTGATGGAAACCTAATGCTTTAGCTTATAGTGCTTTTGTGCAAGGGAAGAGGGGAGAATTAAAACTAAATTGACAAAGGTTTTGATGTGTGTTTTCTCCTCTTGGAGTCACTCAGAGGCAGGTACTTTTGTGGGTCTGGACCATAAATTCTCTTCTCTGGGTCTGGCTACATTAAGGTTGCCGGCATCTTTGCTGGTGGCGTGAAGATAGGCACGGCTTCACCTGTTTCCATGGCCAAGAGTAGGGTAATGGGCAGGACTGGAGCTTGCTTTTCTTCCCCCATCTAGACCAGCGGAGCATCTGTGAGAGCAGACATAGCCAGGTGAAAGCCATGTAAGGATGGCTATACCGCAAGTCAGGAGCTGAAAGGCACGCTGAGCACCTCTCCTGCTGGCTTCCCTTGGCCCCCAGCATCCTACGATGCCACAGCCCAAAGTCATCAGACCCCATTCAGGGTTTAGTGGTGGCCAAGGGCAGTGATGAGAGGGTTGCCCTGTCCTGAGAGCACTGTAACAGTGTTATTGCCTCTGTTATTAAATTAACAGACACACACGCAAACTCTCGTCATCATTGCAGGCTGATCTGCAGATCTGCAGCACCAACATCATCCAGCAACACTGATAATGTTGTGAAGTACAAAGTCATTGGGTGATGCCAAGGTTAGAGGTGAGACAGTTCAAGTGCTAGTGCTGGTACTAGAGGATCGGTTGTGCGGTTGTTACTCCTTTTTTCAATGTATTGGAAATCTTCATGGCTAAAGGGTATTCATGATCTGAATTTTTCTGCTGAACAAAATCTTGCTCACCTGTGAAACATGCATGCTGTTACCACATAGAGATTTTGCAGTAAGGTTTACAAACAAAACACATACATGAGGAGATGCAGCAGTGACTACTGAACCTTTTTTACCGTTGTGGAGAGATACCTGTGCTTTATAAAAATTGTTTCTCTCTCCTTTCTCACCACTCACTGATGTTATACTATGGATCACATTGACACCCCAGTATTCTTCAATAATACCTACAAATTTGAAGCATCATACGTCATGTTATGCTAATACTATTCTTCAAGTTCCTGTTCCTCTTTCTTATTTAAATATAATACTCCAAGAGATGAAAGAGCTACTTTGTGAAGGATATCGAGACTGGATTTCTGGCTCAGCATCCACTCTGTATCTTTCTTGCAGGAGATGAGAATCAATCCCCATCTATCTCTGCAGATGGGCAGAAAACGGGAGGTAATGACGGTGGTGAGAGGTGTGCCTGGTGCAGCCCCTGAGCTGCTGTGGCGCACACCTCCTTTGTCAAAGGTTGTCACAGTGGAAGCTCGCGGCAAGTGGAGTTGGGCCTTGGTGCCGTTCCTCTTCCAGGACAGGAGATGCCTCGAATCACTAGCAAATAGCTGCCCCATCACACACACACTCAGCACGTGCAGGTACACATGCACGCTGCGCTGCTCAGAGGGCCTCAGAGGGGATTCGTGTCATGGCAGACCGAAGAGTGGAGGAGACGTTTGCAGATGGATTAGACAAGACTTGAAGGAATTAACTCCATTTGGAAGTGGGCTCCAGACGGTTTGAGATGGATTGGATTTCAGCCCTTTGAGACAGGAGCTGGGGATCAGACACAGCGGATTTAGCCATTAGGCAGGTCATGCTCCGGGTGCTAGGGTCACTGCGCATGTCCCCAGAGAGGAACTGTTATGGCCAGGCTCTCCCTTGCAGTCAGCAGAGGGAACGTGCTGGCAGGTTTCTCCCACCCAACTCCCCAGCACGGTCAGTGCAAGGACGCTCTGTGTGACCCCACCTGGGAGAGAAGGACCAGGTTCAGCTCTGCCTCCAGGTACCTACCCTGGAAAAGGCAGATTTCCTGGGCAGGGGAAGAAGGGAACCCATTCTGCATTGCTGACCTGCTCTTGGAGCTTCCCTGCGCACCACTTCTTCTTCAACTTCCAAGGGGACAGTGCAACACTGACAATACTCATGGATGTTGTCGGAGTCACTCCATGTGGTTTGCAGGACATGGTGGCCTGCAGAAAGGCTCTAAGTATGCTTGCAGCCATCTGAGAGCAATCCAGTTCTCGTTGGTATTTTAAGGTGCCAAAGCATTTTCAAAATAGGCGATGGCAATATATGTATGCCTGTCACTGTTAGAGGTGTCATAAAGGAGGAGGAGGAGGAAGAGGAAGGTACCATATTGTCTTTCCCTCCAGCAAAGTGCAGTCAGCTGGGTTTATAGTTGTGTTGTGTTTTGTTTTTTTTTACTTCAGCATGCATCATTATGATTCATAATTTAAAAACATGTTTTTGAAAAGGGACTTTTTAGGCTTGTTTTTGTTAATGGCAAAAACACTCACAGATTGAAGTCATACCTATTCTGATGATACTTTATTTTGTGATGTTGTAAGAACCTTTTAAGAGCTCCCAAGTTCCTGCGAAGTCCTGCCCAGAAGATGAATCTAGAGGACACGGGTGAGGAGGAGAGCTGGCGGTGTCGCGTGGATGTGGCACTGCAACACAGCTGGTCTTACATTCAACTCTCAGCCGCTGGGCTGGCAGTGACCGACTGCCACTGGGGCTGGAGGTGATCAGCTACGGGACAGGAAACCCAGAGCATCAGATAGTGCATGGCCTTATAAAACCGGCCGATTCACCTCGTCTTTTATTCTTCATGGCATTGAATTCATTAAGTGCTTAGAAACTTACCTGCAGCAGGCAGGGCTGCTGCATATTGCTGTCTTGACAAGAATATAGGTATTCATCTGACTAAACTTGCCTCCAGTTAAGGGAAATAATGCAATATGGATAATCAAATGGATTGAAGCCCAGGAAACGGACCGTTCTTCTGAAATAAAGCAGGAAGTCGTTAGATAAAATGAATTTGCGTCCTTCTCAGAAAAGCTACAAACCAGCTTCATCCGGTTTCTAAAGATAAATCACTGCTGAATTTAACTTTGAATTTAACTAAATGCTCAATGTTCAGTGATGCTGAGAGCAAGAGGTTTCCAATACAATACCATCACCCCAAATAATATGTAGCCACAACGATCGATGAGTCCATAGGGCAGGCGTTACGAAGGGCCTTCGTTACCGAAACTCTGAAATCTTTGTTCGTCTTCGGTGTTTAAACTGGGTAAGAAAGTCGTTTGCAAAATGAGGCAAAAAGAAGCATTTAGGTGAGGTTGTCTTGCACACCGCACCCCCGC
The DNA here is from genome assembly GCF_964199755.1 of Larus michahellis. Lineage (NCBI taxonomy): Eukaryota > Metazoa > Chordata > Aves > Charadriiformes > Laridae > Larus > Larus michahellis. The sequence goes on from NC_133897.1 coordinate 118,395,174, forward strand.
TGTCAGTTATTTGGCAGGTCGAGTAACGAGCATTGCAGTGAGTGTGGAAAACGGGAATATTTGCAGAAATGAGAGCATCTAAATTGCCATAAGGATAGTAGCAGTAAGCACGCAGCAAAGCAGGGTACTCTGTTACATCCCTCGGGTTTGTCACCAGCTTCCTCGCTATTCTTTCCCAACAGATTTTTGTGCACAAGGCAGTTTTGATTAAGTCATCAATCTCGAGTGCTTTTCCTGAGCACTTATCATTCTGTAGGCCTGGGGAATAATAACTATCTGGTTTTAGTCGATAATAGGGAAACTGAAGTATTCCTGCTTTTCTTTACCATTGCCCATTTTCCCTGCTTCTCTCAAATTGAACAGAAAACCAAAAGCAAGTGCGTATTAGCTTTACAGAAAGACACATAAATCTGGGGGCTTTTTTTCCCCACAACAGGACGTTTCAAAACTAAGCATCTCATGTGTGAAATTTCTAGAGCCACCGTTGCTCATTTTTGTGAGTTGCCCTGTTCCCTTAGATTGAAATTAAGTAATGAATCTCCAAAAGCTAATAGGTTTAAATTTTGAACGTTTATTTGGTGTTGGGCAAAACATCAGGACAAGAGCTGACGTGCTCACACCTAAATATGTTTGGAGAGAAAAAAAGGATACTGGCCCATTAGAGCCATATTTCCAGGAGTTTTTCCACCTTCTCTCCCTGCAAATTGCCTCTGGAGTTGTTGTTCTAGCAACACTAATGGCAATTAGGGTCTGAAAGCTCACAATCAATTAAAGCAAGCAGTCTCAGGCAGCGGGAGATCTGCTGGTGGACTGGCTGGCAGCACGTCTTTTCCAAAGTTGTCATTGTTCTTGTCCCTATAAACAGAGACGATGAGTAGAAATTATTTACAGTGATGGATAAGAACAGTATCTTTTCTTGATGCCTCATGAGCCGCCTTTGCTTTTAGAATAAATTTTAACAGTCAGGAATCGCTAAGCGTAAAACATAGACACAAAAGGCTTACATCTCTAAATAACAATTATCAGATTCCTTTTTGCAATAAGCAGAAGGCTTTTTCATGTATCTAGAAATCTATTTAATATTTAATAGACTCCTAAATTATTCACAGGTTAAAGTGTTCAACTGTTGCTGTCATTTAAAGAGCAAGTGCCCAGCAGGAGTCTTGCATGGGGCTTTGTAGATCACGTCAAAGCGTAACATTTGATTCATTAAAGAAATGTTACATCTTCCAGAGGTAATAACATCCAATTTATATTCTGTTAATCCTGGCCTGACTAATAAAAGATAGGGTGAGATTTCCTGTTTTGATTCTTATCTACCTGCTCAGCAAAACTTTTCGCTGTCCCACAACAAATTTAGGATCCCAAGTCACCTGGTACCGTTCCAAGAAAATCTGTCAACTCTTTTTAAGTGGAAAAACTGTCGATTTTTTTTTTTTCTGCAGTGTTGGATGACTAAAACAATATGCTTAGTTTTGTGTGTAGTTTGTAACACTGCTCAGCTTTCTGGAAATAGCATGCACAAATAGAATATCTAGAGCTTGACGTTAGTGTAAATCAGGGTAACTTACCAAACTTCGTCAAAAACTGGGATCTGTTTTTTTGTCTCCTAAAGAAATATTGTCCCTGATCTTCACATTTCCTCAAGCTTTCCCTGCTCAAATAAAGTAAAGGTAGTAAGATTAAGCTCACGTGATTTATTTTTGCTTTTCGCTGTCTGCTCAAATCCCTTGAAAACTTTTTGAAAAAGCACTTTTGGAAAATAAAACGGGAAAATCAAAAATGAGGAAGAGGAGGAAGGAAGTTTTCTTCACTTAAAAGCTTCTTTGGCGAGGACCATGTTTCCTCCTCTGCATTTTGTAAGCACCTTTACTATGGGACATTGGTTTGTGCAGTTCCTCGGTCCCATTGGTAATCTAAATAACTTAAACACAGCGAAGGCTTGATTTATTTCTTTTTATATAAAGTGCCTGTCCTCCATATGCTTCTGCCTGGTGTAGCCCATTGACCGTCGTGGCACAAGAGGACGTGTGTCCTGAAGAACTTGGTGGCAGTGGTTGGTAGCACTGGTGTGGTGGCTGTACCCAGACAACCATCCTGACTGTTCCCCAGGCATGATTTGTTTGCGGAGGGCAAAGCGGAGGCATCCCCCAGGTCTTTCCTAATTGCACTTGGGATTTTAGGGGTGTGGGGAGGAAGCAGCTGTGCTGGGGCTCTCCCATCAGCAAGGTGGCAGCCCTTGGGCTTGCTGGGGCATTTGTGAACTTATTTGTCTGTAATAGGAGGGAGGGAGGGAAAAATGAAGGATTGTCCTACAAAGACATGACTAGCTTGATGTTGGTTTTACTAAGAAGAAACTCAAGAAGGATAAGGTAGAGTCACTTAGGGGCTCTAATTTCCTATTAAGTGTTCACTGAGATCTTTTACCAGCGAGAGGAGGATGTGCGTAAGCTAGGATGAGCCTTTCCATTTATACATTAATAAGAAACTGCACGTTGTTTAGTTCAGATTATTTTCCTCTAGAGAGGAAGTTTTGTGAACTCTGTTTTGTGAACACATTTCTCTCCAAACAGTAATATTTTATTACTCTCTTTTACAACACAAGCAATCGTGTACTACCTAGAAACACAGAGCATATGTAGAGGAGCAGGAGACCCTAAGTAACCCTTGCTACTCAGGATGAGGGGTAGTAACTGCGGTGTTTTTCACAGGGTCCTGACGGTAGAGCAGTCTTTAGAAAGATCAGGAAGATGGGGAAAATGGAGACATCAGTGCCCATCGATCTTCAGCTCATGTCCAGGGATCATTCCTGTGTGTGCTCACGCTTGCCAGCTGACTCCGATCCCTGCATCCAGAGCACTGATTTCTTCTCAGTCCCTAGAGCTGCTCTTGTTTTTAAAAGCTGGTGTGCTGACTGTTCAAAGAGTGCCAGATTTTCATTTTATGAATTACAGAGTTGTCTATCCTTGTCTGTTAATTGCATGGAGAAATTTCTCCATGGCTTGTTTTCAAAGTCATCATGGCATTATTCCTTCCTCTGTGTCTGCAAGGTTTTGAGTGGAAGGGAACTAAACTGCTCTTATATTATTTCAGGTAATTCAGATTTTTGTTCTCATTTTTGGGGTTGGGGGCTTCCTGAAATTGTTTGCTTGTTTCTTAGATAAGACCTGCTGAAATGGTTACTATTTGGCATTTATCTCTATGAGAAATAGTTCCTTTAAGCACGTTGTGCACAAGAGCAGAGAGGCTAATCCCATGCTTCTGACAGAGGGTTATTTTTACATAATTATTTGTCCAGCCCCTCAGTAACACGATATCAGGAAACAAGAATAACGATGTGACACTGTGCTAAATGAACCCCAGTCAAGAAACTAAGAGGGCTTTGTTGGGATTAGAAACTTGATACAGTCTTTTCCTTTGTCACAGAAGTATGTTTTCCAGCAGATAGACGTGTTGGATTTTTCCAGCGGTAGGGCACATGATTTATTGGGGACTTGCTGATTGCCATGTTTCAGAGAAGTAACATGAGTGACAGGTTGGAAAGGGAAGACGAGGAAACAGGGTGTGCAGAGACAAAGTCCAGCCCTGCAGTCGGGTGAAGAGCCTGCAGGGCTTCCCCCTGCCTCAGTGTCAGTGTCTCTCCCACACAGATTTTTAAGAACGTACTTGGACCTCAGTGGAAATAATTTTCAACTAGGAAAATATTGTGAGATAAGTGCTCCGGAGTTGTATACAGCTGTTATTTGCGGCGCATAAATTTGCCCTTTTTTTTCTTTTATTTTCACTCATATTTTGATTGTGAGGCTAAAGCATGGGATACAGCCTGCTTCTCTCGGGCATCTCATTTACCTCCAAGTGTAAGATGGCAAACAGGTCAGTCCTCCTAAAGTAGATCCCCGAATTTCCATCCCAAGGCAATGGACAGCTGGGTTTCTCCTGCTCACGTCCAGCAGGAGGGTCGCTGGGCTTTGGACACTCTCCTGCACTTGGAGGAGCAGGAATCCCTCCTGAATTCAGCACTTTCTGTCCGACGGCGTAGGGGGACGTGGGTATGTTCTGTAGGAGCATTCGTCTGCTGGATACATGGCACTTAAGTGCTCAAGCTACATTGTTGGATCTCACCTGAAGTGTATATGACTTCCAGTTCCTTCCCACTGCCAGGTTCTGTCAGAGGCACCCCATGACGGGGAACCTTGCTCTACACCATAGGTGGGGTATGAGGTGCAACCTGCATTTTAATGTATTTTAGACAACACAAGTGCTGCCCGTAGAAGAAGTTCTCTGATCTGTGCTGTGCATTGGCATGTTTGGATTAATGCTGCTATACCTTATTTCAGCATTGGGTGGTGGAAGGTAAACCAGGTATGTATATTAAGAGCTGTTTCTGCTCTGGTTTCTGTTCCCCAGGGATATGAAGCTGGAAGGTGGACGCCAGTGCCATTCTACCGGAGTGTGTCTCAAAGAGATAATTGGTCTTGAAGGTGTGGAGCTCGGAGCGGATGGGAAGGTGGGGATGCTTCAGTTACTACTACATTAGGTTTTTGTAATAAGGGGAAAAAAATGTGTAACTAATAACAAGCACAGATAGAAAAATAAATTAAAACGTGCACTGTAACACTATAGTTAAAGCACAGTATGTGCAAACTGGAATTCAGACCAAGCTGTCAATGCAAACAACTCTGTTTCCTTGAAGAAATTTGCCTGCGGCAACATCTGAGTCTTAAAGAATTGCTGAATCGCGCAGCCTTCCCCTGGCTCTAACAGGAGGTATCACTGCAGAGTATATTGTCAGAGGCCTGAAAATAATTTCTGTTGAGAGTTGTAAGCTGTAATTCTGCTTGCTCTCAATTTTATTTAATAAAATATTTTTTTCTTAACAGTATATTTTCCAAAGAGCAGGAAGACAGAAGTACAAATCTGATGAGTATTTCAAAATCCAGGAGTGTATTCACTTGAATAGAATAAGCAATTGCGAATCTGTAGGGAAAGTGATCCGTTTTAAACAAGTATATAGAGGAGAGACAATTTTAATCATAAACTAAAACATTTTTTTCTGAAAGCTTGATTTACTTCTTACAGTTCAGTTTACCCAGTCTGCTGCCATTTATGGATTGAAAGGCGTTAGGTCAATGCTGCTACACATGGTGCGCTCACCTAACCAGGTGTCAGGCCAGACCACAGGCTGTAAATTCCTGAAGACAATCTGTCTGCTTATAAATAAATGAAAGCTCACATGATTTATTTGATACCTGTTCTGACCTCCTCCTAGTAAACCAGTCTGGAGTCTGAGACTCTTTAGACTTTTTTTTTTTCTTCAATATAATGTTATTTTTGGAAAATAAACCTGCGAGAAGCAAGGCCAAGGATGAAAGCGGAGAATTGGTACGCTCTAAAAATAATTTTGTCACAAGTTGTTCATTCACACTCAGTCCGTGTTAGGAGGTAGTAAATGATCTCCCACAACCATTGCTGTAAACTGGTTGCTCACTTACAACACCAGTAAGACTCTGCCAGACAAAATCCTAAAGGACAGAAATACCGGAGAAAGTGCTCAAGTTTAGCAACGTTCAAGTGATTTGCCTCTGGCTGCTCTGTGCTGAGGGACCCGTAGGGATGATGCTGTTTCAGTAAAGAAGCACCTGAAACCTGCTACAGAGAAGGCCCACTGAAAAAAAAAAAAAAAAACCCAACCCGACCAAATTGACATATTTTTAAATCTGACCCTTGAGTAGGATTTTGTAAATCCAGCATATTAGAGCTTGCGTTTGTGGGTTTGTTTTGTTGAAGAATTAATGCCTTTGCAGAAGTTTTTTTTTCGCATGGATAAAGTGACTGCAGTGAAGCAAATGTGGGTGACTGGTGTTTATTCATCTGTGCCTAACTATTAAATCCAGAAAATCCTCCGCTAATTTGGCTTCTCTTGCTTACAATCAGGATGCGCCAAAGGCATCCCGCTGCGGCTGAGCTGGGCTAATAGTAACTGTCTGTCCGTTCTGACTTTCTTTTTAGACGGTTTCTTATACACAGTTCCTATTTCCCACCAACGCTCTGGGAACTCGGAGGAACACAATAGACTCCACCTCATCCTTCTCCCAATTTCGCAATGCAAGCCATCGTAGCCTTTCTTTGGCAAGAGCTAACAGCACCCAGGGGAGCATTGATGCAGGTAACTTCTCAAGAAGCTTGTTCTAATATCCTTGGGTACCCTGGCGATAGGTAGTTATTGTGAAGGATGGACGGATGTCATGTTTTAGCCCCCCTTTTTGCTTAAATTAAGCAAAATACAGTCTCATGTCATGGGTGAAACAGCTCGTTCCATGTTTATTTAGCATAGCTGGCTTGCGGATGATGGGAAGTTAAGTAAACAAGGCTGCTGGTCCTCTCCCCTGCCCCTGATGGCACTCGGCGTGCCTCCTCCTGTCACCAGCATTGTTTGTTCCTCCTGCATCAGGCTCATCGTTACCTTCCTTTGCTATGGAAAATTTACAGTGGCAACACAGTAGTCATACGCTGAAGGTGTAAATCATCCTTGTGACCTTTATTCAGCTGGAAAGGGCTGTGTTTACAAAACCAGGCACAAAACATAAGCCAAAGCACTATATGCTTAAGATAGTTTGGCATGTTTAATGAAACAAATCAAAACATCCACATAAACAGATGAAAACTTGTTGCCGGGAATAAAAGGCATTGTGGCGCTTCATATAATTTTACAGTTCTGTAAGCCCTATATTCCCATTTACCAGGTAATTCATAAGCTGTAGGTCCTCTGTGTCTTTGCAAATTTTATTAGTATTGAAATACTTAGAGTTTTCAAGATTTAGAAAAATCTTTCGACTCTTTCAAAAACCTTGCATGAAGATTGTTTTGTGCGTTGTCTGTGAACTCATTTGCCACTTCTGTTAAGTCCAGAGATTTCTTGATGTAATGAATTCTTTTCTTAAATTTACCATTGTTTTGTAGGTAGTGACCTTGGAGACTTTGTTGAATATGACCCAAATCTTTTAGATGATCCCCAATGGCCGTGTGGAAAACATAAGCGGGTTTTAATATTTCCTTCATATATGGTAAGTGATACGCAAAATTAGGTGTAGCACAGATAAGTTTCGGTAACAGTATTTTGAAGTTTGAGGTTACATTTGGCCATATTTTAGAAAGATTATTTTTTTTTTAAATCTACTAATAACAGCTGTTTGGAATGCTTTGTTCTACGTGACAGTTACTTACTGGGACCTGTAAAAACAAACTCGTGGAGGTATTAAAAAAGTAAACGCGTTTATTACCGCTGTATTTCATAAACGCTTTAGATGAAAGGCTTGTTGGAACAATGCACTCATTCTCTCGCATTCAGAGGAAAATTTATACTTCCTCTAATTGGCATGTATTACAAAATAGGAGGATGCCCATTAGGGTTTTTCCGAAGTCATGAAGCTGCATTGTGTTTTGATGCTTATCATTCACTCCTTAAAACAGCGCTTCGGTGTCTAGTAGAGCCTTTGTTTCCCAGGTATTTATTTCACCATGGGATAGTCCTTCCTTTAATTGCAGCAATTATGAGGAGAGCCAGTGTATTTTTCACTATATCCAAGCCCGTAACAATCCAGACGCATAACTCTTCTTTGATCTGTGCTCTAACTCCGTGTTTTCTCTGCTGAGAGACTCCTGTAGCCTTTTCTCAGTTGCACCAAGTCTGTAGCCTGGTGTGCTATTTTGGCAGGACTCCTGCAAGATGCAGTGCTGTCGTATGTGTGTGAGCACCTATCTGTCTGAATTACACATCCAAAGTAGTAGTAGGCAGCAGGAAAAAGCTGCTTTTTTTTTTTTTTTTTTTTGAAGTGGTGTCCTAGTACTCTTACCTATGTAGAAATAGGATAGGATTTGAAACCCTGAGGTCAAAAGTGTCGTCCATGCCCTCACTTAACTTGGAACAGAGGTATGATTTAATAAACTACGAACATGTGTAAATACACCGTCTTTGTAGGTTCTTTTCTGCCCCTTACGCTGGTCTTTATTTCATAACAGGGCTCTTGGGTGCTCCTTCTTCAAAAGAAATGGATTTTACATGTTCCATGTAGACTGAAGCTTAACTCCTTGCTGGCAAGAGTGTTCTGCCTGTTGCACAGAAAGGCTTGATCGAGCTCTGCGTTTGTGCTAAATTTTCAAGTGGGAAGTCCAGTATGTCCTCTGCTTACTTTCAGCCAGTTTTACTTTTAGGGTTGGCAAGTTATTTTTTGGCTGCCAACCCACAAAGTGTCAACCCCTCACGGCAGCTACAACTGGGTGGGAAAAATATTCATTAGGTTTTGATACGGTTACTGTCACGGACGGGGAACTGTCATCCCTCAAACGGAAAGACGTTGTTAACTGGCGTCCAAAGTGAACATAGCTTTCGCAGCTGCCAATGTGCGCCAGGCCATCTGAGTCCTCTGGGATCACCTGAGGTCTTTGATCCCTTTTCGACTTGGTGTTGAGATGGATGTGGTCAGAAGAGCCAAACTAGGTCAGGGGAGATCTCCACCCACAGGGACCGGGTGTTCGATGCCCTTCTTTTCCACGTGCTGGTTAACCACAGCATTTTGAGGTGCTTTTATTGCAGTAAGGAGCTGGCTGGGGATTTCCACTGTCGCAGAGGTATGATTAGATGCTTTAAAAGTGAAAAATGGACTTCAAGGGCAATTGTTAAAATCAATGTCATTATTTGTCTAGAATATATCTGCGCTGGCTGGGGTCTTCCTGCTTTTTCGTTTTCTCTAGGAGTTAATTACTGTTGTGTCTGGAAAAATGCCTTATTTCACATTTTGGGGGTTATTTTTTGCCTGAATTTGCCTTCGAGCCATCACTTCTTCAGCACTGCCCAAGGGTCTGCAGCACTTGCGTCTCCCGCTGTGAAGGCAGCACTAACCTAAGAAAAGGCTGAAGGACATAAAGTGCAGTGTTTCTTTTCTTAGTGGGAATAACCGGCACGTGCCAAGAGCTCTCTTGTCCGAGGTCCAAGGGTTTTGCCGGCCCCCGGTCGAGGCAGCATAGCTGTGATGCCACGCGGGAGCTGCACAGCTTTGCAAGAAACCCAAGAGAGTGGGTGGCTGTTCTTCAGGGCTCAGCTGAGAGATTTCACAAGGGGCTGGTGTTTCCTTCAGGGAGGAAAGATAGTGTCAGAGTGTCCCGGGAGCTTGCAGGTTAAATAGGATTTTGCAACACGGGCTGCGGGTAGGGAGGGCTTGTGTGTCGAGCTGGTGAAAATAGGGCCATATTGTCTCCGTAGGAGACTTTACTTGCATCCATATTAGACTTTCCAGACTCAGCTGGCGTTCCCCCTCCCTGCAGTTCGCATCAGCGTGAACAGGAGCATAATAGGCTGTAATTTCGAGTCATTTTCTTCCCCAAATATAAAAAAATCGGCGTATGCTGCAATTAAAGCAAATTGCAGTCTGAGGCCAGCGAGAAACCTGCGTTGTTTTTTTTTTTTCCTGACCGTGCACAGCCATCGCGGTATCGACAGACCTCCGCCAAGTGACCACGGAGCTGTAGAGCTGCTGCACGCAGATTGAAACCAGTCTCTGGTCCTGAGCGGAATATAGCAGTAATTAACTGCCTCTCGCAAGTGCCGGAGCAGCTGAGAGCAGCTCTGATGTCAGCGCCCAACATTTAGCTGTGTGCGGAGCGCTGCAGCTTGTAATTAAAGTTTTGTTACTTGGCCAGCATTTAGCATTAATGCTTGGCAGCTGCGAGCTTGTAGATATTTCCCCCCATCTCCCCTCATCCCCCCCAGCCCCTTACGGATGTCAGAGCAATTAATGTGGGGAAGGTGTGCGGGAGGAAGGGGAACACATGGCGGTGCGGATGAGCGAGGCTGAGGGCTGGGCTGCGGCGCTGGCTGCGGAACAGGGCTACGCGCGCCCGTATTACTCCTGGGAGCCCAGCTCGTGCTTCGCAGGCCAGGATTTCTCCGATGGTGAAACTCCGTCTGTGTGAGTGCTGCATCAGTAAACACTGCAGGCTTTATCCTGAGGCATGAGGCAGGAAAAACGTGTGGTCCTGCTCGGATTTTCCTCTGAAATACGTGCAGTCAGCACTCCAGCCTACGCGACGTGTCGTTCCCTCTGTTTTTGCGGAGCCTGAGTTTATCATCACTGACATCGATTTTAACAGTCTTGTAACTTTACCGGGCTGAATTAGTCCTGACCTGCAGAGGATTTTTAGCTGCAAGTCCTCAGCTGTTTTCAAGGAGTAGCTGAGCTTCCTCCTCGAAGATAGCTGTGGGGAAGGAGAAGTGCTTTCGGTTTGGTCTTTCTTTACGTCCACGTTCCTAGCTTGAAAGGGTATGCACGTCCCTGTCACATTTCTAAAAGTAATACCCACAAACAGCCTGTCAGGGGGTGATTCTGAAAAAGCAGCTTCAATACTTTCCCAACATAAACTCTGCAGCTTCTGTTAATTGTGTTAGTCTAAATTCTGGTCTACCCTGGAGAAATTATTTTTGTTTTATGTTGGCTTCGTAGGAGAGTCTACAATCTCTACCGCAATATAAACAGTAAGAGGTAGAAGAATTTCGTGCTTGGGGGTGGGGGGAAGGAGGGAAACATCATGTCACGGTTAACAGATGTCTTCCTGGCTGATACCGCTAAACCAGCAATTCTTGCAGATTCTTAAATCTCTCTAGAATGGGAACCTTTATCTACCAGACAGAGCAGTAATTTCTGTGGTGACCAGGGTACATCCAAACTCGTCGGTGCCTCCCTGGCCTCCCTGCGTTCTTGCCACAGCAGAAACAAACTCCTTCCCTGCAGAAGGAGAAAACTCACCCCACACCGGGCATGCAGCTGGCCCCCGCTGTCCTGCTTTTGTTGGTAACACACAAACACAGGAGCATCTTCAGCGCACTGCCAGAACGTGCAGCAAAAGAAGAAAAGCCCATATCGGCAGCGTCTTGACTTTGAGTGACCCTTCTGTAACAACATCCCTGCCATACCCCATCTATCCGCGCCCAAGGGATGCGCTTGGCAATTGGTTTGGGTACTTAACACGATTTCAGGGTATTGGTTTAATTATGCCCAAATAAATTGGCATCTCCGCGCCGCTCATAAAAAAAGCGCGTCGCAAAAGCCCGCAGTGCTCTTACAGCGGGGCTGGCCGTCAGCCCGCGTTTGCCAGGTACTGCTGCACTGGTGTCGAGCGCTGCCAGGCTGCGTTATTAAATATTAGTCCGCCGATGGGATTTTAAAATTAGAACTGCTTGCTGCCCTGGCCGTTCAGTCTAACAAAAAGCCCTGCAGGATGATGTAGCGCCTTCGGTCTCTCGCTCCCTGGTTCTGTCTTTCACAAGGAGCGTCAAGGTCAGGAGTACTCCCCTGCAGCCAGCGTCCTTCGGTGCCGTCACCCTCTGCTTCGAGGCGCTTCCGTAGCTGTAAATTAAGCATCTCCAGACTGTTTTTTAATCAGCTTCTGACCTTGTTCCCAAAAGTCTCAGGGAGGAGAGGATCACAGGGGTGGTATATATATTCCTATTTAAGCCCTGTGCTCTATGCATTCGATGCTGTATTTGGCTGAGACTCCAATAAACAACTGTTTTGTAACAATGACACACTGCATTAATTGAGAATGATTCCAGTGTGTTAACCGTATAAAATAAACTGGCGTCCTTCCATGTACTTCAATTCCAAGAGGCAGTTTTGAGATTATTTGCTTTGTGAAATTTGAAATCTTTCAGCTTAAGACCCTTGAACGTTAGTAACTTTCTAACAACAGAAACATCTTCTTTTAGTCTTCCTTTTCCTTTTTTGTTGTTGTTTGGGTTATTTTCCTTATTTAATTATAGATAAGGAATCACTCCCATTTTCCATCATCAGTTTAAGCCTCTGCTCTATCAGGATTTCCCATATGCATCTTCAGCCGTAAGTATATGAATTGGGTTACTGACAGTTCATAGCTACATAGCTGGTGACCTACGGTATGCGTTAAGGTAGCCAAGCAGTGCAGAGTCATTGACTTCTTTTCAGTTCTTATGCGGTTCAGAACTTACCATCAGCCTGCCAAAATTCTGTTAAAGGTATCAGTCTTCTCTCTGCTGTCTGTGAAGTAGATTTATCAGGGGTACACAGTAGTGACAGCTGAAGAGAGCCTATATATATATCTTTCATGTTATTCACCTATTTTATTCTGATTTTATCCTTCTTAAGCGGGAGATAGAGGCATCCAAGCCTAGATCATCTTTTATTGGTAGCGTGCCAAAGTAGGATTTATTTTCAACAATATTTCATCTTGCCAGTCTTTCCAGCCATTTCAGGCATCCTCCCTCCTCCCATATTTGTGAAACTATATATACAGCTTTCCTATCAGAAAGCAGCTGCTTGAAAACGCGTGTGAATAACACACAAGGCAACCTCCAAGTTCAAAACTGCCAGCCATGCAAAAAGTGTGCAGAGTACAGATTTCGGCCGAAGCATTTATCCTGTTGTCCAGGCATGTGTCAGCGACCATATATCAAGGCTTTCATTCGTCTTGCGCAACTTCCATCGCCAACTAAAATATACATACACAGCTTTGTATACAGAGAACGTGAACAGGGCTCACGAAGGAGCATTGCTGAAGGCTGAAGTGAAATGTGTTTTGTGCAAATAAGCTGTGAGAAACAAGACAGATGTTTCTGGATGACAGAAGTTACAAACATTCGCGATTAGAGTATGAGAGAGGCAGTTTGGTAGTTCCCAGTGCCCTGCTCGTGTGTCTGACAGCTCTGGGAGTGCAGAGAGCCTGCCTGCTAGGAAATGGCATTATGTATGAGAAAGCAGGTTTGGAAAGAAAAAAGCTGTGCTCCTTTTAGCGAAATATTTGCAAACCCTTCATAAAATTTGGGGCATCGGTATTGAACGGTGCGCCTACATGGGCAATACCAGAGTTGTTCCAGACAGACAAAAATCCACACTGTTTACAGATAGCTGGCTGAATATGAGCCAGCAGTGTGCCCAGGTGGCCAAGAAGGCCAATAGCATCCTGGCTTGTATAGTGTGGACAGCAGGAGTAGGGAAGTGATCGTCCCCCTGTACTGGGCACTGGTGAGGCTGCACCTTGAGTAATGTGTTCAGTTTTGGGCCCCTCAGTACACAAAAGACATTGAGATTCTGGAGTGTGTCCAGAGAAGGGCAACGAAGCTGGTGAGGGGTCTGGAGAGCAGGTCTTACGAGGAGCAGCTGAGGGAGCTGGGGTTGTTTTTCCTGGAGAAAGGGATGCTGAGGGGAGACCTTATGGCTCTCTACAACTACCTGAAAGGAGGCTGTAGCGAGGTGGGGGTCGGTCTCTTCTCACAAGTAAGAGGGGATAGGACAAGAGGAAACGGCCTCAAGTTGCGCCAGCGGAGGTTTAGATTGGACGTCAGGAAAAATTTCTTCATTGAAAGGGTTGTGAAGCATTGGAACAGGCTGCCCAGGGAAGTGTTTGAGTCACCATCCCTGGAGATGATGTGTAGATGCATGGGACCATGCACAGGACATGTTTTAGTGGTGGACTTGGCAATGTTAGGTTGATGGTTGGACTTGATGATCTTAAAGGTCTTTTCCAGGAAAAACAATTCTATGATTCTATGTCTTCTCCTCAATGTGGCAGCTTTGTTTGGGACTTGCAGACAGCTCAAGCGCAATGAAATGGCCTAAAACAGAGAAGAGAAGCGTACACGCTGAGCAGAGAGCAGGCAGCGAAAGATGACGTTAGGTCTGGGCCCTCATGCATCAGATCCCAGCTGGTCCGTGGGGGTCACTGGGCCACCCCAGAGGTTTCCTCCACTCTATCCCTCGTGGGCAGGAGCAGCAGCCTGGGGTGTCTGCTCAGTGCCAAGCCGTTCGTGGGGTACAGGAGGTACCCCAGGCAGGACTGGGATTTCTCTGTAGCTTCGTGGGTGCTGCACCCCAGCCACAGGGTGAGAGCAAGAGGGGATCCTGGTCAGAAACAGTTAGAAGGGGGTAACTGATCTGATCGCTCAACAGACACTAATTTAGCATTGCTTTTAAATTACCTATCAACGGATGTTCCCTTTCTTTTTTTTTTTGCTGCCTCTGTGGTGGGCAGGGTCCCACATGGACACATTTCTGTAGGCACCAGCTGGGCAAACAGCATCCCACTGCTCACACAAAGTTGGGCTTCTGCAGCAGCAACAAAAAAAAAAAAAAAAAGAGAATTGGAAAAAAATAAAGTTGCCCAGTTCCTTTCTTTGAGAATAAGGGCAGTTAGCTGAGCTCTCCGGCATGGCACTGACAAGATGAGACAGCTGCCTTAGAGCCAGTGTGTTCAAACATGCTGCCGTTATCCTGTTACATGAATCAAAACCAGCACACACCAGCTTTCATCTGGATTTCATTATTGTGATTTATATCATAGAGACTGTTGTCTTGCAGGAAGCAGCAGTATACGGAGTTGGGGGTGGGGGTGGGGGGGAGATTCTTATCATCAGGACAAAATTGACAAATCTCTCTGTTTAAAAATAGCCGTACCTCCTTACCATTTTCAGTTTTAAGCAGCCTGCTTATTCTCAAGCCTTTTGAGTGCTTTGCTTTAAATAATTTTTTATTTTTTTTTAAAAAGAGCTTTTCTCCTTCTAAAGAGAATTTAGCTGAATTCTGGCAAGTCTCCCGCGGGCTGGAGGAGTCCCAGGTAAAACAGAGGGTGCCTGTGGAGCAGCCGTGGGGAAAGGTGCACCCCGGGAGGGGGCTGCTGCTGCGTGGCAGAGCCTGGGGCTCGCTCCCCCTCTGCACAGTCGCCCCCTGAGCTGGGGTCACGCCAGCACCTACTTGTTAGAGATGAAAGCAACTGGAACTTGCTGTCCAGCATAATTCCTGGGGAGCTGAGGCCGGAGGATGGCCGGGCCCTCCCGCCGCTGCCGTGTGCCCTTTCTGCTGATGAGTGGTCTCTGTCGGGTGGGAGATGTTCGTGCGTGATTGCATCCTCCTCTGGGCGAGTGAAGACGATTACCTGGAGAGAGTCAAATGGCAGGCCTGCCGCAAAAAAAACGTGATCACTTTGAGGGAGATAATTAAGATAAAACTAAGCAGCTCCGTGGTGATGGAGAGCAAACAACAGGCAGTTAGGTTCGCAGCGAAGCATGAAATAAGGTGTCGTGTAGGTTTGCACAGTAGAACTGAGCTCACTCTTTCTAGGATTGCCTAAGACAACCAAAAAAATGCTGTTAGTGACTAAAATAATCTTTGGATTTAATAGCGGGTAACCTTTATGTGCTCAGTGTCTCTTGACTCTGTAAGTAAGAGCAGCATGGACTGGTGCTTCTGTACTTTGAGTAGCAGATGGCGCTGGTCTGAATTATGTCATGTGGCTTGTTTCAATAGTCCTCTTATAACAGTAATAAGAGGAACCCTCTTAATTACACATAGAACTCCCAGTGTATCTGTATGTTAGAAGCACCCAGCTTGCTGATAATCCTCTGGCAAAAAAACCAAGGAGCAGGCAGGCAGCGACATCCCAGGGAAAGAAAGGAGAGGAGTAATTGGTAAGATCTTCATTCCTCTGCTTCGGAGGGCTGAGCCCTGCCAGGTGAGAAGCAGCACAGGAGAAGCTGTCTGTGGTGAAGAGCCACGGCCGCACGGGTGCGTGCGTACATCCTTCCAACCTCAGCACGATTAAAACCAGGCAGACCCACACATTCAGTTGAAGCCTTTTCCCTCCAAGAAACCTTCCCAAGGTTTCTTCTCCCTGTCTTTTCCTCTCTTCCTTTTATTCAGGGGTGATAGTGCATTGCCTGCTTCAGTGTCAAGACAGAGTATGAATTTTTAACCTCGATGGCAGTGCAGTGTCTCGAGCTCATCCATACGCATGCAGGGCAGCAGGGGTGGCTGAAGAGGGCTGATGTGGCTTTCTATGCTAGGACTGAGTTTCCTTAATAAATTATCCCCTTCACTGAATAAAGTTTGGACTGGTGCCTAACACGTAACTGTGTTGGAGGGGGCTCACAAGCATTTAGGAAAATGGGCAGGCAACTGTTCTGCATGACGTTCCCAGCAGAGTTACCTGCCAGGACATAGAGGGGAACAGTTTATCGGGACAGATAAAGCTTCTCACACTGCCAATCAGATAGCAGAATGGCCCACATTTTAAAATGAGTGTATGACTGTAACAACACCCTGTGGCAAGTTGTTGTTATATTCCTATTACAGTAGTTTACCTCAAATACTGCTGTGTGCTATTCAGGGAAACATATGCTCTGTTTTCTTTTAAATTTCTATAATTATCCATTATTTCAGTACCATATCTCCTAAATAAAGTGCAGGAAAAGTTAGGTGTGCGTTACTTCCCTTCATGCTCATTTTGGCTCCAGACTAGAACATGATCGGGTAACAAGAGTTGTCCGATTGCTCTCTAGAGCCATTACACTCTCTCCTCCCCAAGCCCTTCCATATACTGTTTTAATTATTGAAAAAAAATTGCAGGCATATGCAGTCGGTCTTTTTGGGCTGATTTGCATTCCCCTGAGGATATAATACAGCCAGGCTCCATTTTCCATAAAGGCATAACATGCGGCAGGTGTTTTGCCTGTCTCTTTCAACATCTTGTTGTTTAGCGTTAACAGCCCTTTGCCATAGCATAGGTTAATCAGAAACAGAAATTAGGAGGGAAAAATGCTTTTGCTGGAAGGAGAATGCACTGCGCTGCAGACTGCTGCTCTCCCACCGCCCGTGCTTGAAGCTGGCCGGGAGCTGCTTGCCTGGGGACCAGGTTGTCCCTTGGCTTGCCCAGGCTGGGGCTCTTTTCTGCTTCTGCCCGAGAGGCCGAACAGCCAAAGTCAGGAAAGGAATTGGCGCATCCCCAAAATGAAGGTTGGTTTGTTGTTCTGCTGATAGATTTTTGGCCAGGTGAGTGGTGACAAAGGATTTGGGTAAAATGCTTCCTGCATGGAGACTGAAGGAACCAGAGAAGTGCTGCACGCCCCTCGGTGCGAGCGCTGGCATTGCAGGAGTGGCCGGGAGGACCCTCTGCTACTTGAGGAAATCCTTTAGGTTGTGGCAAAAGGGAATAGCAAGCTCAGTGTAAAGGAGGTAGACTGTACACTTTGAACGTTGTCCTAACTCAATATTTTTGTCCACTTACTGCCTAACTTCTGACAGCATTACTATCTTGCACTCTACTGAATGACCAGCCATGCAGGTTAATTACCTGTATTTTCAGAAACGTATGCTATGACAGTCAAGAATTTGTACCAGCGGTTCCTTTGAGGAATCGATTTGAGAGAAACTCACAATGTGTCTCAGAACCGCATGGAGATACGCACACGAAATCTGGGCATCAAATCAGTTCCTGTGATGATTCTTTTTTTTTGTTTAACAAGATTTCTCAGCTAGGTTTTATCCGCCCACATTTAGCTTAAACTTACTTTTAGCGATACTTGGAGGATCCTAATAAGGTCTGTGTTGTTCAGGGCATGTGCTGAACAGTCGTCTCGGATTTCAGGTGACTTGCTCTGACAGAGCAGTCACAGACAAATTGTTGCCTTAATTCAGACTGAATTTTCCCCTCTCCTGAAAGCGTTGGGATTGACTGGCATTTGTTTGGTATTCCTTGCTTTTGGAAATTGAGCGATCTTGTTTGTTACAAACTAAAAGAGCAATTCTCGCTTGACCGTGTGTTACAGACCACAGTCATAGACTACGTGAAGCCATCAGATCTCAAGAAGGACATGAACGAGACCTTTAAGGAGAAGTTCCCTCACATCAAGTTAACGCTCAGTAAAATAAGAAGGTACGTTGCGAAGCGTGGTAAGGCTGCAACGTGATGCAGCTGTCTCCTGTGTCAGCACAACTGCTGCTGCACGCGAGGGGAAGGACAGCACTGATTGATCTTCCAGGAGCAGTGACCGGCAGAGGTGCAGAATAAGTCAGACCATTGCTTTGATTAGTGGGCTGAGTAAACAAGATAGGGGAATGTACAAACACACACCGCTCAGGTGTCAAATGTGGCATCTAACGGGATGAGGATGCGAGCTGGGCATGCGCTATGCGAAAATAGCCAGAAAAATAACACAACAGAGTCTCTAAGCTCATGGCACTTAGCTTAAAAAGAGACTGAGAAAAGAAAAACGCTGACTTCTGTGCCTTGTCCAGAGAGAGTGGCCAGAAGGGAAACAAGTGGGCAGCTTCACAGCAAAGTTGTAGTATTTCACCACTCCTTACAGTGTGGCAGGCTAGACATATTGCTTCACTGAAGTACTGGTCATTTCATTTGACTGAACTGGCTGGAAGGATACCGAGTCGCGTTGCTCCGTAACCAGACAGTACTGCAGTACGTGGAAAGACTGTCAGTTTGGATTTGGCCAACCATAACCGGCAGCAGAGCTGCACATAGAGCACAAGCAATCAAGCTGGTGTTACTAAATAAAGTGTATGCACCTTAAGACCTCTGATGAAATATTGTTACTAAAAATGTCAACGCTTTTCAGTTGCTTTTATAGTTTGACGCAACTATCTGTTGGGGGCAGTGAGGGGGAAGGGTGAGGTCAAAATGTGCCATGAAATGTCCCCAAAACAGAGCAATTAACATAATGTAATTAACGTAAATTACATTTTCTTTTTGCCCTCCATTTGACTAAGCGGGAATCTCTGAAAGGATGGCTCTTAGGGTGAAATGAGAAATGCTTGAAAACGCAGTTCACAGCATACTTGTCTGGTCTCTTTACTCAGCTTGAAGAGAGAAATGCGCAAGCTTGCTCAAGAAGAATGTGGTTTTGAAGAGCCTACAGTGGCCATGGCCTTTGTCTACTTTGAGAAGCTCGCTCTCAAGGGGAAGCTGAACAAGCAGAATAGAAAGCTTTGTGCTGGAGCCTGTGTTCTTTTAGCAGCCAAAATTGGCAGTGACCTCAGAAAACATGAAGTCAAGCATCTTATAGATGTACGTATCCATAGGTTTCCAGTGTTCCTTCTACATGAAGTGCCAGCACGTGGTCTATGCAAGCCTGCTTGTCAGTAGTCACCCTCTCATCTAGGTTTCCAGCTGTACAGCCAGCTAAATGCTTTTTTTTTTAGTTATACATTTATG
Organism: Larus michahellis; assembly: GCF_964199755.1. Lineage (NCBI taxonomy): Eukaryota > Metazoa > Chordata > Aves > Charadriiformes > Laridae > Larus > Larus michahellis. The sequence goes on from NC_133897.1 coordinate 118,414,197, forward strand.
TGGAAGTAGTAGTACTCAATGTCAAGCTCGCTTGATGTGATTGAAGACCCTGGTGTCAGATACTGTGAGGTTTGAGAGGTATCTGACCACCATTCTCTCAATACGAGTCAAAAGTTAAACCTCAGGAAATTCATTTTGCTTTTAATTATGTTTTCAAGAGTCACTAAAGACTCTCCTTTGAGAGCTAATTGCAGATACTAATTTCAGAGGGAGTCTAGTAGACTACAGAGTTTGTACTTCTTTCATCAAGTTCAGCTTTTGGTCAAGAAAACCTGAAGAAGTGTTCCCATTAGAACACCTCAGCCCAGCTGTTTTGGTTTTTTTTTTGTAGAGTAGAGTGTTTGGGTTTCCACCTACTCCTTATGAAAGAGTTAACAGAAAGGAGTGTTATTCCGTAGTCCATTTGCAAGCACCAAGATACCAATCTGGTTTAACAGATGCAGAAAGTTAGGGCAGGTAACTGGGTACTTTGGCTACAACCAGCTCACTTAGTTCAAGAGACATGGAAATTTGGTTGGGGGGCAGAACTGTGGAATCATGCCCTTCTGCCACAGCCACAGAGCTGGGTGGACAGTCAGTTTGTTAGAAGGCCCTCCAAATAACCAGGAAAAAAATCAGCCTGGTGGGAGTTGGAAAATCTGGCCTCCCATGCTATTCTGAAACATCGGTTCATCCTTAAGACCTACTGAATTTTTTAGTAGACCCAGTTAGCCGAGGAGTGGACGAGGAGATCATAAGAGGATGGGGGGAGAATATCCCTGAACAGCTGGTTGCCTACTTGTAGCGTCCAAATCCAGTGACAACAGCAGAGCAGATGGGAGGGTTAGTACATTACAGCAGAAAGCAAACTATGAAACCCATCTCATCCCCCTTGAGGATAGGAGTTTCTATTACTCACTATTCTTATGGTTGTTGGAGATTACACCTTCTGCCTCTGAGGTATTAAGATCAAACGTATCTAATTGTAGCAGAAATAATTTCCCCAATAGGGTGTTGTAACACAGTCTAATGCTGAGAGGAAAATTAGCGATTTCAAGCAGCGCAGGAAGTTTGTGGGGAGTTACGAGCTGCATGTCTCCCATTACACCAGCGATTTTGGTGTTTGCTTGAAGCCAGGATTTTCCTCTTCCTGCAGTGGTAATCTCTGTGATCGTTAGAAGATGTATCTGCTGGAGCTGGAATGAGCGACATGACAAACATGTCAGAAATAGCCTGGCTGGCTGAGCTGGCTGAGTTCACCTTCACAGCAAGGAATGGGTACATCCAGTTCATGCTGCTCTCCTTCTCTAAACCTAGAGAGACCCGTGCCAGTCCAGCAGGGCAGAGGTTTAAGGACAGCAGCACGCATGTTTTGAATAATGTCATCTGTAAGAAAGCACTAGAAAATCAAACCCTCATTCACAAAGACTTTATTTATTTATTTATTTATTTATTTATTTACCCACCCCCTCGGCTGTCGTTGCAGAAACTGGAAGAGAAGTTCCGGCTGAACAGGCGCGAGCTGATCGCCTTCGAGTTCCCGGTGCTGGTGGCCTTGGAGTTTGCTCTCCACCTTCCCGAGCACGAAGTGATGCCGCACTACAGACGCTTGGTGCAGAACTCCTAGCACTGGCTGCCCTGCGGGGAAGGGGCTCCCGACTGTTCCCACTTGGCTCTCCTGAGCCGCAGTTACTACTGGAAATGCAAAATCAGACTCCTAACACTTCACTCTCTCTCTCTCTCCCCAAAACAGTTTTTCCGGCAACGTATAGGAAACACCGCATCGACGTAAAGACTCTCAGCTTTGACAAATTTACCTATCGTTACTTTCTCAAAGCAGGTGAGGACCGAGCTGTTGGTAAATGGTTAACGTGCTGAAACTGGGTGGCGACTGACCCTACCTGTGGGGACTACAGCTATAAAAGTAGGCAAAAATTTAAAGGGCAGCCTCGTGACCACCCCTCCCTCCATCACACAAACCCTGGAAGCCCACGCGAGTGCATTCTCATAGCGCTTTTTCTACAGACCTGCTGCAACTTCCGAGAGGACTTCTTACCGTGAAAAAGCTTTTAAAGAGGATATCTTCACTGTGTCAAAAACAAAACAAAAAAAAAGAATGTGCCAATCTATTTTTGTATCAGCAATTGAAAGTGCACTTTTTTCCTGTGGGGTGTTTGTGTGTGTAGCCGTGTGTGTGTGCGTGTGCGACACCGAACTGATCTCAGTGCGGGTGGTTGGCTTAGCTGTTTCCGAGCGTATCAGTTACCGATGGCGAAGATCAAGGTGACCTTACGTGTTTACTTCTTGACAAACATAACTACTGGAAAAGTGGTAAACGGGATCATTTTTGGACACTTGGTTTGTTTTTTTTTTTATTCTCTGATCTTTCCAACATTGTACTTTTGAAAGGATTACACTACTACTACTACTACTACGAGAGAAGGATCAGCAACTGACCTTGAGTTTTCAGTCATGTTTGTGATAAAGATGAAAGCATTCGTATGAGATTTCCATGTCATGTTTTTTAAAAATATCTTGTGTTAAGCCACATGCATATTTTTAACCTTCGCACTTTTCCCACTGTGGAGATGGTTAGACTTGCACTCTGTAGTGTTGTATTTCTGTGCTCTATGTTAGAGTGCGTAATAAGCACATTGATTGTGCTGTATCTTAAAACAGTGTTTTATTAAAAAAAAAAAACAAAAACAAAAAAAGAGTAGGGCTCAGCAGTGTAACAGGTGTCTTAAGGCTCCAACGGCAGGGGCATCAGCTATCGTTAAAGTTTTTTGGTCTTTAACTAGAATTGACTGTGCAAAACCTAAAATCAGTGCCCACTGAAGTTAAAGGTCCAGTTCCTTCAGACATTTCAGTACTGGAGTTTTACAGTAAAACTTCTCGCAGCTTCCCTGGTTCTGACTGGACACCCAGAAAGCCAGAGGGTTTCGACCCAAGCTCCCTGATGCTCCATGCACACTAAGCTAGCGCCATGCTTACGGACGTCGTCCAGTTGTTGAGATTACACCCCTGTCCAATCTTCTCCTGTGCTGGCTCACTTAACAAGCCTTGCCCTCGACAGGCCCCACACGGATCCAGCAAACTCAAATACTCACAGTTACGGTATTTACTTAAAAAAAAAAATAATTAAAATCTCAAGCATGAGATTTTAGCTGAAGCCTTACCTTTCTTAAGTTTGGGAGTGCTTGCTCAGAGCATGGAAAGGGCTTGCGAGCAGAACGTAGAGAAGTGGGACATACCAGAGGATGTAAACACACTAACGCTTATTTTCTTTCGCTCTTACTTTGATCAGTTGTATTATTTCCTTCAGTTAGGCCAGGAAACATCCAGTTTCTTTACCAGCTTCGACTCCTTTAAATTCTAGTATGAAAAACGCCTGCGTATGATTGCTCTGTAGGATCTGGAAAGGTTACACGTGTCAGGACAAAGGGGAACTTGTTTGATGCTGTTGCGCTCCCTCCATTTTAAGAGGGAGGGCGACTGTGCTAGCTTACAGTTGTTATTATTAATACTTATCTAATTACTGATTAGATACATTCCAACGGGATTGGGGAGGAGGGGGTAAAGAGAAAAGCGTGCACTTACCTCCCCGGTGCAACACTCCGTGTCTCTGCAACCCACATGTCACCCGTCCGGCTGCGGGGCGAGGGGAGGGGGGGCCCTCGCCGCCGCTTCTGCTCCCTCCTCCTCCTCCTCCTCCTCCCAGCCCCCACGAAGCCAAGGAACAGAGGAGCCAAGAGCCTGGAGCGCACCTAAGCCTAAGGCTGCCCTCCCGGTTTATTTAACCCCAAACGGCAGTGTGGTGTTGACCTACAAGCCAAAACGGTCTGCAGGTCTGCCAGGTGGGCTTCCATCCTCGGCTGCATCCCTTCCCACCGAAATCTTGTATATACGTTCAAGATTTGCTTCTGATTGCAGAGATCTGTTTCTAATAGCGACCACTCAAGGCTAAGCAGAAGCTTTACCTTTCCGTAAAGGCTTCTACCTTTTGCTTTCGAGTCTGATTTTTTGGGGTTTTTTTTTAGTTTTTTTTTAAAGTTGCTTTATAGTATTGCAGGGAAAAAGCAAATTGTGATTGCAAGATGCAGACTAAAGAATGACAGTCTTACAGTAGTCTTTACAGACGCTATTGAATCACGCTGTCACATCTTTTGTCTTCTGTGCTGCTACCCAACCCTGATCTACAGTTTACACAGATTTCTGGGATGAAATCTGATCGCTGGAGACTTTCTGCTTTTCGTTGTTGTTCTCGTCATTGTTTTGGGGGCAGGAAAGGGTTCGGGGCTGATGTTCAGTTACAGTTTGAATGTGGAATAAACACTTAAGATGGTGATGATGTTGCACTGTTCACTTAGGAACGTATATAAAGCCATATGATGCTAGATCTCAGAGCACAAAGCTTGGTCAGTACAATTATGGTTAGGACAACGGGCAGGATTTGCCCCCCTTTTTCTCCCCAACCCTGGGAAAATTCAGGCTGAAGTGGTAGAGGAAAATCTGTACCAAACAAAAAAACCATGTTGATTGTTTGCCTTTGTCTTACATGGTAATGAGTGTTGATTTACAAATGATTCTAGGTTCAACTTTGAATAGTTTGGGAAAATAATCCATTCCATATCACTTGTTCTGTTTTGGAATGATATACCGTACACTCTACCATGCAGAGTTTATTCCTTTTCTAAAAAAATAAATAAAAGTTAAAAAAAATTTTGAAAAACCCAGACTCTTTTCCACCAGTGACGGTATGTAAAAATATTACGTTCTCTAATCTGTTTGTGTCAAACGGTTTTGGTTTTGTCGTCCTCTGGGACATAAAGCTGCTTATTAAGAAGACAGTGGTGGGATTGCCTGAGAGCCCTCACCATCTCCTGGCATTCATCTCCTTGCAGAGCCCTTGCTTCCAGGATCTTTCCTCCAGCCCAGATCTTTATCTTCTTTTTCCCAGATCATTATTTTGTGTTTGTTTGGTGTTTTTTAAAGCCCTTCACCATCTCCTCCTGGAGCTGCCAGGCCCTGGTTCTCCCAGTCCAAGCCATCAGTGTGAAGGATGAGGCACTAGCGGGCTCCTCAGCATTGCTCTGGAGAATTTGGGGTACGCCACTTTGGTTTAATCCAGGTTGGAGTAAAACTTACAACTGGCCCCCAGACCAGCTGTAGATCACAAGAAGCCGCTTCCACTTGGGAGGTTGAAAGTTCACTTTGGGACATGGATGCACGCACACACCCAATTATCCACCACCTGGTGACATTCAAGCTGGTTTTTTCCACCTATGACCCCCCACCCCTAAATCCAACACCTATCTAGGTGGTCTCACCAAACAACAGCCATTTATTGTGCATTTTCATTCCACATTACTAAAGTTACGCGAAAGGTTTGGCTCCCTACCTCCACCCACCACCGTCTGGGTTCTCCAGAGACCTGCGGCTGTAGATCGTATTTGCGGCTTACGCAAACAGAGCTGGATATACACAGACCCCAGAACATACACATGCACAGAAATAGGCTTTGCTAATCATTTTCTAGAACTACTCTCTGGCTTCTTTGGGATAGTCTGCGATATCTTTAAGTGATACAACTTCAGCTAATTGCTCCAGCCTCCTAAAATACGGAGCCCACAGCATTAAGCCTTCCCTGGGAGCAGTGAGGAGTAGTTTGTGAGGACATGATAACACCTTCCCACGATGCTAAAGGATTTTGGCACCAGGCCCCACATTAAACATTTAAAAAAAAAAAAAGGTAAAAGTAGTTTAGGGAGGTGAGAGACTGAGCCATCGCAGCAACAATGCCAACATCACAAGCTGAGACTGAAATCTGTCCCAGGTTGAACCTTTGGGAAGGGAGGGAAGGAGTGTGGGAGGCAGATTGCAGCTTAATTTGTTCGTCTTCCATTTTAAACTTTGTAGTGAAGGGGGGGGGGGGGTGGAGAGGAAAAGGAAAACTTCAGGTGCATCCCTTCAAAGGAAGTTGCAGACAAGCAAAAAGGCCTTTCTGAAATCCTGAACCTTGTTCCTTCCCACCAACTTCAGCGTGAGCCCAAACAGCCAGAGACTCCCTGCCGCAGCCTGGTCGGGATGAGCTCGGAGGAGGGATTTCAAGTCTCTATAAACAAAAAAGAAAAAAAAAAACAACCCTTGCCCAGAACCCCAACAGCAAATTCCAGGACCGACAGTGAGAGGAGAAGCAATGGTTATCGTGTGCTGCTGGGAAAGAGCAGGAACTGTGATCCTGGAAAAGGGCCTGTATGCCTTCGAAGCAAGGCGGGAGGGACCAAGAAGTTGCTGAAGTTGCTGCTGACTTGAACAGCAAACGCTTCCTTCCCTTAGCGAGAGCTAAATACTGGCTACCACCATAGGTTCATTTGCCCTTTCTAGGCATTCTTCTAGCCTGTCACCCCTTTCCATAATGTTGCTAAGCATCATCTCAAACCAGCTAGGACTCTTGCCTCGGCTACGCCGCTTAGACAGATTCTCCAGGACTTAATTCCTCAAACCAGCAGAAGTTTCTTAGTTTGCCATCAGATTTCACTGGTGACTAATTTATAACATTTTGAACTCGTGTCAGCATTGCATCTAACTTGAAACTGAAATCTTTTCCCTGTGGGAACTCTGGGACGGGGGATCCTCAGCAGCAGTGGATATTTTTAGCAGCATTTAGTTAGACAAGACACTAAAAGGAGAAAGGAGAGGCAAGAAAATAATCCTTTTCCAAGAGCTTCCAAGCGCAGTGAAGCGTTGCCTTGGCTAACGTCAGTGGGTATGTCCATCGAGGAAGGAGCTGTGTAAGCTAGGTTTTCAGAACCACTGACACGAGGCCTAAACTTCCCTATTTTTTTTTATTGGTGGTTTTATTTTTAATTCATCAGCACCCAGAGCTAGCCTTTATATTTGGCTCTCTTTTCCTTCCCAGCACATACAGACACAAGGGGCAAGTTTCCCTCTTCTCCGTTGCTTCCCTCTACCAACAGCTGGAGGGTTTTTACTTCAAGCGTTGACTGGGAGACCAAAAGGATGAAGAGGCAGAAGGTTTTTTTTACAAACCAGTATTAAATCCCCTGTGTTCACTAGCAGGGACTGGTTTACCAGGAATGGATTCTGTTCATTGATTTAGAAGAGAGAATATTGGGATTTTTTCTTTCAGTTTTGAGACTAAGCTTTAGACAATCTTTTCTTCAGCACCTGTAGAGGCTGGAGCCTTACAGCAAGGAAAGGTTTGGAGACATCTGGACTACCTCAAGCCACCTGCTTCTCCTCTTTGCCACACCAATAATTTACGTTGCCCGCATGGCTGCGCTGTGCTGTGTTTTTACAAAGGACACAGGCATCGTGTCGCAGCACGAGAATGGCAGTGGCAGCAGCCACTTTCAGTCACTCACACCAGAAGACAAAAGGGTCCCCATACTGGTCCCTGAATTTCTGCCCCATCCGTTCGCACATCAGGAACCCCTGGGAGTGCACAGGTCTCAGCTCTTTCTCCTCTCACACTCAGCCAGACATCACACACACACAAATTAAAATAGAAAAGCAGGTAAGATGGCAAACCTCAACGTATTTATAGAAAAAGTAAAAAAAAGAAAAGCAAGTTTAGCAAATGGTAAGCACAAGAGGCGTGTTACGTGCCGGTCTGCTCTCCCCTCGCAAGGAGCTCAGGTGGCTGTCCCCGCCTGGTAAAGCCACACACTCGTGATGGCCTCCTCCACCCTTCCACGTTTTGATATTGCCTTGACTAAGCAGCCGCTCTGGATGGGGAGGGGAGGTAACGCACCAGGAATAGACTCAGAAGAATTGCAGAGCTGAACGGCCCGACACGCTGCGCGAGGGAGGGGGGAACCGTTCACGAAGTTGTAAATATGCCGAAAGCAATGGGAATCTGTGATTTCCGGTGGTATTTTCTGATGGCAACCAAAGCAGCCCAACTGTATTTCTTTTTTTTTGTTAAAAAAGATAAAAACCTAATGTAGAAACAGAGTAGCTGTAAAAGTTTAAAAAGATGGATAAAAGGCTTTTATTTCTAAGCTGCTGTCATCCCACTCAGGGCAAAAATGCCTGAATTGTTACCATCCGAGCTGGATTAATGGTCTAGATCATGCTATTTTCCAAGTCCCTCCCCACTTGCTGGCAGCTGGATGTCCCTGCGGAATGATGCACGTATGAATACCCCTAACCAGAGGCCTGAACCCCAGACACATTCCTCGTGTCCTCCCGCTTCTGTGGGTGGGAGCACAGCCTGCGAGGCAACCGGCTCCTGTTGATTAAACTGCTATGTGCAGTCCTTTTTAATTGGGAAAGTTATTAGCTCTGTCTTCAGCACAGGGCAGGAGCACACAGTGGGCCAGGTACATTGGCTACCTCTTGGTTGCATGTTGTGGTAAGAGCTGGCTGTGCACCCACCCACCACCCACTCGGCTTTCCTTGGAAAGGAAACCTACAGTGCCAGCAAGAAGGGATGCAAGGAGCCAACGCCACATTTGTCCACGTGAGCATCCCTAGAGGAAAAGGGGAGACCTCGGGCATGTTAAAGACATGCCCACCTAAAGAAAGAATTGAAGCAATGACTACACGCTCATCTTCAACTCTTAAGAAAAAGATCTCTGGAGACATTCAAAACCTGCCTGGACGTGTTCCTGTGCAACCTGCTCTAGGTGACCCTGCTCTGGCAGGGGGGTTGGACTAGATGATCTCCAGAGCTCCCTTCCAACCCCTACCAGTCTGTGATTCTGTGATCTCTCTTCTGCCACCAGCTGTGGGAGGACTAAAAGGATGCTGAACAGCATGGCTGAAACACAATCATTAGCAACCTTCTTTCAGCCTTCAAGGCCAAAAGTGAGATGTTCAAGGAGCACTAGGTCTGTGCTCTGACCTCCCATGATGCAACCCATGAACTAACTGCACTGTAGCTCTTCATGGAGCACAAGCATTTTAATGAAACATCTAAGCATGGATTTAGACATTTCAGAGGGACAAAGTCCAACACATTTCCAAACATCACTAGGTTGTTCCAACCTCAGTCTCTTCTAGTTGTAAGCACTTTCTCTAGACAAAACTAGATCAACTCAAGCTTATAAGCAATTCCAGGGCATTTAACTATCTTTCAAAAGCACTCTGAGCACTTCCAAAAGCTCAATATTTAATGCCTTCTTCCAGAGCGACATCCTCCCAGCTATCTTGTAACATCCTTCAGTAAGCAGCAGAGACTGGACGCTAGTCAGTATCTCGGGTATTTCCGTGGGGCAAAGATTACAACACACAGGCAGCCAACACCAGAACTGCAAAGTGCTCATGTCCCGTGACAGCCCGAGAGGTTCATTAATGTTTTCTGAATCCAAGACTCCACAAGCTGCCATCTGCCTTCCAGGGTGCCCTGTATCTCATTTTGTGTCTGTGCAGATTGGAGTTGAATTAAGACAACGACCTACACAGAAGAAAAAAAAATACTTTTTTTTGTCCGGTACCCAGTCATAGAATCATAGAATTGCCTAGGTTGGAAGGGACCTTTCAGATCATCTAGTCCAACCATCGACCTAACACTGACAAAAACCAGCGCTAAACCATATCTCTAGGCACTGTGTCTACCCATCTTTTAAATACCTCCAGGGATGGTGCCTCAACCCCTTCCCTGGGCAGCCTGTTCCAATGATTAATAACCCTCTCAGTGTAAAAATTTTTCCTAATATCCAGTCTGAACCTTCCTTGGTGCAACTTGAGGCCATTTCCTCTTGTCCTATCGCCTGTTACTTGGGAGAAGAGACCGACCCCCACCTCTCTACAGCCTCCTTTCAGGTAGTTGTCGAGAGCCATAAGGTCTTTCATTTCCTCTAACCTGAGAAATACCAGGCTGAGTTAGACCTCTCCCAGTCAGTGGAAGACACAAGGCATTCCATTCAGATGCGCTCTCTAAGGAACATTTCAGGTATCACAGTTTACATTATGGATCACGTAGATGGATTAAGAACTGTGAGATCCTGTTTCCTCTTTTATTCCTCGTTAGGTGCTTTTCGCTTAACTGCTGCTGTTCAGGTGTTTTGCTGTTGAGGGTTTTTTTTTTGCTTTTGGTTCACCTTTTATTATTTCAATAAAGGCAAAGATGAGCCGAAAGAAGCTGGTGCGGGACTGGGAGTTGGGTCTGGCTGACTCTTTCACACGGCGCATCCGGAGCTGCAGACTCCACCCTCCGCCCGATTTATTTTAAAAGCCTGCTGTGTCCATTAATGGAAAATTGGACTCTGTTCAGGCTGTGATAGTGTCCATGGACAGGAAAATGGAAAATTTCAGATTAAAGCTGCAGGAGATCAGGAAGAAAAATATCTGGTGAATTTAATTGATGGTGGCAGCACAATTATTATGGACAAATATTAAAGAAATGTCAGTCTGTGACCCAAAGCAGTTCGTTAGTTAGAAACATAAAGGAGAGTAGCATGAAAGTCTTCAAGGCCACAGGGCTGAGAAATTGAAATATTCCTCACCAGGAGGAAGTTCAGACACTTGGCAAAATTGATCTTTTGAATGTATAGGAGAGGACATCTATTACTGTGACATTAAATTTGCCAACCATCCAAGTTATTGTCTCCTTAATTTCTTAGAGGTCTGAGACATATCTGATGACACTTGGGCCTCCCCTGCTCACTTTTGTACTCATCACTAGGTTTGAGAAAGTGCTGGGAGTCTCAGGGACATCATTCTGTAGTTTCCTTAAAATAAGCAGCTGAGTAGAGGGAAGAAGTCATGGTAGAAGCCTTCACTGAAGACCTGAACAGACATTGGAGAAGCACATCAGGGCACATGGAGACCCATCTACACCTGGGTTGCTGCTGTCTACAGAGCAGAAGCCAGTAAATCAGTGAATGGCCTTTTCCAAGTGCAACTGAGCTTAGATTCTAGCAATGGCATTCCTATGGGGAAAAAATGATAAATAAAAAGCTGTAAAAACAAGCAGAATTGCTGCTCTTAAACATACTGATTGATTTAATAACAATATTGTTCTCAGATGCTTTTTTTTTTTTGCAGTTAACAGTGCAGCAATGAAGTAAAAGAAAAACTTATTTTTAGCATAACTGTAACTATAGTTATTTATATACAACTACTATAGAATGTAGGAGGAGATGAAATCAGTATGATGACATGGAAACTTAATGGATTCTACATCAAAAAAACCCTTCCAAAATTCCAAAACCTTAAAGAATGCTCCAGCTGAAATTTCATGCCATGGGCTTGCTTTATTGTTTGTTTTTAAACTATCACATGGAAAATGATGATATAATTCTATAGCAGGAATATATTTTTGGAGTGGTCAAAAATATTTCAGAATACTTTGTACCTTCCTATTAAGGCAAGATAGCTGAATCTCCAGCCCATGGAAGAATTTGTCAGGAAGTGAGCTCATGGAGTCTCTCAGAGAGACCAACGTGAAAGACATCAGCTCTTTAAGAGTATGGTCACTTCTCTCCTTTCCCTAAAAAACATAAACACTTGCAAAACCCTTCCAGTCTTTACCTTTGGATTAAATGATTGAGTGAACCAGGAGCTGGTGCAACATAATATTCCATTATTTTTCTCCTAGCTCAAGTCATAGAACCATAAAATGGTTCGGGTTGGAAGGGATCTGAAACATCATCCGGTTCCAAGCCCCCTGCCATGGGCAGGGACACCTCCCACTAGACCAGGCTGCTCCAAGCCCCATCCAGCCTGGCCTTGAACACTTCCAGGGATGGGGCAGCCACAACTTCCCTGGGCAACCTGTTCCAGTGCCTCACCACCCTCACAGTAAAGAATTTCTTCCTGATATCTAACCTAAATCTCCCCTCTTTCAGTTTAAAACCGTTACCCCTTGTCCTATTGCTACACTCCCTGACAAATAGTCCCTCCCCTTCTTTCCTGTAGAAAACATGGGAGTCACAGCCTAAGACATTCCCATCAGCACAACCATCTGTTCAAGGGAGCTGTATCTAGCCTGAAGCCCATACAAAGTGAATAGAGTATCACGATTTATTGATAACCAGATTTAATTTGCATCAGGTTAAAAGAAGGTGTGGTTTATTAACCCATAGTGGAGAACACGGTAACAGACCCAAGTTTCTGCTAGAAAACTAGCCTAGAAAACTTTTCCCGTGAGCTGCCAAAGCCCCAGATGCTGGCAGCCGGAGCTTATACCATCATCTCGGCTGTTTTCCACTGCATTTACTCCTTTAAAACTGACTTTCCGTGGTTTCAAAGAGGAGTTTGAACCAGAATGATGCCCTTGGGTCACATTTTCAGAAACAAGAAGAGTAAAAAACACGAGACAGATTTGGAAGGGAAAGGGGAAGTTATTTTCTAGCTTTTACAACAATTTCTTCAGCAGGAGGTTACGGGTTCCTCTGTCAAAATTTTCAGTGGCGCTGCCTTCACAATTCAGCATTTGCTCCGGTGAACTACACTGCTTTTCTCCAAAGATTTCTAAATGACAAAGGGTTTGTTTTATGGGTTTGTTTGTTTGTTTTAAACCAAAAGAAAACAATATAGTTGAGGTTTTTTTCCATCTGAGAGGCTGCGGTAAGCAACTTACCCGCACAACACGGCTATTCACAACAGGAGCCATTCAATTCTTTGCTCAGCAATTTTAATATTCCGCTTTGAGTACAGCTGAGCCACATGAAATTCTGTTGTGTAAGGCTCGCCTTGAAAGTAGAGATTTATTTCCTTTGGTTACAGCTCATGAAGTCTTGAGGCTACAACCATCTGTGTTAATCTCCACACAGTCTGTTCTTATTCATCATCAATAATAAGCCCAAGCAGCACCCATGCTGAAGACAGTATGAGCAGACAAGTATAATAAAGAAATAAAAGCTGCCTCGCTGAAATTTTTAGCTTCTGTGTCGATCCTACATCCTAATTCTCCGAATATAACTGGAGACATTAAATGAGAGAAAACAATTAACTTCGCCACTGAAAGAAAGTTCAGCTCCATTTTCTGAGCCGCCATCGCTGGAGTGATTTGCAGATCTCCGTCTTTGGCCATGGGACAGCCAGAAGCAGGACGGCGAAGAGAAGAACTTGGATGCTGTTTTCTTCTGCCTGCTAAAATGTATTGTGTCTCTTACGCTACAGCTGTTGGGGTGTTCTCCACTAACTGCTGAAGTTTGCTACACAAGCAGACCGGGTCATTCCACTGCTGGCAAGTGAGATCCAGGGCTGTGCCTGCAGAGCCACACACAACTTTACCTCTGGCTTCATCTCCAGTGGCACCGAAATGATGTTGGCACTCCTGTCATTCAGCTTACATGAAGAAACTGGCTGTAAGGCTGATCACCCTGAGAGCTGCTGAGCACCCCTGGGCAACGTGGTGAGGGTCTCAATTAAAAATTTCTTCTGACTGCTCTAATGTGAATGAACTTCACTTGTGAACTTGTGAACCTGTGCAGGTAACTGGCACGGAGGCACAGGGAGCCCTCCCCCTGAGAAGGCAAAGAACAGACTGATTTCCAGTGAGGGAGAGGTGACTCCTTGAGAGAAGTTCTCCGTGCCTTGTTTGAAGCCAGAGCTCGTCTCTCAGTGTTCCAGAAGGTGTCTGACAGATAAACAGCAAAAATCCTTTTTGGTTCCCATCTCCAGCCAGGGCTAGAGGGGACGATTAGCCAGACTGGCTTAGCCTCCGCAGCTTTTAAAGGAAGGTCTGAGAAATATTTGCCTTGTGGTGTTTCCCACCCCAGTCAACCAATGCTTTCTGCTCATGCGATGTGACTGCTAATTGCAGCAGCGTAGTTCCGACAGTGGGCATTCGCAAATCTCCAAAGCATTTCAGCTCAACAACTTCATGCCCGAACCATTAGTCCTCTTAGCAGAAACTTTAACCCTTTTGTTAATCTGTCTGGCGTTAGTGATACTCCTGCGCTTAGGCATGGCAAATGGCGCTCACAGCTCTCCAGCTTTCCTTCCCATCTTTGTTGCCTAATGGTTTAAGGAGCGTAACTCCAAACTAGCGGTTTCTCAATCCGAATATCCATTTCCTCCCAACAGCATCAACCCTTCCCCTTATCAGTTTCCAAGGGGTTGTGCTGGAGGCCTGTTCTATTCAGCCAGCTTGCCGCAGGCAGGCGTTGTTCTTACAAGGTACGGCAAGGCAGCTGGGCACCTGCAACGCCAGCATAAACAAACTTGTTGGTGCACCAGCTTTCCTCATCGGCAAGGGGTGCAGAAATCAGAAGTTCAAGTGTAAACATGGATCAAACTCCTGCAGGAAAATGGGCCTTTCGTCTGCTTCCCAAGGTGTGCTGACCCTCAGGTACTTGAACCAAGTCTTAGGGTAGAGCCACCACCTCTTCACCAGCCTCATCTGTAGAAGTGCAAGTTTGCCTCCCTCTTGAGATGACGTTTGTAGGGACTCATGAAAGGTATGGGACCGCTGATGGCCCACGGCAGGAAGAAAAGCTCAAGCATTCTCAGCTCCTGACGTTACGTAGCGTCTCCTACAGTCCGGTCTGCAAGTGCACTTACAGGGTTTCACCCATTGCCAGGCAGGAGTGTTCAGGGAGGCTCGCACCCATTTTACTATATTCTTCTATATACAGGCTTCTCTATCCAGGCAACAAGCTGGCAACTGAACAAGTTCTGAGCCGTATGTTTTCAAATCTTAATGACGAAGTATACTAAGCATGCTCGCAGTCTGGTTTTCAAAGAGATTTTATGTACCATCAAATCAAGAACTTAACACACCAAGTGGCTACCTCTATGTATTCTGGAAGCCAAGACACTTTTTAGTAAGTAGAAGAACACTGATTGCTTCCCATCCCAGAGAGTAAGGAGGAGGTACATTCCCCACCTCGGTGATGAAGAAGAGAGAGCACAATTTTTTTAACCACATTCTTTCAAAAAATGGTCAATTTCCTAGCAGAAATCAAGGCTGACAACAATGTCACCATCAAAGCATAGTTAAAAAAGGGTTAAGCTTCTCAAACCAGGCAATTAATATGGAAATGGTTACACAACCTTCACGGGCTCCTCTAATTCCTTTTTGTGACTAAACAGACATGTATTTGTAATAGAACCTAATAATAAAAAAAACCCCAAACTCTGTGAATAAGCAACACATTTTTTCAGAAGCAAATCTCTTCCCATTTTACCTCTTGGTACAAAAGTAATTTGGCCTCAATTTTTTTCAGTCCTGCCCCCAATCTCCTTCCCCTCACCCAACGCCTTCTTTTCAAACAAAATGAGCCTGTCCCTGTGTCTATTGTCTGGAACTGGATTAAAGTTTCACACTGAGCCTGTTGCCTGGTTCACAGCAGCAGATGATCTGTTTGAAAGCTGTTCCTTCAGCTTCTGCTCTGGGCAAGACAAACTCACTACGGAGTTTTTCTTCAACCCACCATCTCCTTTAGCTTAGAGGTAAAACAAAGCTGGAAGAAACCTTTCCTCAGCACTCAGCACAGCTCCCAGCAACTAACTTTTCCACAATACTTAATAAAAGCATCTTTTTCAAAACACGTCCTATGTTGACATCGCATTTCTTGAATTCTTTGGATCTTGTTTGAGGATGACAAACAAGAACATGAGTATGTATACTCTCATCCACCAACTCCGACATAGGTGTTAAAAAGAGTAATAGTAAATCAGAATTCTATCCCTTAGCGCGCGTTTTAATAGGTCCATTGCTTTTCATAGAATCATAGAATCATAGAACCATAGGGTTGGAAGGGACCTCTGGAGATCATCTCGTCCAACCCCCCTGCCAGAGCAGGGTCACCCAGAGCAGGTGGCACAGGAACGCATCCAGGCGGGTTTTGAATGTCTCCAGAGATGGAGACTCCACCACCTCTCTGGGCAGCCTGTGCCAGTGCTCTGCCACCCTCCAAGTAAAGAAGTTCCTCCTCATGTTTAGGTGGAACTTCCCATGTTCAAGTTTGTGCCCATTACCTCTTGTCCTGTCACTGGGCACCACTGAAAAGAGCCTGGCCCCATCCTCCTGACACCCACCCTTTAAGTATTTATAAGTGTTGATAAGATCCCCCCTCAGTCGTCTTTTTTCCAGACTGAAGAGACCCAAATCCCTCAGTCTTTCTTCATAAGAGAGATGTTCCAGTCCCCTAATCATCTCGGTAGCCCTTTGCTGCACCCTCTCCAGCAGTTCCCTGTCCTTCTTGAACCGGGGAGCCCAGAACTGGACACAGTAAATTTTAAAAAAATAATAATAATAAAAAAAAGCTTTTCCTATCGCTTTTTGCTAAGATCATTTGCTCTCCGAATTTTCAGCTTCGGTATTAAACTGGTACTGAAGGATTGGCACAGGTTCTCTTCCAACACAAAGCCACCAACAGCCACACGGCAATAAGCAACAACAGAATCGCTTCAGTGGTAAGCATCAGGTTCATTTAATTCCTTTAATAACATTTTCTGCTGAAAGCTAAGTCACAGCCGCCAGATCCAGATTATTTTGAATCAGCATCACGGCTGCCTGCATTTTAGTAACCCACTTGTAGTCAACATCCATCAGCTTTATACAATTTCAGCCGTCTTTCCGTGGCACTTGGCTTTAAGTAGAGGCTCTTTATCATGCAGGCCAGCCACACGCGTGAGTCACGTCTCTGCAGCAGATAATACAAGCCTTGCCTCAAACCAATTACTTCAGCAAGAAAGAAAAAAAAAAGACAGACATTTGGAAAATAGAAGTGTAAGCAAAATAAGATCAAGAATGTGTTACACGATTCAGGAAAACCACTCTCAGAGTGGTTTGATCAAAACCAGTAGATGTGAAAACAGGGTGATGGGACAGTGTCTGGGGTCCTGCTGTCCCTCAGAAAGACCAGCACACTCCAAATTCTCTCTCTAGTCCCACATGCTGATGGCCCAAGAATTGGGGAACCTTCAGACAGTGAGTTCCTTAAATGATGGATACTGATAAAACCAGAGGTTCTTCCACCAGGTGAGCTAGAGACCATTGCTTTGCATTCACGTGTTAATTAGTGTCTTTCCCTCTTCGAACTGCAAAGGAACTCCTCCTTCCTCAGAGCCGTGTGTTTGTCACTCTGTATCTTTGACCAACTGGAAAAAAGGTCAATTAGACATGAATAAATATAAATAAATAAATCCTTTGCATATTTGCTCTCTAAATCACTGAACATAACCGTTCACTAGTCTTGCAAGAGCCATCTTAAGCTTGACCTTCTGAGGCTTCCTGCTTCAAAGACCATTATAACAACCCTGAAGTGTGTTTTTTACCATGCAGTATCCCTCCTTCCCAGGCAGGACTGAATTAAAGATCAGGACGCCGCTTCCCCAAGAAATCACAAGGTTTGCTCTGCCCCATTGCCTCCAGTCACCGGCCTCCGCAATCGCCCAGCACATGCCTGTCTCCCCACCTTTCCCCTCTGCTGTGAGGGCCTCCCTGCCTGGGGCTGTTTGCTGCCGGGACCAGGGAGCCCAAACCATGTGTCTCTTCTCCCCTGGGCGCCGCTGGTGGGAATGCACCCCTTCCCAAGAGCAGCGTGGGACAGGAGCCGGGGTCTTCCATACGTGCCCTTCCATGGCTCACCTGTAGATCCGTATCGCACGCCTGCTCTGAACTGCCAGCTGAGATGTCATCTTAGGGCTGCAGATCACCATTTCCAGGCGGACATCCTCACCCCAGCACTCACGCCTCCACAAAGGCACCGCTTGTTCCAACAGCCAGAAGGCCTCCAAAGGGCTCTCTCTCCACAACCTCTTCCCTCCTCCAGCAGGGCCGACCCTCCGACGGCTCGCTGCTGGCAGTGCTTGAGCAGCCCTTTGCTCACAGGCACTGCCACACCGGACCCCAGCTCTGCTGTCACCTCTGCCACCGCCTGAAGAAGGAAGCCAACCCATGCCTTTAGCACCTTGAGACAACACCGAATATGCGAAAGATGGATTTTGAAGGCCCTGGAGCTCCACTTCCACCCAACTTCGAGTCTTCAGCACCACTGATGAGCCTTGTGCTGGTCCACGGGAGTCATCCTCACCTGAAGCAGGTCAAGTCGGTTCAGAGGGAGCCTTTTCTTCCCAGCCGTGTTCGACAGAGGAGCCCAGTTTCCCTGTTAACTCTGCTTCCTTCATTTGCTGATGTGGCAATCAATTTAAACCTGCAGTATTTTACTTAAATCTAGCAGAGTCTTAGAAATGCAAGAACATCGCGCTAAGGCACAAAAATGAAAGCAGAAGCAAACAGCTGAGCATTGCATGAAGTTAGATAAAATATATATACAGGCACAAAGTTATATAAAAAGGTAGTGGACTTACTATGCAGGGAAATACTAATTCAGCAACTGCTGAGACTGAATTCCCCCAGACAATGTAATGCCTGTTGCAGCCCAACAACCTTCCCACAGCTGCCCCAAATATGCCCTCTGCAACCAAAGTGCTACAGCAACTCCGGCTGCTGATTTGGCCACTGGCTTTCTCCTGAGACCACCGGCAAGAAAGCAAATGGGTGCTGTGGGTTTTGGTATATTGCTATGAACAGCACAGACAACAGAGAGGAAAGAAAAAAAAAAAAAACGAACCAGACTGCAGCCTACCCTTGAAAGTTATGCAAGCAGTGAGGTACACGATGAGCTTTTCCCACAGCAAAGGTTCCAGCTACGATTGCAAAACCTCAGCTATCACACAGGGACTCTTTCATGAGGTCTCCCAGGGTCACCAGCCACTTCAAAATCAGCAGAAAGCTGGCACAGCAAGGATCCTGCCATCTTGCCACGACTGGCTGGCAGAGCCAGTTGCCTGGGGAAAGCCAGCATGCTGCAGCCATCACGCCCAGCATTGTCTGAATTCACAGACGGGAGGGCCACGACGGTCCATGGCTGGCTTGTGCCTTGGCTCATTGGGCATGAGCATGGGCTCAACGCCCCATGCCATGTGGCTCATGTTGGTTGCAGGACTACGGCTCGTGTTCAAGCACGTTTCTTTCATGCTTGTCCCTCTCCCTTTCTTCCCAAGCCAGAGTTTTTACCACCTGGCAAGAAAACGGCTCACTCCAAACTCAAGCCAGAGCACATCCCAACATACATGGACAACATGCCAGTACAAACAGACCCTCTGCGATTAATTGAGATAAGCTTAGGTACAAGACAGGCCAGAGTACTTCTCTGAATGCTCTTTTTTTTCAACTACAGCATTTTTTTCTGAAAGCCAACTGATCTTTACCCAAAACTCTCCAGCCATAGAAATTGACTGCAGTCCTTTGTAAAATTTACCTTCTTGTTAAACAATGGTGTTTTACTTGAAGTTAAAATGTAGCTATATTTTAAAACCCAGCTAGTAGAATTTGTTAGATTGAAGCAGATATGCCTCCGCTAACTGTAGCCTTCTAAAAGCCATGTGTCTTGTCTAGACTAGTCACCTAGTTTCCATCTACAAAGAGACGAACACTTCCAGAGGGTCTTTCAGCCATATTAGCACAGCAATCTACTCAAGAAGAATCATCTCTCTGAGGGCACCCCTCTCCTTCCGTTGACTATGAAGGAAACTTTGTCAACTTAGATTAAGGGACTACACTTTGGATATCTACTGTCATGTGAGACAAGTCCCTCTCCGCATTGAAGGTTTGTTACCAAGCTCCTTTTACCACGTAGATCTTCCCCACAATATTATCAACTCATCATTTAATATTACTTTCACAAAGATTACTTTCCCAGGCACTAATACATCAAGACTAATTTCTAACAGCCATTAAGCAACGAGAAATGAAATTATTTTAAGAACTCTTCAAATGAATTGCCTTACACTCTTTACGACATTCATTCAAGGTTCATAATCTTTGTTGCCTCTTGCAGTAATTTAAGAGACAAACCACTGCTGGGAACAGTATGTGTCCCTCCAACCCCTCCAGCTGCCAAAAATTTGCAGAGTTCAACAGAAATCTCAGAGAATGGGAGAGGAAAAAAACACACAAAGAGCAATCACTACAGATATTGAGATTTATTGCTGATTTCCCCATTCTGCAAAGCTGTCAACCCACCGCAGTTCCAGAAGGGAATTATCTCCAGAAGGCCCATGGCCTCGGTCACCGTGCCAGTTCAGTCGACGTGACTACAGACCTGTGTGCAGCAGCTTGCTGCTCACTGAACAGTTGGAGACAAAAATCCATCCTTCCTGATCCTGAATTCATGGCAGGGTCTGGGCTCTCCCATTGTTTGGCGCAACCTGCTGTCAGCTTCCAACAAAAGAACTGGGGGCATCCAGTGGGGAATGCTGCTTTTCCTGAGTTCAGTTCCCTGTGCAAGAAGCTGCTACTGAGAGGTTCTCACACAGAGCCACCAGCGTGAGACAGTGCAGTTTTTCCTTTACCACATCAATCAGAAATAGTTTGTCTTGTGCTTTGAGGCAAAGGCTCCGAACCACCCTGCCAACTATGCTGTGCTCTTACTAGCACTATTAATAGCATAGTTTTTCTTTCTCAATAGAAAAACAATAGGTCTCTTTCCTTGTGTTTGGTTGCACTTCTTCATTTCTGCTGCTGCATTTTATTCATGATAGGGTCTGTAGGCTGCAAGTCAGCTCTTTTCCAGATGGTGAGATCTGGTTC
The DNA here is from genome assembly GCF_964199755.1 of Larus michahellis. NCBI lineage: Eukaryota > Metazoa > Chordata > Aves > Charadriiformes > Laridae > Larus > Larus michahellis. The sequence continues at coordinate 118,434,697 of NC_133897.1, forward strand.
CTCTTTATGTGCCTGTCCTTTCAGTGTAAACAAGCAAAGCTTCTCCAACTCCACCGATCACAAGGCTGCAAACAAAGTATACCACAAATTTAGCATCAGGCAAGTCCCTCCACTTGATACAATGCCAAACAGCACAACACTAGGAGAAAGGTATTATTTTGTCTAAACACATTTCAACCTAGAGACAGTAACCCAGGTGATTTGTTCATTCGTCTTGCTGAGAAAAGGCTGAAACCAGAAATGTCTTATTTAACTGATCTTATCAGAAACTACCTTTCCTATATTTTAGGGCTGGTGGTATTCACGTGAAAATACGCAGACAGAAATCTAGATAAACGAAGGTTGCACTTAGTTACAAGAATAGCTGCACACCCATACACCAGCAAGAATAGGAAAGGAAGGCAAGAGAGTCTGAACCTCCTAAGGTTAATGATTCCCCTTTGCAATTTCTGTTTGTGTTCTGTCACAAAAACTTGCCACTTGACAAAGTCAGGAGGAGATGTAAAGCCTAGGTTTTGGGGACTGAGGAAATCAGTAAAAATGATTTTGCTCTGAGGAAATCCCACTGGCGTAGTGAGGCCGGTAGAAATTCCTGTATTTGCTCCTCTTTGTGAGGAACCTGGTGAAAGCACCTGCCCCAGCCGCAATGGCACACGTGCCCAAGCGCTTCCTTCCTGCGCTGCTCACAGCACAGTGGTGGCACTAACGCTTCTCTCCAAGTCTCGGGCTAGAAGCTGAGTTCCAAATCAGGATGAACGGTTTTACAAACAAAACCATTCACTGAAAGAAGCTATCAATCAACCCACTCAAGCCGTGTAATAGTTAATAATCGCCAAATCTCCTCTGCTATCTATCATAGCTGACTGCAAAATGGTAGGACACCAACTCATCTCCTCTTTTATAACAGTGCAAAGCTAAGTGTACTGACCTTTCATCTTAGCCTCATAGCTTAGTTAGCTTATGAAACAGAAAAGCTCCTTAATGAACTTTATAAACAAAACAAACTTCTGTTAAGTTCATTTGTAAGAGGGCTTTTTTTTTCCTTGGGGAAAGAAAAAAAAAAGGCATATAAAGCTGAAGGCTCTCTGGTCTTTAACAGCATTACAATCGTTTAAATCTTAGCTTTGGTGAGCTGTTTTAAAAATCACATAATTGCCCTTCTTCCCGAGAGGAACAAACATTGTATAACAACAGGACAATATCTTACAATTACCCAGGAAACAGCCCTGGAAAGTAGGTGCTACAGACAGTCTGTGGACAGTCTACTGTGGAGACAAAATACCTTTGGGTGTGGAATTACCAACATGGAGCAAAGGGCTGCGAGGGCTACAAGCCTTTCAGAAAGGTCTAAACCATGTGATTCTGTTCCACTGTAATCACTAACAACCTCCGAGCACTTATCTCTGGAGAGGGTTAACCCTCCTGTCTTGTCTGGATTTCAGCTCCAGTTATAAACATACCCTCTGCATTAATTCCTTCATAAGCTAAGGTTGGATACTGTATTCTTCCTCTTTACCCTAAGGAAAAAAACCCACTGAATATAGGAAGAACTAATTCTAACAGTCTTAGAAATTACTCAGGTTTTGGTTTTTTTTTTTTCATTCTATAGATGCGTTGTTTTCTACAACATTTTAAATGGAGACTTTCAAAAAGAAACCTCTCTCTGGTGTAGCATTCTAAAATTTAGACTGGCAATTCAGTACAAGAATTAGCAAACTGTACAGCCCTGTTCTGTAAAAAGGTGCCTGTGTCTATAAACTGTTCTTTAATATCTTACGCCCTACATCAGTGAAAAATAATTCCTTTCTGAAGGATTTGAAATCTCAGGTACCCGTGTGCCCATGCAATCTATACTCACCACATTACTAGGCCCATAGAAACCACCATTATAACTTCAAGATGAAGCAGAGCAAAAAACATGGCTAAATGCCAACTCCTGATTTACCTTCAATTTACCATCTGGCAAATCCTCTGACTTCTGTTTATTGTGGGGTGACAGCTAACTGCATTTGCCCATCACTCAGAAATTAACATATGATATTGTCCATGACAACACTGGAGCAACATTAAAAAACTCCGTGATTAATGATCTCACGAGTGCTTTGCAGCTGCTATCATCTAACAAACTATTTCCAGAGCTTTGCTGATAGCCAAGGCACTGCTGGTGCACAAGCAATAACAGAACTCGGATAAATAAATAAATAAATACAATTGTTATATTTTTGCGTTATGATAAACGAAGCTAACAGTGGCCCTAGGGCTAAAGCAAAGTTTCTTTTAAAGATACCGATGTGCTCATCGTTCATATTACTTTCAGTGCATACAGGACACGTAGTATGTGTGCAACTATATGGGCCCATGTGCTCACATTAACAAAGGTACACATGAATTTTTAGTAGACATGTCAGTGAATACATACATATTATAAAAGCCTACCTCTAGCACGCACATGATAGACCTGCACAAACACATGTAAAACATGGTGAGGAATGGCAAGTTAATGGTCTAGACTAGGAGTGGTTTAGGTGCATTGATATTAGTTCAGCCTCTTACACACATAGGCCACATGAATGTATTCCAAGAGCTAAAAAAAATAAATTACACGTTACTTATTTTAGTATTTGAGATTACAAATGCCTAACATACATATGGGGATGCATATTCACACATATGTATATGGGGCTAGTTTAAACTGAGATTCTCCTTCCTGTAACTTCTTTATCACACCTGAAAAAAGAATATGCTAATTCCATTCAGTGCAGAGCTGAATCTTTAAGATGGCAGTCAAACTGTGGGGGGGAAAAAGGAAACTTAAAGCTTTTCAAAAGCAAGCAGATTTTTATTTCCAACAACAAATCTATCTTCACAGACACATGCCTAACCCCGCATTTAGTCATTATTTGCTTGGCTGAAGCATTTAGGAGCATCAGCCATGGGCTGGGATTTCCTTTCCCTGGGTGCTGTACAAAAGCAGACCGAAAACATTGTCTTTGACCAAATAAGTTTGCACCCCAATCCTTTATATTTCTACCTAAAAAGTTCAGGTTAGGCAACTCGTAATGTGTGTCTACACATTACAAAATCCAGTTGCAGCTTTGGAAAAAGTTTATTATCATTATTTTTCTACTGTTTTCATTTTATGCATTCATAGTACACACCATGTTAGGGAAACGTGAATGCACTCTGTTGGTTAAAAAGACGCTGTCACCAAACCATGACTCCTGTGTTTTATTTCCAATTCCGCCACTAATTTATAGTGTGACTTTGAATGGGTCATTTATTTGCCTATTGCATCCATTTGTCTAGCTGTAAAACATGCTGAGTGAATTGTGGTGAGGCTTAATGTCCAAAATGTCCATGTTCTCCCACAGAGGCAGAAAACACTCTTCTACTTGTATTACTGTACTGCATCCATCATTGCACACCTGGTTCTCCTTACATGCAAAATATTACTGGCACTAACAGAACTTGACATGTAGAAAGTATTTCCACATGAAGCACTGTGTGGAAATTCGTTTTTACTGTTAAGAAAAAAGCGCGTGTAGGCACTTACCAAGAAATTGTTAGTACATTGGCAGTCATGACAAAGAAGAACGGTGATAAGCTAGCAGTGATAACCTGTTAAATTGAAAGGAAAAAAAAAAACACTTTGTGAACTTGCGATATAACAAATGAAAACTGAAATACTTTTCCTGAAATTCAATTTCTGCATGTGCAGTCACATTTTTTTTTCTTTTTCTTTGTTTTCTTAACCATTAGATGCAGTACCTAAATTAGATAGTCAATGGACAGGAGAAACCCAATGAGTCTATGCTACACAGTGAGACATTGCTAAATGTGGATCTTCCACTCCAGCCCAACCTCCCTCCCCTGTGCAAGTACAGGGACTAAATACAGACACCTTTTTCCCCTCTGGACAGTGGAAGGCAGGCCAGAAACAGCAGAAAAAGACCCAACAGACCTGTGCACAGACACAAGACCTGTGCAGGCAAGAACCTGATTGTGGGGTATTCCTGGGAAAGCACATGCAAAATACACTGCTCATTAGGCTGGGAAACCAATGGAGAAAATAGTACAATGGTCATGCATCGCAGTTGAATTTTAACTCCTACAGAAGCTGGAACACAGCAGAGGCAGGGCAGGGAACCAGAGCAGAGGGTCCCTTATCACACATCCCAGCTGGCCTGGCCTGGAAACCTGCTAGCTTTTATTTGCCGACAGCAGACTGGGGAGACCAGTCGGGTCCCAGGCTTGAAAAGCCTTATATTTCTGAGGAGAATGAGAGCTTGAAATGTGTTTGTGGGTGTAGAAAAGCCAAAAAAAAAAAAGAAGGATTAATGTGTGGTGTAAACAAAAACAATACAACTTCAGTAGGTTAATATTACAAATCTCTCATTACACCAAGGTGTCCTGGGCAGAGAAGCTGGGGGCAAATGGCTTTATATTTTCACGGTACTGATCCCAGAAACAGCTAGATCCGGACATACAATGGTTTGTAACGGATCCCTGCCCCAACAGCTACGGAGCTACCACATCTGCAGCCTGCGCGCAGTTTTTGTCATTTTGTTGCCAGATGGATAATGTAAAATGGAAAGAGTTCAGAGAACAGTGACAGAGTCATTAGATGGAGGGATTGATTTTCAGTCAACAGTTAGGATAAGCAATGCCTGTGGGAAAGGAAGACTTGGTAGTGATTTACAAATACTTGGGAAACACAAGCACTGAGGAATGAAAGCACAAAATTGCCCAAGGAAAAAGATGAAATTAAGAAACAAAACATTTAAACAATTATCAGCTAAGATTTCCTAATAGTTGTTTGTCTAGTTGACTCCCAGGGGAGACAGCAGAAACTTCATTCCATGATCTATTACGTGTTAAAACACTACTACACGTGCGGTAGGGAAGCAAATGCCGTTTTAGAGTAGACTCTGTGCACCAGACCTTGTGCTAAGTCTGTTAATCAATACCCACTACATTTGTTACGGCTGCATGGTAAAAGGCAGGGTTCTGAATCTGCCTGGAGCATAATCGGTGCAGGATCACAAGCAGCAGAGATGAGATGGTTGTACATCACTTCTCCAGCTCCACTCCAAGAGGTAGCCGGAGAGGGGATGATAGATGATCTCTAGAGGTCCCTTCCATTCTGTATCCCTAATCTAAAGCTGGCAGTGAGACCACACAATGGCAGTGAGCACCACAGCAGTGATGCTCGACAGGGACTGTATAGTGAGTGCCTCCTCTGGACTATTTGGGGATGTTCTCTACTTCAGGGAGATACAGGCATGCAGAAGATGGCTTTTTTTTTCCCTAGACATTACCATAAATCACACCCTGACTGTTCTCTATTTGCCTATAGCATAGGCACCTTGCAGCGGGAATGAGGCAGGAGGATGGACTTGATCCATGAAGGATACCATGAGACTGCAGATCCACTCCATTCCTGCACAGTAATCAAATCACTGGTATCCATACAACCACAGACATACAGAACCACAGAATCACAGAAAGACAGGGGTTGGAAGGGACCTCTGGAGATCATCTCGTCCAACCCCCCTGCCAGAGCAGGGTCACCCAGAGCAGGTTGCACAGGAACACATCCAGGCAGGTTTTGAACGTCTCCAGAGTTGGAGACTCCACCACCTCTCTGGGCAGCCTGTGCCAGTGCTCTGCCACCCTCCAAGTAAAGAAGTTCCTCCTCATGTTGAGATGGAACTTCCTATGTTCAAGTTTGTGCCCATTACCTCTTGTCCTGTCACTGGGCACCACTGAAAAGAGCCTGGCCCCATCCTCCTGACACCCACCCTTTAAGTATTTATAAGCATATACCTCTTGATACGAACTATTCATTCGACTTAAGTTATTTGCACACTGCCTACAACAGTGGCGTATAACATGGGCAATACTCTAAAGCCCGAAGCTAACATAAAAAATGAGCTCCCAGCCCAGGGGAAAATCAAAGATACATAATAGCTCTGCCCCTAGAGCCTTGTCTGTATACATACAAGGAAACATATGACTAAACAGATGCACCCAAAAGAGACTGACAGAGGAGAAGGACAAGTCACAAACTGAGAGTTATTCTTCAAAACTGAAGAAGATGATATTGCAACTGTCTACATTCAGGTCACACGTTCAGGTCTCATAGTCATTTGCTGCCAGAGGGAGCTGACACCTACTCCAAGCAGCGGAAGTTAATCATTCAGCAGCTGAATCTTTCATGCACTTTACCTAAATGCAGCTCCTGGGCTGGATATCCGTCAGTTCAAATGCAGCTCTCTGAAATACATCCATATCTTGTTCTAGCAGACTGGATTCTCCCCTTACACACCTTGCAGCAGCTGCACTGACCTACAAGGAACTATTTCTGATTCACATCAGCATGAATGATTGCAGAATTAACTGCACTGAGCTTATTTTAGGCTAATACTAGTTTTACATAAAAATATACGATATTCATTACCAGGCATGTTAAACAGGAACTACTGAAGGATGGCAGCTGTGGTATCTACAGACCATTCTTTTCTTTAAGCTGTTCTCCTGAAAGAAACTGAAGTGCTGTATTTGAGAAGTGACACAAGTTAAAGTTGTGTCACCCAGTCCCTTGTACAGTCCTGTTTATTAGAAACTTGAGAAGAGGCCAACAGCAGAGAAAAAGGCATTTAAGAACCCTCCAAAAACAGGCCTTATCAAAAACAATACACCATTCTACTGCCATCATCCCAAACCTCTGCAAAAATGCAGGCCGTAGCCTTTTGGACTATTACAGCGGAACACTGCTGTATTTTTGAAAAAATTATGTAAGAGTCTGTCAGTGCCAAACAGAAACAAAATGTGGGTTGGAAGAGCACATGAAGTAAGCGTGTGTAAGGAAAAAAAACGCAAAACAAAACAAAAGGAAAACACATTGCTAAAATGTCCACCTTTGATTGTTTATCTAAAAGAGGAACACATTCAAAAATGAAAAAAACAAGTTTTCAGCGAAGCTAACCATATAATTTGTTCCAAGGGAAGAATCTAAAGTCTAGGGACATAGTTCAGAAGGTAATTTTCCTTCAAGTATACTTCAGCATTTAAAAACCCACCTACACTGATGTTCTGAATGTCCTTTAAAAAAACAAAACCACAATGCACTAAATGCAGTAATCTCTCTTTCTTCTCTTTAAAGGTCACAGTTGTCCTCCTAGGCATTCAGATGCCTTACGAAAAAGAATGAGCTTGCAAGACAAAATAAAGCAATTAAAAGGGCAATCTAAAGTAAATTATTTCCAAATACATTTTGGTGCTGAATCTTTAAAACTAGGAGGTGGAAAAGAAAGTTTTAATTAGCTATAACTAGTGTATTTTGAACAAAGGTCCCCAAGATTCTGACACATGATCACTAATTCCACCGAGAGATGGAGACTGGATGGTTGAACCCCAACAATTTTAGAAACAGGAATAGCTCCATGGACTCTGCCTACTTACTTGCTTAAAGGAACCGTGACTAGGCAGTACTGCAAAAGCTATTTTAAAAAACATTCATACCGTGAACATTTCTACAGAATTCTGACACAGCTTTCAGTGATTAGGAAAAAAATCCAAGTGTAGCATCGTTTAACAAAACATTTCCATGTAAGCTGAAATCATTCCTGAGAAATTATTTCAAATGCTTCCATGCACACACAAAAAAAAATGGGGGGGAAAAAAGATTGTTTCTTAAAATAATCACTCTAAATTTAATGTGTCACTCCATTTTACTGTGGAAACAAGACCCATTTAAAGGAATACTTTATTAACACCTATTTGCCTTGATGTCAACTATTTCTATAGTTCCAGTCACTGAGTTATTTACAAGTACTTTTATAAATAAACAGAAATCTTGGCATTTCAGACTGTGTTTGTTATCTCAATCAAAAACGGTGCTAGCTCTTCACAATATGTATCAGCATTCAAGGAAATAAGTGTATCCTTGAGATGGATACTTACCTGGGATGAGGTCTGTGCATAAGAGGAGAGACAGCTGACCTCCTCCACTTATGCCCACAAGGCCACAACTTGCAGAAATTCATCAGCCTGGCCCAACTTGCCCTCGATGAAATGGCTTGTGTGGTATTGCAGATAGCCTGTGAGAGCTAGGACTGCAGATCCCACCGGGAAGGAGAAGAAAGAAGATTAAAGCGGCATCACCTCAAGCACAGGGAGAATGCTGCAGGATTGCTGGAACAAAGATTGGGCCTGAATAGTCAGACAATGAAACAGAACAAATGGGACTTCTTTACACAGCTACTCTAGTAGAGGGAATGAACAAGAACCAGGAAAGAAAACAGAGGACAACCCAGCCCCAGTGCCTGGATTGTGCCACAGAGAAGGGTCTTAAAACAGCAGCCCTTTTACAAGTTTGTACCAGAAGTGGGGTTGGACCCACCTAGAAAGCGTGGGACAGCAGAGAAATACAGACTCATTTGTCAGCTTACAACCTGGTCCCTAAAGAGGGAAACAGAGCTTGTGAGATCCCTGTTCCAGTTTCTAAATAGGAGTAACGTATTTCAAGAAGATTTAGTGATAGGAAAGACTTGCTCTTTGTAAACACTGCAAGACAAAGAGCTGAGGCTGAACTCATTGTACCTAATGACCACGGACATGTGAAAGCTCCAGGGTTTGTGCATCAGAGAAAACATGGCCATCAAAGATAACTCATCAGAAGTTGGTAAATCATCAACTATGGTGAAGTTTTAAGGAAGGATCATGAGGAATCACTTAGGAGGAAAAAGGTCTGTGTCTCCTTAGTGGTGAAATACCTGTCTGAAAGGCTGAGCTTGGGGTAGGGCTCCAGAGTATTAACCCACAAGAAGTGGGACAGTCAGAGGCTTCCCAGATTCGGTTCGCCACAAAAAAAAAAGGGTGAAAATCTCAGGCATTCCCATTATTCTGGGAACCAAAGACAGGCCCGGATGCCATGCAGCATCCTGCACACTGCTTACATCGTCATTTACATTTAACAAGCTGCTCTGAAGGACAACGCAGTGTCCAACTTCAGGATCCAAAGAGAAGAAGGGAGTCGATTCCACGGGTCCAGAGTTTGCTCATTATCAGGCTGAATTACCAGCAACAAGATCAACGATGACATCATTGAAATGCTTGGTAGCAGACTAAGATTCATAAAGCAGAAATATCCTAATGTGCGGAAGAACAAAACAGTAGGAACAAATCCAGCACGTAAAATCATCCTTGCACAGGCAAAAAGGAGGAATAGGAAAGAACGTGCTCTCATGCATCTGCATTTGTAAATCTGCTTTAGTGATTCACGAGTGGAGGGAGGCACCATTACCACTAGTTTTAAAGAGTTCCCAAGGACCTTAGGTAGACAGACCATTCCACAACTCATGACATGAATGATCCCCTCCTTTCTCCTAATCACATTATGGTCAGACAAGAAAAAATGCTCAGAAGAGAAGGCAAAATTTGGTTCATAAAAGTTGTTTTTAAAAAATCAGACAAAAAATAGAAATTAATTTAGAATTAGAAATTAGTTTCATAGATAATGAAGTAAAAAATAAAGACTGTTTGGAGAATTCTTTGCTGGAGGACCTTAAGAACAGGCAAGATCACTGCTGAGCCTGCTTCCCTATTAGATCTATTTCTTGACCACATAACATCAGAAAATTCTAGTAAGTCTGACATGTGGCGTGAAGACAGGAGATGGCAGTGGCATTCCTAAGGGTTCCCGGTCCTTGACAAAGCAGAAACTTGGATCCTGGGAGATACAGAAATGTGGGACTCTGCATTCTTGGCTGCCTTGCCTTCTCCCCTGACCAGCTGTGGTTATGCCATAGCCTCTGCTGTGCCAGTTCTCGATCACTTCAAACCAGCCAGCACTGGCTGGATAAATGTGTCATTCTTGACCAAGCTATCACTGGTCCCTTCCACCTCTGACTTTGCAATTACTTCAGAGAAAGATTTTCAAGCTGCAAGAGCCAGCTGTATATTTTAAGTATCAAGCATTTCTGAGGTGTTCAGGAACATGTTGTTTATACAGCCAAGAACAAGGATGAGGACATTTTCAAAATTTAGATTCCAGTTTAATCTTCCTATCTGGAATGGAAAGATATGGGGGATTTAGTCCAGACATGACCATGATTTGTTAATATTACAATTATACTTGTACATACCATATAAAAAGTATGTTTCCTCCGATTCACTGTTAAACTGCTAGAAAGTTAAATGTCATAGTTCTTGCTGTAAGTGAACACAGAATACTTTACAAAAGTTTTCCTTCGTTTGTGTACACAGAGCCAATCCTTGTAAACTCACTTCCCCAAACTGCCGAAACCTCTGTCCTTACAAAAACGCGTATTTTTTCCAAAGACAGTGTTTTGAAATGGCTCATCAAGTTCACTCACTGTGCAAAATAAATCATTCTATTTATCATCAGGTCATCTTCTCAAAACATCAGGAAAAAGCTTCTGATATACATAACCTTTGTTTTCATTCTGCTGGTGGAATTAAAGCAATGTCAAGCTTTTTATAGACATAATATTTGTTTTGTCCCTCTTCTGCATGTTTTAACCAGCTGCTAAGATAATAATCAAAAATCGTCAGGGAAATGGATCACTGTTGGTGCCACCAAAAGCTGAAATCCAGTACTACCAAAAAGGCAAAAATTACATGAGGCAAACATCAGTAACAACATACACTCTTCTGTTTCTTGAGGGAGAGCCACTGAAATACCTTCCCAAATTTCAGAGTTACATCTCGTTTGTATGTACATCTATTTGACAGTAAGTGTATGTACATGCGTGCACACAAATATAAAATGCTATGTCAGGTATAGAGATCTAGCAAAAATGAAACAAAAAAGCTTAAGAACAGGTTAAAAGGAACAGTTAATATTTTAATGCCATCTTCTGTGTTCATTAATTCACATGAATTTGCTGAGCTGTTAACACTCTCCCTCCTTGTTTACATACGCTTTTCATCTCAGTTGGACTACAAGCCATTTCCATCTAGCTTTCCTCTGCTTTGCTGCATCCAAAGTTAAGGCAACCAAACACTGACAGATGGGCAACTTCTCTGCACCTTCGCAAGAATACTTTGATTCAGAGAGATCCAGCAGCTACTGAAACAGATGAACAAGGCATTGACTGGGACAGCCAAATACACAGAAGAACGCTGAGGGATCTGGATCGCCCCTGTCTAAACCTTGACTGAAGTGGTGCAGCGTGTACTGACAAGCCTTTTTGAAATAACCCAGACTTGAGATCTTCCTACAGCAGGTGCTGACTGTGAAGTTTCACAAAGTCAGCAATGGGCAAGGAGAAGCACCAATGACCACCAGTACGCACACCAATTGTGGAAGGCTGGTACAGGCACTGGAAACCTGCCACAAGTGGGCAGCAAAAATCCCAGCTGAAGATGGCAAACATGGTACACCATCCTTCCTCGCAAGAAAGAGGACTTCGAACTAAAGTCAAGTACAACCGGACTGCTTGTGAATAGGGCAGGAGAAAATGCCCTACTCGAGAAAACATGGAAAAAAATGAATATACTGCTTTCTTTCCACGGTCATCACTCAAAATAAAGCACCATTAACAGCTGCAGACACTGTGTACAGAAGATATTCCCAGTCCTGCACAGCACCTGAATTAATAGTGCATGCAGAACCACACCAAAATCAAACAAGCATTAACTGTTTAATTTCAGGTCAGCTTTGGGGATGATCTATCACGGAAATAAAAACTTCCCTGGAAGCTTACAAACATATTGACTATCGCAATGAAAAGGCTTTCCATGCAATCTGGATCATTTCTAGAAGTTTGAAGGCTCATTTAAACCAACTTTAAAGCGTCAAAGCCAATCTCTGGTTAAAAGAGGTAGAGCAAATGGGGGCAAAAATCCTCCAACTAACCCTCCTGTAGAGCCTCCTTCCCCTAGATATTGATTCAGACGTATTAATCAATACATTAAAACGACCTGTGAGAGTTTTCAACTTTGTTCTGAGGGTCTGTTGTTACCAATTAAAAGGAAATGCAAAACATACTGCTTAACCTAACAGCTCCAGGTGATAACACAGGCCCCTGAAGGAGCAGACAGAGAAGGATTTTAAGCAGAGACACAGCTTTTTCCGAAGAAAAATAATGAAGCTTTAGGCTTAAACCAACAAAATAATGGCTACTCCCAATGGAAACAGCAATGCTGTGATCCTGCCTGAAAAGCTGAGCAGCCCAAACAAGGGAAAGAAACAATCCAAAGTGAAATACATTGGAGAAAGGGGTAAAGCAAAACAGGGTTTGCTGTCAATTCCGCTCATCAGTTTAAAGCTAACTTGAGCATGTCCACTGCCATCACCCTTACAGCCTGACCAAAGTGCAGACGTGCCCTAAGGGTTTTTGTTTCCTGACAGACTTAACTGGAGACTGTCAGGCTATGAATTCAGTAGACAGCGCAATGAGTTTGTGCTTTACAGCATACTTAGGTGCGCACTGCTCTCAGGTGGACTCTGCTCAGCTCTCCTGAAGGAAGAAAACCCTTTAATCCTCCCCGACACACACCCTTGATCAAGAGGTGCATGGGCCTGGGCAGTGTTGATGCTTAAACAGTAAGTGATGCTGGCACCATGGCAACAGTGGCACCATGGCAACGGTGACAGTCAGTAACTTCATGACCCACACAGCTTTGATCCAGCCACACAGAAGTTTTTACCAGCTGTTGTAAAATTCTTTGAGATCCTTTATTTCTATTTGCCTAAATGCCTGCACAGATCTCCAGCTTTGCTAAAGCACATTTTTCTTGAAGGAGGTTTGGGTCGCTTTCTTCTGCCCTTCCCTTATGTTTTATTTCTCTTTACTTTTTTGACGATTATTAAAACAATAATGGTAAATTCCAGGGGGTTCTTTAAGAACACATTTAGTTCTGTGTATTGTGACTCAATAGCAGCCAGTGCTTAAACTTGCCCTGACAGTCAAATGGCTAATGATAACGGTAAAACTTAGTTCTAGTTCAAATGAATCTATCTGGTTTTCATAGCAATTAACTTCTGAGCCAGCTTAAAATCAGCTACTCGCTGGATTTAAAACATAAAACATACTTAAAAAGAGGGGGAGGGTAGACCAAATGACACACAGAGTCAACAATCTGCCCTCTAAAATGTTTTCAGAACAGAAGCAGTATAAATGTTTACCTCTAGCAAAATCATCAGGTTTTTAAAATTTTTTGGTTTTGTTTTTGTTTTTTTACCTTAACAATAACCCAAACTATAATCTCTGCATCACAGAGGAGTATTTCTATGTATCAGCTTTTCAGTTGCTATAAGAAAGCAGACTTCTTAATTATCCCTAGTATGCTTTTAAAGGGCAGACAATCCTCTGCATTTCTATGCCTAGATAGTAATATACAGTTCCAGTATTTAGAGAGTTAGGTATCCATCCTCTACTTTCTATTGCATTTAGGAAGATTCTTCTCAGTGCTGTTGTTTGTACATTCTTTTTGTTTCCAGGATGTGATGACCAATGCAACCAAGACACTGATCCTGCAAGTGCAAGATTGAAGCAATAGGTGGTTGTATCAGCTTCCTTGAAGTCATTCAGCACCCTGGTTTATCAGATTAATACATTGTCAAGGACTAATGTATAATCCTTTCAGATTAATGTGCTACAGTAACTATCTTTTAATACTGAGCATCATGTGAATGCCAAAAAGAACTGCTGAATTGTTGTCTAACTTCATTATTCTCTTATTCCTCATAAGACAAAGGGGTGACCAAACTATTGTTCTTGCACCGTATGCGTCTCATTAGCAGTTTGGCTGCAGGAGAAAATGAGCCATTAGGGGATACTGAAGCTGCGGTTACTAGGTCATTCTGGAACCAGCTGTATGCCCAGCCCTGTCCTACAATGCAGAAAGGGTTCAAAAAAGCCCTTCTGGCTCCTGCCTCTGAAACACTTCTAGAGAACCATCTGCCTTCGCCTCTTTAGGGTACACGGTACCTGTCTCACGGCTCTCAGCCATACAAAGATTTAATGTATAGCTACTGGGTAGTCTTTCCGATTCTTGGCAATACCTTAATTTCCTTGGTTCTGCACTGTCTGTTTCTTTCTTTTAAGCCTTACAAGAACCACCTCAGAGAAAGACACAGCAATTCTTCTATGTTGCAGAGACACCTTACAATAGTTAAGTACAGAAAGTAAAGAAGGATATGTGGGTTACTGAGCGTAATTAATAGAATTCATGTAAGAAAATCATGGTCATATTTACAACGATCAGATATGAACAAGACAAGATCTTTCCTTTCAGAAAGGTCTACATCTATCAATGTAAACACATATATCTACATATGCATTCATGTATATAAACACATACTGTATATAGCATAGAAATATATAAACATACATCACTGATGAGATAGGACTGACCTATTACAAGCACATCATAACTCATTTTGCTTTCCTACAAAAAGTGAAAGATATTCTGAGACTTTTAAAGAAAATCACAACTCTTTGCCCCTTGTAAAATACTAGGTTGGCTTGAAAATTACACTAGCTATTTCTTTTTGAACATCAGGTAGCCACTCCACCCTGCCTTCACTCAAACACAAACATCAGATTTTCTGTCGTAATAAAGAGAAAGCAAAAACATGAAGCATTTGCCCTCCACTACTGGAGATAACGGACAAAACATACGTTTCCCCTTCTTATGACAAATGAGAGGTAAAGTGCTACCAATCTTCAGCCTATAAAGTGTAGAGTGGTTACAGTACAGAGCTTAATTTTAACAGTGCCTCTGTTCATATTTAAATATTTCTCTTAAACGTGACCACTGAAAACGTAATCCAGATACCGTAATTACTCTCAGTGTTCCAGTTCCGTTTTAAGGACGCAAAGGGAAAACCCTGCACAATTCATGTACATTCTCCCTGAAGCATGCTTTGCTGATATGGAAACACTATCAATCATGATTCAAACAGGTGTGCATACATGCACCACACTCATAGCATCTGTTCAGGTCAGTTCTGCAAATGAGAGGCACAATCCAGGCAGCTAAAGCTTTGTCAAGCAAGAACAGCAAAAGTCATTTAATGAGGGATACGAGAAGGCTTCTTTAGGCCAAATACCTTTGACTTTATTTGACTCTGGCAAAAAGTGCTTTGTCCATTCTTGCTGTTACAAGATTGACTGTTGATGCACATATAACTGACCAAAAGCTGAATTATATTTGTATTTCCAGGTTATACCAAATGCCCCCTGTTCCCTGTAAATGCTTCATGCATTATAATGCTTAACTGTACTTTTCCTCTGTCATTTCAGCCTGTCGAGGAGTCTCTTTTCCTGATGTGCTGTCCCAATACTGCAAAGGCCTTAAGCTGCTCCTGCCATTTAGTCTCTCCCCTGGAACCTCTGAGCTCAGAAGCTGACAGGGCAATGTGAGTCATCATCTTGTTCTTATTTTATGAATTGTTAAATATTCGTGTAATGGAGTTAAGTATTGGAACAGCAACAACAGCAGTGTTCAACCTATTATGATCATGGGCACCAGGCACTGAAACCTTTTGAGCAGATGTGAACCTGTAAAAAATCTACACCTCTCTATGCTTTTACTCAGTCAGTTCTCTCAGTATTATCTTCTGTTTGATGCCCTGAATTTTACTGGTCAGTAATATGGTATACTGTGTTAAAGAATTATTTTTTCTATTTGATTTGAAAAGCATTGCTTTTCAATTTGGGGAGCAGCCAGCTGTTTTAACACTCTGCTGCTGTAAAATACCACAATAAAATGCACTTCATCTTATGTTACGTTCAGCAAGAGCTAGCCTTTTGGCATTCCAAGTTATTCTTCACCTCATCTAGCCCTTATGAGATCATGAAATAGAGATTACCATAAAGAGACACAGAAGGCTGATAACCCGGACAGGATGATGATGCTTTTCATCGTCACACTTAAGCGGTGAATTTAACAGGCAAACTGACAGTTTGCTACATATATCTGGCACAAAAGGAGCTGGCTCCTTGGGAAGGACTGAGCTCAGCATCTGCCTATGTCTATCTTCCTCCAGAGGACTAGATGCCAGTGGGCGGGCCAGCAGCCAGGTCAGGCAGGGACCGATACTATAACTGCCTTGCAGTATCAGGACCTCTGACAAAAGGTGGGAGAGGAGGCAATTCCAAACTCCACATGGTGGACCATGACCTCCCACAGCAGTGGCTCCGTGCTGGCTCAGCTGGCATCAAGGAGGAAAAAAAAGCTGGTTCCAGCAGGCAGAGTGTAAAGTTCCTGGCAGCTGGGGTCCATGAAGAAAAGGAAAATTGACTTGAGTTTCCTGGAGGCAGAATACACTGGCACTGTGGTGGAAGACAAAATTTTTAAGCATAGACCACTTAGTGGCTGTGATAATTCTGGACCATTTAGCTACTTTATGTGCACCATTTCATAATTCTCAAAGTCCAAATTAACCAGGCTGATATTTTTAGCCCCTGTCAGTTTTTTCTCTCTCAAAGTGCAAGAGAATATGGTTCAAGGGACCATGACTTCTGGAAGAGAACTTCAACAGTGAGGAGAGTAAGGCAAAAAAAATGGGGCCAAAGGCAGATATGTTATGGGCTACATCAATGTGTTTCCATGCAACACAAGAACTGAATGTCTTTTCCAAAGCCAGCTGGACACTCAGTCCAAAGCCATGTGCTTGGCTGTTGCCCTATACCAGATAATACCTTCACAAAGCAGACCAGAAGACTGACAGAAGAAAATATCCCTTGAGCAACCTGGGAAGCCAACAGCGAACTTTTCCACATAGACATCAGTTACGCGAACACCTACCCAGCTGTGCACTCCGACGCCACTTCCACAACTGGCTCAAATGACCCAGATGGGGACTGGCCCATTGTGCCAAGACTGATCATATCTGAAGTACCTTACTGTAGAGGGGGGTGCTGGGTAGGGTGCTTCACGCATTCTCAGCGACTGCTCTTTCCATGCTAGATTGCCCGAAGGTCTCAGGCTGAACGCTGCAGGCTGAGGCCATTGTCAGTTCAAGACCTGTGTGGTTTTGTGCTTCTTCAAACCTCTTCTTGCCCACAGTATATCTGCTACAAAAGAACAGATCCTATGCATGCTGCTTTACTTATACATTGAAAGCACAAATGCTGCTGAAAGCATTCAAGGATATTGTCAGAACCAATGAGGACAACTAGCTTAAGGGCAATATTTTAGTGAAAAGTAACATAATGTATTTTTCAACTGTTAAAATCTATAGAAACACCAGAAGTGCTTATATTCCTTGTCAACATTATCAGATGTAAAACATTTTTCTGTCATGACTAACTCAGAACTCAGATATCACTAGTATCAAAAATAGCATAGGAAACTTCGGGATGCGTAATTGAGTATTTTTTAAAAAACCATTAGCAGAAATAGCAAGTTTCCATCAATCTCTCTCCCGCATGACACTTACAGTTTTGGTATTTCTGTGCATGTATAAAGTCCATTTCCTATTGTATTTCCCATCTCACAACTCCTTTGGGAAAACCTAATTCATAAACAAATAATTCCCAGACCAGATAGCTAAATCTCCCTGCTGACCCCTTTCTGTACAACCCAACAATAACAACAGAGACACAGTCTCTGCATTGCCATTCTCTGGTGTGTTTATGCTGTTTTAGTAATGATGTAATGGAAAGAAATCAACATGCTATTATTATTATTATTATTATGCTAAGGACTGCAAGGAAGAATTGGTATTCTTTAAGGTTTTATTTTTCCATTCAAAAACAAAAGTCTTTCCAGGGCTTTCTAACCATTCACTGTCACAAAAGGTCAAAATATTCCATCAGAAACCTTAAGAAACGTGATACATGAAAAAAATGTTTTTTAAAACATCAACACAGCTAATCCACTTTGAGCAACGCCTTTTATGAGCAATGTCACAAAGTTACACACTTAGCCCTGTGGGCTCCAGCGGTCCATGTGTGTCCCATGCATGGGAAGACAGTGACAGAAATGACTATAGCCTTTGGCCTCCCATTCCGTCAGAAAGGGTGGGGAAGACTCTGCAAGAAGACCCATTCCCCTCTGCCCCCTTAGGACAACCATCCATAACAACATGCATGGAGAGAGCTGGACTCTTCCTCTCCATGCTAGCTGTGGATATGATGAGAACAGCTCACTGTCATCTCCTAAAATTGTTTGAAGGCTATGTGACTTCCCTGAGCACCACACACTTCAGGGACAGGACATAAGCCATTCAGTCTGCCTCCCCCAGAGCCCTATGGTTGTTTGCTGACTTTTGTCAAAAGTCAAAATCTAATCCTTAAACAGGTGTACAGATGGGATTGAGAAATAAATGCACTTAAGACTTTGCAAAGATTGGTTCTAAGTTGGGAAGGGAGAGGAAGAGAAAGACAGGGAGCCCCATTTCAGACAGCAGCAGCTCACTAACATGGGCAGTTTCTGAAGAAAGCAACCTGGAGTGCGACACCAAGTGCCTATCAGAGAGGTCAATGATCAGGCTCAAGATTTGTGAGGCAGTCATGGGTGACGTGGAAGTTTTTAAGAATCAAAAAAGCAGATAACAATCCTCAAAAGAACAGGGAAGCAGCAAGGGAGGAGAATGTGGCTACATTTGCTCATTTTTGGAAGCCTAGCATTAGCTAACTTTGAAACCTTCCATGTTTGTATGTTATATAGCGCATGGTTCTCCCATATAATTTTGGCATTTACATCAGCACATTAGCAACGGAAACGATTTCCAGAACAGTCCTCATTCTTTTGTTTTCTCTCTGTCACACTTATGATTCATCTCCCAGCCTGAGCTCTACAAATGTAAGTAACTCTGGGAGACCAAATAAAAACATGGAAGACTGCATATCTGTTATGCAGAGGAACCAATGAAGCTGCATCCTCTGCAATTCAACATTCTGTTAGATTTGACACAATCTACTTTTAAATTGTCATTTTCTACCGTCAAGTATATAGAGACGGTTTGTCAAAGTACCTTCCAAAGACACAATCCAAGCCAGCGGTTCTGCAGTTAGCTTTACGTTCAAGAGAATGACAATATCAAATGTAAGTGATGCGCATCATGATGCATAAAAGGAAACAAACTGATTCAGAGCATCTCTTAGGGTTCAATCTATCAATTAATGTCTGCTGAGACTGGATTTATTATATCGAGCACAGATGAAAATTGCGCTGCGATACTACCCCCAAGTTGCAACACATAACTTTATGTACTTATTTGTTTGACCATGTTCTGCCCAAACGCTGTGTAGCTGCCATTTTCAGTGGATACAACGCCTCTTAATGTACATATGAAAATTTTCCATTACCTGGAGATTCAAAACCTCCAACAAGTCTCAGCTATTCTTACGAGACAGCTTCCTTAAATTGCATTAGTGCTCCTGGGAGCCTGTGACACTTTGCTTAGTGGTCATGTAGCACACAAAGGAGCTGTTATGGAGACTGATGTCTTCCCAACAATTATATGGTGTAATTAGTGTTGGATGCTACAACGTAACTATCAAGCTGTCTCCATGGAAACTACCCGAAAACCTATACTTTTAAGGTTTCAGCAACTGGACTTTTTTATAGACCCTTAAAATGCAGTTAAGAGCACACTGATTGCCTTATCTGCTTGTTAAGCTCAACAAAGAAACACATTTTCTTTTCCAAGGTATTTGCTTGGTCCCCGTAGTGACTCACAGGAATCAAATAGATGTGTCAAGAATAAATATACATATTTCATACAGTGAGGACCAACCACAAATCAATAAGGATTTTCACCATTTTTAATTATCTTTATGCATATGTGCATGCGAATCCACATGCATAAGAGTACACAAGGTGCATAGATGGAAGAAGCTGACTTCTACTTTTATGAACTCCTTCTTGGCATACTTGAAAGCTTCAGGATCATGAAAACTCCCTCTCTTAGAGATGCACTTCAAACCACACTGGTGCCATGAAGAACATACCAGCAGAGTCTGGCCCGGTCTAGCACACAGTTCTCCCTCTCTCCCAGGGCTTTGGCTTGCAGCTGCACAGTTTTTCCAGGTTGGGCAGATCTTGAGACAGCCTTGCAAGCAGTGCAGGATCTTTGCCGAATGAAAATGCACCGCGTTTATGGAACTCTAGTGGGAGTTTATGACATTTTTGCATAAAGCTTTATGAAGTCCAAGCCAAGAAAGCAATGTGATTTTCAGCCAAGAATCTCACTGTCGCTTTTGCCTGAGCACTGCAGCATGCAAAGAAGAGACTAGTTCAGTCTACAATATAACCAAGTGGGCAAGTGCCGGAAAACCAGAAACATTCTTGTTCTAGTTATGATATACATACAAATTTTTTAAACAGATTTTTTAATCCAGAACTCTCTCCCATTAGGGCAGAGATGAACAAGGAGAGCTATTTGCTTCAGAAGGTGCCAGTGGCAGGACTCTCTTTAAGTGGCACCTATTTCTGCCAGTAAACAGCCCTCAGCAGAAGCAAGGAACTGACATTCTGGACCAGAATATTTTATAGCACTTGCATGCTAAGCAGCAGTGAGAGAGGAATTAAGAGTTATACAAATAGAAGCACATGCTTTAGCAAAGGCTTTAAGACTGCAAAAATGTGGAAAAAACAGGAATTTATTTTATTTCTCCTGGTTAGTTTGCCCCTGGAATTAAAGCAGATCAAATTCTCACGTGAAACACTATCTGTGAAGAGAGGTGCAGTGAGCATAACCAGGCTAGGAGCCCCAGAAGACTTGCAGTTGTGGCCTCTCCATTTTATGAGAAGGAGGAAAAAGAGAATTTCTGCTTTAATAAAAAACATCAGTACTTTTCCAGTCTTTAAGAGGGATATCATCCATTTTGTCGCACTGACATGAAGATGGATCTAGTCTATCCATTCTCTTCACGACACCATGGGGACCAAAGCAGCAGATACACAGACACAAAATACAAAACCAAAGACTACAGGAGGCATTCTGAATAGCTGTTATATATTTTCGGTGAGGATTAAAACTGCTGGGGTATAAGTACAGTGGGCTACAGTTAGGTAAATAAGACCTACGGGTAAGATACTCTTTCAGACGTTCCTGCAAAAAGTACTTTCACAACGTCTGGCAGCCAGCATTAAACATAGGGTGACCTCGGGCAAACCCTTCTGAAGTTAACAAACAAGGAACCAAAGCAGCTGTCAGGGGATGCTTTTCTGTATCAGGGAGCCTTCAATGCTATTCAGATATCCTAGAGACTACATAATGGCGCATGGGATGGCCACATAGAAAAGAGCCGCATGCTCCTGATCAGATTAATCTAAACTTTCTTCGAATCAATGCATAAGAAAACCAGCGTAAAACTCAATGCAACTTGATTTCAGTTATCCAACTTCATTTCTTCAGAGGGGGGAGGAAGAAACAGAGAATCCCAAATCCACTTTCCACTGACCTTCCCATTTATTCTTCCTCTTTATTACAAGCTGCCTCAATAGGTTCCTGTCAGAAACAAGCTGAATTTCCTACTACAAGTTTATTGGGATAACACTAAACATGACACAGGAGTATGAATTCATGAGTAACCAGTATCTTGCTGAAGACATGTTCTGAAATACCATTTTCCCCTTCTATTCATGATTTGAATTATTTCTGCTGCTTAGCTTTTAGAGACAATACCAGGTTTCATCACCAGATATAGATTGGCAGCCTTAATCTAAACAAACTCACTGACAGCACTGTTAGAGTTCATTAGCGTTCTCACCAGATGCTTCTGTCTGTATATATGAGCATCTCCAGTTTTTCTTTCCAGTACATGACCCGTGATACTAGCACAGCTTTCAAATTAAAACAAGAAATCTCAGTATAGCTTCAAATCCTTGCTCTTCTGGGGATCAAATCTGTGCAAGGCTATGAAAAAGCATTGCATATTTCTTAGGCTTCTTAAAAGCATTTTTAGTTGTTTTACAGATCACTTTAGCAATTTTTTGGCATTTCTCACAAATCTACACAGATATGACTAACACACACACCATTTGTTTTCACAGCAAAAGTGCAGAGAGCATTTGTCACTATAAATATCACACAGGGCTATATATACAGATGAAACCTGTGCTTCGTCTGTCTCAGCACAAAGCGACGCTTTGACACGAAAGCTGTCAGAAATCATTACAGGGAAGAATTTAAAAACCTCATACAATGATTAAGTCGCCATAGCCAAAGTAAGTATCATAAAAACAAGTTATAACACAGCGCCAGTTTTTAAGTGAATGAAAAATTAGAGGCCAGGGAGGCCAAATATGTGGGCTTCACAAAGAATGTCTCTTTGAATCTGCAAAGCAGGCCCGATCAGATCTCACGGTTAGTTTATTGGTCTATCGGCACTTAACAAGAAATGAAGTGGTGGCAACAATCTCAGCCCCAGCTCATCAGTCACATAGGTACAAAGCATCCAAACGGAAAACAGATTTTCTGATTCTCTGCACCTCCCTAGAGGCCGGCGCTGCTGTCTGAGGACTACAGCATTCTCCTTTCTTGGCTCATTTGCAAGATAAACATACTCTGGCCTCAAATGCTGCTCCTTTCCAACTGCTGGTGAAAACTCCAGTCAGTCTGAGAGATTAAGAGGATGATCTAGGGCACTACTCCATCCAAGAAAAATGCTCATGTGGGAACGCAAAGCCGCTGTTGTTTTTTTTCCACTGTATCTCATTCTGCAAGTCCAGATTCAAACAGTTTCTATCTTTATTCTTTATCCACATTAACTTCCTTCCTTTTTTTTTTTTTTTTAAAGGGAGTCACACATTTGGATTTAAACAGATTTTTACAGTACTTAACTTAGTTAAATAGTGCTTTTCTGCACCTCTGATGACTTGAGATGCGATCGAGACAGTTCTCATACCACGAAATATTGGGCTGGATCGGTAGGGATCAGTATGCAGTTTTAATGCTTCCAAACACCTGCAGGAAGCAGCATTAGTGATCAGATAGATAACACTCTTCTTAATTACCCCATATGTGAATTTATGGTTCCTAAATTTATAGCTACAAGATACCTTGTGAAATATTTATAAGAGCTGGTAGATCAGCCCCTACCCTTGTAGGCAAGCTCCAGTTCACGTCCTTGCTTTCTTCCTATCCGTGTCTGTCTCTGCAGTCTCTTTTGATCCCTATTCTAAAACTGATGTATAATGTTTCCAAATTTTTCAAGCATTCACTGACTTTTAACCCCAAATCAGCTGCATTTTACCACTTGGAGCAGCAGTTCCTCCATGCTTCTCATGCTGCCTCAGATGGGTATTACAGAGCCCTAAAAGCATTCTTATATTAAAACACCAGTGAAAGAAATTAGGGAAGCTGCTAGTTTTGATAAAATTATTAGTGCTACAGATGGATCTCATGTCCTTATATACTTATTGCCCTCTTTAAACTCAAGAAAAGACATATAATTTGAGCACTGGATTAGACGCTACAACAGGAAAAGGACTAATTTGCTCTGTTACAAAAACCTTCCTAAGCAAGTTAGTTAAAACATGCATATTAACAAACACAGACTTTTAAGGCTGAGGAATGGATTAAATTATCATAGTTACACAGGGACAAATCTTTAGTTGCTACAAAGGCACATAATTTCATTGACAACAGTGGCTACAATAAACTTTGTCTAATTTATGTGTAGAGTTGGCCAAAATCCCACAAATCTAGAAATTCTTGAACTTCAGGAAAGCTTTGATCCGGTCCAGACTTTGTGGCTCTGATCCACTTCAGCTGGGAAGGACCCAAATCCGCTTAAAATATATTTCACAACACATCTTTGCCTGCATTTTTTTCAGATAGGTCATACATACCACATGTAGAACCATTTCTCCTTATTCGCAATACCTACTAGCAGAGCCAGCTATTCCCATCTCCAACCCAGAATGTTAAAAAAGAAGGAAAAAAAAGGGACGCAAGAGCAAGCTTTAGATCAGTTGACTTGCTACCAAGGAGCAGGAAGAAAGCTAAGGTAGTGAAATCTGCACAGTCAGAATGTTTGGAAGAAATTCAAACTGGTGAGAAACTCTACGTGACTTGTACAGTGTGGAACAGCTTGCAAAGCACAAAACAAGCCATATCACACTCTTCTTGTTATCCCCAGAAAAACCAAAGACTCATTTGACTACAGTTTCTAAACAAGCATGTTATGCAAGTTTACCTTTTTTTTTTTTTAAGGTAACAGCTTCATTCACTGTAGTAGGAAAGCTGTGATCACAAACCACATAGAAAGGTTGTGGTTTTCAGATGACCTAGCTGAGTGTGATGAAACAAAGTAAAATCTAACCAGGGTAAAAAAAGAGTCTGACACGCTCTTCTGACTGCATTTACCACTGATAATTTAACAAATGAGCTGTTAGTAATTTAAATCAAGTACAGCCAGATCCTAGATCTCCAGATTGTAGGATAATTCCAGTAGAAATGGACCTCGGGAGGTCAGACTAGGTTGTTTAGCGCTTTGTCCAGTTGAGTCTTGAAAACCTTGGAAGACAGAGACCGCACAGCCTCCCTGGGCAACCTGTGCCCCTGCCTGACTTGCCCTCAGAGTGAAAAAGTTTTTCCTTATACCCAATCTGAACCTCTTGTTTCATCTTACGCTTGTTATCTTTCACGCACACACCCCATCCCTCCCCATGCACCAGTGTGAAGAGGCTGGATCTGTCTTGAGAATTTCTCCATAGCTACTGGGTGGCTGCTGTTTGTTAGGTGCTCCCAAAGCTGTCGCTCTTACAGGCTGAAGAAGCCTGGTCCAGCAGCCGTTCCTCACAAGGCAAGTGCTCCAGCCCCCCGACTTTCTTGGCAGCCCTCTGCTGAACTCACTCCATTTTATCCAATGTCTTCCTTGTATTGAGGTGCCTAAAACAAGGCTCCCTATTCCAGCTGAGGTCCACCAAGTGCTGAGTAGAGGGGCATGATCACTTCCATGAATTTACTGCCTGTGCTACTGTTAGTACAACCCAGGATACTTTTGGCCTTCCTACCTGCCAGGGCACACTGCTGGCTCATGTTCAGCTTGCCGTCTACCAATATCCTCAGATCCTTTTTATGCAGAGCTGCTTCTAAGCCATCCAGTCCCCCCTGTATTATTGTGAGGGGCTCTTCCTTCCCACCTGCAGGGCATCACATCTCTCCTTGCTGAATTTTCTAAGATTTCTATCAGCCCATTCCTGCAGCCTGTCCAGGTCCCTCTGGAAGGCAACCCTGTCCTTTAGCGTTATGTGAGTGCGCTCCATCACCTCTGATTCTTCAATAAGGATGTTAAACAGGGTGGGTCCCAGGACAGACCCCTGTGCTACTCCAGTTGTCCCAAGCCTCCAGTTAGAGTAGGAATCACTAACCTCTACCTCCAGTTAGAGTAGGAATCACTAACCTCTACCTTCTGAGCTTGATCATCCCACCATTTTTCTACCCATCTAATTGTCTGCCCATCTAGACTGTAATAGTCTAATTTGGGTTTAAGAACACTGTTGGAGATACTGTCAAAAGCCTTGTTAATGTCAAGGCAAATGACATCCACCACTCTCCCCTGCAGATAGCAGTGGGAGTTCTGGTACTGAACCTCAGGGAGCTAGTTTTAACTCTTGGCTCTGGGAAGACACACTGGAAACAATGTCTGGTGCACAGACTCTCAGAAGGAGTATTCTCCAAAACACCTTTGGAAAGTATAGATTTGTATTACTGGGATTTAGCAGGCCAAATTCTTAGCTGCAATAATCAGCCCAGCTCCAATAAACTCAGTCTATATACGGTAATTAATCTCTGCTAACAATCCTGGCATATTATACACCTGGTATTTGTTGCCTCAACTCTACATGCAGGTTGCACAGACAGGCCCTAGAAGCGTCAGTTAGGGAAACCAGAGAGATGCAGAAATTCCTCAGTTCTCCTGGGACAGTCCTGTGTTCCTGTGACAGTATTTCTCTTACCTTTGCAAGGAAACTCCATGCTGCATATTGCCCTGAGGTTGTGCTGCTTTTTAGCTTCACTGTGTGCAACATCAGAAAGAACCCCAACAGTCCACTGCAAGGGATGGGGAAAGTTTGTTAATAAAGTCTCTTAATTTCAACTAAGCAATCTCTTACAGGCATCTTGGTTTTCCTAACGGCAGAACTGAACAGTCACCCTTCAAGCAGCGTTAATCCCATTGGGAGAAAGCAAGCTGTGGACTAAGAGCCTACATTATGTCCAGTACATCTTGGGTTTTGTTCAGTCAGTGACTAGAGTCTGAGTAAGACT
This sequence comes from Larus michahellis, assembly GCF_964199755.1. Taxonomy (NCBI): domain Eukaryota; kingdom Metazoa; phylum Chordata; class Aves; order Charadriiformes; family Laridae; genus Larus; species Larus michahellis. The sequence continues at coordinate 118,460,903 of NC_133897.1, forward strand.
TACTTACTCTTATGCCTGGTCTCTAATGCACTTGCATAATTGGAAAAGTAGAGATTATTGGAAACATGAGGTGAAATATTAACTTCAGGCATTGAAATGGCTCCAACTAAAGGCAATGCTAATTTCAACAGGAGCCACACATGTTTGGCAACTAACTCACTTCAACCTCCACAGAGCCTTGAACTGAAAAAATAACCACTGGAAAGTTTCTGCCTGAAGCTTTCAAGCTGTTTAAACTTCACGAAGCCTAAATTCCAATTAGGAAGTCAAATACATCTCTACTGTATAACAAATAGACAGATGACTCAGTAGTGCTGGGAACAGAATACTCCAAAGCTCTCCGCTGACAATTAAGTGAATTTTGATTCTCAAGTCATATAGGACAGTAGTCCCCAGTGCTCCTGTAGCCAAGACTACTCATAAGGAAACTCTGTTCCCCATCTCACTGGACCTCAAAGAGCTTATAAGATTTGGTTCTGGATTTTGTTGCACTTGTGACATAATTACAACCAACTGGTTGTGAACCAGTGAAATAGTGTAAACCAGCAACCAGGGAACAGAAAAGGACTTCAAAATATATAAGGCAAAAAATTACTGTGTGGATGGTTGAGAAGCATGAGAGATTACGAAGTATTGTGGGAAGCTGCATGGGAAAGGAGACAGGACCAACACAGCAGGCAGGCGGTGAGGCAAAAAGTGCCTTGGTGTTCAAAGAAGGTATGCTCTTCTGGATACTGATGCAACGCAGTTGGTGCCCTCTCTGCAATAGCAGGAAGCATGGAAGATTGTGGCTCCCCAGGTCAGGAGTTCCATGCTGGGCTCCAGCACCTCAGCTAAGTGCTGTTCCCTGCTCAGTACATGTGGCAAAGTTGCATCTCAGCCACATGTCAGTACAGGCGGTTTTGACACACCGAACAGTAGGGTAAGATAACTGCCCAGGAGGGTTTCTTACACTGAGCCATAACACGAGAGCCCCAAAGGACTATTTGCTGTGCCTGGAGCCAAGAAAGCAGATGCTGCTTTGATGATAAAAGATAGGCCCAAGCTCAGCTCCCCGTTGCAGAGGATGAAGCGCTGAACAGTAGAGCATTCCGCTCTCAGAAATCAGTGAGTTCATGAAGCAGCATTGCCCAAACTTTTGAAAGTCCAGCAGCTGGCTTAAGTTTGTTCCACATCTTCTGCCCTGCTGCCCTGCCCTGCCCACCTTTTAATCAAAGTGATTTGAAGCTGTTTAGTATAATTCAGAGACAAAAACTGAAACAGCTAATTATAATACCTGAAATATCGATGTTACAACTAACACCGATTTATTTCACTAAATAAATGGAGCACTTTGCACCTTACTACCAATGCTTCAGACATTCTGCACAGGTGGTAGATTTAGCTGCATCAGTTACCCTTACTTTACATTGTATAGGTTTTCCAAATCCTTCATGTCTACAAAGACACTAGATCACAAGATGTAGGAGAGCAACTGAGATGCTTGTTTCTCCATCTAAACTATTCCTTTCCACTTGCTGTAGTGTACAGTGCTATCTACTATACATGTACCGAAGCTGGGGCAATGGAAACAGAAGTGGGAGGCTACGACAGTGGTAAAATTCGAATGAAGTGAAAGAGAAGAATATCTGGGCTACACAGATATCCACTAGTGCCTGCAGACAGACCTCACCTTCAAGAAGAAATAGATTGCACCTACCTACCGTGAAACAACTTATTCATTAATACCTAATTGCAAGTTACTTGTAGTGTGGATAGTCTACCCTTGAAAAAAGCCACTTTTGTACCAAAAAGCTATATACATAGGGAAATAATTTAACAATCATTTTTAATATCCCCTTTTAATGGAAATTATGGATACAATTAAGAAAATCCATAACAATCAGGAAATATTTTTGCCATCAGTTAGCATGAAAACATTTTTTACCCTCTAAAATGAAAATACTTCCATTTGGCAAAAGACTGGAGGAGAAAGACAGGAATAAAATTTTTTGAGATAATTAAGACCTATAGAAAACATACTTACATTGTCCTGTGAGCATTACAGTATTGGGCAGTGAACTTTTGCTACTCAAAATAAAGGAATGCTTGTTAAAGCTTTTCCCTTTTACCCAAAAAAAGCATTCTGCCAAATAACAGGATGTACAGGCAAATAAATCCATGTACATCCATATACTGCTGAAGACTAATACTTTGTAATCACTGCAAACAGCAAGTTTTACAAGGGCTAATCCGACTTGAGAAGCATTTGAGAGATGCTATTTATCAAAGCTTTGCTACATTAGGTAAAAATTATTTTACTGGTGACTGGGAACTCTCCTGATCAGAACACACTCACTCAAATAAACACATGCACTTCCAGTGTATTTGAATCTCAGGCCTTCAAATGCATATCCACAGATACGTATTCTGTGCAGTTTTGCTGGCTTATGGCAGCAGAAACTAGTATAACTAAGGTTCTGCATGGTCCAAAATTTTTAACTGAGAGTCAAGGTTGGAAGTCAACGGGATCTCTTATTTTGAAAACATTCACATGTCCTATTATAGAGAGGTTACCTGGCGCAGCAGCTGCTATGAAACCTGTAGAAGTACAGAAATGGAAAGTCCAAGGCACTGAAGAGATCACCTGAGGGACAAAGCAATATACTCAGTGGAACACAGGGGAAGAAAATTACCCACTGTTACAAGCAGGGGAACAGCAATTATATGAACGTTACTAGTTTAACATCCCTTTGAGCCTTTACAGCTGGCTGACTTTTCATTTATGACGCTTTCCACATTTTTAGTGTGTTTAATGATTTCTCTCTGACCTTGCTTCTAGCCAGTTCCTGCCTTTCGTTGAAAAAGGGATACGCAAGAGTATTCTTTGCTAGTATACAGAAGATCCTGCTTAAGCAACAGTTGCCAGTGGATAGACATGCACGTATCCACTTCTTTTATTACAGAGCTCGTGATAGTTCCTACTGAAGCAACAGGAAACACAGACATATGTTGGCTGCTTCCCCCTCTGGCATTTGAACTCTGTCACACAGAGCAAGTTGAGAGGTTTAACAAAGTTCTCCCAAATCCAAGCAGAGCTCTCGAGTACTTGCATTTCCAGGAACCTGGGCCCTGGTTGTTCTTGGTAGCAACAATTCCCAGGAGTTCTCTGGCCTTCAGGCTCTACAGATTTGGAGGAAGCTCCATCTTTCACTTTTTGAAATGCAGGACTATTTTGCTTAACATGTCTCTCTATCCTGGTAGGGGAATGCTATATAGACAATATGCACCACCAGGCAAAAGGGGGAATTTATATTTATTTAAATGCTTCTTCCTTTCTTCTTGTGACTGAGCAAATGTCTAGTGAAAGCAACAGACGATCATTTTTATCCTTCTAACTATTTAAACACCAGTGTGATAGGAATATTAACCACCATCAAATATTAAATTTCTCTATTTTTAGCCTTTGAATTTTTGCTACTTCAAATCCTGCCATCATCTCAAGTGATGGGATACATCTTATGAAAGTAACAAAATGAAATCTCTGCATAGCATTGAGGGCAATGCAGAGAATGAAACAGTTCTATATGGATTGCTGGGACACTGCTCTGAAGGGGATATTCTCCTAGGGAATCCTTATTCTTTACTATGCACCACCTCAAAAGCTGTTCTCTGTTGTCTGTCCTATGCTGCTTCTTTGCAAAGGGCAGGTAAGAAAGGTATTAGTAAATATCATGCAAATTACACAGCGTTATATACCCTCCTCTCTTCTTCCTACATGATATCATATTATTGGTCATATTCCTGTTGAATTCCAGGGCTAAAATCCTACAGGGTTTGGCCTCTAAAAACACGCATGGAAAGGAAAGGCAATATGGAAACCTAAAAAAGGAACAACTCAATCCACTTTACCTGCTGGATGGGATGCAGAGGCCAACAGCACCACACTAAAATATAAAAAAAAAGATTAATTGTATACTACAGAATTTATGACATGGCGTGAACATTATAAATTGACAGCTTTGTCTTTGTTTTTTCATGATTAAACTTATTCCAGTTAAGTAGAATAACTGAGACATAACTATCAATTTAAAAAAAAAAAAAAAGTTGGTTGGGAAGGAATCTCCAGGGTCACCTCATACAAGCTCTTACCTGAAGCAGGACTATCACCAATATTTGAACATGTCCTCTGTGGGTCTGTCTCAAAAAGCCGGGTCCCAAAAACCTCCCAGCATGGAGATTCCACACCTCTCAGAGTAACTTGTCCCACGGCCACCCTACCCTCCAAGTGAAGATTTTCCTGATGTCCTGTCTTTAAACCACCAAAGCTGCAATTTACAGTCGTTGTTCAGCATTATACCATCTGCCGCTCCTTAGAAGAGTTTGGCTCTGTCACCTCTGCAACTCCCTTTCAAGAAGGTGTAGGCAGTTGTTAGGCTGCACCTTGGTCTCCATTTTGCCAATCTCAACAAGATTAGCTCCTTCAAACTCTCCAATGTCTGTAGCCCTCTGCTAGATCTTCAGATTCTCAGTATCTTCCTTGAACTGAAAGGCCCAAAACTGCATAAATATTCCAGCTGCTGCCTCAGCAATGCTCATAATAACTTCTCTCAATCTGACACCCACAATCCTTCTAATGTAGCCCAATACATGGTTTGCCTTAATTTGCCATGAGCACGCATTACTGCCCCATATAGATCTCAGAATTCACTCTTACCCCCAAGTCCTTTTCAACAGACCCGATGTTAAGCCGGCCGGCGACACCACTGAGACTGAATTTACAGAGAACTGTACTTGTCTCTAGACTTGAGTGTCTCTCTGCCCGAGGACTAATTTAAGCTGTGTGCGTACCATTGTCTGCTTTATAGGGATGTGCATATATTGCATATAAGAGTCAAATATAGCGTCTTATGCACGTGATTGTGCATGCACTGCACATTCATGCCTAAATTGTGAATCAGAGAAAGGACATATGCTGCAGTTAAACAAGTTCAAAAAAAATGCATGAAAATAAAACCAAGTACCAGCCCGAATGATGCATGCTTTTCAGAAAGATACAAGGTGAACAAGAAAATCAGCTATGACCAGTTTTTTCCCTGAAGCATCACTTAAGATTTCTGAGGTCCTACAAAGGCTTCTTCCTCTGAGTTTGCGGTATGGGCTGTACAGTATACCTTTTTCAGTGCTATTGAGTCTTCTGGTAAATTTCTGATTTTTTTCCAAATTTTTTCATTCCATGTTGTTTCCAAAGGTTAGAAGGCTACAGAAACATACTCTGGGGCACTGTAAGATGGGAGAAGCATGCATATCTCCAAGGCAGAGCTACAGCTTCCTCCAATTATCACCAACGTACGTCCATGACAAAGGACAAGACGGAGAAGGAGAAAAGAGCATCTGGAGAGGTTGCTTCTTGATAAGCAGCAAGCGCTGCACTTACACAAGTTAAAAAGACATTCATTAATGTTATGAATGCTAAAGGTAGGCTATTTTCCCTGGCTAATTACCAGCAATTCTTACAGTTCACTAGGCCCAGTAACAGCAGTAAAGCGCCAACCCAGCCAGCGGAGGAATGGAAGCCTACACAATGAAAAGTTATGGTAGAGAAAGAACTGGAGGTGGTTCCCAACACACAAGGTTATGGCTAGAAAACTGAACGCGCTGTACATGAGCTACCTCCAGTACCTGTAGCAGTACAGTGTCATCAGCGTGGTGCTTATATCAGGCCAACTCCCATTTCCAGGGTTAACACAGCTATTGTGTCCAAGCCTGCTTGCTCTCAGCTGGTCCCAGTTCTCTATGTCAGCCACCAGGCTACTGTACTCGGTGGCCTGCCTGCAGCATGCTTTGGTGAATCCCAGTGTCATTCGCTGGTATTCACTGGTATGTGGAGACACCGGTAGCGAAAGGAACTGCAAAGAGCATGGAAATCCTGTGGCCAGGGAAGCCTCGGGGGGAAGCTTATCACTGAAATCAGCCGTGGAAGACAATGGGCTGAAGGAGGATCCATGAGTGACAGGCAGTTGGGTATTTTAGGCTTAACATTTTATACAATGCCTTTGAAAGGCATCAGCTGGTACAGTATGTTCACATTGTCAACATTTATACATGTTTTTTAAAGATGTGGTTGTCACAAAGATATTAAACAAGGCAAAGCAGATCACTTACGGTAGGCAATTCCCCCCCCCCCCCCTCCTCCCCACACACGCGTGCTCTCCCCACATGGGATGCCAAGAGGAATTGACAATAAACAGGCCCAATTCCTCAGTTTCCTGGTAAAGAGAGAAAAGGAAGTGAAGGCCTATTGCTTTTGACTGAATAACAGAGAAAACAGGAGACTGGCAGGGCAAGTGAAACTGTATCAACAGTGATGAGAATTATGACTAAGCCATGTTCCTCCACTTTTGATTTTGCATTATTAATTTTTAAACAAAAAAACAGTGAGATTGGGAAATGCTCAGAAAGAAACTTCCTTCTGCAACCAAGAGGAATTGATAACCCTACCAGACATCCCAGGCCTCAATCCAAAGAAAACACAGAAGGAAAACAAAACCTTGTTTGTGAAGTGTGAGGCAGGTTAAGGCACATGGGTTAGATGGCATTAAAGCTGTACCGTAACTCTGCTCTGAACAGAACATCAGTAGAAAAGACGCGGTGATGCTATAAAACCAGATTAGGGATTCAGGGGTTTCCAGCAGGACAGCCTGGACATCAGGCTGCAGCAAAACCAAAATCCCTGTGCCGGTTTTCTGTGCTCCTCTCTTTTTCTCCTGTACTCAATACTGAGAGCTGGGTCGCCCATGGTCTTCTTTCTGGCTAAAAAGAGTTTTTTTCAGCAAGAACAGCAATTTATGCCTGCAAAGCTGCCCTACTGTGGAAAATCTACTGCAGCTTTTTTAATTCACAGAAGTGACGGATTAGCAGCTCTTCCTGAAGCCGGATGTAGCTGCATAGACTAGAGCCTTTACCTCACACCTTTGTCAGTGCCATTCATTCACTGTTTGAAACTCTCCCACTACAAGTCTTTGTTTTCTCCTCACCAGTGACTGCTAGGCTATCTGGCATGCCTTTGTGAATGAACATCAGACCGTGACAGATATTGGGATGTGCTGAAACTTTCTTCCAGGCTCTCCACAAGAAGTAACATATGTCTACCTGCCTCAACACAGGAGAAAACCCAAGATGAGCCGTGACCCATTATGTGTAAGACACATTATGTATTATCCCTCAACATGCCGGCTAGACACTACTACCACCACCCCCCTTGCCAGCTAGCCGTGGGGGGAGAAATCTGGCTCCCTCCTTGATAAAAAGTGGGGGACTGGAAAGGAATAAAAAAAAAAAGTAAGATTACTGGAAAAACCACTATGAAATAGAACACTAACGCCAAAGTCAGAGTGCAGGGAAACACAAGACTGCAGTAAAAAAGGGCGGTGGGAAAAAGACTGAAGGACTAGAGGGAGGTTCTTGGAAGTACATTTCCCCTCTTCTCTTCCTCCCCCTCCCTGCCCCACATGCTTAAACACAAGGGAGATGGATGAACAGGATGGGGTTGGGCACTGAGAAGCAACATCACCCCTCCCTGCTCTGCATAGCACGGCTCTGCTTTCCCTCCTACACTTGTTCCTGCTCTGGCTCCTTTTTTAAAAGCCATTGAATAATCATGCTGTAAGTGATGAAGTGAGAAGAACACCACACTTTCAACATCAGCAAATATTTCTTCAGATCTGTTTGGTTCTGGAAAGTTCCTGTTCATGTACATTTGCTTAAGACGTTCTTCCCTCCCAAACTGTTCCAGATTTTAAAACAAGAAACAGTGCATGGCATGTAGGGACAGCATATGTTAGGAGACTTTGCTAATTTCAGTTGCATCTCTGGAAGTGTCCAACAGAGCCAATACAGTTAATGTTTCTTTATAATCTAAATATATATTTTTTTAATCTAACATATTGGTACATTCTAACATCCAGTAGCTTGGGGCAGAACTTTTAATCTGTTTTAAACTTTTAATCTCTATCCAGGCAGTCTCTACACTCAGTACAACTGTGCTTTCATACCAAACAGAAACACTTTGAACAGCCTCTGTTGTAACAAACCTACATATTTTCCTGTATTTTCCTATATATTAGGAAAAATTTCTTCACCAAAAACTTATCAAGCACCGGAACAGGCTGCCCAGGGAAGTGGTTGACTTACCATCCCAGGAGGTATTTAAAAAACATGTAAACATGGTACTTAGGAACATGGTTCAGTGGTGGACTTGGCAGTGTTAGGTTTACGGTCAGACTCGATGATCTTAAGGGTCTTTTCCAACCTAAACGATTCTATGATTCTAAACACTATCTAGCTGTGCCCACATAGCTGCTTTCTTTTCCCTGCACAGCCGCATGCCAGCTGTCTGATCTAGGTTAATAATAAGAAGCTATAAAGGCCTATTGATAATAGTGCTAAGAGGAGAAAGTTGCACTCATACCACACTAGCGAGTGCCTTCATAAAGCATAGAATCATGCTTGTAGAGACAAGACCACCAGTACATGTTATACTGTCCTGCTCTGGAGGTGGAAATGGGATCCTGTCATGGCTGACACAGTCCTCAAGAAGCCCAGAGTAGAGGAAGCAGCATATACTTTAATGCCTGCCAAATCACAAACTTTAGTGCTGGGCACTCTCTGACAGAGATAAGCACAGGTTTACAGTAATTCTGACCCAGAACTGCCTGTGAGGAGCTAAGAGTCCATTCAGAGAATGTGCAGAGTAAAATGCCCTCTACTCAGTGCAATTTTAGAATACTTTTGATGGTTTTCTACAGGAATTAAGCTTGTGCAATAAAGCTGTGTGTACATATACATACATAGCTATACATAGCTCTCAAACACGCTGACCCGCTTCATCGAAATTCGGGAAGTGGCAGTCATCTCCAAGATAACTACATGCGCAGAGGTCTCACAAAGAGACAGACCTCACCAGCGCCTTCTGCAGCAGAAAGATTTCAGCCCCATTAGGCACTGGAGGACTTTCATGGCAGTGGCACGTCATGGAGGTCACAAGCAAGGAGAGAGCTTCTGCCAAATTTCACACCCTTTCAAACATCATGCACTATTATGACAAAACAAAAATCAGATGCCACTTATCCCATTGCCTATGGCACTGTTTGTTTTCCCTAAACAAGATGAGATCCAAATGCTATGGACTGCAAGCTTCTCTAACACATAAAACATACATATATAGATAAATATACATACATACATATATAGATAAACAGACATATAGATATCCACAGACCCAAGCCAACAAATAAGCATGCAGGCTTCTACCTCCTCTAAGCCACCTGTTTTCCAGCAATTGCTTTGCACCATCATCTCACAAGCTACGCTGACCTTTAAGCCCCTTAATGGTGAAAATCCTCACAAGCTTTGATAACCCATTTTTGCTTTTAAGCAGATGCTAAAATAGCCATCTTCCAATTTGCAAAATTCCATTGTTGTTTTGTTGGTTTTTTTTAAGAAAAAAGAACAGTTTTAAAATATATACCACTGTACCTCACAGTTTCTTAGCGAGAGTTTCTTCCTTTCAAAAGCCTATAAATCAATAATCATACTTTCCACGTAATGTGGAACTCCTGCTCTCTGCTGGACACAGCTTCACAGACTTCAAAGGGTATCATCAACTAACGCAGCAGGAAGCCAGCCCTGACTTTTCAATCAAAGCTGCAAAATTAAGACCTTCAGCCAAAATCTGAATTTAAAGGCTCAGGCCCAGATGCAGATTTCAACTAAAATGACAACTGAGAGTCATAGCGAGGCAGGTGCCAAATGAAAAATCAATTGATTTTACTGCTTGTTACTCCCTTCAACACAGACAAATAGCTACAGCTTAAGACTTCATGGGTTATTTCTGCACACAGCAGCACATTTGCAAGTTCCACAACTAATTCAAAACACTTTCAATAAACACAACTACCTTCTTTGAGTAAAACTGATTTGCTTTGCACTTCACAGTAGATGGAAAACAGCAACTGACTTAAACAAGAGCCTACTTCAAGCAAACTGATATTCAGATATTGTCAACGCATGGGACCCTGGTGAGTAGACACTACAGTCATACAAACGCAAAACCAGAGGCCTGCATTACTTATTTATGGAAATAGGAGATTTGATTGAACTAAGATAGAAGGAGATACACAGTATTACCATATTGATGATGCTCACAAGATAAATGGGAATCTGTGCTACAGTGGCGTCCCTGATGTGTTCCTACCAAGGATCTTTAACGTGGTCAGACAAGAGTACACATCCATCTAATCAAATGGAGAAGCACAACTTCATTTTTGTTATGCTTATTCCTAACTTCTGCTCTCTCTTTCATTCCTTTTAACCATCCTTTCTTAGAACTTTGTATTCGTACTCCGTAGTGTTCCCATACAACATTAGGTACCATTCCAAGAAAAGAGGTCAACATATACAAGATGTGATTATGGATGGAGGAGAATCTAGTAAAGTCTCTATATGACTTCAAATAAAGCCTCACAAAAATCTAGCGGAAGCCATGCACACCGAATGTTCTCACTTTCTTTGAGGAAAGGACTGACTTTTTTTTTTTTTTTTTTTTAATAAAAAAATGCAGGGGAGCCTGATCAGTGACTTAGGCTCTTTCACTAACTACAAAATAACAAGCCACTTTTATATCTCCAAATCAGACAGACAATTGAAAGTTTGAATTACTCAATCCCATTAACAGCACTCTGAACAATCAGTTACTGCTCATGTTCTTTGCACATTGTACTTTTGTAATCACTACCTCCCCTTCTGGCAATTTTGTACAATTTTTATTTTCTGAAGTGGGGTATTGCCAAGGAGTTACTCTGTAAATATTATTTCTGGAAATGATAGATCACTTGTGCACATGGTGATTAAAAAATTCATAATTAACACCTCGTTACCTCCCCAGATGTATATTGGCATGTCCATCTATAGCCAGAGCCAAAAAAATTCAGCTGCTAAGCAATTCAGATTAGCACTGTTCTTTCAGTGAACGTCCTGCTAAAGAAATATACATTTAAGTAGTGGTAGCTATAAACTTCCTAAACAAGCCACGGTTGAAAATGAAAACATATACCACATAAAACCAGCTACGGTGTATCAAAGGCTTATTTATTTTACCTGAATACATAGTTGATGTACTGTTGCTCCAGATCACTGGGAGAGGAGGGAAAGAAAAAAAGGTGTTCTTTTAGTAATGAGTTAATTTGGTATAACAGATCAGTGTATTAAGTAGTGTTATAACACTGTAATATTACATTATATTAATATTATATAATATAGGACACAATGTTATAACTAGGTAACACTAACATTCTATTACAATTATATACTTTATAACCATAATCTATTAATATTATAATATTATCAATATATTAACCAGCATACTAATTTACACATCATTTGCACATTATTTCTGTTGTTACTATGTCAGCGGGAGCCTCATTTAAAGTGATAATAAAGTGAGACTGACTAAAACCCTTTAAACTGAGATGGAAAAAGGTTTTGAAGTAAATAAGCTTATGCATATTCTACACAGGCATGTATATATAATTAAATACATAATATGCAGTGGCAACATATCCATCTCCATCCATACAGACAACTGCAGATTATAGACACTGCGAACACGTCATGCCACCTGCTTTCAAAACAACTATTGTCTGGCTGAAGTTCTAAAATGCACATGGGATTAGTGCAAGGTTTCAAGGTTTTTAAGGTCCTCAGCCATTCCAGTCCTATGGCAAGTCACCAGCTGCTAAACACTTAGGAGACTGTGTCGCAAAAGGAGATACTGATAGATTCAAACCATGCAGCTTTCAAGGCTAACACAAACTAACATTTCCTCTTAATACCTGTGCCATTAATTAGGGGTTCTTTTTCCAGGACTGAGTCATCATCCTTTCATAACACACTATTTAAAACTACTTCAGTGTTCGAGTTCACAGTATAACTATCAATAACTCCATGCTGTCGTTATCAACAGTAAATAAGGCTCCTCTTGCAAGAGAAGCCATTAATGATTAACCAAGTGGCCCCGCTCACACTGATAATGCAGAGCTCCCTACAGTTTACCTGACTGCTACACAGACGTGTCTCTAACCCTCTTTGATAGCAATCTCTTTCTTTTTAAAAGAGTATGAAAACACATTACCTTAAAGAGCTAGGTTTCCATAACTTGTGAAATACTTTGTAAGCCCCTGTAATTGAAATGACATGTGTAATCGCCATAACATGCAATCATTCTGACAAACAACGGCTTGTTTGGCTGTGCTACCGGCAGACGCAGAACCCCTCTGAATTACAGTTTAGCAACACAGCACAAAGGATGCCTACACCATGAATAAAATGAACCTTTCGCTTCAAATTAATGCTTTTCAAAGTGGTGTCATCTCAGAGTACTATCAAGCTATGTGTTTCTGCTAGTCCTTCTGAAGAAGAGACAATGCCAAGCTCACCGCAACTACAAAGGAGGGTGTGTGTGTGTGTACATGCGTGTGTAAATACATACAGAAAAGTGTCGCAGAATGGGTTCTTCAGTCCACCCCATTTTTTGAGTAACTTCTATGATGTGTTCATCTATGTAGACCCCTACAGCTGTTGGCTGCGAGCCATCTTTCCTGTTTAGAATTCTCTCAGCTGTAGGGTCTCCAGGTTCTTTACGTTCTTGACCTGCCCACCTCTTGGTTAGCTCTCATTTCTATTCTCGGAAAAGCTTTAAGCACTGAAGGAATGAAAAATACAGCTTCAGGCTCTGTTGTTTCAGACCCTTTCTTCAAGGCTTTGTTGTTTGGGTTTTTTTGATTCACAAAGAAAACCAGAACATTAAAAGCAAATCCAGTAGAACACTATGTAATAGATGTCCTCAATTCTGCCTCCGTTAGACAAGCTGAAGGGTAGAACACATGTCCTTTCTTTAATGCTCTGTCTTGATTAACTGTGCGATAAGTTAGTTCATCTGTTTGCTCCTCCTCGTAGCATCTTTATTCTGTGTCAGTTGATAGGAAATCTTATTACACAAAAAGACCGCAACAGTCATATCAACAACTTCCTCTCAAAAACAAGAGAAATGGAAAGAAGCTATATTCTGAGCATAAACATTATGTTGGCAATTCCTACACGTTTCGAGCACACAGAAGAGGCTCCTAAAGACTCTCTAAGCAGTTTTCCACCTCCGTGGCAAAGCACTGCTTTACAAATAAGACCTCTTGGCTTTGAGAAAGCAGTAACATCAGTTACAGCAAACAAGTATTTGAAGTGAAAAATCCTTAGCTTTTTGTTTTATCTAAATGAGCATATGTTTACCATATAACATTTCCTAATGGAAAAAAAATTATACTATTTCTTATTTGTATGTTAACAACATTTTAGAATGGGATCTCTAGATCTCCCTAGACACAAATACATATAAACACATTACCTCTGCCCTGAAACTTTTACAGTATGAATAGACAAAATAAAGAAGGAATCATCCCTAATTTGCAGTCAAGACTTAACATATGAATGAGTCACGCACTAAGTCTATAGGACAGCTAAGAAATAAATACAAGTCCCTTATTATCCAGCCTAATGCACCAAAAGACACAAATCTCCTAGTTAAAAATTACTACTCTTCTTTTCTTCAGGTTTTCTGGGTCTGACTGTTTCTAACTTTTCAAGGAAGATTTATGATCTATCCAAATCATTGTTTAGTTTGAAAAAGACAAAAGAAAACCTGACAGGTTATGCAACTCATTGTTAATTTTTTTTTTCTTTTAAATGCATACGATTGCATAAAAACCCGCAACATTTCAACATCCTTCCTTTGGGAGCATATTCCATGATATTTTAGAATACTTTTGTCAGTTTTTTAAGTAAAATCACTGTGTGCAATAAAACTCCAACTACAAGTTATTGCTTGTTTTTTTCATGTTTCTTCTCCCCTCAGAAAGAAGTGTCTCTTAGTAGGCAACCATCAAAAACTCCCAGAAAAGCTTAGTGCTGATTAAAACTGTATGTGCATTTTCTCATCCACTGTTAACAGACTGCAATACCCAGTTTATTCTGTTGTTTTCAATGTAGAAGCTGGAAAAGGAATGCACTTTCTTATATTTACTGAGCTGCTTCATTCTTTCCAAGTGTTTCTTACATCAAGAATGTTAAATATCTGTAATTTCATAACAAAGCTGATTTCTCCACCATATTTGCTCTTCCCAATTATTTTTTTCCAAAAGAAAATTACTTACCAACACAGATCAAGTGAATTACAGCCCATAAATAACCATTTGGATCAAACTGCAATAAAGCACATTTACATAAATAAAAGCACATTCATGTAAACATAGGTACTGTTATTTCCTTGCAGTTAGCTTCACAAAGCAAGTACAGTGAGTGGGAGCTATGCTACAAAGAAAGAGAAGATGACTAAAGAAGACTAGGAAGACTAAAGTTTTTCCTGTCCTGTTTAGAGACCTGGCATATGCCAGTTTCCCAGGCTCTCGGCTAGTCTTGGCGAGAATAGCTCTGTTTCTTTCAGATATACACACCATTTGAAACAATCTGAGCATATGGATGCCAGTCTGTTTAGTCTTGTATTGGCAGTCAGGGAGGGCAAGAGGATCAGAGGAACATCGCTTGGGTTTTTGTCTTGTCTCCTTTCCCCTCTCAGCCACTGCAGCAGCTAAGCAGTCTCTCTCCCCAAGGCTCCAATTAACCAGAGAGTATCCAAGAGAGTGCTTTAAACAAACATCTGTCTTTTGGCAAGGTAGGCTCTCTTCACAATCAATGCGCAAAAATAAGCATTTTTGAGAGGAATTCACCTGGAATATTTTAGATGTCTGCTTTCCAGGGAGATCAATCATACACCAGAAGTTCCAGCTGGGCACCACAGACTATGAAGGGAGCTAGCGCAAGTGCTAGCTGTAGCTTCTGATGGCTACATTTGCTCAGATGCATCCGGTCAAGTTCCCAGATTCATCTCCCCTGACTTCAGATGTTAACTAAGGTATCTAAAACAAGGAAGCCGCCTTCCTAAGTCTAAGTCTCCAAAAGAGAAAAGCACCTTCAAAGAAACAGATCTTTGCTGGACTGAGCACTCTCTGGAGGTACCTCATTTCTTTCTCCAGTAGCTACAGAAAGCGTGTAGAGGGATTACAAAGCTAATTCAGGAACCTCCTGAAAGTATGTGCAATTAACACAAACCTAAGTGATTTGCCCTAAGCCCTATGAGAAGTTAAACAGTGGTTTCCTCAGCCATCACCTTCACCGAAGCGTTGCCCGTCCACATTGCGCAGAGGTTTTACCACAATGCAAACACATTAAAACCAGCAAGACTACAACATAGCAATAGGCACCATTTTACAATTCCTTCGCAGGAATCCCACCCTAGCTTACAAGTAAAAGCTGCATCCCTTATATAGGTAACAAGATGTCAAACATCGAGGTCTAACTAAAACTGCTTTACAAAGCAGAGCTCACCTGTGCGTCACATAAAGGAAGGCACACGGCTGCTACCAGGAGGAACAGCACACTGTGGAGAAGAGAAGAAAATACAAGCAAGACCAAAAGCTTGTAACCTGGATTTGTACTCTCAGTGAAGTATAAGCAATTCCACTCAATTTCACACTGACATTTCATTTGTTTAATTTTTATTCCATATTTAAGAAGTCATTTCTGCCACCAAAATTAAGCTTAACATCATGCATCCTTCATAACTCTTACACAGCAAAGTTGTACGAGAAGAGAAGTAGCACAAAACATCTCAGCAGTGGTGAAAACAAGCTTTTTGATAGGGGATATTATTCTTCACTTGCCACGTGGCTTCCCTAGGCTGCTTCAGAAAGCCAAAATCAACCAGTTTCTGGATGTGAATGCCTCCCAAAAAGTTCCTTCATTAAAGTGAATGGCCTATTACAACAATTCCAGCAGAGAGGAGACCATTAAAAGTTATGGTGTAACTCCAGAGCACAGAGCAAAAGTGTGAGTGAGTGGTATTACAGCAGAAATGGCTTAAGGACAGCACAAGTCATACCCTAGTCCACTGATTAGAACTAAATAAATTTTTAACCTGTGGCTAAATCAGTATTTATACAGGCTACACTGAATACACTGATGTGTAATTTCTGTGGATTGTTGCTATTAATAATAACACACATTTGCTTTTGCAGCTTATTTTCCTGCTCTCTAGGGGCATAGGAAAAGACAGAATAAAGATGATAAAAAAGCTGGTATCCCTGACAATAATTCAGTGGTGAATACAAGGCCACAGTAAGTCAAATGATAATGGAAACAACAGGAAGAAATAAGGAAGATGGTGCCTATAAATACACTAAATAATAACCCAACATTATCCACTCTAAGTACAGCTACAAGATTACAGAATGTGGAGAAGAGCAAATATGTGTTCTTCAAGGAGATGGGGGGAAAAATAAAACTTTTAACTCGTGACTGGCTGACTTCTGTTTGTCCCTTTCTGTCTGCTTTTTGAAGCCTCAACAACTCGGGCCAATGAGGGTTGGTGGGTTGTGCAGTTTAATAGGAATGATTCTAGCAGAACTGGATATCACTCACCTCTTCTTTCTTAGGAAAGGCATTTTTAGCTATTTTCTATCACATTAATTATCTTTCTCTTACCATTTAGATTACCCACTGGAACTTCAAACCTGATTTCTGTCTCCTTTCCAAAAAACATACTTACAAGCACTGTTTTGTTGTTCAGGAAGACTGGCCTTCTAGCTTTTTTTATTTTTACAAGGAGAAAAATGTATCTATTTAGGCAATCGTTAAAAAAAACCCCAACATTTAAAAAATATTTAATTACTCCTGTGTTGCAATTCAGGCTCACCGCCCACGGGAATGTGCCTTACATTCTTCATTGTTTTGGTGTGCCATTATCTGAAGCAAATACAGAAGCTGGAGCCAAAACAAGTCCAAATCTGAATCTGAGCAGTTTGAAAAGCTTACCTACAGACTTTCAGATGAGAGGTCTGCTGTGAAAAAGAAAGTATGATTAAAAGAATTAAAATTTAAAAATAAAAATGGTGAAATAGTTCTTTCTCCTTCCAAAAACAGGAAAGTGATGACAGCTGGTCTTACTGCACCAAACACATTAAAAATCCAGTAAGCAACATTCAACAGCCCATTATGTTTGAGCTCTGCTTAGCAAATTTAATTTGTAAAAAAGAATTAGGACTACAGATTAGCCTATTTCAACTTGATTTATATTTTCACGTTACTTACCAGCAGTTAAATCTAAAACCACACATGAACTTTATACCTGGTCCTCAAACTTAACTTGAACTATACCAAAACTATGTATTGTATGTACTCAAATATTGAGTATTCTTAACTAATGAGGTACTACCCCAGCCAAATCAGTCTTGGCCTAAACTCATAAGAGTTTCCCAATCCTTTAGTCCAAAATAACTCTCCAGAAGCTTCCCAGCAAGACCCGTGTTTGCATTATCCTTGTCCATAGTGCTTTTGTCCTCCAAGAGAGGAGACACAAACATGTGAGCTAGAAGGAAAATACAAAACACTTCGACAGGGACACTAATCAGAGGACAATGTCACAGGGACATGCCATGGTACGCACTGCTGTGTTGTCCCTTAATCATAACTGTAGTGACCTCTTCAGTTTGTTAGGAGTGGCAAACATGGGCCGTTTATTTGTCTTCTATATACACAACAGAGGTAATGAATGGAAGATCCCTTCCACAGCTAGCCAGAGGCCACCATAGAAACGACTCTGTGATGAATGGTTTCCCACTGTTACCTCCCACAGGAGCTCTCTGGTCAATTAGAAAAGCATTTCATGGCCTAAAAAGAAAGATCCCCAATGCAGTTTGTGAGAAACAAACCCAGGTCTTACTTAAGGGAACAGGAATTACTCTCCTGACTTCAGTAGGTCTTGGGAGAGAATCTCAAGCATTCAAAACAAATCCAAGAATGCACTGTTTTTCCTGCATTTCGTGTGGTGATGTAATCCATCTATAATCATACAAAACATCAAATACTAATATATTATACTGTTTAGGTCTAAGGACCCAGTCCTCCTCCCTCTCAGCTCAAACGATGAGATTCTTATGTGGGACATGAGAGAGAGGCGATATTAATTTTCAAACGGAAAAAGCAAGCAGGACCAAGCCGGTCTTAAAAATGCAGATCAAACTGTCAATACACATTTGCAGTGTTTCGTCAACTAAAGGGGAAAAGAAAACATCAATATAGGTACTTGTCAACAGCAAAGCTCTCTCCAGGTCTCATTAATGACTAGCTATCACAGAGAGATGAGAAAAGCACATGGCACTAATGCCTGTATTAAAAGAAATTAGGTGTTTTTTTATAGAGCGATTATATCACAGGAGGTACATTGCATGGATCAATTATTAGACGGATTACCTCTTTCTGCACAAACTTCTGGAACCCACAGGTTATAACTTCTGCCGCGTTGTGCACAGTGAGGAACACCGGGATTGGCTGCCATTGGGAGAGAACAAAAATGCCCAAATCAACCCACAACAGTCACACACATAGAAAGGGGTACTCCTCTTAGGGACAGCTGTACCACATGTTTGTGGTATTGGGGTTTGTTCTGTTTTTTAAACTGTAAACCCACACCACATCTCCTAAAAGGGATTTAGACCTATTCCAATCGCTATTACATGGCACGGGCCATCTTTAAATGCAGACCCTGCTCGCTGCTTCTCCCACTTTCAAGTGCTCAGTCGATTTGTTTGTACACAACTACCTCAGTAAGATTTGGTCCAGGTTTATGTCTCTAGCTTTGCCTCTCTGTTCAAGTATCTGCAGCCTCCACAGTAAACAGTTCTCATTAGTTTTCCCATCTCTGTCTACTGGTACTAAGAATAAAGTGTGACTCCTAGCAACAGAATTATGGGCAAGATGATTTTAGGTGATTGCGTTCAGTTACTGCTAGGAAGAGCTGCCCAAAATTAGGGTAGAAATGTAATAGTTCATACACAAGTGATGTTGAAATTATACCCACTGAGGTATCTGGACACCATCCCAACATGAAATCATTAAGAAACAAATGATAACAATAATGAATCAAACTCATTGCCGCAGGCAAACCCAACCAGAATTAGTGGTTCATAATACTTCCTCCAAATCAGATCCATGGTCTCTCCAACAGCTGAAACAGAAGCAATTCTCTGCTCCAATTAAGATAATCTAAAGACTAAGGCAATGTTAGGAAGCAGTATTTCCCCACTTGTGTATAGTATTTAAATCACACGAGTAGAGATTGAGTTAATTTCTCAGTGATGTCCATGCCTTTTAAGTATCAGGTGATATAAGCAGCAAATATCTCTCAAATTTGACTTTGTATTCAGAACTCTGTATTTTATGGATTTTTCTTTTCATTCCCATAAAGCTAGATAAACATCGCTAATTAAACATTTTAAGTCATAATGATAACTAGGGTAGATTCATAAACACAACAGTGACACCATGGTAACTTTTAACACCTCTAAATTAGCAAGGAATGAAAAACACACAAACACAGCTGGCATGAAGTTGTCAGCCTCAGCTTCACCAATTTTGAAAACCAATTCTCAACCTTGTTGCTGGACAACTGAGAACAAAAAACCAGAAGTATCTAACACAAGCATCCTGAGCCTGACACAGTAATAGGAAATACAAGGAATAACCATACACAAGGAAAGTTGACAGCGGAATTCACATTCTTGCTTTTGGGAAGCCAATTTATTGGGTTTTTCTTTCCTCCCCCCCTGTTTTTGGCTCTTCCAAATATGTTTTGGAGCCAACAATGGCTCCAGTTTGCCTAGCCCAGTTAACCTTCTCCATATGTCTGCTGTCTTTGATGTGAGTATTTCTTAAATTTGTGAGTGGGCCTAATGCTTATGAAAAGAAAGGTTCACTGGTTGGGCAGGCAGGGTGAATAGACTCTGTACAAACCTCCCCTCGCAGCTCTGCATACTTCTGTTAATGCACCACAGTCCAGAGCTAAGCAGCCCTCCTCCAGTTCCAGCCCTGAACTCCTGGGCAGGGGGGACTGACAGCACCTCTAGGGAGAGGCACAAACAGAGATTAAGATTGTAGCCCTGCCAGTGCACAGGAGTGTTTGAAAATGGGTCTCCTTGGCTTTGATCAAAAAAGTGCATGTAATTTCTGCTTTAGGAATAAACCCTCTCCATTCAAATACGCTGCTGAGGTGAGCCAATTCAGGTATGAGTTTGGGATAGTCCATTTTCCCTCTCACTGTGTCATAAAATTGTTGTATGCAAAGTTATTTTAAGTAAAGCTTCTATGAAGGACTGAATTTAGCCACAGAATTAGGCTTCTAAATCCCCATCCAAGTACAACAAAAAGCCATTCAGAAATGGGAGATGCTTCTTAAGAAAGGTTTGGGATACAAATCAAAACCATTCACAGCCCCCCTGCCACTCCAGTGCATCTCACTCTTGAATGACCAGAGCCGGGACAGGAGGGAAACAAGGTAATTTACGTGATGACTAGGAAGTAAGAAGAAATAGCAACGAGGATGTGACTCATACCTCCTCCACCTTCCAGGTGAGCAGACAGAAAAGATGATGCTGACAAGGCTTTATTGCCATTTCCAGACAGGGCTCTCCTTGGGGATCTTTGCTCAGTTTACACCAGGGAAGCCCAATGGAACTTGCTTTGACAAGGAACCAAGAGGAAATAAATGCAATTACCCCGAGACAGAGCTAATCTGGAGGCATGGGGCTTCAGAGCACGTGCCTGTGCTTTACAAAGATCACTTGGGCGCGAGATGAGGCCCCCAGCCTTGTGGTGAGGACAGAGACCTCCTGTCCTTTTCTGCCCTACCTCTCCACCAGGACATTCAAGGGATCACTACAAGCAGAATCTTGTCAAAAAATCCCTTTTGAGTCTTCTTGGGGTTTAGGAGATGGCAGGAGCAAGCTGGCTTTGGAGTTAGATAAAGATGCATTGACAGAATGCAGAAGGGAACTAGTGCAGGATCTGGCCTTGCAGACTGCATAACAGCAGTAAAACATTGCTATTTTTAAAAAATTCATGTTATTGCCTTCCTTTTTTTTTGTTAAGAAAGACTATATCATTTAAGTAAAAAGCATTCAACTTTAATGAAAGCAGATTTGAGATCCTCTAAATAGGTTATTGTGATTCAAATGGATCACAAAACTGATTAATCTAACCCTTCCCATAATCTCTTTCCAACTTTCAATTTATTTTTTTCAAATCCTGCACAGCATCAAAAGCCTCTCACTGAAATGGTCTCCAGCCTTTTCCTGGAAGGATTTCACACAGATCCCACAGCCCCGTTCCCCCTTTTGCAAAGTTACAGCTAGTAACTTCTTCAGCTTCTTCCCTACTTGCACAATTCAGACCACTGAGGATCTGTTCGGCAAAATACCGAGTACTCTGGAGAGATGCTGAGTGCTTTGCACTGTCATAGAAGTGCTTTTTGATGCTGCTCTGCAGTTTGTAGGTTTGGATTGCTGCTCTAGCACCATCAACAATGTATGTATTATCTGAACCCCTCCTCCCTTCTTTCTCCCCGACCCAGGAACAGCGTTAAGCACCTTGTATGAAGAGAATGTTCTTTGCTCGTAGAGGTAATAAAGAACTGACTTCTACTTGTGTGTTTCTTACCAATCTAGACAGTGCCCTAGAGCCAGCATAAATAATGCCAACAAACAGTACCGAAGCAGGAAGCCATGACAGGATTTCAGACCTGTGAAAACAATTAAAATCCCATTACTTCACCACATTCTGTTTACATACAATCCACAACAATTGCTTGCAAGGAATATAATAATACGTATATATGTACGTATTTTCAAAGGTGTGCATATTAAATTCATTGTCCGATTGTTCAATAAAGGAGTCTGAGACAGAAATTAATGACTTCATCTAATCCCAGATAGAAGCTATCTCCAGATACATTTTCTTTCTTTTACTCTTTCCCTGGCTCCTCTCCCTGCAAAAGTGTTTGTTTCATGGCAATTACTCCTATTGCTTTTAAGGGAGAGAAATTTCAACTAATTTCCTTGATGCATTGTAAAAGGAAGAAAAACTGACAAATGAAGGCATAAAATGGTGTACTTGCACCGACAGCACACATTTTCACTATGTACAAATACACTTGCCCACCCACACATTCATTTCTCAGCCAGATTTACAAAGAGATTCTTCCTAAAGATCAGATTGTCTCTGTGGGAGCCTGTCTCTTGAGATTTCCTAATGATACTCCTTTGACTAAGCCAAACTCCTAGAGGCAGTTTGACAACTAATGGAGGAATGAAGTCATCACAGATTGAGCTGATATTTTTTTTAGCCATGGTTATTGCAGTAGGGTTAGGTTTCAGTTCTGAGAAGGGGCTTCAGAATTTGCACTTTTCCTTTTTTGATCTTGGTACTTAAGGGGAAAAGGGATCAGGTAGCTGGTAAATTTCAGAGAGAATAATGTAAGATTTTCAGCAAGGGAGGAAAAGACCTAAAGTGATCTAAAGGCCTGATCCAAATGCTTCTCAGGACTGAAGACACTGCTGCCTCCATTCACTCTTCCCAAGCTTTGAACTGAAGTCAAGAAAATGTTAGTGAATAATGATGGTTCTCAAAAGGAAACCAAATTGCTTGTAGTTCCTTATTTTGGATTACACTACCCACTAGCATGTAAGAATCAAAACCTAATTATAGCTACCGCTACACTACCATACTTCATGGATCACAAGAAAATAGACCACTAAACATTGACATCAGAACAGTCTGAATGAAGATAAAACATGCCTGAAGATTCATGTAAACACAGACAAGGAAAAAAACCTAAACATCATGTTCCCTTTTTTTTTTTTAATACATAATTTTCTAAAATACTTGACCAAAACCCCAGGGTAACGAAAACAGAGTAATCATTAGATCCTTTCACTGGCATAAATATTTGCTCTGGTTTTGGGAGTATTCACTATCATTTTGTATAAAAACACTGTTCTTTTTAAGGTTATTGACTTCAACCGGAATTTCACCAAGACCAGAATCTAAAACTGTCATACCTCATTACCATCGAGTTCACATCAGACAAGAACAAAAATACCCCCACCCTATTGGAACTGCAACAAATAGAAGAAAGGGGGAGGGAAGAAAAGAAAGGAGGGCTGGGAAGATGAAAGGAAGACACAATGAAAACTGAACGTTCATTTAGAACATAACACTCTTTCATGTTCCCCACCACTAAATTCCAGGAATCCCAAATATATCTTCATGTCCACAGCAATACTGTGAAGTGCAATGGAAAAGGGCTTCAGATGCTTTTTCCATGATGTAAGGGTAAAATTTTATGCTGCCAAGTGGGAATTTCAGGACTGAAAAAGAATGCATGGATGTTTGATGTAATGTGTCAGCACCAACAATCTGTCTTGTATGTAAACCAATTAGTAGCTTCTTATGTTGTCAATACAGTGATGTACACGCAGAACAGGAAAGCTCAGTGGTGAGCTTGTGGTTGTAGGGTTAATTCCAAAGCCCACTAAAGTCAGTGGGTAGCTTCCCCTAAACCACACTTAGAAGCTTTGGCTTAAGCAAGGCTCTGAGCTGCTGCTTAGCTGTGGGGAAAATTCAGCCCTACAAGAAATGCCAACCCGAACACATAGGATTTCTGAGCCTACAAGGGTTAGGCAGGTGCTGGGTGGCAGATCACAGTGCTGGAAGCATTATGCAGATGCTACACATATTCCTGTGCGCTCCACAGAGCCCTCGCTTTGGCTACAAGTTTTGCAGACAGACACCATTCACCCTTTAGAAGCAACAATGATGGTGACAAAGTCCCTTACAGCTGGGAGTACTGGGGCGGGGGGGGAGAAGCAGATGAAAAGCAGGACATTCCCAAAACCTAAGAGAAATTACTCTAAGTAATATGTTTTTATTTGGTCTTTATTGTGAAGCTAGCGTTCCTGACTTAAGACAAAGGGTGATGATCTCTATGCAATAAAATAATTCCGCCGAGACACTTTGGGATAACCTGAACTGTCTCAGAAAGCATATGAGATCAGTCCACATGACAGAAATACCGAGACTTTGTGGAACTAAACAAACAAATAGGTAGCAGTTTATTATTTGAAGTGTGACAAGACTGGGGACTGGATATGGTTTTCTTAAGTATCCTACACGTGCACTAAAAAAATAAAAACCAGGTAGATTCAGAGACCTATATACTGTAAGACAAGGGGGAAATGACCTCACTTTGGAGGGGGAAGGAGCTTAAGAGGAAGTGGTAGAAGCTTTGAGACATTATGTTTGGTTTTGGGTGAATTTTGGGGGGTTTTGGGGTTTTTTGGGGTTTTTTTGGGTTTTGTTTGTTTGTTTGTTTTGTTTGTTGTTGTTTGGTTGGGTTTTTTATATACAGGAGATATATGCTACAGGTCCAGTCAAGCAAAACATTAAAGCATGTGCATAATCCTTCTGAAGAAAGACAGAATTAAACTCATGCTGAAGTAGTTGGCTGAAGTATAGCCAAAACATTTCAATTAATTCTGGTAATTTCATTGGGTCTATTCTAGAACAGGCATTCTGCTGTATTAGCTAAACTAATGAAGAGGTTTCTCCTCAACAGGTATTTTAATGACTTTTCCTATAGTGTGCTGACATCTAGTGGCCTCAACTCTCCATCGTCAAAACACGAACCAAGTTTTCACCAAAACTTTTCTTCGATAAAAACAACCTCTTCCAACAGTAGAAAATGTTTTTTGTCCAGTATTTTCTTTAATGTCTTCCAAGTTTTGAAAAAATGAAAATACCTTTTCCAAGCTGGAAAAAAGATTCAATTTCTTTAATTTCACAATTTAAAGCAAAAGTAACCATCTAGTCACAAAAAGTTGAACTAAAAAGGACTGACGGCTGTATTCCTTTGTCCTTTAGACTGTTCTGTGAAGGAAAAATGTGCATAAGCAATATACATTTTATAATAATATATGGATCAGTAACTGCCACTAAAGCAAGGTTCGGACCTTAGTCCTGCCTCTACCTCTATCACTGACAGCTTTTACACCAATATCCCTGTTTTGCCTATGCTGCAGATAAAAGATAGGAAGTTAAATTCTATTTCCATTCACAACTTCACTTAAGTTTCAGTGCTGATGTAGTCACTTGCATAGACATGAAAACAGAATTTAGATAGTTCTTCTGACATGCACGCAGGATTTCATTCCAAATTAGGAGATTCAGTTTTGCAAGCCAGCTGTTTGAAATCCAGTCAGAAAATTCATCAGTTGTCACTTGCTAATACAGAATGACTGAAAAAAAAGTACATTAGAAAGGAACTCTGGCAATCATCTAGTCCAATCTCCCCCAGCTTCAGAGTCAAGTCACATTACTCAGGTCATCGTTCAGTAAAGTTCTGAATATCTCCAGAGATGGAGATTCACCGGTTGCTGTGGACACACATCATCTAAATCATAACATCTTGCAAAATAAAAAAAGATATGGCACATTCCATACCACAGAATGGATCCACCTAAGCAGAGTACAGTATGCTGGATAACTCTACTGAGTCGCCATCATGCTCAGTTCAAGCAGATGATTTTTGTCTACACAGGACCTTTTAATTTGGAGTTTGATTATTATATCAATCCTGTACTGCAATGGCTGCTTTTGCTGAGGGGGGTGAGTGATTCCCATTTATGGGACACACTTAGAGAAAAAGGCAGATCACATTTGTGGGCTTCGCTGCACTGAGGTTTTGGGAAAGCACGTGTCAATGATCTTAACTAACATTACCAAGGTTTTTCTTATAATACTATAAAATAATCCAGGGAAGAGATGTGAACAGATGGGTTTTAATTTAAGGATAAGTTATCCTTATAGTTTTCACTAATGGCTATGCTTTTTTGATTGTCTTACCAAGGTTGAATTGAATCCACTTCGTATTAGTAACCAGTTGAAGTGTGTGTCATTGAACATTCATTAGCCTAAACCACAAGATCTGCCCTACAACTGTGAAGCAGAACAAATACACAGGCATACACACTGACTTCTATTTTAGCAAGTTAGTAACTTCCACAACCAACAATGTTGTAACCCAGCTACAGAAAGCAAGTATTCAGCAGATACTGAAAAACCCACCGTACCTTGAACACAAGTTTATCTCCACCCAGCCCAGCTTCCAGCAGACATGAAGCAGAAGTCCACCCACTAATGTCTGCCACCTAAAATAGAAACAAAACAGCACCTCTGAATTGTTTGTCCTTTTTAACCATGTGGACCATGACCTTAGAATCCACAGAATTTCTCACAGCTTACCCGTGACTCTAGTTATCTACTGTTTCTCCAGGTTACCAAGGATGCCACTATTCCCCTTTAAATATAGCATTTTTGTGAGTCTTCATTTCCTCCAAATTTTCTAATACTCTAGTTCTTCCAGCTCCTGTTTCAAATGTTTTGTAAATTACCGTCTACTACAATTACCTTAGTCATGTTACTTAATCCCCATTGTATTATCTCTTCCCACACAAGGTTTACAATAATAATAGAGATGTTACAGCTGTGATGATCTGAAGACGCAAGTGAGGCAAGGTTTGTGACAAGGGGTGAATATCTTCATACATAAACTGTTATTTTTAGAACAAATAAACGTGATTTCTGGATTTAAAAACTCACCTCAGCTGAAGTAATAAGCCCCCAGGATGATGTGTGTAGTCCTAGTTGTTTCAGACATTAGCTCTATGACTTCCCGTGGTTATTCATGCTGAGCTTAGATTACAAACTCCCTCGAATTCAGACTCCTTTACCCCCCCCCACCCTTCCCACATCTTGTGTAGCAAGCACCAAGTTAAGTGCCATCAACAATAACATCGTTATGCTGCATGAGCCTCTGATTCAGAGCCTCTAGAGAAAACATCTTTACAGCCAGATAACCTCGCATATAAAGCACAATACTGCGGTTTTCTCATTGAAAAGGTATATAACAATTACATATATTCTGCATTGACTTATCTATCTAATGACTTACCCTACTATAAAGGTCTTCCTTAGTCTATTATGGAAATAGTATGCGAGACCATAGAAATGCTTGCAGATAACTTAAAATTAGTAGTGATGCACACTGATTTTTTTAAGCTTTAAAATAAGTTACTAGCTTCCTTCTTCCTTAAGCTAGTGGTTTTCAGAGACGTGTTTGGATGAAACTCCTTGAACATCTAGCAGAATTCAGAGAGAGAAACTGTACTACAGTGTTAAATCACATTAACATCTGTAACAGGTATAGAGGTGATTTTATTTATTATTCCCATTCATTGCAATGCATTTAAGCAGTTATTTAAAATCTCTCCCACACATACACAAATAAACAAGTATTCACTTTATGTAGTATTAAATACAGTTGGACAGTGTCAGAAAAGAGCAAGTTCACTGTCTACATGGGTATGATGAATACTCAATGCCACTATCACAGCTCATTTCACTTTTTTTAAGTGAGGAGCGTATGAGAGATTAAAAGCCAGGTATCCATGATGTTTGCTGCAGGCTTGACCGTGCTGTGTTCCAAGCCAGTGATGAATTGCCATCAACTTTATTGTGAAGAATTTCCTCTTGTCTCAGGTTTTAAGGACAGAAGTTGAAGTTAGTTAACAGTTCCCAACAAACGATAACAGCACCAACTGAGAATAACACTCTTTTCCTCCTTTGCTCATCCATCATAGCTCTAAATGAAAGTGCATCTGAACCACTTCGGAATTTTCAAGAAAAGGTCACCTTTAAAAGACAGAACTTATGGAAAAATATTAAGATGCCGAGATGCATTTCCAAATCATAGAAAAAGGAAATAACTGTGATAACACAGATACCATAAGGCAGTTGCTTGACACTGAGATATGCTTTTTTACTATTGATTTACCACACTTTTATTTTACATACATTACCCAAAACCCTTTCCCCATATGATAAAATTCTTGTCCAAGAGACAATCTGTGTGTGTGTGAGTCAGAACCGAAGAAAGCATTTGTTGCATATTTAATAGAGCTGAGGACACTCAAAGAAAATAGAGATTCCCAAGGCAATTAGTTGATTGCAGGCCTGCGGCTGCACAGCATGGCTTATATTTTTGTCTGATGTGCAGCAGTAAAGCAGTTAAAGATATCCAGTGTCTGCAGACTTTACTATTCTCTCAAAAGAACAAATGGGGGAAATCTTGACTTTAAGGGGCCAGCTTTTCACTAAATGTCTCACAAATTATTAACAGCACTGATGGTATATATGGATATTTGACAAAACATTGTTTCTCATTACAATCATTAAGATATTATAGTGACTTGTGATGCAGAGTTACAACAATGGCTAAGCATGAAAATAAGCAACATGGTATGCCTAAACATGGGTTTAAGGTTGGTTTTCATTAGCATAGCAAAAGAATACACCACAACTGCACATTATCCATGAGTGCCATTTCCAAAGAAGACAGTCTGTACTATAATTGCTACTTTTCTATGATGAAGCATAAGACTTTCAGGAAAATGAGAAATGATGGAGTCTGTATATCTTAATTACATCATCATCATGATGTTTAAAAATTAACCAAGACACATTAATGAATGCTTTACTAAGGCTTCATGAAGTATGTTCTCTAGACAGCAAAAGCCAGTAATGACAAGAGGTACTAAAGTTAGCTTCAGCATGGAACTGCAAGACATTTACTGATTTAAGTAATTTTTCAAACAGTTGTATTCTTAAAACAGTACTTACCCTTGAAAAAGGGTAGGGTAGGTAAATTTCAGGACAGACAGGACATACTGGAAAACAAATACCAAATTAATGGACATCAAACACCTACAGCATTCCAACATTAACAAGCAATCGTGAGAGAAACAAAACACAAAAAGTTTCTAACAAAGTAAAGAAAAATAAAAAGACAAAAAAAAGTTTTCAGTAATTTCTCTTCCCAAGTCAGAACTGATGGATGCTGCCCCAGTCACTGTGGAAGGTAGCAGACACTAAAGTACATGAGGTGTGGAGTGGACACACTGAACAATGGAGAGAAGGCTACCTTCTCAATTGCTCTTTCACTTTCTGAGCACACTCCATGCATCACACTAAATGGGAAAAGGATTAACAGGAACTAAAAGACATAAGCACTTGTCATTTAAAATCATATCATATCACAGAGGCAATCTTTAGCAGAGTCAAGACCAATAATCTCAACCTAATTGTCTCCTGATGATTAATTCGTCTTACAGACCTAACATTCTGTTCACACACTGTTTTGGGTAAAATATTAAGCAGTCCGTAAAGCCTTTTGTAGGTTTAATACATGGGAGATAAAAGGAAAGCCTCTGTGTCATTGCTTTAGTATGCTTTGTCAGGGTCTGCATGTATGGATGCTCATGTCTTTTCACACTATATACGTATATAAGCAAATATGAGCCAGAAATACATATGCTTTTTTTGATGTGTATATCAGGATCTAACAACGTCCCCGAATGAAGCATATAAATACTATTTCTGCAAAGGAGAAGAATGACTGAAGGTTCCTCAGAGGCAAGGAAAGGTACCTGCCATTCCTTCCAAGTTGTCAATGGCAAAAGGAGAAACTGAAAGCTTTCACGAGAGAGGAAACTGTGCTGAGCACATTGCAAGGTCCAGATTTAGGTGTGGGGGGGTGTTGCTAAGAAGCATCAATACACAGAGACAAAAAGAAGCTGGCATCATGACAAAGCATGTTGATTCACAAAGGGTCGTGTCATACATACATTTGTCTGAACCACCACATGGGTTTTAAATCAGGACAATATACCTGCAGGTGTCCATACCCCCAACTTGCATTTACATACCACCTGCAACAACTAAAAGGCCTATACTCTGGTTATTTATACACTAAAAACTACATTCAGGTTTGCAAATGGAGGCCCTATGTCAAAGTCCTTCCAACTTCCTCTCCAGTATAGTTAAGCACTTTTTCCAATACTTGACGCAATCTGGCAGCTCTCCTAGCCCCTTTCTGTTTAACTAATCACTGCTCCCAGCAGCCTGTCAAATAAAGTGTATTATCTCTCCCTACAAACTTTGCTTCACATCTCGACTTCAGTCTACTTCTGAGCATTCTTAACGGCAACTGTACCTTGGAGCCAGTGGCCAATGCTAGAAGAGATTCCATTTTCACCTCCAAAATGCTGCTTTACTCTTACTCTCCCTCTGGAAATCCCTACTGCCCTAGTTGCTTCAAAAACATCTTTTCTTTCAGAGATCTGCACCAGAAACACAGACACACTCTCTAATAAATAGGACACCGAGTAGTTACTCTAGTTCCTCCTCGAGGGTGAACAAGCTACTTCAAACTGTGTTTAAACTATACAATTTTATTCACAACATAGACATTTTCAGCCTACTTATCCTTCTGCATAGATATTTCAGCATTATCAACAGGCAATTAAGCTGCACAGTGGAAAACAGACTTCTCGTCCTTAATTTGCCGGTTAATCAAACTGCCAAAGGGTCTGTGGAAGATAATATTTGTTTCACCAGTGCTTTGAATATTTCAGATTTTTCCCTTGGATACTTGGTATTATTGCTCCAGTTCACTGATCTTTTGGAAACGTCTGTGCGTTCAGTGGTTGCTAGATACTCAATAATCAAATACATTCAGCATCTCTGATGCTTTCAAAGTGGCGTAATTTCTGGCTCTACAACTAACATTTTATTCGTTTGAATAATAATGATGTCACCCCTTTAATGTCTTAAATATGCCATTATTGAAACACACACGTCATGGGAAGGCGAAGACATGGCACGCTGAGAGACGCCAGACCGGCGGGAGAAGACAGCGATCTCCTCAGTGAGGAGGGCACAGGGGGACGGGCACCGGCGTGATTTTGGGCTGAAATACTTGCGTTTTTTTTTCCACTGGTGGGGTAGCCCGGGAGGGGCTGACGCGCCGGCTATCCCTGAGCAGGCCAGGGCAAGGGGAGGCCACCGTCCCTCCTCCTCCTCCTCCTCCTCCTCCTCCTCCTCCTGCTGGGTGCCTGCACGCACCTCGCCCCCTCAGGCGCGTCCCCCCCCCCCCGGCTCCTGCTACGGCGCATCAACCGCCCAACGCCCCCCCCCCGCCTCCTCCGCCTCTCCCACTGCGGGGCTGGGGTGGCCCCGCGGCCGCCCTCACCTTGTTGGTGAAGCAGGAGGCCAGGTAGAAGAGGCAGAAGGCGAGGCCGCCCGCCGGCCTCTTCAGATACATCTGTCACCGCCGCCTCCCGCCTGCGCGGGCCCGGCCGGCCGCCGCCATGGCAGCGAGACGTGGCGCCGCGGCCGCGCCAATGGGCACCGGGCCCCGCCGCCGGGCGCCGCCTCCTTAAAGGGCCGTGACAGGGCCGTCACCGGGGGGCGACAAGCCGGGAATGGAGCCGGCAACGTGGGCTCGCAGCCCAGAAAGGCAACCGCGTCCTGGGCTGCATCAGAAGAAGCGTGGCCAGCAGGTCAAGGGAGGTGATTCTGCTCCGGTCTGGTGAGACCCCACCTGGAGTGCTGCATCCAGCTGTGGAGCCCTCAGCACAGGAAGGACATGGACCTGTTGGAGCGGGTCCAGAGGAGGGACACAAAAATGATCAGAGGGCTGGAGCCCTGCTCCTATGAGGAAAGGCTGAGAGAGTTGGGGTTGTTCAGCCTGGAGAAGAGAAGGCTCCAGGGAGACCTTAGAGCAGCCTTCCAGCACCTGAAGGGGGCCTACAGGAAAGATGGGGACAGACTTTTTAGCAGGGCCTGTTGCGACAGGACAAGGGGTAATGGCTTTAAACTAAAAGAGGGTAGATTCAGACTAGATAGGAGGAAGAAATTTTTTACTCTGAGGGTGGTGAAACACTGGAACAGGTTGCCCAGGATGGTGGCAGATGCCCCATCCCTGGAAACATTCAAGGTCAGGTTAGACAGGGCTCTGAGCAACCTGATCTAGTTGAAGATGTCCCTGCTCACTGCAGGGGATTTTGGACTAGATGACCTTTAAAGGTCCCTTCCAACCCAAACCATTCTATGATTCTGTGATTCTGTGATTCATCAGTGATGTGTAAACTATAAATATCCCAGGGAGGTAGAGAAGCAGTGAAAGACGTGCCCCACCTAGTCACAATTACCGGGCATTCTTTTATTATGGCCTAGGTAAGCCTTGTTCTTCCCAGATCTGGTATTAGCAAGGCCCTACCTCTGCAATTCTCACCTTGACTTTGCTTGGGTAATGCAAAGTACAGGGCTGTCTCTGCACACAAACACCCTGTTTTTAGAGGATAGAGCAAAACAGCATAAGTAAGGAACTGAGTGTGGCCTAAACTGGCGGGAGAGGGGGGCACTAACTGGTAGACCAGAGGCCAAATCCAGCCCACAGTATGAGCCTGGCTAACCTGCTACATTTATCCTCAAAAGACAAAGTCAGCAGACAGAGTGCAACAGCTGAATGGTCTCCATGGCACCAAGACAAATTCAAGCATCCTATCTGGTTTGTAAGGAGGTGGCCCAAAACAGACATTGAATTTCCAGTGCTGAAAGGTTTGGTCCATCCAGGCCTACAGAGACCTCTGACATGCCACAATAACGGACGTGATGGAAATGGCAGGGTAGGTGATAACAGCATTACCGTTTTGCAGACCATGTGTTAAAAAGCTCTGAAAATCTGTATGCATGTCAAATATGTCCTTTGCAGACAAAAGTATACTTTACATTACACCACAAATTCAGCATGTAAAGCTTTGAAATAGTGTAAGAAAAAATTTACCAAAGAGCAATGTAAGCATGTAATACGAATACTTTTTACTTTTTACTTTAGTGCAGTATCATTTTCACGCAAAACATTACAGTGATAGATCTCTGTGTTTCTTGCAGTATTTCTCAGTAAAGGGGAAGACTCAGGCAAAGATGATATATCCTCCTACAGCAAAATGCAGAAGCAAATTTGAATTCTTATAAGTTACTTACAGTGAGGGATTAAGAATGAAGATATACATTTCTGACAGTGTTGTTTATCATGAATAACTTGAATTACATATTAAGTAACTGCTATGCAGCTTTGGAATTATTTTGAGTTATATGAAGGGAAGTTTCTGCTCTATCTATATTTTTAACTATTTTTATTAGGAGATATGAATGTGTGGCAAATTATTTTGTTTACATGTAATTTTATAGAACATTTCTTCTTAATATAATTCAGTTCAAAGCTTGATCCATTCATATAAGAGGCCGTGGGGTCAAGGCCCAACCAGGTAATATTTAAGAGACTAATACAAAAGACTTATTTCTGAAAATTAAAAACGGAATAAAAAGACATAGGAATATTAAGTCATTGTTAATGTCTTTTTGAATCAAAAACTACCAAAACCAGTTTTCTTAGTCAGTGCTTCTACAGTTGTGCTAAAGTAATGGTTTTCTTGGGGCAGCAGGACATTGCTTTGACATTCTGCTCGTTTATAAAACTGATAAATTTAGCCAAAGAAGATTGAAGCGGGCATGGCAGCAATCTTCATGCCCCAAAAGGTGTCTGTAAAGGGAAAGAAATAATCTCTTTCTGTGAGGGCTAAAGATAAGAACCACACTGGTACCGCATCACCAGATTCGGCTACCCTAATGACTCCGTGGCACAGGCCTGTGTTGTGCCTGTCCTACGTTGTGCACAACACAGGTTGTGTGTTAGGACCTGGGTCCCCACCCTCCTCCAAACGTCTGCCCTTTAGCTGGGGACTTTCTGCAGTTATGAATGCTGGAACAGATTGTCTTGGGAGATTGTAATGTCTTATGTCATTGCAGGTTGTTAAGGACAAATTACATGAAATTTGGCTGACAAAGCTGATTCTTTCATGCCTGAGAATCGATGAAAGCTGCTTTTGCTGGGCCTACCTTGGCAGCGTGGGCTTTGCTAGATGTGTAACTGTTATGGTTTGAGGAACCCACAACAATTTATTGTCGTTTAGACAGTTATTCTATCATCTGATGACGCCCTCCCCATCCAGGAAGGGGAATCAGGAAAAATAAAGGAAACCTGGGGGTTGAAATATAAACAGATTTAATAGAATAAGACTAAATAATTAACATTAATAATACTAAAGAACCAATATGGATACTGATACCAACATAAAATATACAAGGATTATACTCATCCAATTCTATCAGTAGGAAGCTCTGCACTCCCAGCAGTGGACAGCAAATGTCACTGTGAGCGCTGTGGCTGCAGGGGGAAGGGAAGGGCTCAGGGGTCCGGCACCAGGGCAAGAAGTTCTCAGGATTGCAGCCATCAATGGAGAGAAAGCACTATACAGCAAACTTTCTAGTTTATATTGAATGTGACATTCATGGTATGAAATAATCCTGTTGGCCAGCTTGGGTCAAGTGCCCGAGTCTTGCTCTTCCTCATCACTGCACCTGTCAAGGCTCAAAAACACTGAGACCTTGAAACCCACATACCATAGCTGGCTATGAAGTAAATACTTTCACAAATTTCTACACCAGAGTCTTCTAAAAGTGCAGTTTTCCCAAGCATTAGATGGCAACCACCTGAGGAGGTTTCTAGGCTTCCTTCCTGTTGGGAAACTTGCTTGAGCAGATGTTAGATAACGACTGTATTGTAGCAAAACACCATCCAGTTGCCCCTGTCCTGGAAAAAGGGCATTTTAATCACAATACTATTTTCCAGATAAACATTACATGTAAAATTGAGGTGTAACAGGTGTCAGATTGCTGTCTAAAGAACAAAGTTAAAAGTTTATCAAGAAGTTTTCGTTGGGATATGGTTGAGGCATCAAGACGTATACCTAACCTTGAATAGGATGTGAAATGAAACAGTGTGTCTTATGTATTCTTTTGCAGTTACCAACTTAGACATAAGATAGCAAAAAATATAACTTCTGGACCAAATTCAAGCCAAGAGTGTATCCCAAACTAACCTTGGATAACTGTAATGCTAAAATACACACTCCTTTGTGAATAATGAGCATGCTAATCAGGTAGCCTCCCTAAATGTTTTAAACATGAGCTTAGATCTGTGTAGAATCATAGAATCGTCAAGGTTGGAAGGGACCTTTAAGATCATTCAGTCCAACTGTTAAACTAGCACTGCCAAGTCCACCACTAAAACATGTCCCTGAGCACCACATCTGCGTATCTTTTAAACACCTCCAGGGATGGTGACTCAAACACTTCCCTGGGCAGCCTGTTCCAATGCTTGACAACCCTTTCAATGAAGAAAATTTTCCTAATATCCAACCTGAACCTCCCCTGGTGCAACTTGAGGCCGTTTCCTCTTGTCCTACGGCCTGTTACTTGGGAGAAGAGACCGACCCCCACCTCTCTACAACCTCCTTTCAGGTAGCTGTAGAGAGCGATAAGATCTCCCCTGAACCTCCGTTTTCTCCAGGCTAAACAACCCCAGCTCCCTCAGCCGCTCCTCATAAGACTTTGTTCTCCAGACCCCTCACCAGCTTCATTGCCCTTCTCTGGACATGCTCCAGGACCTCAATGTCTTTTTTGTACTGAGGGGCCCAAAACTGTACATAGTACTTGAGGTGGGGCCTCACCAGTGATGAGTACAGGGGGACGATCATTTCCCTGGCCTTGCTGGCCACACTATTCCTGATACAAGCCAGAATGCTATTGGCCTTCTTGGCCACCTGGGCACACTGCTGGCTCATATTCAGCCGGCTGTCGACCAACACCCCCAGGTCCTTTCCTGCCGGCCAGCCCTCCAGCCACTCTTCCCCAAGCCTGTAGCGCTGCATGGGGTTGTTGTGACCCAAGTGCAGGACCCGGCACTTGGCCTTGTTGAATCTCATGCCATTGGCCTCGGCCCATATGTATAGTTAGGAGTATAGCATGTGTAGTTAATGAATGAATCATTATTGACCCATCAGCTGTATTTTGTCATCAATATTGGGCGGTTTGAAAGGTGAGGTGTGCTACCTGTTGTTAAATGCCCGGGACCTGATTCCACAGAACTGAAAGAAAAATACGTATTTCGACTCCGTGTGTTGATTGGCTCCCGCACACGGGGTGAAGAACCCTCATTTAGGGACAAGATGATCACATACGAAGTATTTAATTTTGTATTTACAGTGAGTTATGGGATGGGGATCAAATTCATTTGTTCACTTATGGGGTGGGTTACTCCTCCTCCCCGCCCCCTGCCTTCTCTTGGTTACGTCCTTAGATAAAAGCAAACGTCACCTATCCGACGTCATCCTCTTTGGTTTGCTATCAACACAGCTCCGCGGGCGGGCTGCCATCGCCCTCCCACCAGGCGCTAGCCATTAGCCATGGCGGCGGCTGCGCCTCCTCCCCCAGCGACGCTTCATCCTCCGCTTCATCCTCCGCCCTACTGACATCACCGGAAAAGGCGGGCGATTCCCCCGGCCGCCAGCCAATGGGAGAGCCTGCCGGCAGGTGACGGTGAGAGAGAGGACGACGGAGGGAGAACCCGGAAGACTCGGCATTCGGAGCGTCGCTGCCCTGAGGGAGAGCCCCCCGTCGCCGCCGCTGTCGCCGCTATCGCCCGCCCTTACATGCGCAGATGGACCCTGTAGGAGTTGCCGCCGCCCCCCCCGAGGCCGGGCCGGGCCCCGCCTGGCGGAGCAAGGTGAGCGCGGGCTGGGCGAGGGGCGTTGGGCCCAGCCGCCGCCGTTAAGGCCCGGCCCGGCGGGCCCGCCGGGCCGGGCCTTAACGGCGGCGGCTGGGCCTTGCTGCCCTTCTTCCCTCCTTCTGAGGCGGGGGGGCCGGGGGGTGGGTGCTGAGGCCGTCGAGCGGTGCCAGCAAAACCAGGGTCACGGTTATTTGGCGAACGGAGCGCTTTTGGCTCCGCTGCCAAGAGCTGGAACGGGGCATTGGCGTGGTTCCCAGCTCCCGGAGGTTATCTTCGTGGTAGAGAGAGCTGCTGTTGGAGCCTGATAAATGAGTGGCTTCGCTCCACGCTCTGTTTGTTGGTGAGCAGGGAGTTGGATCTCAGTGAGTTTGGTTATTGGGAGAGTGGGTCACGACTTGGTTGGGATTCATCGTTCCCCAACCTCCGCCCCCCCAGCCAAAGTTGTGTGCCTGCTTCTGCATTTTTGAAGTGGTATTTATGATGGCTGTCCTCTCGGGGCTCTAGAAACCGGGGAGGAAGCTGTGCCTAAGCCATTAATATTGTGTTATTCCAAGAGAAGTTTTACATGGTCTCTGTGTACGCTTGTAAGCAAACTTTCTGGGAAGGCTTTGTCTCTGTCTTCAGGAGGTACTGACAAACTGACTCTTCCCCCCTCCCGTTAGTAAGTAACCATCAACATCCTTTCAATCACAGTTCTCCCTACTGAGTTTATGGAACTGCTCCTTGAGGTATCGTCTGTGCTTTAGTTCATCATACTTCTCTAAGTATCCGTAGAAGACAAGCTCTTATAAGATTACATGAGCTTATTTTAGAGATAGTGATTGCTAATTATCCTGATTATTATGTTGCCACTGCATTTCTCGTTGACATGAATAAAATGCTTATTTACAGTGTCCGTGGGGAGCCCCTAATACAACATCAATATCATGTTCCCTTGCTGATGTAATGAGTGAACAGCTGGCAAAAGAGCTGCAATTGGAAGAAGAAAATGCTGCTTTTCCTGAAGTTGTTGCGTAAGTTTAAATCCTGGATTAGTGACCTTCGTAGTTGTGAAGCCATCTTTTATCTCTTGTGCATTTTCTTACTGTGCGCTTAAGGTGTAGTGGTGTAGGAAGTGCTTTGCCTATTGCCTCTTAACTTTTGCTTCTTCAGTTCTTTTTCCATGAAGATGGCTTCCCCAGTTAAAACTCTTCCTTAGACTTTCTTCTCAGTCACCTTTCCCTCTTTCTTGATATTTTCTTCACATTGTTTTGGGTGCTTAAGGCAGTCTGTAAGCTGTGTTTTGAGAAGCGTTGTCAGAATTTTTTTTTTCTTCCCTTTTGGAAACTGTTACTAACAATGTACAATGTTATTTCTAGAACTGTCAGGTGTATCACCTGTATCCTCCTCATACCTGGGAGCTCTAAACGTAGGCCAAGAGCTTACTAGTGCTAAGCTCATACAAACTTTGCCTGTGGTCTTTCCTGTGAAGCAGAGCAAAGCAATGCTGTTTTGTTGGTTTCTGGGGTGTTAAAATGGTTTTTATTTATTTATAAATATGTATATACACACATATACACCTGTATATCTTCTTTTCACTTTCATGAAGGGCATCTTAAAAATAGAGCCTAATGCTTCTTGCAGAATGGTAAACAAGTAAAAGTTTTAATAATGTTTGCATTGTAAAGGAGTAGAAAAGAGAAATTAAGTCATGCTCTATTAATATTTAGTGTTGTCTTGGAGGTGGGGGGCAGACAGTTGAGATCCACTAGTTTCTATGCAGGTGTACGTGAGTTTTTTGTACAGAGTGATGAAATGGTATAAATCTGTTTCAATTACTGTGTTTAATTTTTTAAATTTCTGTTTTCATTTTACCTAGTGTTGCTGAAGGACCGTTTATTACAGGAGAAAATGTTGACACTTCTAGTGACCTAATGCTAGCTCAGATGCTGCAGATGGAATTTGACAGGGAGTACGATGCACAGCTTCGGCGTGAAGAGAAGAAGATCAATGGAGATAGCAAAGGTACACTCAGAAGAAATATGGAGATATTCTTGGCACTCTGCTTAAGTTGACAGAGCTGTGAGGAAGTAGGAAATTCCTGATAATCACAGACCTGCTTATTTGTTTTGTTTCTTAAGTCTCTATATCCTTTGAAAATTATCGGAAGGTGCATCCCTATGACAGTGACAGCTCAGAGGATGAGGTTGATTGGCAAGATACCCGTCATGATCCTTATAGAGCAGGTATGTGGCAGTTTTAAACAATGCAATTCCTTAAGTTAATAGACCTAAGAACATGACATAGTTAAATCAGGTTTTTTGAATGTCAGGAGACATACCAGTTGTATGCAAAATCAGGTCACCTAAACGGGAGGTGTTATGCAGGAAGTTGGGTGGGTAACTTCAGGCTTCTGTCTGCCAGTATGTTGGCTTTGGTGGCTGAATCTAGTAAAATAACTATTGTACATGGAAAGTATTGTGGGATATGCATATCTGTCATCTACATTTGGTTAGGGGCATCTGCACATAATATTGAATATCCCTGTCTTTAACACACCAAAGTGTGTCTGACACCCCAGAGAAGTAAGTCATAACACAGCAAAAGAAGCTGTCTTGTTTAGGGTAAGATCATACAATGAAAATATTTTATTCTGTTTAATAAATAAAATTATGTTAGTCTTGTGGGCATTGTGGAGTCTTTATAAGCATTAGTTATGTCTGCGTAGGTGTAAAGTTAGATTTATTTTTCTCACTACTGGCAGATAAACCTACTACAACACCAAGAAAGGGCTTTATAGGAAAAGGAAAAGATATTACTACTAAACATGATGAAGTGGTATGTGGAAGAAAGAACACTGCTCGCATGGAAAATGTAAGTGAAAACTTCCTTATAAAACTGGAATGCTGTAATTCAACCAAAGAACTAATGCTTGTCCATCTGTGCAATGCAGTGTCTGGATTAGTTATTCAAATTGGTAGTCTCAGTTGTGCAGGTTTCTTGTTTAATAATAGCTTGTTAAAGATCACGATTCAAGAATTTACATAGAACTGTTTTGGCAGAACAAAACTATCAGCAAGTTTCATACACAGGCAAATAAAACACCAAGGCTGTTTTTGAAAAGCACAGCTGTCGTGTAACCTACTTCTTTTTTTTTTTTTTTTAACTAATTTTGGCTGTTGATCCAAGTAACTCATTTTCAGTCAGTTTTTTGACTTACAGCTTTTCCGTCTGTTTATCCATAGTAGATACCTTCTGTTTTCTTTAATATAGCTGGTACAACTTCTGCAAATAAGGAAATGCTGCAAGTGTTATTTTGACAGGATGTTAGGTAATTTCATATCAATTTGGGCAGAACTTTGAGTTCTGAGTTTAGAGCAATATGTTTTTTAAC
Organism: Larus michahellis; assembly: GCF_964199755.1. Classification (NCBI taxonomy): domain Eukaryota; kingdom Metazoa; phylum Chordata; class Aves; order Charadriiformes; family Laridae; genus Larus; species Larus michahellis. The sequence continues at coordinate 118,500,838 of NC_133897.1, forward strand.
ATAGTGACAACATTATGCAAAGTGGGTTTCACATAGGTCATAATCTACCCTAGGTTTTTTGCAAATCAGAGAAATTCCTGCTTGTGCCAACTCTTGGTGTCTGCTAGTAACAATGCTTAAACTTCAGTTATTTCTACTTGCAGTTTGCACCTGAATTCCAAGTTGGGGATGGAATCGGGATGGACTTAAAGCTGTCAAATCAAGTCTTCAATGCCTTAAAGCAACACGCGTACTCTGAGGAACGTCGAAGTGCAAGGCTCCATGAAAAGAAGGAGCACTCCACTGCTGTATGTTTTTAATAAAATCTCTCTGTATACTTTTTATCTTGTGTAACAGCTGAACACTGTTTTGGTAATGCCTTGAAACATTCTGTTTTTAGTAAAACAGTTAAGCAATATTGTGTTAACATTGCTGAAGGAGATGGTATCAGCCAGCTCCTACTAGAAAAAAGCCTGTCTTTATTTGAGCTGCATTACTGTGAGAGCCATATCAAAATAAGAGCAAGCAGCTTCCATTTTTTTCCTCTTTGTCTTTCTAAACTTGTCTCTTAATTTCTAGGCAGTTTATTCATTGTAGCTGATTATTTATAGAAACCATCCAGAGGACTAATCCTCTGCAGTTGAACCATGTGGCTCCAAATATCTGTTGTCTGATCAAGTTTCGGGAAGATAATGTGACCAAGTAAAATCTGACTTAATAATTTAGGAAGTCAGTTCATGTGTTTTATGGGTGAGTTTAGAGCAGGAAAATCCTGGTAAATCTGGTAAATCTTGCTGTGGACTTCTTCAGCTTTGTGTGTTTTGCTTTATTGTTACTGATATAAAAGGAGCATAATATTTGGGACATTGTGATTTACGGTTTGTAAAGACTTCTTGAAAACACTATAGAAAGTGCTCTCGGGACACAGTCTGTACTTTATGTGTAATTGATAAAATACTGTGTATGCTACGCAGCTGACAAAGTACCTGAGAGTATTAAATCTTAGTATGACAGTGCTGGAGCAGTTTTGTTTTGATTCATGTGTTCGTTTGGTTTGTGTTGCATTTTTTTTTTCTCTCTACCAGTTGAGAGAATGCTCTTAATACATTATTCTTTCCACCTAGCTGAATGAATACTTGTGGTATATAAATACTCTAAGCTCACTGTAAAGCAAAGAATTATTTTAATGATTCATTTCTTGCCTGTAGGAGAAAGCAGTGGATCCTAAAACGCGTTTACTTCTGTACAAGATGGTCAATTCTGGAATGCTGGAGACCATTACAGGCTGTATCAGCACAGGAAAAGAATCTGTTGTTTTTCATGCGTATGGAGGAAAGTAAGTATATTGTTTGTTACTGACAGTAGCTTTAAGTACCAGAGATTGTTTAAATATTTTTGTGGTTTCTGCTTTTTAAAACCATCTGCACTTTTTTAATTCCCAAGACTTAAAAGTTTGTATTCATACACATGGAGATAATAATAAATTCTGAAAACCAGATGGTACCAATTGTAAAGTAACAAAAAAATCCCCAGTTTCCTCCTTGGAGAGCATTTAATGAACGGGGGGAAATCCACTATAGCTTTCTGTGGAAAAACGTATACTCCTTTTATAAAAAAAGTCTTGAGATTCGGAGGAACTCTTTCCACTGACCTGCCGCGGACTACAGAGCTGTCATGATGAGCTTAGGCTACCTGAAGATTGTCTTTCCATATGGATCGCTATATTATCAGCTCCATCTGTGCAGTTCAGTGGAGGTGCTGTTTATTACTTTTGGTTTACCTTGAGAATAGTGTTGGGATGCTGTTTACTTTGCAAGTCGTGCAAGAGTCCAGTTTTAAAGACTACTGCGCTGTGGAATGACTGTAGTACATTAGTAGTGATTGTAGTGCACTGAAACACCACTAGCTTAAAGTGAGGTAAGAAAGAACTAATAAAGCCCAAATACAGGTAGCCCATTTAGAGATGTCAAGAGAGAGGTAATTTGCGGGTGGGGAGAAAAGATGCTTTTGTTTGTTTTTTTAATTTATCTTTGCTTGAATGATGTTCAGGAGTGTTCTTTTGCTTAGTATTACTCAGTAGGCAATATCTTTGTGGTGCTTAACAAAACATTGTGATACTACCATCATTGTTCTACTGCAAGACTTTTCTCACTTGTAATTTCTTGACGCAAGTACATCCATTAATAGGGCTCTTATTAGCTATGATATTTAAGTAAAATAGTAACAAATTGGGACATGGAACCTATTTGGTAAGCAACATATAATCAAAATGCTAAAACCTGAAGTTTCATATATAAGCTTAATCATAGAACTCTTATAAATTTAACTTGAATTGGCTTCCAAATTTGATAGAAAATCAGATCTTTTCCTCTCTTATATTAAAAATTGCTATCTCTTGCAATGTTAACCCCTCCCCAACTAAAACCATGCATTTGCTTGTAAAAATGTGAATAGTTAACTTTGTTATATATTTGACTTTTTCCACGAGAAGTGCAACTGAAGATAAAGTTATACCTCCAGAATGTGCCATCAAAGTGTTTAAAACAACTCTTAATGAATTCAAGAACCGTGACAAATATATTAAGGATGACTACAGATTTAAAGACCGCTTCAGTAAATTGAATCCACGAAAGATTATTCGTATGTGGGCTGAGAAGGAAATGCATAACTTAACAAGGTAAAGGGAAAAAAAAAAGGGTAGTTGCCAAATGTCCTCGGTTTCTTATTCTCTGTTTAAGAAAGATACACTGCGTCTGGGTAGAAGTTTAGATTTGATTTTTTAGGCTAAATAATATATAACCTGGCACAGGTTGAGTAAGCATCTGGTTTCGTACAGTTTAATGAATTGTCAGCATCTTCAGGGATTTGGCAGCCGAATTTACAAGCCCATAAAGTTAACAGGGTCTACCTGTAAAAGTAATTGGTTTTCAGTGGGCGTTTTCAGACCTACTTATGACTTTAAGATCTGAATTTTCCTATGTGAAATATATATTTTCATTCAGTTTTCAATTTAGTCTATTTCAAAGACTTTTTGACTCTAGATCAAGTTTCTCGCACAGCTCTCTAAGACTGGAAATGAGCAAGCAGGAACTGGAGCTGCAGGGTTTTGGGGGTTTTATTTTGTTTTTCTTAATCAGTATCTGTTTTCTGATCCACAGAATGCAAAATGCAGGAATTCCTTGTCCTCAAGTGGTTATCCTTAAGAAACACGTCTTGGTTATGTCTTTCATTGGCCAGGACCAAGTCCCAGCTCCTAAACTAAAGGATGTAACGCTTAGTAGTGAAGATATGAAAAAGGCCTACTATCAGGTTCTTAATGTAAGACAATGTTGATTTCTCCTCTAATTCTGGGTTGTGTTTTCTTTTAGGGGAATAACTTAAAGGAGAAATCAGCATTTATTTACTTTTCAGGGTGCTTGCATCACTTTCAAGATACAGAGTCCAAAGGCTTATTTTGCTGCTGTTTAATGTGTGACTTTAAATAAGAAATTATGCACTAAAAAAAATTAATAAATTTAATCTTAGTCTGAGTAGAAAATGTGCTGAAACTTGGTGACAAACAGATACTTGGCAGCAGAGGAATTATGAGCAAGTAGTCCTCTTTTTAGAGAAGTAGTATGTGGTTTAGGAAGTTCTCTGAAGTCTTTCTGGGCTTACCAAACAACTTAATTTACGATGCTTAAGCACTCTCCAATGATAAACCCCTCTCCACCCCCCTTTTTAATAAATCTAGAAATCGGAGAATGAATTAGAAGATTGCATGGTGGATACTTTACTTCCGTATTATCAGCTGTAACTGGTTCAAACATGTACCTGCTAACTGTCCACTTGCTATTAGCTTCCTGTAGACATTAAAAAAAACCAACCAACCCAGCAGCTTGATAATATGAATGGTCTGGGCCTGAAATTTTGAGACCAGTAGAGCAACACAACCATGTTTTAAGTGAATATGCATACCAGTTAGGATTCAGTACCTAAAACTGTGAGACTCCTTTCCTGTGTGATAGGAATGACAGGTATATTTAGAGAACGTGTTTACAGATAGTCTCGTGCACTTGGACTGGTTGGCAGAGCTGATATGAGTTTACCAGACTGATTCTTCTGACTTGCCAAAGCTAAGCTCAGTAATAAAAGCTTAGCTTGATGGCAGTTTACCAAAACTGCAATTCCCTGTGTGAAACTTCGTTGACGACTTGGAAAAAATGATGTAAATTGGGTGGGTGAATGGGGAGAGGCTTTTTTTGGTGTTATAGTCGTGAAAACGATATTTATTTGGAGTACAGCGTACTTCATTCATTAATTTGGTTCCTTGCAGATGATGCAACAGTTGTATAAGGAGTGCAACCTGGTGCATGCAGATCTGAGTGAATACAACATGCTTTGGCATGATGGGAAGGTGAGCTGCTTATTCATGTGGGGAGAAAAGGTTTCATCTGATGTGAAATGTTATTGCAAAGTGAATTGCTATCTCCCTGTGGATACAGGTCTGGCTTATTGATGTCAGTCAGTCTGTGGAGCCAACCCATCCTCATGGACTTGAATTTTTGTTCAGAGACTGTAGGAATGTGTCACAGGTAGGTCCTCTTCATCTGACAATCCTCTGTTATGCTGAATGTTTTCCAAGATAAAAATAAATTCAGAAGTAACTAAAAATCAACGAATACAACTCTGTTTTTAAAAAAAAAAAAAGATCACCACCACCTACATATAAGATTACTCTTGTATATTGTCCGTACTGATGGTGTTCTTTGAAAGGGAAAAAAGTCTTGAAGAATAAAATGGTACCGCTAGAACTTAAAACTTCTTTCAGTTATTTTCATTGGTAGGTCAACAAAAACAAAAATATCATTTTGACTAAATATTGTAATTGTAACTTGGGGAAGGAAAAGGAGTGTTTTGTTTTGTGTAGAAAAGTGTTTAATGTGTGCTTTTTTTTTATTGACTAGTTCTTCCAGAAAGGAGGTGTGGCAGAAGCACTTAATGAGCGTGAACTCTTCAATGCTGTCTCAGGTTTTAATATTACAGCTGACAATGAAGTAGACTTCCAAGAAGAGGTACAGCTTTATCTGTGTCTAACATTTGAATTTGTTAGCTAGGAGCTATTCTAATACCTTAATTTTCCAACTTTAGTTTGTATGACTAGTGTGTGAGTGCAATTTCAGCAATCATTCTGCATCTTTTTTTCTTTTCTTTATGCTCGATAATTTCAACATAGTAAAAATGTTTTCTGAAACTCAGATTGACAGACCTCTCCACCACTTTTCCTGATCTCCCTGCTTTCAAGTATAAAAGGCTTCATGTTGCATATGATTGCTTCTTTCAGTGTTAAGGAAAATATAGTTATCTGTTTTAGTTTAAAAGCTAGCTTTGTTTTCTTTGCTTACATGTATTAAAGGTTGTGCAGAGGAAGGAAGGCTGGGTTAAAAATAATAATTGTTCTACTGCTTATTTATAATTTTTTAGATTTTAACTTAACTTGAATTTAAAGTTTAGTCTAGCATTATCAATTTTCAAGCCTAAAATAATGCTAATAGAAATATGGACTAGGAATCTTCGATCACCTTTGGCTTTTAATTTTCAAATTTTAGCTGTAACTCCTCAAAGTGTGCATCCTGATACCAGACATTTATAAAAATAAGTTGTCAAATGTCCCATATTTCCCATATTCACTAATTAAAGTAAGGTCTACATGTCAGTTCTAATCAATTCCTAATGACAGCGTAGGCTTATGTTAGCCCAGCATGTAGTAGGTGGGAGCTTGAAATTAGTTAACTCCTGGGACAGCTGCTCAAACAGAGGGAGAGGCATAAAGGGAACACAGTGTCACTGTTCCAAGATCCTTCTGTATCAGTGAAGCAAAAACTAATTCCCTCACTGGCTGTGTTGTTAGTATTGGTGTGGGGGGTCAGTTTTGTTGTTGGTTTACATCATCTTTCTTGCTTAGAAGTTTTATGGGAAAGACTTATGTTGCTGTTTACATCTAGGTGAATTTGAGCAGCCTATCCCTAAACTTCAGATTTTGACTTTAGTCACTGGTAACTAAACCTGTCTCCTCTGGAGTACAATAGGAAGTAATCCAAATATAACAATCTGAAGATAATAAGCTACCTTAGTTGTTACGTTGATTGCACAAAACATTTAAGTATAACTGTCTTCAGCGTATACCATTAAAAGCAATTGCAGTGGATTTGTAATTGTAATATTACTTGGAATTTCTCCAATGCTGATGGATTTGCTGAGTTACAGTAGAGGTGTTCAGAGTTGGAGAAACGGGTGCTTTTGTACTTCGGGGAATACGGCTGGAGTCATAAGAATCATCCAGTCCTCCTGGCAACTCATGCATTTCAGTTATACAGCATGAAACTATAAAGGAGTGCTACTCCTTTTACTAATTTTCTGAGAACAGAGGTTTCAAACTATATTTCCAAAGTATATTGCCCCATACATGTGACTGAATCATTGAAATAGAAATGATCGGTCATCTGAAGTTACCTTTTAACACTGTTCAGAAACATTCTGGTGTAGTCATGGTTTTATGATTTCAGCATGGATTTATTTTTGGCTTTCTAGATTGAAGCTTTGGAGAAGATGAATGAAGATCACGTGCAGAATCATGGAAAGAAACTCTCAATGTTTTCAAGCGATGGAGACCCACCTATATATGATGAATAGCACTGAGTGCATAGCTGCTAACGGAACGAAACACAAATGTACTGCTTCTGACTATGTTGGTGCAGTGGTAAATGTCAGCTACCAATGTCAAGGGAGAGTGGTTGACTGGGAATACCAAAATGGAAAACACAGTGAGCATACGGTGATGCCTCGGTGGTTTTATTTTTTAACTTAGCCCACACTTCAGGCTGGCACTGTGAGAATGGACTGTCACTACCTCTTCAGATAGTCTGGCAACTTCAACAATTGCCCAGTTACGTTAGACTAATGTAGCTGAGGTGGTCATATTTTGCATGATTCAGAGCTTATTTGTTTTAGTTTTTTAAAAAAATTATTTAAAAATCATTTAGATCATCTAAAGTATTTAGTGGGAAAGCAAACAAGGGGAATCCCTCTCTTTCTCCTATTGCTGCTTGAAAAACTAATTAAAAATTGTATATGGACGTGATGTCAGCAAACCTTTAATCCTTCTCCACCAAGGGCAAAATGGAAAGCCAAACTATGTGCTGCCATAACATGAAAATGTTAATTTAACAAACCAATGTCTTTATATATGCAAAAGTCTGGACCTTTTCGTTTGAAGTACACAGAATGTGGCTCTACCTCTGTAAATACAATTGGGTTTTACGTGAGAAACAGATTTGAATCCAACCAGCAGAGGCCGTCTTTGGTGATGGGCCAGGAACATCTGAGAGCTGCATCCAAGTTGTGTAACAAAGAGTAAGTTCAGTTAGTTTCACTTTTAATACATAAATTGTTCCAAGAACTCAGTGGAAAAAAAAAAATCTCTATAATAATCCTGTCTCTAACTGGAAATTCTGGGTAAAACATCAAACATTCTTACTGACCCCAAAGATGCTTATAGACTATGAAAGCTAAATATTGGTCATCATTATTTTTCAATGAACCTTTTTGCATACAAGTGCAAAAAGAATACTCAAATTGGTCTTTTTCTCATGCTTTTATTCTTAATCTCAGCCTCTTTATTTTAGCAAGTTCTAAAAATCTAGGCATGTTTCTCTCCAAAACAACACATTTAAAAATGAACTGATGTATTGGGATGGTTCAGAATTAAGAAATTCTGATCAACTTCTTTTTAATGGATTGCTGTTTCTGATGCTGCTCTTTATCAAGCAGAATATAGTGTTGCTACACATGACATTCTCACAGTGTGCTGTGAAAGTGCTTTTTTTATTATTTTTTTTTTTGTTGTTGTTGGAAAACTGGTGGTAAAGTAAAAACTCAAGATCTTGTGGTGCTTTTGCGTGGTTCTTCGCATCATACAAGCCTTCATTGATCCTCAGTGCTGCACTAAAGCAGTGCTACGGTAGGACTACGCTAATTCATTAAAACAATAGAAAAATTACAATTTTGGTGGGTACTACATAAACAGTAAACAACCTCAATGTCTTTGCCAGTTTCATCCCAGTACTTGGATCCTCTTCCCTTTTCTAAATTAGACAGTTGTCTTGCATTTACCCCTTACTTTTGAAATAAAGGAACTTAGGTATTTGGGAGACTTAAGTCTATTCCTAATTGCTCAGTGAAATAGTTCCCCAATAATGATATTGGGGAAAGAACAGAGGTACTGAGAGGGAGGCGCTACGGTTACCTAACCCCTTCAGGAAGACTGAAAGCTTCTGTTAAATACAACTGAATCTTCCTCAAAGCATTCAGAGAAGGCTTTTAAAATAAAAGCATAGTCCTGTTCTAGGCTTATTAGAAGTTTCAGTACTCATTTCTTAGAGAAAAAATTAAGGCAGTTGCTAACGCCTTACAAGGTGCTCGTCTAGGAAAGATGTTGATTGTTGTGGATATTTGCATCAAGTGAGGGGAGGAGAGAGCAGAAAAAAGGGGAAGTGAGGGGAGGGTGTTTTTTGAGCTGTCATTGGAAACAGAGTTACCTGCTTGTATCGTGCTTGAATGGAGGCCTCAGTTACTGTCATTTTTAATACCTTTCTAAAAATATATCTAGCACAGATTAAAAAAACCCCACAAACAAGGAAATGAAGCAGTGGTCATCAAGTCTGTGATTTAAAGCTACTAGCCCCAATTATATTGGCTGAACATCTTTTTCTTTACAGCAGTGAAATTGGTTCAGGAATTTGCTTTGAGATTTTTGACGTCTGGGCGTGTTGTCAAGTAGTTGAAAATAAGAAGTTGCTAAAATAAGCATTTTTCTGGACTCCTCTGAAATAAAAGGTTCTAGGATTATTATTAAGCAAACAGAATCTTAGAAGTAAATCTAGACCTTTCATTGTTAATTAAGCCACTGCCATTAAGCCACTAACTTTCCTGACATTATGGCTATTCTAATGGCTGTTTCTAAAACTATCACAATAGTTTCAAGTTGTGTTATGTACTTGTCTGCTGATTCCCCCCCTTGGTTTCCACTATCTTAATATTCCTATTGCAATTGTAGAAAAGTGCTTGCTCTCCTGTAGGGAAGTAGAAGGTTTCTTAAGTTTTGACCTAGGATTAACCAAACTTTTGGCTAATGTGCAATAAATTTTTTATTTTGTAAAAAAAGATAAACTTTAAGGTAGTTTAAACACTCTGGAAATACTTGTGCGCCCTCTCTAGTCAACGTGGAATTGCTTGATGAGGCAGGAGGGTTCTGCAGAACGAATAAACTTGCTGTCATTCCTAGCCGTGACTTCAGTTTCTCGAGTCTGATGTGAAATTGTCACAATCGGACTAAGGGGGTCACAAGTCAGCGAGCAGCTGTTTGCATGATACCGTGTTAATATCCCGTGCTTAAATTCGTATTTCTCCTGTACTAAGTTGCGCCACTCCCGTCTAATCTGGAAACTTTTAAATTGGTGTGATCTCAGTTTTTTGGTTTTTTGTTTTTTTTTTCTTTCCTCCCCCTCTGTTTTTTATTTCTCTTACTACACCAATAAGCAAATATGTAATTGATGTTCTCACACCATTTCTAAATTATACTGTAGGTTTTGCAACTGGGGAACTAAGGTGCATCAAGCAGAAAAACCCACTGCTGGTTTATTGTCCAAACTAAAATACAAACAAGCGTAAATGCTGAGAAGCAATCTGGACTTTAACTTCGATAATGCTTTATTAATATTGTTCCTGAAATAGGGACTGTTTTCAGAGGATAATTTCCCTTTCTCATCTATTTTACACCTAGCCACTGAAGAGCAGTTTCATGCCCAAAACCAGTATAAATCGTGACAATGCAGCAAAGCGTGGGCAAATACTGAAGCACTTGGTTCCTTCTTCCTCCCACCTAAAAGTTTTGGTGTTTTTTTTTTTTTTTTTTGAAAAAGCTCTATAAAAGGTTGGGCGAAGTGTTTTTACCTGCTGCGCGACACGTGCCGGCTCTGGCCGTTCCCACCTGTGCGTCCTGCGCCTTTAAGGCGGGCCGGTCCCGCGTCACGTGTGAGGGGAGTGTAAACAGGAAGCGCCCGGCCGGCCGGGAGGGGGAGTTCGTTGAAGGGACCGTTTTTGCGGCGGGTGACTTCGCGAGCCGCCGCCGCCATGAGCCGCGAGCCGCCGCCGCCGGGGGAGGAAGAGGCGCCGGGAGGAGGAGGAGAAGAAGAAGGAGGAGAAGAAGAAGGGAGAGCGGGAGCTGGGGATGGCGGCTGCTACCTGGCGCTGTGCGCGCGGCCCGTGCACTTCGAGAAGGCCAACCCCGTCAACTGCGTCTTCTTCGACGAGGCCAACAAGCAGGTGGGGGTGGCGGCGAGGGGCCCTCCTCGCGGGGGCGGCGGGGAGACGCGTTCCCCCTGGCTCCTTGCCACCCCGTCCGTCCTGACAGGCCGCCGGGCGGTGTCTGTCGGATGGTCGCCTCAGGAGCTGGGCCCGCTCGCCGGCTGCGGGAGGGAGAGCCGCCGCCTTGCGTCGGTGCCCAGCTCCCAGCCTGCCGCGGCGGGCAGATGGAGCGGCCGGCGGGTGCTGGGCACCCCCACCGTGCCTCACACGGGTGGGGTGGTGGCGGCTTCGGGCCTGTTACCTCAGCCTCCCCCGCCGGCTCCCCGAGAAGAGGGGTCTGGAGGCTCTCACGCCCGGCTTTGGTCTCCTCCCCATCCCCTTCTGTGGAACCGCTGCGGCGCGAGGTCTCGCTGCTGGGCGGCTGGCTCGGAACCTGTCATCTTGCTAGAGGCGGTAGAAATTTGTTTTTTCAAATGTACCAACGTAAATTTATTAGGTTGAATTTCACCTGCCTTTACTCTCACTGCCCGAAGGTCCTTCTGGGATTCTTCAGAGTCAGCACTTTTTCCTTTCTGTTCCAGACCTCCCAACATTACTGGCAAACTTTGTCACTTCACTGCTAACTGCATTTCTCTGATTCCCACCCCCCCCCCCGCCTTTTCAATTGGTAAAGTTCAGTATATTCGTAAAAATTAATTTGTAGCTTTACTTGTGGCTTGGACCTGACTTGACACTTTGCTTTTAATTTCTTGGCTTTGGTTCTTTTAAGCGTGTTTTCCTTAATATCCCTATGAGCTTCTGAGTATTCAATTCAGTATAGCTAAAAGTTCCACAGTCTGTCGTGAGACTTATATAGATGTGGATACAGTCTGCTGTCTAATTCCTGTAACTGTTCTGTGACCTCAGCATTCACAGAATTGAAACGTTCAAGCTTTCTTCTCCATATAAATGGCATGGTTTGCCGTGTGCGGTGTGGACATGATCGGTGGCATGTTTGGAGAGGGAGGAGCATTTCTGGGATGTGCTTCTTGCAGCTACACTCTGCTCAGAATTATTGGTGTCCTTTCTAAGTCATAATCCTTTACTCACATTTTGAGGGCCAATTGAAATAAGATTACTTAAACAGGCCTGTTGTGAGACACTATATCATAGTGTGGATGTGATATAACTGCACAGAAACTGGTTGTTAAGAGCTCACTTGAAAGAAACTTATTTTCAACTGTAAATTTAATTCTCTGTGTTTTCTTGCTATTCTAAAATTGTTTAATTTCCAGAGTGTCTCCAAATCATTTATAACCAGCATTTCAATGACAGTTTCCCACGTGAATGGCCTTCCGAGAGATCTTTCCTTGCTATCTTTTGATCTCATAAAGATTAAGAGAGTATTGTCTTCATTTTCTATTACATCAATATTAAAAGTAGTTAAACTAATTATTTGTCATTATAGTAAGGCTTGCTTGCAGTTTATCGTCTTGACACCTGTATTTCTGCATGAGCATACTACACCAGTAGCATGGCTAGTTTCACAAAACAATATATCTGTTATTCGGAGACCTGATCTGTTTGTCTAGTGCTTCTGCACATAAAACAAGTACAAATAAGGCATCTGCCTGATTTTCTTTTTCTAAGCCAGTTAAAGTTTTTAACGGCATGACTTTTTTTAATGTTCTCTTATTCCAGCTCAATAAGTGGTATAGCTGTAGCAGGTTTCATACGTATATATGTGCAGTTGTGCTAAAGGAATTCTTTAAGTTCTTAGTTCAAGTTGGCTGAAGCTTCTCAGGTACATGCAAAACAGCAGATTACTATTAAACTATTCCTATCTAATAACATGTTCTGACAAGATCAAGCTTCTGGGTCATTGTGTTGTATCTCTTCGTGATCCCCAAGGTTTTTTTTTTGTTTTAAACAATGCCCTGATGTCTCAGATACTTCTACTAGTACCTGGCTTAGGAAAATATGAATATTAAAAAAAAAAAAAAGAGAGAGAGAAAACCTTACACAGAGTTTTACTGTTTTAACTTGCTCAGTAGTTCAGCGTATGCCTACAAGACTGTTTACAGTACCACTGGAAACCTGTACAGTACCATTGGAACTCCAGAGGAAAGAATTAATTATTTACTGAATCTCAGTGTGAACTGGCAGACCTGTGTAAGAACAAAAATTGCGTCTAGTAAAAAAATTAAAAGTATGGCTTATAGAAAAGGCAGTATGTTAAGCTTATGACTTTGAATAAGCTACAAATATTTTTCAAAACTTTTTTAATAGGTTTTTGCTGTTCGATCTGGTGGAGCTACAGGAGTTGTTGTTAAAGGTTTAGAGGACAGAAATCCCATTTCCTTCAGGTAAGGCACCTTCATCTTTATTGTCTTGGGGTAGAATTCTGCATACTTAAAATTATGTGGTATTTAGCCCTGATCTACTGTAGTTCAGGCATAAGACTTAGAAATAGTTATGATCATCTTTTAATTTTGTTCTTATGTATAATCTTGCAATTAAGATGGTATGCTTTGACCTCATGAATTTATAGTTTTCTGGGGGGCAAAAAAAGGTATTAGTCGGTGGCTTTTTTTTTTTTTTTTTTTAATGAAAGCATTTTACAAGGAATATGTGGAATCATAGAATGGTTTGGGTTGGAGGGCACCTTTAAAGTTCATCTAGTCCAAAATCCCCTGCAGTGAGCAGGGACATCTTCAACTAGATCAGGTTGCTCAGAGTCCTGTCCAACCTGACCTTGAATGTTTCCAGGGATGGGGCATCTGCCACTTCTCTGGGCAACCTGAGCCAGGGTTTCCCCACCTTCATTGTAAAAAAAAAAAAAAAAAAAAAAAAAAAAAATTCTTCCTTCTATCTAGTCTGAATCTACCCTCTTTTAGTTTAAAGCCATTGCCCCTTGTCCTATCACAACAGGCCCTGCTAAAAAGTCTGTCCCCATATTTCCTGTAGGCCCCCTTCAGGTACTGGAAGGCTGCTCTAAGGTCTCCCTGAAGCCTTCTCTTCTCCATGCTGAACAATCCCAGCTCTCTCAGCCTGTCCTCATAGGAGAGATGTTCCATCCCTCTAGTCATTTTTGTATCCCTCCTCTGGGCTTGCTCCAGTAGGTCTATGTCTTTCTCTTGCTGAGGGCTCCAGAGCTCTCCAGGTGAGGTCTCATCAGAGTGGAGCAGGGGGGCAGACTGGTCCCAATACAGACTGCTGAGGGACGCCACAGATCACTGATCTCCATGTGGACGTTGAGCTGTTGATCACTACCCTCTGTATGTAACCATCCAACCAATTCCTTATCTACCAAACAGTCTACCCACCAAATCCATATTTCCCGTTTAGAGAGAAAGGGGTTGTGGGGGCACCATGTCAAAAGCCTTACAGAAGTCCAGATAGACAACATCTGTATTTCTTACCTTGTCCACTGATGTAGTCGCTCCATCATAGAAGGCCACTAGGTCAGTCAGGCAGGACTTGCCCTTGGTAAGCCATGCTGGCTGTTTTGAATCGCCTCCCTGTCCTTCATGTGCCTTAGCTTATTAGCATAGCTTCTAGGAATATATATATCTTTATGTATAATATGTATTCTATAAGCAACTGTTGAGAAGTGTCACGATAGCTAGCCCTTGTTCTCTTGGGGGACTTCAACTTACTAGATGTCTGCTGGAAATGCAATACAGCAGGGAGGAAACAGTCTAGGAAGTTCCTGGAGTGTGTGGAAGATAACTTCCTGACACAGCTGGTGAGGGAGCCACCTAGGGAAGGCACCCCGCTGGACCTGTTGTTTGTGAACAGAGAGGGACGGGTGGGTGATGTGATGGTTGGAGGCTGTCTTGGGCATAGCAGTCACAAAATGATACGAGTTTTCAGTTCTCAGAGAAGTAAGGAGGGGAGTCAGCAGAACTGCTACCTTGGACTTCTGGAGGGCAGACTTTGGCCTGTTTAGGAGACTGGTTGAGAGAGTCCCTTGGGAGGCAGTCCTGAAGGGCGAAGTAGTTCAGGAAGGCCGGACATTTTTTAGGAAGGAAATCTTAAAGGCACAGGACCAGCCTGTCCCTGTAAGCCGAAAGACGAGCCAGCAGGAAAGAACACCGGCCTGGCTAAACAGCGAGCTTTGGCTGAAACTCGAGTTTGTGACTTTTGGAAGAAGACGCAGGCAAATCAGGAAGGCTATAAAGATGTGGTGAGGTTATGCTGGGAGGAAACTAGAAGGGCCAAAGCCCAACTAGAAATTAATCTGGCTACTGCCATAAAAGACAATAAAAAATGTTTCTGTAAATACATTAGCAACAAAAGGAGGGCTAAGGAGAATCTCCATCCTTTATTGAATGCGAGAGGAAATGTGGTGACAAAGGATGAGGAAAAGGCTGAGGTACTTAATGCCTTCTTTGCCTCAGTCTTTAATATTAAGGCCAGTTGTTCTCAGGGTACCCAGCCCCCTGAGCCGGAAGACAGGGAGCAAAATGAAGCTCCCATAACCCAAGAGGAAATTCTTAGAGACCTGCTATACCACTCTGACACACACAAGTCTATTAGGATAGGATCCACCCAACACTACTGAGGGAGCTGGTGGTAGTGCTCACCAAGCCACTTTCCATCATTTATCAGCTGTTCTGGAAAACGGGAGAGGTCACACTTGACTGGAAGTTAGTAAATGTGGCGCCCATCTACAAGAACTGCTGGAAGAAGCGTCTGGGGAACTACAGGCCTGTCAGTCTGACCTTGGTGCCAGGGAAGGTTATGGAGCAGATCATTTTGAGTGCCATCACATGGCATGTACAGGACAACCAGGTGATCAGGCACAGTCAGCATGGGTTTATGAATGGCAGGTCCTGCTTGACTAACCTGATCTCCTTCTATGACAAGGTGGCCTGCCTAGTGGATGAGGGAAAGGCTATGGATGTTGTCTGCCTAGACTTTATTAAAGTCTTTGATGCCATTTCCTACAGCATTCTCCTGGAGAAACTGGCAGCTTATGGCTTGGATGGGCGTACTGTTCGCTAAGGGGAAAAACTGTCTGGATGGCCGGGCCCAAAGAGTGGTGGTGAATGGAGTTAAATCCAGTTGGTGTCCGGTCACAAGTGGTGTTCCCCAGGGCTCGGTATTAAGACCAGTTCTCTTTAATATCTTTATCAATGATCTGGATGAGGATATCAAGTGCACCCTCAGTATGTTTGCAGATGATGCCAAGTTGGGTGGGAGTGTTGATCTGTTTGAAGGTAGGAAGGCTTTACAGAGGGATCTGGACATGCTGGATTGATGGGCTGAGGTCAATGGTATGAGGTTCAACAAGGCCAAGTGCCGGGTCCTGCACTTGGGTCACAACAACCCCATGCAGTGCTACAGGCTTGGGGAAGAGTGGCTGGAGAGCTGCCTGGCAGAAAAGGACCTGGGGGTGTTGGTCGACAGCCGGCTGAATATGAGCCAGCAGTGTGCCCAGGTGGCCAGTAGCATCCTGGCCTGTATCAGGAATAGTGTGGACAGCAGTGATCATCCCCCTGTACTCAGCACTGGTGAAGCCACACCTTGAACGGTGTTCAGTTTTGGGCCCCTCAGTACAAGAAAGACATTGAGGTGCTGGAGTGTGTCCAGAGAAGGGCAACGAAGCTGGTGAAGGGTCTGGAGAACAAGTCTTATGAGGAGCGGCTGAGGGAGCTGGGGTTGTTTATCCTGGAGAAAAGGAGGCTGAGGGGAGACCTTATCGCTCTCTACAACTACCTGAAAGGAGGTTGTAGAGAGGTGGGGGTCAGTCTCTTTTCCCAAGTAAGAGGGAATAGGACAAGAGGAAATGGCCTCAAGTTGCACCAGGGGAGGTTTAGACTGGCTGTTAGCAAAAATTTCTTAATTGAAAGGGTTGTGAAGCATTGGAACAGACTGCCCAGGGAAGTGTTTGAGTTGCCATTCCTGGAGATGTTTAAAAGATACGCAGATGTGGTGCTTATGGATGTGTTTTAGTGGTGGACTTGGCAGTGCTAGGTTAACGATTGGACTTGATGATATTAAATGTCTAACTGAAGCGATTCTGTGATTCTGTATGTGAGAGAGTGTGGGGATTCAAACTTGTGATTGCTACAGCAGCAGTGACTTATTCTAGGATGCAGTTTAGCAAGTTAAACAAAATGAAATAAACATAAATTAGTAGAGAACCATAATTTCTGAATTTCATGCCTGTGATTCAAACAGTGTTTCCTACATGTAGATTTCTTGCATTCTGTTTCTTGTTTAGTCTAAATTAGCTTCTTCTATGGCTTCCATTTCTTGTGGAAATATTTTTTTCAGAATCAGAGAACGGTACTTTCAATTAAACTACTTTGTCTTTAAAAAATTATTTTATATATGCCTCTGTTAAGAGTGATGGCTCTTTGAATTCTGCTGTCTGTATGTAAGAAGTATTCTTTTACTTGGAGTTTGCTTTGATCCATCTATGGATGAACCAGTTTGTAGTCAAGTTGTGTTTACTGTGACCTGTCAGGTATTGCCTGTCCTGAAAGTTGCTATTTTCATTTGACTTTTTTATTTGACTACCTTTGTCACAAATCCTGAAGGAGCTGAAAATACACAGTGAACTTCAGGAGGTTCCACAATTTTCCTGCTTGACTATCTATCTAGCGCTCTGTTTTTCTGGAGTTAATAATGCATACTGGAAGTAGAACTACCTTATTCATGCCAGTTGTACTGATGCTTCTTTATTAAGAATACAGTTTTGTTGTTTTGGGTTTTTTTTAGATGGTATGAAAACAGCCTCACTCTCCCTTTAACATCAGAAATTCTTCTAGAGGATGTGTCCTAATGGGGAAGCGAGTCAGCTTGTGTCAAGTAGCAGTAGTTGTGGTAAAGGAGCTGACTGCAGGATGTTGTTGGGTGTCACAGAACTCCAGACTCACTGGGGCATAACTGAGAATGCAGGTTTGGATACTCCCACTGTCTTCCAATTCCACATCATAGGCCAACAGAGCTGAATATTTGGAGTAACTTCATGTGCTAATTTGTCTGACCTTAGCCATGTTTCTCTAACAGATGTGTTCTGGATATCTGAAGAGTGAACTGCCATTATCTTCCAGTCTGAATTTTGAATCCTGTACTTGTTAGGCAACATTCATAAGTTGTATTCAGAAGCATTTGCATTACACTTTTTTTTTCTTATTTAATTGTCTTTTTGAGGGTATATTACAGAGTTCTGTAAGAAACTTTTAGATATTTCCATAACTTCTTTTTCTTTCTGTATAGGATGGAAGACAAAGGAGAAGTGAAGTGCATCAAGTTTTCCTTGGGCAACAAGATACTGGCTGTGCAGAGAACTTTGAAGAGTGTGGTAAGAAACCTACACCCTGCAGATAGGAATTGTATCTGGAAATCTTCTACTTACAGTACCAGAGTAGAAGCCCCTGAGACAAATGTTCAAGAGGTCTGGTGGCTAACAACAGCTGTAGTGAAAATTTCTCTATCATCCTGAGAGGCTGAACAGGCAACGTGGTTGTCCTGCTAGTGTCATCATTTAAGAAAAAGTGTGGGGGGAGCCAACTTCTATAAAGAATTCCCTGGCAGGGGTGAAGTGGAATATAGTAAGTCAGCTTTTCTTCTTTATATCTCATCCAAAATAATTTGATAAACTAATATCTCTTCTCTTGTATCTAGATATTTATCTTGTCTGTTCTTCATAATTGCTAATACACTTCATGGGCGTTTTTGCAGGATTTTTTGAATTTTATTCCAGATAGTCCTCAGCTAGAATATACGCAGGAATGTAAGGTAAGTTAAATCTCCCAAGCTTATATGCTTAAGTGAAACTCTAATGTTAGCTGATGCTGGTGGCCTCTACTCTACAAGAGAACTAATTGAGATACCTTCCAAAACACTAACATGAAGTAAATAAGGTATGTAGTCACTACTGCCTGCCTGAATTGAGGTAAATGAGCAGGTGTTAACAATACCATAAAGAACTTCCTGGTCCAGTCACCTTAATTCTTTCCTAGAAAGGACTGGAAATGCTGTTGAGGCAACAAATATCAGGGTTTGGGAAGCACAAAAGACAAAGTGCTGATCATACAGAAGCAGTAGATGGTAATTATGCTAATGTCAGATATGTTAATGTGGATGTTTTACCCTAATTTCACTGATGAGTGATAGTTAGCTATTACTAGTTTGCATACTATGTTTGGTATTTTTAAACAACCCTTCTAATTATTTTTTAATTATTATTTTACCAGAAAAAAAGTACCATTGTCATTATTTGGTACTTTCCAACTTTTTAACTAAGATAAATTAAATTTTGGGGTAATAGAATGCTGAAGTAAATTTTTAAACATCTGATTTGCGCGGATCTCTTTATTCCTGTAGACTTTAAAGCTGAAGCACTTTTCTGCTTTATTATTTAGGATTATGTATTTGAGTAAACCATTCTAGCAAACCATCTATGATAGTGTTCTGAGTGAAGTCATGGCAAATACTTCCACGTAGTTCTCAATTCCTGTCAGCAGAAGAACCTGCTTTTCATGTCAGGAATTGGTTGAATTGGCAGTATGATTTGAACTAGAACAACTTGGTTGTATTTAGGGCAAAAAGAAAATTTGACTGTGTAATAAACTTGTAAATCTTACATTCTACCAAAAATTCAGGTCGTACAGTAGTTGCGTTCGTACATAGTTTTGGAAGTCTTTACAGAAGTAGCTGATGTGTGCTGGGTGTCTAGTTGGTAAAAAGTATTAACTCCAGTGACTGGATAACTAAATTGCCTTTGGTTTTGAGTTCTTCATTTAGTAATATTAGCTTATCTGAATAGTTAATTTTTCCAAGTAAAAGAGTGTTTCTTTGCTTGTTTGTTAAAAGACAAAGAATGCCAATATTCTAGGATTCTGCTGGACAAGTTCTACAGAAATCGTGTTCATCACAGATCAAGGAATTGAATTCTATCAGGTAATACAAATAACTCCTGTAGGATAGAGGTTTGAAAATGTAAATTTGTGTCTGTATCTTTGAATTCCTTTCTTTTAGTTCTGTGAGAAAGCACTGCTCAAAAAAGAAATTCTGCTGTTTGGCTTGCAGACTATGAGTATTTTTCTTTGAGGGGAATACTTTTTGGGGCAGGGGGAACTTAACACTAACAGGTTATTTAGCACAGCTAACAAAGACTCTGTATAAAGGAGGACTGAATTAATGCTTAGAGAACTCTAGATTAATGCTCTTGGCTTTTATATAAATGAGTATCTAAATCTAATGTGAAATACTACTTCGTGCAAAAAGAAAATAATCATCATTTGGGAAGATATGTGCATGCTTAAAATGCAGCACAGAACAAATAATTGACTAAGACAGTGATATCTTTCTGCAAATTGGCAGCTTCCTCCTATGTTGATCTCATTGTCTGAGTTCTTCTGTGTTTAGGTATAATTACCTTTGCATATGTTTTTGGAGAAATCTAATGAATAAATAGCCCTTTGTGACATCCATCACAAGGAATATTATAAACTTTCTCTGAAGTAGTGCACTTCCCAATAGTTCCAGTCCTGGAGCTAAGAGACGGTGTTTCACATAATTACTAGTACTAGTAATTGGTACTAAGCTAGTACTAAAGAAAGTAACTGAAAAAGCAGCATTATTTCCTGCTGATTCAGGGAGAAAAAAATATTTGGCACCTGAAAGGATTATGAATGTCAACCCTGCAGGTAAAAGGACCAAATGAAGTGTGTTTTTTGAAGAGAAGTTATTTAAGCCCTTAAAATAAAGAGAATCAATTTATATACTGTCTTAGTTCTTAAAGACTAAGGAAGCTGGGGAATGAAAGCAGCAAAGATATTGTAATAACTTCTTAATAAAACTTCACTAGTTATGTCAATGTTTTCTCCATTATGGACAGAACTTATACCTAGACTTGGATGAGGGGAAGAGCCAGCACCTTTCAGCTCATTAGAATTTGATGAGTATTTGATGTGCATTTCCTTAGCTACAGTAAATTGGGGCCTAAGCTGTAATTGTCAGGTTTCTGATTTTTTTTTTTTTTTTTTTTTAAATTCTAGCATTTAACACTTAAATGCTTCTCACTTAACGTTTCTAGCTACTGTGTAGTACCACCTATGCTTTTGGAATCCTGATGGTAATATAATACTAATATCCTGTGTTTCCAGGTATTACCAGAGAAACGAAGTTTAAAACTTCTGAAGAATCAGAGTATTAATGTCAACTGGTACATGTATTGTCCAGAGAGCTCTGTTATTCTTCTGTCAACTACTGTCCTTGGCAATGTCCTGCAGCCATTCTATTTCAAGGTAAAGGAATATGTTCCAAACTTTTCATTTTTGTGTGCTTCCGTTTTTTTTTTTAGGCTGCTTTTCCTGGATTTCTTCCAAGAGGCACATGTGTTCGCATCCTTATATGACAATAAGCAAAGGGCAAAGCAAAAATCTGTAAGGTAGTTCTTAGGTGATGGCTTAAAATTAACTAATTTGCTCTTTATTATGTCCTCTTTGGAAAGAGGTGTATCCTGCTAATGTTAGACAGTTGACCTTGAGAAAGGGGGGGGGGGGGGGGTGGTAAAAAATCAGTGACCCAATATTTGACAACAATCTTTCAAGAATTTTTTTTTCACTTAAGTAAGTGTAGGTAGTATTTAATTTTACTATGGGCATTTGCACTCTGTAGCACAGTAATAAAGAAAAATTAAGGGCCTTTCACTTGTAATTATAACTACAACCTTCCAAAGGTGAGTGGATGAATTTGAAAAATAAATAAAAAAGGTAGTGCTTAAGAAACAGCTATTGTCCCAAGCATGAGAGTTTTGTTTACAGTATTTCTTTCTTTTAGTGTTCTTCCCTGTGGACAACACTTAAGGTTAATGGGAAAATATTTTTCCTTTGAGCTTGGAAAAAGTGTGTAGCAAAAACTAGAACCTGTTTTAAGTTAATCATGCAGTAAGACGATTTAAAAAATGAGGAAAAGAACTGAAGAGTTCATTTTGCTTCTTTCAAAGGATTAGGAGGATTTCTCTGATAGTCTAAGGGAAGAGATTAAAAAGAAGCTTATTCAAATGGGTTTCCTGGTTTGATCTGGTGTAGGATCTGTACTGGATCCTGACATTACATTCTCTTAGGTGGCTAGGCAGAACTTACTAGCCTCTCACAGCTTTCTTTTTAAGGACTTAGGTCATGCTTCCCCCTCCTTAACGTTTTGTGTCAAGTTGTAGCTTGAAGCTAAATATTTTTTATTTTGTCTTCAGAAGGTCATCTTTAAAGATTTCCTGAGAAAGGTACTGTACTAAAATAGTCTTTGAAAATAGAGCTCTAGCAAAGGATATATTTCTGTCGTGTTCACACTTCACACTCAGGAATGAGTTAATGAGAATGGGAAGTGAATTTCAGTAGAAGCTTTGGAAACTCTGAAAACTTGCTTAAATATAAATTAGTTAGGAAAAGAGGAAGAGGAGAGAGGAAACCGTGGGCAGGAGCAGGAGTATGCTCTCATCATAAGGCAGATTCTGGAGTTAGCAGGAACAAAAGGAGACAGTGACTGGTAGGAGGTACTGATATTTTCCCCTTCCCAGTATTTAAAAGTCGGAGCGTGCGACTTGCTGGAAGAGAGAAAAGGTTAAGAGAACTGCTGTTTGAGATCTCCAGACCAATTGTAAATGGGATCTGCATACAAATTTGTATTAATTAAAATTGAAACGTTTTGCTAGCTGAAGCTAATGTTATAAAATCAACATGATAAAGCTGCAAAAATTATAATACCAGAAGTATTTTATATATTTTTTTATATATATATATATTTATATCTCACCAGAAGTGTTTAGAAACACAGTAGGGGGGAAAAAAAAAAGCGTCAAACCTTTTTCCTTTTTGGCTATCACCATTCTTCACCTCATGGGGGTGCTATTGGTGCAGCGTTTGATTAAAGGTTACTTCTGACCTTTCCGTTTCAAGTCTTTAACAACGGATTTCTTTGGGGTTTTTTTCTGTTTAACAGAGTGGAACAATGTCAAAACTATCAAAATTTGAAATCGAGTTACCTGCAGCACCCAAGTCCTCCAAGCTCAGCCTTTCTGAAAGAGATATTGCTATGGCTACAATGTATGTATCTAACTAATCAAGCCTTTCCTGGGAAAGTATGATAGTTTGGGGATGCTGAGAAAAGACAACGTTAACATGGTTGCACTTGTTTTAGCAGTGCTACTGCTTTAAAGTGCTTCAGTTACTGCCTTGAAAAAAGCATCTAAACAACTCTCTTGGGGCAGGCAGGAAGGGGAAGCAACTGCAAAGTCTTGCATGAAATTACTCTTGATTGGTACAGAAATGTTGAGAATGCTTCACTTTTTGAACTGATGTGTTGGTGGAGTTGTTCTTAGATGCCTAACTTGCATGAATATAGGCTGTGCATTGTGATTTATCAAGTGCTGTTTTAGTCTTTTAATTAATTGATTGCTTAATTTAGGTAATCTCACATCTGTTCTTCTAGGATAAAATGCATGGCTTTAACAGACTGGTAGACCTCTTATTTGAAAGTAATGCTTTAATCCTGTTGTCTCGTTAGATATGGGCAGCTTTATGTTCTCTATTTGAGGCATCACTCAAGGACTTCCAATAGTACAGGAGCAGAGGTAGTCCTCTATCACTTACCAAGGTAAGAGCAGAATGAAGAACATTAGTGGCAATTAACATGTGTGTAAGAGACATCTGCTTTTCTAGTTTCAACAGGCTTATTGACCAGCTCTTCTCATCCCTGTTTCTGTAGAGAGGGCTCCTGTAAGAAGACGCACATTTTAAAGCTGAACAGAACTGGAAAGTTTGCACTGAATGTTGTGGATAACTTGGTGGTAGTACATCATCAGGATACTGAGGTGCAATTTATTTATATTATGTCGTGTCTTTTAAAAGTTATGGGCAGATTTTAATAATGATGCCTATTAGCTCTGGCAAATATTTTTGCATGTGCTTAGCTTTTCCAAAAGCCAGAGTGCGCAAACACAAAACCATAAGGGTATAAGAGATTCAAAATTATCCTTTCACCTTGTTGTGCTAACATTTAATCAGGGCTGTTGTTAATACCTGTTTTTCATACTTTTTTTTTTTCTTCTTCTTGTTAGTTTCCTACGATACTTTGCTGCTGCACTGTATAGGCTTTTAAGGCATTATACAAAGAGGCAGAGTTAAATTGGGTACTAAATTATGAATCCTGGGGACTTCTCATATTGCATACATTTGAATGATACCTGTGAACATAAATGATCTTATGTGTATGGTAGCATAGGTAAAACTTGCTTGTCTGTAGTCTCAGTAGCAAGGCTTGATCGGTGGTAAAGCTAAAGTGGTACTTTGCTCTTAACTTGTGGAAAGGCTTTAGCTGCTTGTGTTATCTTCTCTTGAGCAGCTTCAAGAACTGGAGCATGTTATCTCATTAGGATGATTAGTTGATCTTTCAGTTATAATTCATGTTAATTCTACACACTAGCATTTAACCCAGAGCACTTACTCTCCAGCATTTTGGTCAAGCTATAAACATGACTATATAAACACAGAAAACAAAACCAGACTGAATAGAGTAGATATCAATAATTAAAGTCATGTTTCATTAGCACTGAAAGCAAAGCTAATTTCCACTGTTGTCCATAGTGGGTAGAAGCATTAGTGACCTGAGTTGACAGAACTATGAGGATATCATAGGAAGATGCAGAATTTTCCTCACAGTTTCTAGCATCCATAATTAAGCAGTGAATTTAACATAAGACTCTTATAAGGGGGTGTATAAGACAGACTGAGAGGGACTTTTTACCAGGCGCTGTAGCAACAGTTCAAAGGGCAGTGGTTTTAAACTGAAAGAGAATCATAGAATTGTTGAGGTTGGAAGGGACCTTTAAGATCATCGAGTCCAACCTTTAGCCTACCCTGACAAGAGCCACTTCTAAACCATGTCCCTAAGTGCCCCATCTACCCTTTTTTTAAACACCTCCAGAGATGGTGAATCCACCACCTCCCTGGGCAGCCTATTCCAATGTTTAATAACCCTTTCAGTGAAAAAGTGTTTCCTAATATCTAATCTAAACCTCCCCTGACGTAACTTGAACCCGTTTCCCCTCGTCCTATCACTTGTCACCAGGGAGAAGAGGTCAGCCCCCGTCTCTCTACAACCTCCTTTCAGGTAGTTGTAGAGGGTGATAAGGTCTCCCCTCAGCCTCCTCTTCTCCAAGCTAAACAACCCCAGCTCCCTCAGTCGTCCTTCATAAGGTTTGTCCTCCAGACCCCTCACCAGCTTTGTAGCCCTTCTCTGGACATGCTCCAACACCTCAATGTCCCTCTTGTAGCGAGGGGCCCAAAACTGAACGCAGTACTCGAGGTGGGGCCTCACCAGTGCCGAGTACAGGGGGATGATCACTTCCCTAGTCCGGCTCACCACACTATTCCTGATACAGGCTAGGATGCTGTTGGCCTTCTTGGCCACCTGGGCACACTGCTGGCTCATATTCAGCCGGCTATCAACCAACACTCCCAAGTCCTTTTCTGTCGGGCTGCTTTCGAGCCACTCTTCCCCAAGCCTGTAGCGCTGCATGGGGTTGTTGTGTCCCAAGTGCAGGACCCGGCATTTGGCCTTGTTGAACCTCATACCATTGGTCTCAACCCATCGGTCCAGCCTGTCCAGATCCCTCTGCAGAGCCAACCTACCCTCAAGCAGATCAACACGCCCGCCCAGTTTAGTGTCATCTGCGAACTTACTGAGGGTGCATTCGATCCCTTCATCCAGATCATTGATAAAGATATTAAAGAGAACCGGCCCCAGCACCGAGCCCTGGGGGACACCACTTGTGACTGGACACCAACTGGATTTAATTCCATTTACCACCACTCTCTGGGCACGGCCATCCAGCCAGTTTTTTACCCAGCGAAGAGTACACCTGCCCAGGCCATGAGCAGCCAGTTTCTCCAGGAGAATGCTGTGGGAAACAGTGTCAAAAGCTTTGCAAAAATCCAAGTAGATAACATCCACAGCTTTTCCCTCATCCACTAAGTGGGTCACCTTATCATAGAAGGATATTAGGTTTGATAGGCATGACCTGCCCTTCACAAACCCATGCTGACTGGGCCTGATCACCCTGTTCTCCTGCATGTGCCGTGTAATGGCACTGAGGAGGATCTGTTCCATGACCTTCCCAGGCACTGAGGTCAGACTGACTGGCCTGTAGTTCCCCGGATCCTCCTTCCGGCCCTTCTTGTGGATGGGTGTCACATTTGCTAACCTCCAGTCAGCTGGGACCTCCCCGGTTGTCCAGGACTGCTCATAAATGATACCAAGTGGCCTGGCGAGCACCTCCGCCAGCTCTTTCAATACCCTTGGGTGGATCCCATCCGGCCCCATAGATTTGTGCACCTCCAGGTGCTGAAGCAGGTCCCTCACCATTTCCCTTTGGATTACGGGGGCTTCATTCTGCTCCCCATCCCTGTCTTCTAGTTCAGGGGTCTGGGTGCTCAGGGAACAACTGGTCCTACTGCTGAAGACTGAGGCAAAGACTTCATTAAGTACCTCAGCCTTTTCCTCATCCTTGGTCACTATGTTGCCAGCCCTATCTACTAGAGGACAGAGATAATCCTTAGTCCTCTTCTTATTGCTAATATATTTATAGAAACTTTTTTTGTTGTCCTTGACAACAGAAGACAGGTTTAGCTCTAGCTGGGCTTTGGCCCTCCTGATTTTTTCCCTACATAGCTTAACTACCTCTTTGTAGTCGTCTTGAGTGGCCTGCCCTTCCTTCCAGAGGCCATAGATCCTCTTTTTTTCCCTAAGTTGCAACACTAGCTCCCTGTTTAGCCAGGCCGGCCTTTTTCCCCGACAGCTTGTCTTCTGGCACATGGGGACAGCCTGCTCCTGCGCCTTTAAGACTTCCTTCTTGAAAATCATCCAGGCTTCCTGGGCTCCTTTGCCCTGGAGGACTGCCTCCCAGGGGACTTTGTCAACCAGGCTCCTGAAAAGCCCAAAGTCCGCCCTCCGGAAGTCCAAGGTAGCAGTTCTGCTGACCCCTCTCCTTGCTTCTCGCAAAATCGAAAACTCTATCATTTCATGGTCACTGTTCCCAAGACAGCCTCCAACCTTCACATCCCCCACAAGACCTTCCCTATTTACAAACAACAGATCCAGCAGGGCACCTTCCCTAGTTGGCTCTCTCACTAGCTGTGTCAAGAAGTTATCCCCAGCACATTCCAGGAACCTTCTAGACTGTTGCCTCCCTGCTGTAGTGTATTCCCAGCAGATGTCTGGCAAATTGAAGTCCCCCACGAGGACAAGAGCTCGCGATCTTGAGACTTCTCCCAGCCGTTTATAGAATATTTCATCTGCCTCCTCATCCTGATTGGGCGGTCTATAACAGACTCCTACTACGATATCTGCCTTGTTAGCCCTGCCCTGATTCTTACCCATAAACACTCAGTCTCATTATCACCATCATTAAGTTCAAAGCATTCATAACACTCCTTAACATACAGGGCCACACCCCCGCCTCTCCTTGCTTGCCTATCCTTCCTGAAGAGCCTATAGGCATCCATGGCAGCACTATAGCTATGTGAGTCATCCCACCACGTTTCTGTGATGGCGACTACATCATAATTATCCTGCTGCACAATGGCTTCCAGCTCCTCCTGTTTGTTGCCCATGCTACGTGCATTAGTGTATAAGCACTTCAGCTGGGCTATAGGTCCTTTCTCCTTTTTACTGGCAGGAGCCGAAATTCTGCCACCCCCAGACTTATTCCTAAGGAGCCTGGTTACGCCCCCTATCTTTTCCAAGTCTAGGGCCAGCATGCCACTGGCATGGGTACATTTAGATTGCATATAAGAGAAATTTTTTTACAGTGAGGGTGGTGAGACCCTGGAACAGGTTGCCCAGAGAAGTTGTGGATGCCCCATCAGTGGAAGTGTTCAAGGTCAGGTTGGACGGGGCTTTGAGCAGCCTGGTCTAGTGGGAGGTGTCCCTGCCCCCAGCACATCCCTTCCAACCCAAATCATTCTATGATTCTAACGGAGAACACAAGATGGAAATGTGAAAAGCAGCCTGAGTACGTGTAAATGGGTGGTAAATTACATTTCATGAATACTAACGTCCTCTTCTCAATTGCAGACTTCTGTTATATTTGACATCAAGCTAAAAGCAGAATTTGACGGGTCTACTACCATCCATCAATTTGTACTTCCACCTCGATCAATACAACCCTACCAGATACCTGTAGCAGGTAGAACTACTCTATAATAAATATCCTGTCACTGTTACCAAGATTATCTAAATGTACAAGAGTGTTTCAGTTTTTAGGATGCTAGTTACTAACACTGTTATTATACATACTTAGGAGAGGTGAGGGAGGAAAGAAGGTAAGAAGGAATTGAGCATAAAATTGTGTTCCAAACTTGTGCCTACTAGAGAAAAGTAAGAGTTACTGTTAGGTACATATTTCCCATAGTCCTTTGGTTTTACACTCTAAAGTTGTGGTTATCTTTATTTTTCTGGCTGCAGCTATAAAAGCTTATGTGTGTATGCAAAAGCACTTCATGTTTTTCTGGCTTAAGTGATGACTATTTAACTGTGTAAGTAAGATACATAAAGAGGTGAAAGACAATCCAAGCTTAGAATTAAGTTTCAGACCAGTTTAGAAGCAACGCTAAGATCAGTGTTAGGACTTCAACAAAAGTTGTCGTTTTGGATTATCTTTCTGTTCTCCTGTCCTAGAAGTGTAGCAGATAATTACCCTCAAGCTGGAAGTAGCTAGAAATAGCCTGAGCATATGGTGAAGCAGCATCGGTCTCTTTATAGAAGAGAAAGATGCTTCTATAGGAATGATTGCACCTTAAAACCTCTTTAACATCTGAATTTTGAGGTCACTAATAGCAAGTACAACTGATGAATCTGAAGGTGGAGGTTTGTATTAAACAAAGGTTAGGATCAGAAACCAGTCTTGCTTTTTAAGAAACGGAAGTGATCACACATAAATACAGCCAATGGAGTCTATGTATTTAGAATTGTAGTCTTAGAGATGGAATACTTCTGTGTGCATGATTGTTTTGGTTTTTCAGCCAAGTGAAATCATGCTTTGAAGAGTCTGTTTGCCTTCTCACAGTGTCAGATTTTCTTTGATCTGGCTACACAAAGGGTATATCTTTTTTGCCTGTGTCATGTTACAATCCATACTTGCCTTTTCAGTGTAAGATTGTAGTTTGTATCTTGTTGGTATAGGAGAGCTGCCAGAGTACTACTATTCTTCACCTTATTTTAATTTTTCTGCAGGTCCAGCCTCTGTGACGAGTCAGTCTCCTGTTCCATGTAAACTCTGTATCCTTTAAATACTGTAAAAGTGCAAAGAGTATTACTAAAGCCTCATTCTATGTACAAAGCATGGAAGAAGCTTGCATTTGTTACATCGACCCATTAAGTCCAGCTTTAGCAGATTATACATACTTACTTCAAGAGAAAATAGTATGCTTCATAAGAGACTGTAATGCTTTCATGGTTGTAAATATGGAAATCTGTCAATCTGTAGAAGTCACAATACCACACTTCGTGGTCATTTGAGAGCATGGATGAACTACTGAGTAGTACACCATGAAATTGAAGATAAAATTCCAAGAATGTGGTTCAAGACCTTACAAGAAGGGATGACAGTAAATGAAAGTATGTTAATGGGATCTGCTTCAGTACAGTAGCATGAATTTAGTAGCAACAGTTTAGAATCAATGTTAATATGGATGTTAGAACTTTAACATTTAGATTCTTCATCTTGGATTGTCTTTCAACCTGATATTATCATCAGTGCAAGTGAAGGTAAGTGCTGAGCTGTTTGACTCTACTATACGTGGGGTCAAAGGGGGCTAGTTTATACCTTCAGTGCACAAAGCAACTTAAAGTGACTAAGCAGATGTACGTACTAAGATGACTACTCTTGGTAGTGATAACTGAGGATGACCATATCTTTACTACAATGTTTCAGGGGTAATGCTGCTCTAAAATATAATGTAATCTATACTCAAACAATTGAGATGTGTTCTCATTTAAGGTGGAAAAGTGGGATGTCTAGGCTATACTATATAAGGCAATTCTTTTTATTTTACTCCTTCAAATCAAGGTTACCTCTGGAGTCTTCAAGTGAAACTTGAACCTGTAGTTAACCTCTTGCTAGATAAAGGAAAACTAATGGATTTCCTTCTCCAAAGGAAAGAATGCAAAATGGTTATTCTGTCTGTGTGCTCTCAAAGTAAGTTCATGTGCTTTGTCTGTATCTTGAAAGTACAATACTGCTTATTTATAAATGCTCACACAAGTCAACTGGACTGTTCTTAAACTTGAGACCACTTCTGAAGCTAGCTTAGTCCCGTGAAATGTCATTTGCCTAGACTACCCTCAGGAATGACTTAACAACATGAAAGAATCCAGCTCCCCCCATGTAGTTAAAATACATCTGACATAACTGAAAGTGCTTCTTTGAAGTTTAGAGTAGAGATAACCTTTAAAAAAAAGGCAACATTAAGCCCCTGGTTATTCCTCCTCACAGTTCTTTTTTCTTCTTATCTTTTCAGTGCTCAGTGAGCCAGAAAGGGGATCACTATCTGTGATTGCAACTGTTTTTGACAAACTGAATCATGAATATAAGAAGTACTTGGAAGCTGAGCAAAGCTATACTCTGGTAAACCACCTTAGCTACAGCAGCTTAAAAAGACAGGATGATGCTGTTTGCATTTCAGGTTGCATCATGATGAAGGCAGAATACTTGCTCTCTTCTGCCTAAGAAATTCAGGCCTAGCCCAAGGTCCTGGCTGTCTCAGGCTCACAGTAGAAGGTCTACTGGGCAAGCTGCTCTAGGACCCCCACTTAACACTGTTGTGGCAGATGCTGCATGGCTCATTCTCCAGCATGACAAGTAACATAACCCAGTGCTTGAAAGCAGAAAGAGGGCAGAAGCTCAAAAAGCAACTTGGAATCCATAACTATCAAGAGAGTTTCCAAACCACTGATTTTATGGCACATATTACTACTGCACGCTATATGCAGCCCTGATGCATCTGTTAAAATACCCAGTTCAAGCACTAACTCACATATTACAGCCAAATATGAAAAACCCTTCTAAAGCTGAGTGCCTGTATCATCATAGTAAGTTTGATTCATCTCCTGACTTTGAGGCATATAGTAGCATCTATATTTATATAACTTTATATAAATATATAACTATAAAAGCAGTTTTAAATTTAATACTAAAGCTCACACTGAACAGAATACATCTAGTATAATATGACCACAAATGTTAATTTGCTCAGTAACAAAACACATTTATAATTATGTTCCCAGTGGAAAACAGTCTCTGTACAGATGAGACTGACTAGAACTGTACCACAACGCTACAGTTCTCTTATTAAAAGGCTTTCTTCTTGTAGGTGGTAGAAGCAGGCCTGAGTAGAAGTAATCCACTCCTGAAACGTCCAGTCCGCACTCAAGCAGTTATTGACCAGTCTGACATGTACACACATGTTTTATCTGTGTTTACAGAGAAGAAGGTAAGTTAATTCTAAGTGCTAGCTTGGCAGCAGTCTCAGAGCAGCAAACTTGACTGCTTGAAGGAGCCTGCCCATTCTTACAGGGTTGCCATTAACTTTTTTGTCGTCCAGGAAGCACCTCATAAGTTCACTATAGCGGTCTTGATGGAATACATTCGCTCTCTCAACCAGTTCCAGATTGCAGTTCAGGTGAAGTACTTGCATGCCAAGTATATTACCTCATTCCATGAAATTACATGGAGTTTCAGACCAGCCTTGGTCATGTGTCCTCTACAATACTACCTTCTAGTTTGTAAAAACTGGTACTGAGACGTACCTTTGATGTTTTTCCTGCATTCACAGCACTACTTGTATGAGCTGGTCATCAAAACCCTTGTTCAACACAACTTGTTCTACATGCTCCATCAGTTTCTGCAGTACCATGTGCTCAGTGATTCAAAGCCTTTGGTATGTAAGACAAGTCGCTTCAATAAGCAAGCGATGGAGGTGGGAAGTCTTCAGAATTTTAAGGTTATTTCTACTTTTGCCCTAGGCTTGTCTGTTACTGTCCCTGGAAAGCATTTACCCTCCCGCACATCAGCTCTCTCTGGACATGTTAAAAGTAAGCATTTCAGACTATAGTAACTCCATGTCACACGAGTTAGACTTGTCAAACAGCTTACCTGACCAAGGTTGAAGTGACTAGCTAGCATCTCAGTCATTTGTTAGAAGCATAGTCTTACAGCTGTGATTGACTTCACAGAGACTTTCCACAGCAAATGATGAAATAGTGGAAGTTCTGTTGTCCAAACACCAAGTTTTGGCTGCCTTGAGATTCATCAGGGGTATTGGAGGACATGACAGCATTTCGGCCCGCAAATTCCTTGACGCAGCAAAACAAGCAGAAGATGATATGCTTTTCTATACTATATTCAGATTCTTTGAACAAAGAAATCAGCGGTTACGAGGAAACCCTAGTTTCACACCAGGTAAGCAATAAGGAGTTAGACCAAGATACCCAGCTGTGCAAACAGAACTAAGACTTGTTTTGCTTCCACTCCAGCTAAGTCTATTTACAAGATAAAACTCTCAGTTCATTCTAGCCTGTATTTTAGACTTAACCTTTAGTCATAGTTCCAAAGTTAACTTGCCTTGCTCCTTTGTATACTGCACCCATGAGTAAACAGACTGAACCAAACAGGAACTTGCCCATTAAGGTAACCTGTTTGGCTTGCAGTTGCTTGCACTGCTTATTTTAGTAAAGTCGTTGTCTCCAATTAGTGCTTTCTCCTGAAGCCAGGAACTGGGTCAAGAAACCTTTGAGTTCAGTTGCCTGTTTCCACAGATTTTAAAGATTCAAGGCCTGTTCTATACTACACTTACTCTCACTTTAAAAACCATGCTGAACTGCTTGCTCTAGCAACATGTTCTTATCACCAAATAGTCTACAGGCAGAGAATATCACTCCAAGATCTTACATCTTGACAGTGAAGAACTCTCATGGATACAAATCTGCTGGTTAGATAGAGGAACTAGATCAGACGTCTGCTTCACCACAAGAATACTTGTCACAGGACTGACAATACCTCACTATCCCATTGCTTTAAAATCATTAAACTCTTTTACTCAAAGGCATTAAAGATAAGAATTAGTATTTAATTGGGGTTAAGTGAAACTACACAACCTTGCTTCTCAGTTTCCAAGTTTTAAAGTTAACATGAACTTTTATTTTGCCCCCCCTTAGGTGAGCACTGTGAAGAACACGTCACCTTCTTCAAACAAGTTTTTGGAGAACAAGCTCTCATGAAGCCCACAACATTCTGAAAGACACTTCCACTGAAATGTATAAACTTAATTTATTGCATTTAAGTAGATTTTTGAACTACAAAATGGCTATTTTATAATAAAGTATATACAAGACATTTTGGCAAATAGTACTAAAAATATTACAACTTGTGATGGCTTCCCCCTAAAAATAGAGACAAAAGTTGCATTGACCTGCATTTAAAATAAGTGTCAGTGGTTTAGCAGTCCATTCTCATACCCATGTCACCTCAGTTTCATTGACAAAAAAAAAAAAAACACTATTCAACTCATGATACAGCTGGTTTAGGTTTCTAGAAGAAAAAGATGCAACCTCTTGAAAACAGAAGTGTTCTAGTAATCTTGTTAACACACTTAGTTTTAGTAATACTGTTACATGAGCCACACAGAGCATTTCCTGAGTTTAAAGCTACGTCCAAAGCTGCAGCTGATATCTTCTAGTTGAACCTGTGCAGGAGTCAAGTCAGTGGTGGTTACAGTGTGATAGTCATAGAATGTTGCTGCGCTTCAGTTCTTAAGAAGAGCTGGGCCTAAGCCACAGTTCATGGAGTCCACTGAACACTGTTAAAAACTAGAAGTAGAGGAGTCTCTCCCGTTCTGTACCTCTGGTCCTCTCTTGTGCAGCACGAGTTTTAGCTTTATTTACCGATGGCCCTGCGTGAGAGAAAAAACACAGTTATTCAAAAGTCTCAACATTACAACAGATCATTCAGTCATAGAGAAGCACGATCTTAGTTGCCTAGGTCCAGCTTAACATTGACGAGACTTCAGAAACATGCTTCTGGCTCAGCTGTTAATAGCTGAATTCAGCAGTAGGTGAATCACCATCAGTCTTAACCCTCGTAAGTAAAAAGCAGACTTTAACTGAGCCTAAGAACTACACCACAGGCATGAATTTCCAGATTCGAGAGGACAGCGTTTGGATCATCCTTACTGCAAAAAAATGCAGGAACACTGTCCCACAACAGATTTAATGCTTTCACCGACCATCCTCTCCCCAAGTTTAGAGACATTAATCATGCTGAGCCACACAGGCCTAGGCAGCCCCCTCCATGAAGAGCAGCACAGTGCAACCACACAGGGCAGGCCACAGTTGCTTCAGCTCAGCATGCCCGCAACGGTGAGCTTGCACTGCCACCAGTCAATCCTTGCTTTCCAACAGACCAGCTAATTGAATGACAGAGGCACACTCAGGTACTGTTTTTTATCCTTGCAGCCCTTCCTATTTAATGGAGAGAAAGTGTCCACAGACAGCTAACTATTTTTGTTTGAAGTGCATTTTAGAGCAGACCATCACATCTTACCTATGTAACTAAGCAGTACTGGAAGAAATATTAGTCCATGCGTTGCTCCCAGCAGAACCATAGCTAGATACATCCTGAAGTAGAATATCTTGAAGATTTGAGATTTGGAAAAAGCCAGTACTACAATTCCTCCAAATTTGGTCAGTGTGATACCACTGAAAACCTGTCAATAAAAAAGTGGGTTTAAGTGATAAGTAGGGCTTTATGTAACTCATTTGCTTCAAGTATTTAACATTTGCTAAAATTCTTATGTAATCTGAGGCTCTTATAAAAAGGTATACTGCATATCTTAGGTTAGCCCTTAGAACCAGAATCCAAGACCTACTCAGGAGAAGAGTTCCAACTTTTGGTCACACTAGAACCTGACACCACAGGCCACACTCACCATGATTAAAAATCCACTCTAATCTCACAGCCACCTAGTTTTATTTTTACTTCAGGCAGACACAGATGAAAGCTGTTACTGAAGTAGCTCACATTCCAGTGAAGTTCCTTACCTGGGTCCAGGACATGTATCACCAGAACTGCGTATTCCAACCCCATCCAGCTTGCTTATCTTAGTCTAAATGACACTACAGTACTGCCTAAATGCTGAGCCCTACTTGTATTCCCAAAGTTTCAATTGCATCCCATATTCAGAACAACCTTTCCTACACACCTCTGAGTATTTGGAAAAAAGAAGCACTTAAACTTTAATGGGACAATTCAAGGTTAATCCAAAGTACTAGTTCAGCAGAGGCTTTTAGCTCTGTTCTCTACTATTAGGTAGTAGTAACATCAGACTAAAAACTGATCACCCCTATTACTATAGAAGCCTAGGTTGACCTCTAAGAGTTTTAATCAAGTATTCAAAAAAAAAATGGCAAGGCTGTCCTTATGGCTCAAGGAAATTGGCATAGTCTGTGAAGTTGTAAGTTGGCTACTCATTCCACCCCCCCATACAGACAGGACTTACTGAACTGCCCATGTGAGACAGAGCTTCTTCTGCACGCTCTACTCTGCTGCCCTTAGTACTAATAGTGAACGCTCTTGTCACATGACTGCAGAATTCCACAGCAATACCACAACTCTGGAGAGAGAAAAAGAAACACACAGGAAAATACCATTACCATCAAAGCAAAATACTGCTTTGATGGTAAAGTGTCTAGTCAGAGCTCTAGACAGGCTAGAAGTTCTAGCATTGTGTTCGGTTCCCAGGGCTAAAGCATCCCTGGAAATTAGAAGCTCAGCATGACTTGGTTACTAGAGACTGTTGCAGGCACTGTGCGGCATTTTAACACCAGACATGACTAATGGACAATTAATCTGATTAAATAGGAATCAGAATATTAGATTGTTTTGGATGACAAAAGTTTCTTCATGTTGAAGAAAGCTGGCTTCAGTACAATGCATGTAGTGAACACTGAACACTAAAATCAGTTTAAGGATATTAGCTGCAATAACATTGCTTTAGAGTAACACTGAATATATGTGCTTACCTGATACCATAAAGATTCAGTTGGGGTTAACGCTTCAGTTTAATCTTAAATGACTATTTAAACAGCTTGGTTTTATAACACTGACTGAACAGTTGGCAAATCTTATAACTAGGCACATGTTCATGCAAGTCTACCTGCTAGATAAGCCTAACTGGGGCAGCCACTTACTCTCTCACAACTTTCTCAGATCTGCAATAAATCTCTAGAGAGCAAGGTAAGGCAGAGCTCTAGCGCTCAGCTATTAGTTACTAAGTTCTGGAGTGTTTCACCAAGGCACTCTCTGCTCAAGCGGTTTCATCCATTTATGCAGGAACAACACTGGTGCCAGCACATCACAGATCTACTTCATAGAACGTAAGTACAGCAGAAGCCTTAGCACTAACCTATGTGTCCTTACCTTGGGCCTGAACATCCTCCGTTGATGTGCAACAGCACCTGGCCTATACCGTAGCAATACAACTGTTGCTGCAGAAGAGTGTACCAGCACCAGATGCAATACAGCAATTGAACTGTAAGCTGTATCTTATCAGTTCTAGCACTACTTGTCAGACCTATTTTCTACACACCATCTAGACATATTAAGATAGTTCCACTACTGTTCAAATGCCTGTCAAAGTTTAGTAGAAAATACTATTGGCATCATGAATATACACGTAAGACATGCAGAACTGTTCAAGACTTGGAAACAGCAGCAGAGGGATGGCTTGTTAACTTACCATGACAAGATTTACTAATGAAACCGCATTCAAGCTGATGCCCCAGAGCCACATCACTCCGAACATGTTGATGATTATCATAGCAATAGTTATTGAAACTACAACAGCAGCCCATACTTCAAACCCAAGCAGCACAGTTGTCACCAAAAATATTGATCCCAAGGAGATACAGAGGTTAAAGATAGCATCGTGCACAATTGTCAAGTATTGTTCGTAGAAGACATAAAACACACTGCGGAAAGAAGAGAAGTTGCAGTTACCCATCTTCCTTGTTATATACTAATATTAGATTAGCTTCTGTGCTAAGGATAAAGTAGTTCCCTCCTAATAGAAGTCAGCAACAGGACCTGGATTCCCACCATCAGTGGAATGACTCCTATGGAACACTGTCTGTCATATGACAGTTCTCCACTAACGCTTCAAATAAAGGTTGTATCTGGAGGTCAGGGCAATTCCCACACCTCAATATAAGCAGCTGCAGTAATTGCCAGAAGGCTGTGGTATCTACAGGAACTATCACAGAGGGTCTGAACTGATTCATCATGCAGTGAGACCATAAGGATGGCCAGGATTCTTTGCAGCAGAGATTAGTATTGCTGCTGTACAGATACCAATTCCAACTCAACTTCATTGCGGTACTCTTATACAGAGTCTTTAGTTAATCATACAAGGATTAGACACGTAGTACTTGACATCACTGCTGCCTTTGCTTTAAGTTTAAATAACTTAAGTTTGAAGTCAATACCTTCACATTACAGCTTGCAATGACCCAAGCTGACATATCTGCTTCAGTTAGAACTATTAAACCCTGCTATGAAAGCCAGGAAGTGCCCAAGCTGAAGCCAGAGCTACCTTTGTAGTGAAGGACAGGTTTCTTGAGTTAAGTTGTGGTTTTGTAGTTTTACTAGACATTCCAGAGTCCCTGTATTACCTCCTGTTAGACAAAACTCAAGTCTCTAACATCTTATTAACCAGCACCTTTTCTCAGTTCCTCAAGTTGAATATTTGTCACTAAGGCAAGAAAGATCTAAGCATACCTGTAAGGAAACACCCGGTAGCTCTTCTCTTTGATGCCCATGGTTTCAGTAATGTTATCTGCTA